>NC_135313.1:43880219-45091053 GCF_048772815.1 Callospermophilus lateralis
TTAAAAATTATTCTTCTATGAGATGTAATATAGCCTCTATAATAATTTAATTTATAATTTAAATAGTTATTTTCATTATAATGGCATGTTCTGTGCCACAGCTGTACTACAAAACAACTAAATTGGAACAAAATGAGCACATATATTTATGTTTGTATAAGAATAAATACAATTCTGTAAAGAGCATAGGTTTGTGCATTTAGAAAATGAATTCTTTTTCTAGGCAATTACCAATGAAATGATTGGGTCTTTATTTTATTTAAATTGTTATTTAATTTACTTAGCTTCAGAAAAACAAAAGCTGTTTTTATCACTACATTCGTTCTGACACCTAAGCATTATTGATTGCCTAAGTATCATGTAAAAGATAGGAACTGGTAATAATGGGATGCTCCTGGAACACGGGGAACAGAGATAGTGAAAAGAGTAACATAATTTAAACCAAAATAATTTGCTTGTTGCTGTAATGGAGCTTTAAGATCCAACCATATATTTTCTTCAGTTACTGGTATTTTGGGTTCAGCTCATTGAGTCATTTGGGTCAACCCCATGCTTCTCTGTTGGCATATGCATCCGAAACTTGCTAGTGGGGGCAGGTGGAAGATAGTGAAGCCTCTGCAAAAACTGTCATGAGTGAGATTAATGAATGCTGCCTTTGCCTTTCAAGTGAAAGGTGAAGTCTGCCAAAGTTCTCCTGTTATCATGTAAGCGTTATATACTCATAGGACTAATCAGAAACTAATTAAAGACCAGAAAGAACTAAAGAAGGAATAAAGGCAATTTTCTGTTAATGTTCTTAGTCACAGATGCTTTTTCCACAGTGACCCAAAGGATTGTAAAAGACTTACCTTGTTAATTTTCACTCTGCTCTATGAGATAGGGAATGAGGAAGCAGGTGATTGTCTTAACCTCCTGTTCTTTATTCATCTTGTTCTCTACTTTGATATGACTGTGCATTCCTATGGTCTTCCCTTCTATAGCCTCCATCTTAAGCGTCTGTGTCTTGAATCACCAACTCTTACCTTTGTAGTTTGCTCTTTCACTACCCCACCCCCAACAATCCTCCAACCTCTTGTCACTTACAAGTCACTAATTCCACTTTCTTTTCACTGTTCGTGACCTCTGTCTTGTCTGCCTTTCTCACCCAGTTTAAATTCCGAGGTCATTCATTCATGATTGTATGATCACCTCCTGGGTATACCCTCAATTCTCTTGGCCCCTCTCTTTCTGTCCCTTTCATTCTGGAAGAAGCTGGTTAAGTTCAGCTCTCCACACTAGAACATGACTGGAGAAAAACACATGACCTTGCTCAGTGTTCTCACTTGAAGTTCTTAACAGAGGATTGAAGTCGATCCTTTCATGCTGTTAGATGATCACACTATTTTCTCAGGTCCCTTCCTTCTCCCATTTTCCTAGAGGACTATTTCTAATTTTCTCCCTTATCCTCACACATTCACGACCTTTTCCCCCTTCCTCACACTGACGGATGATCTTGCTTTGTATTTTGCCGATGCGATGCAAGAAATGAGAAGACGGCCCCCGGGTGCTTCCGTTATCATTTCTCTCTTCCTACCTGTAACTGAAGCCAAGTAGGTGACTCCACTCTTGCTACCATTGATGGATTATCTGTGACCCTATCTGAGACCAACTCTTCCACTTAGGCAGTAGATTCAGATTCCTTCCTTTCTCATCTACTGTATCATTTCAGCACTTGAACATGCTCTGATTTTCTTCTTAAAAGCCAGTCTTTCCACACTTCCTCCTTTGCCAGTCCATTTGTTTCTTTCTATTTTCAGCAAACTTATCAAAGCATCTTGTTTCTAATTCCTTTCTTTGGTCAGAATCTTGCTTTCCAGGATCTTGCATTCCCATTGTAATTCCAGGGCATGAGATGCATTGAAAATATAATAATAAAAGTGGTGTCTCCTGGAGTTGGCACTAGTCTCTTACCACAACTGTAATCAAGCACTTGCCCTTCCTGCTCCACTGTGTTTGAGGTCCCTGATATTTTTCTTGTGACCAATCTAATGTTTCCTCTGAGTGCTCATCTTCCTTTCCCTATCAGCAGCACTTAATTTCTCTCTCCTCTTTGCAACACTGTCACCATTGGCTTCTAAGACACCATGCTCGCTTGTTTTTTTTTTTCTCTTTGCTATTTCCTTCTCACCTTCCTGCTCTCTACACATGGGTGTGCCCAGACATGGTCAGAACAAACTGATGACTTGCAAATATGGCTCATATTTCTTGCCTATGACTCCAGCCTGATATATTTAACTGTCTGCCTCTTGATGTGGCCTTTTGAATATTAGTAGGCCTATCAAAATCAGCACCCCCAAAACCAAACACTGGGTTTTATTCCTCTGAAATCTTGTTTCTCAGCCAATGGCAGCTCAGAAAAAAACAAAACTTTGCGTTATCCTTGATTCCTCTCATTTTCTCACAATGCATATCTAATCTGTTAGCAAGTTCTCCTGATTCTACCTTTAGATCATACACTGTATCTTTCCCCCACATTTTCACTATTAACCATCTCGCTCTACCCGTCCATCATCTCCCACATGGGTGCCTCTACTCTTGTCTACCACCTCTCTCACTTTACAGTCTTTGCCTAACACAGCAGCCAAAATAAACCTTTAAAAATATGTCAGATTATGCCTCTCTCTATGTTTAAAATCTTCCAAAGGGCCTCTGACTCAAAGGAAAAGTCAAAGTCCATATAATTTCCATAGGTCTGTACATGATCGTATCTGTCTCCCCTCACCCTCTGACCTCACCTCTCCTGCCCCAGCTCTGATGAACTCTTTCCTAGACTGCTAACACTCTGGGCCTACTCCTTCTGTCCTAGGACATGTATTTCCCTGGGTCTGAAATGTTCTTTTCCCTGATATCTCATGGCTCACTCTTTTGCTTCTTTTAAGTCTTTTTTCAGCAATTCCTTCCTTTAAGTCTTTTTTCAGCAATCCCTTCCCTGATATTGCCTTATTTAATACTTTTCCCTCAATGACCTTTTTCTGCCCTCTCACTACAGTATTTAATGAACATCTGACTTGTGCCATGTTTGTATGTGCTTATTGATTTATTTTTTTTTCTTTTCCTATGAGAAGGCAAACTTCATGAAAACTAGTAAAGATAATACTAGTTTTCTTTATGGTATTGAGAGTGGTGCCTAGCTTATGACAGGCATTTAATAAATATGTGTTGAAAAAATGAATATAGTCACTATTAGATTTATTTTAAAAGCTGATGTTGGACTAATTCTACAATTACAAGGGGATCACATTTCTTGAGGCAGTTTTAATGTGAAAAACAACTGTTTTCCTAGCAAATAGTTTGCTCACAGAGTGATTTTAGAAACTTGCATTTTAGAAATCTATGCTCTTGGTTTTGACCACTATATCATGCAAATGGCCAGTATTTCTTTGACGAGTTTGAACTCTTGCCCGCCTCTTCCACCTGCTCCTGTAGACATGAATGCCACCATTCGAAGGATTGACCAGCTGACCAATATCTTGGCTCCTATGGCTGTTGGCCAGATTATGACATTCGGCTCCCCAGTCATCGGCTGTGGTTTTATTTCTGGGTGGAATTTGGTATCTATGTGTGTGGAATACTTTCTGCTCTGGAAGGTTTACCAGAAAACACCTGCTCTAGCTGTGAAAGCTGCTCTTAAAGTAGAGGAAGCTGAATTGAAACAGCTGAATTTACAAAAAGGTAAGATGAACACAATGACCATCCTTTATTCTCATGTTCAGACTTTAAATGCTGGCGAAAATCAAAACTATTTTGGCTTGTATAAGATTTTATTCCAAGTAAAGGCCTGAATGAGGTTAAATATATGACTTAGGTAGATGAGGCCAAAATAAGACTTTTTTAAGGTTCCAGGGAACAACTCTGGTTTGAAACTGAAGGATCCCTAGCCCTGTCTCTTTATGTGAGTGGTAGGCACAGAGGGACAATAAGTTGAGGGGTGGCTGGGCAAAAAAGAGGCATGGAAATGGGAAGAGAGTGAGAAAAAATTCCTTAGAGTCTTTGAAGAGAGGAGTTCATGGCCTTTGGAAGGAGTTCATGGTCAGTGGAAGGGAGTGAGGATATAAAGGGCATTTCCCAAGGGCAGGGGGAAGTTGGGCTACAGGTAAATTGAATCTAAACAGGGCCCTAGAAAATAAGATGCTGAATTGTCCCAGAAAGTTTTTATATATATATTTTATCCAATGAACGTTCCTGCTATTTACTTTGGTGAGAGTATAATTTCCACAAGAAAGAGAGAAAGAAAAAAGCGATCAATATTACTTTATTTAACAAAAAAAAAATGGTACTTGGAAATTGTTACATGGCTGGAATTCTTAGATTATTAGTAAAAGAAAATATATACTTTAATGCAGTAATCAAGGTAACACACAGGAAGAGAATAAGAGAAGAAACAAAATGCTAAGATAATTTTTTACCCCCATTCCCTCCCCCCACATTATGATATTTTTTATTAACAGATACTGAGCCAAAACCCCTGGAGGGAACTCATCTAATGGGTGAGAAAGACCCCAACATCCGTGAGCTTGAATGTGAGCAAGAGCCCACCTGTGCCTCCCAGATGGCTGAGCCCTTCCGCACCTTCCGAGATGGATGGGTCTCCTACTACAACCAGCCTGTGTTTCTGGCTGGCATGGGTCTTGCCTTTCTTTATATGACTGTTCTGGGCTTCGATTGTATCACTACAGGGTACGCCTACACTCAGGGGCTGAGTGGCTCCATCCTCAGTATTTTGATGGGAGCATCAGCTATTACTGGAATAATGGGAACCGTGGCTTTTACTTGGCTACGTCGAAAATGTGGTCTGGTTCGGACTGGCCTGATCTCAGGATTGGCACAGCTTTCCTGTTTGATTTTGTGTGTGATCTCCGTGTTTATGCCTGGGAGCCCCTTGGATTTGTCTGTTTCTCCCTTTGAAGATACCCGTTCTAGGTTCACGCAAGGAGAGCCATTGTCCACAACTACAAAAATACCTGAAGCCATCTTTACAACTGAAATGCACACATCAAACAGGTCTGATACTGCTAATACTATCCCAGAGATGCCCAAAATCTCTGTCAGTCTGCTGTTTGCAGGCGTCATTGCTGCTAGAATCGGTAAGAAGTTTCTTTGTATATGTTAATGAATTCAAAGTATATTTTTGGAAAGTTGGTACAGAGATTCACCAAAGATGTGAAATATTTCCTGGATGTTAATTTTAGCAAAATCAACTGTCTTTAAACATGGAATTTTTATTTTATAGTTTAAAAGGTTATATTTGTATGTGTGCGTGTATGTATACATACTTAAAACATGTCCAGGACTTAAAATGTTTTTCTTAAAGAGTATGTATATATTTTTTTGGTGCTGGGATTAAACCGAGGACCATGTGTGTGTTAGGAAAGTGCTATGCCATTGAGCTACAGATCCCACTTGTAGCCTCTAAGAATTACTCTTTATTTTATTTATTTATTTTTTTTGTGTGTGTTGGTAAATATAGAAGATTATCAATTATTTTTTTTTCATCTTTCATACATTTGATTCATTTGAGTTATGCTTTTCCATTTTTACCCCAAATACAAATTGCAGAATCACATCAGTTACACATTCACAATGTTTACATAATGCCATATTAGTGACTGTTGTATTCTGCTGTCTTTCCTATCCCCTACTATCCCCCCTCCTCTCCTCTCCCATCTTCCCTCTTTTTTTGTGGTACTGGAGATTAGGACCTTCTGAATGCTAGACAAATGTTCTTCCTCTGAACTACACCCCCCCAACCCTTAAGAATTACTCTTCAAATGTAATTTAATTTTTAAAAGATATTACTATAATAATTATACTATCTTCTAGTAATTTAGAATTTTTATATTGTTATAAGTCTACCAAAAGAACTATAATTTAGAGAATATTTCTTTAGGATAGCATTAAAAAACACTGTTTTTTTAAAAAAAATTTTTTAGTTGTAGATGTACACAATACCTTTATTTTATTTATTTATTTATTTTTATGTGGTGCTGAGGATTAAACCCCGTACCTCACATGTTCTAGGCAAGTGCTCTACCTCTGAGCTACAATCCCAGTCCAGGACAGTGTTTTGTTTTTTAAGATAGGGTAGTTATTAAAAATAATCCTGATGAGTATTTATTATATACTTTGCCACACAAATGGATTTTATAACTCTGGAAGGAAACATAATGTAAAGACTTTTTACAGAGTATAGTTTAAATAATCATTAATAGAGTGCTGATGAATAACTGAATTTATTCTTGAAATGAAGCCATATTTATCTTGTGACACAAAGCAGTTCATTAATTTATCAAAGACATTAATATTCCAGCAAGACAGCTTTATTGTAAGAGCCATGGAACCCAGGCAGTAAATGTAACAATGGTTTAAAGTTTCCTTGCCCTTTAACCATGATAATGTCTTAGGTTCTTTTAAGTTGTAAAAATACTGGTACTTACAGGGTTTATGTCATTTATTTCAGAGTTTTATTTTTGTAGTACAAATAGCCACAGACAAACAGAATTAATAAGCTTGAAGATTATATTTATTTTTGTCTGGTGGCTGTAAAAATCATTTCTTGAAGCCATGAATAACCCAATATTTATTAATGAGAAGAAATTCCTTAAGGCAAGGCTATGATTAATACTATATATATGAGTCAACTTAAAGACAGTAGGACTAAAATGTGTACTTTGCACATGTTCACAGGATTTTATTTATAAATCTGAGCTGTATTACTACAAATTAATTCATTCATTAAAAATATCTTTTATTATATAGGTCTTTGGTCCTTTGATTTAACTGTGACACAGTTGCTGCAAGAAAACGTAATTGAATCTGAAAGAGGCATAATAAATGGTGTACAGAACTCCATGAACTATCTTCTTGATCTTCTGCATTTCATCATGGTCATCTTGGCTCCAAATCCTGAAGCTTTTGGCTTGCTTGTATTGATTTCAGTCTCCTTTGTGGCAATGGGCCACATTATGTATTTCCGATTTGCCCAGAAAACTCTGGGCAACCAGCTCTTTGTTTGTGGTCCCGAAGAAAAAGAAGTTACAGATGAAAACCAAGCTAATACATCTGTTGTGTAAGACAGTTATCATTGCTATCCCTGTTACTAGAGTGCATAGAGCACATGTGCTATTTTGTACAGCAGAATTCCAATAAATGCCTGGGTGTATCTCTCTGGTTTTACCACAGCTGTACCTTGAAGTCTATAAGAGCTATTTAAGAAACCTAAGTCAGCAAAAATGAGCTGGTTCATTTTCCTTTCATTTATACGTGGAGAAAAATTGAAAAAGAAAAAGCTAGTTGAAGTCTGGGGAGACAATTCTAAAACTCCTCTTATGAGTAGATAGAATTTTACAAAAAAAGAGTAGTTAATCATGTGAATTAAGTTATTCTTTGGGAGGTATTTATTTTCTGGATTTGAATTCAGATAAATCAGTTTTCCCTAAAATTCACTCGTGTTTGAGTCTGGCCAAATTATGTTTTTTAAATCTTACTTCTCAGTTATAGTTTAAAAACAAGCTCTTTTCCAAGTATGAAGATAACCAGTATTATCCTTATCTATCCTTCTGGTCTTAAGGGATTTAATGTATGTGGAAAACTGAAAACTTAATACTTAACTAGAATTTTCTAATAAGCTTAATGGTTTAATTTTGGAGAGCACCTTTGTCTTTTTATTATCAGGGCAAAATACTGTATTAAGCATAGGTAGCTTTTCATAAAATGACTATCATGTAAGCTGCAGGTAGAAGCATAGCTGCAAAGTAGATTCATAATGCAGTGACAAAGACTTTACATATGTCAGTAGGTTAGCCATAGAAACTAGAAGCTGAAAGGGTGAGATCCCAATTTCACGCCAGTATCATGAATGACATCGCTTATCTATGAGAGAGTAAGCCCTCAGCCTGGTTAGTTACATGTAGAAAGAGGGACCTCACTTAGACAGGTTTTATTTTAGAAATTATTTGATTTACTTTTTTATACACTCAGAATATTTTTACTTTTACTGTTTTATGCCCAGAAGTTCTATTTACATTGTCTCAGGCAAGAATGTTCATAAGCGTTTCCCTTTCAAATATGTTTGAAAAGAATAGAGGAAAAAAATGTTTGTATGTATTTTTAAAAACTGTTTTACAAGTCAGTTCTCAGCATGCCTGTACCAACATGGTACTTTGCCTTAACCTTTTATGCACTTTTATGGAGACTGCAATACGTTGCTATGAGCACTTTCTTTTTTCTTGAGGTTTAATCTTTTTCTTCATCTTTCTACAGTATGACATGATTTACTATGTTGTAAAATCTTTGTAAAATATTTCTATATAAAAACATTTATAAGTCTTAATTTCTTACTGAATTGTGTCCTCCAATCATTTACTATTGCTTTTGTTACAGAACATCTGTTTTGGATAATGTGTTTTTCTTTATAAAGAGCTACAGTTTCATAATTCTCGTCTGTAGTTCGTGGTGGCCTGGAGAAAAGTGCAATAAACATGGGGCCCATCATGCATTCTTTGACCTTGAATAAGTCACACTAAGCTCTCAAGTTCCATTTCCCTTTATATAAATTAGTGATTATACTATAAACACAACTTCCCTGATTGAATCAAATAAGAGAAGCCATGTGGAAGCATGTTTTGAAATCTAAGTCAAATGGTATTACTAGAGGTTGGAAGTAGGCAAAGAGTCTGATACTCCAGTGAGAAGAGAGACATTTCTCTCTCCCCCCTCCCCCACCCTGCCCCAAAATTGGAAGTTTGGAAACTTTTGGCAAATCCCTGTTAACTACTGATCTGATCATGGCATCCGCTCAGACTGAAGATACCTCTGCTTGGTTTTGCAGTGACCTTAAACAGGATCTCTGCTTCCTCCCACAGGGGTTGAGCTGGGTTTGGAAGTCTGTCCTGAGTTCTCACAGCTGAAACTAAAGGCCTGTGACTTTGTAACATGAATAGAACCATATTAGCAAGAAAAGGTTTCAGCTCTGAATGTCAGCATTTTGCCAGACTATGGGCCTACAGGGAGAAGCCCTGTGTAAGAGGAAGGAGCATGGAGTTGGTAAGGCAATAGGAATTTTTATAGTGGCTACTTTAATTTTTGCAGACTACTGCTCAGAGCAGGAAGAGAAGGAAAGTGGAGAAAACTCACTGCTGGTCCAGAGAGGCTTTGCTATCTACTGCCCCAGGGCTTAGAAATAGGGCAGGGGTAGGTGGCTCGTGTGCTGGGAGCGGGGGACTACCTCTGGGTGCACTTTTAAATAGGGAGTCAAATATATACCAGGTCCATTAGAAAACAAAGGAAAGAAGTGAATTAGAAATAGGAAAATATTATTTAGTATGCAATGACACTTTCAAAAGTATCCCTCATATTAGTTCCCTCATAAAAGCAGTTTGATTCTTTTTTATTTTTATTTTTTCGTTTTCTTTTTGTTCCATGCAGGCTTCTCATCGTGGTTATTAATTTGGTTCTTTCAGCATACTCTTTTTTGTTTGCAATATTAGACACAGGAGAGTAATCTTCATTTTCAAAGACATATGCCTGCCCCTTATTCTTGGCAAGACATCTGACTTGCTTGATATTCCTTTCATTGTCCCCTATTTTTTGCATGAGAGTTTACTTTCCTATAAGGTGTACATGAGGCAAGAAGCATGCTCAATGGTGCCTGAAAGCCCTGTTGGTGAGGTTGTAGGTTATGCTGGGGGCTCTGATCAGCTGAAGAGTATGCATGTAGGCCAAGGGTGGTGCGATTCCATTTGACTCATGAATGTGGGCCCTGTGTTGCCAGATCATTTGATCTTTCAAAAGTAGAAATATAGAATATTGTGAGAAATTTCCAATTTCTTTCATGCTGTCAACTAATTTGAAAATGGTAAAAATACTTTGCTAGCTAAACAAACTACATCCATGGGCTACCTATGAGCCACCTATGGACTGACTATTTTTGTTTAGTCCTCTAAAGGGATGGTTTGTGAACAAGAGAAAACTATTATAAGTATAAGTAAGTATAAAAAGAGAGGAGGTATAAGCACAAGAATGGCAGTCAGGAGAACAGAACAGAAAGAACTGGGCAAAGATTTGTGATGAAAAGTTTCAAATTATCCTTTATTGGAGATCACTTAAGATCAAATAATCTATGCATTTATTACCTGCCATGTGATGACAATGAGAATTTTATCATATAGTCCCTTTATTCTGTATGTTTATACTGTTGGGTTATAAGATGAGGATAATTAAAAAAAAAAAAACCTTAAGAGTTTTCCTGAATTATAAAGATAATCACTCCTGTTTTTTAAAATGCACAGAATTTTAAAAGTTTCCTCTTCTGATCCCACTCCCTGAATCCTCAGAAGTACCCAGTGTGAACACTTTAGGATTTACTATATTTCCTTCTTAAGGAAGTTTTTTTTTAAAAAATACCTTTCATAACATCATTTGATGAGTTCACCAAGATTATATCTCCATATACTGATCTACTTATAGTTATTATTTAATTACTTAAATAATTGTTATTTATTAAATTATTAAATTTATTAAATTATAAATGTTATTAAATAAATTATTATTTATTAAAAACTTTAGAGATATATAACAGAGGAAAGTAGGTACATAAATTGTCTAACAAATTGATTATGATTAAGAAATAAATGTAGTCTAGGATTCTTTTCAGCTAAAATGGAAAACCACAGAGTTTACTTCCCCACCAATGATACTTCCTTCAGACTCACAATAACCTTAGTTAAACATTGCTTGCCCTTTCATAATGTCTTTTTTTTCCCTCTTGATCCACCTTTGAGAATAATCTTGGCTATCAGAACATTTTTGTGTTACAAGATAGCAGTTCAAGAATAGAGTTGAAATGTTAGAACTTTGTGACAACACAGGCATTTGTCACAAGCCTGAACCGGCTGTGTTCAGTCTAACTTTACATGTTAAGTGACTTTTTTCCTTATATGGAGACTTGTTTACAATTTCCAAGTCCAAAAGGGTGCAAGTATTTTATCTAAAGAATGGACAAATGGGAGATCAAAGTACAAGTCAGTGCTTTTGTCCACGTTCTTTACCCGGGCCTCTCTAGGAGTTAGTATATATTTTCTATTTAAACATTTTCCTTATTGCATTTTACTGAGAGAAAAGGGCATGGCAAAGTTTTCAAAGTAATTATGTTCAACATTGTCTTAGGTGATGGTTGTCTGTCCTTAATTCACGGATGCAGTTGCAGTGATAATACAACAGTTGCTCTAATCATAGATTGAAGATTTAATAGATGTCTTATAGTAACTAAAACACTTAAGAGATATCCGTGTTTGAAGAACTGATTTTCAAAGCCCTTATAATAAATGACCTCTAATAAGCAAGGCATATCACATTTTAAGTCAACCCCAATAGAATATTTGAGCTTAATATGTATATATTCTAGAAAGAATCTTTGTCCAATAATAGATTTAACTTTTAATTTAGTATTATGTATTTACCAAATAGACACACATTTTCTTTTTGTTAATTCTAAGGTATTTAATTTAAATATATTAACAGTAGGAAGGAACTAATATTTGAATATTGATTATTCATTAAACATATTTTGTTCATGTAATCCTCACCATAACTCAATAAAGAACATACTACCTGTGCTTTTTAAATGAGAATTCAACTCTTACAATTAATGCCATATACTTACATAGCTAATAAGAGGTTGAACAGAATATAAAGCAATATAAAGACAGTCTCTAAAGGCTGTCTTCTTTCCTCAATACTGCACAACAATGAGTCTTTTTCTATTGGGAAGTGCCCCAAAATCCTTAATGTTCTCAATGGGCCTATTTTATAATAACTTACACAGGGAAATGGGTATAATTATTAATCATTGAACATAAAGATTTTTGTGTTTCCAGGGAGCTAAAGTTTTTTCGATATTCATGGCTGCCTGTTTTAAATACCTTGGTTAGTCCTGTGCAAGACTTAATAAATCTATTTGGGGACTTTTCTCATATGTATATGAGCTGGTATAGGGAAAATCGTGGTAGAAAGAACTGGGTTCAAATTTTAGTCTTGTCAATTATGCTTTGGGAAAAAATGTTGAACATCTCCAAGACTTCTGTTCTCCAGTTGTACAATGCAAACAGTAACTTCTTACAGAGGATTAGCATTTTTAGCCCAGTACGTAAGATATAGCCCCAATAAGTATTGTTTCATAAATTCACAAACGTAGATATTCTTTGTTCCAACATAACTTATTACTCCAGTATAACTTATGTTCCAACTTATTATGTTCCAATATAACTTATTACCTAATTTATTCTTATGCAAAGTTGTCATGTTTGAAAGTAGATGAGAGGATATTGACCTATAAACCCTAGCACAAAATTTTCATCACAGGTACAAACCAGCCTTTTTGGAGAAGCTTGGAACTACTGGGGGAAGTTAGCAGAAGTATTGTACACAGAATGGCTTCTCCTGTCTAGCTATGCAGACTTCTGTGCAATGCATCTGACATGGCAATGTTTGCAAACAGATGAGTAAAGAGTGAATAATTTGTCTGGAGGGAGCTAATACTCCTAGTGAGGGTGTGGTTCTCCAGTGAAAAGCTTTCTAGTTTTTATACTGAAATTGGAACTCTGATTACCTGTGTGCTATCCACCCATCTTAAAAGCCTACCCAGTGGTGTGACTTGCTTATTTAGATGAAGCCCTCCCTGAGTGAGATCTGTTAAGAAAATACAATCCGGGGGGGATGGGGTTGTGGCTCAGTGGTATAGTGCTTGCCTGGCATGTGTGAGGCACTGGGTTTGGTTCTCAGCACCACATAAAAATAAATGAATAAAATAAAGGTATTGTGTCCATCTACAACTAAAAAACTAACAAACAAACAAACAAACAAAAAACAACCCACACAACAGTGAAGGAAATTCATATGAGCTACTTGAATTCATCAACCTAGTGTTTCATAAGTATGAACAAGTAACCAAAGATGGTCAGATCTGGGGAAACCAGTAGCACCAGAGAGTGGAACTAAGGTGAACAAAGTGATGAACCAAAAAGAAAAGAAAATTATTCATAGAAGATAAAAATGTAAAAGTTCTAGTTCCTATTCTCAAAGATCCAAGAGGGAGGGTACATATAAATTAAGTATGAGGTTTTATGAAAAAATATAAAGAGGAAATTATTAGAAATTAAAATGTGACTGCCTTTTCCTAGTCAATAGAAGTCTGAGACAAAGATAAAGAAACTGAAAGGGGAAAAAAAGTAATCCTAAAGATCAATCTAGGGTATCAAGTTATCTTTCTATTGAGAAATCAAGTAGAGGTAGCAGAAAAAACAAGAAGATAAATTGGAAAGGAGGGAGAAGCTGGATTACCTTAATGATATTACAAGAGGTTCCTGTGTTTTTTTTTTTTAATGGGGGAAGAAAAACAACTACAAACTTCAGGGGGAAACTCACAAAGTTGTACAAGAAAATCATATTTCATATATGAAACAAAGTAAATTGTGACATGATGCTGAGGAATTGTTGAAGTGAAAGGAAAACAGGTTTATTTCAATGATTTAAATCATATCCTTTGAATGGCATAGTTTACCTTGAATAAGATTGTGTTTCTTTTTTTCCCCATTTTTTTATTGGTGCACTATAGTTGTACATAATGGTGGGATTTGTTGTTACATGTTTGTACATGCACACAGTGTAACAAGATAATTTACCCAATATCACTCCCTAGTATTTCCCCTTTTCCTACCCTCTAACCTCCTCTACTCTACTGATCTCTCTTCAATTTTCCATGAGATTTCTCTACCACCACAAATTTTCTTTTCCTTTTTCTTCTTTAGTTCCCACATTTGAGGGAAAACATACAACCCTTGGCTTTCTTAGTTTCTTAATTTGAATTCCCGAATAGTGTGGTCATTAGGTGATTGCTATATACCAGTCACTGAGGATGGAACAGGAAAAACAAAATAAATCAGATACCAAGAACATTAATTGGTATTTATTGAGGATGGGCAACACATATAAAAACATTTCTTGACTTTGTCACATGGTGATATGAATTTTAATGATGTCACAATTTTCATCACCATATAGTATTCTATTACATTTTGTCCCTTATTTAGTTAGTCCCTTATAAAAGGATAGTTATGTTGTTTTCAATTTTTTTGCCATTTTAAATAATGCTGTGATTAACATCATTATGTGTATATTTTTGGATAGCTGGCAATAATCTCCACAGGTAAGGCCCTAGAAAAATGGCTAGACTGTATTATAACGCACATGAAATTTTGATGCACAAATGCCAATCTTTTCTCCAGAAACACTGCACCAATTTCAATCCGTGTCTTTCTACATCTTTGTCAACACTGGATTTTTAATCAATTTATTATATCTCTGCCAATGAAATAAAAATTGTTTTTATTCCAATGTGCATTTCTTTAATCAATAGTAAGTTCAAATATCTTTTTATATTTTTCCTACTTTTCTCATTTTTATGAATCACCTGTGCATGTTTTCTATTGGCAAGTTTATCACCACCTGGTTGAAACGTTAAGAAAAGATATTTTGGGCTGAGGATGTGGCTCAAGCGGTAGTGCGCTCGCCTGGCATGCGTGCGGCCCGGGTTTGATCCTCAGCACCACATATAAACAAAGATGTTGTGTCGGCCAATAACTAAAAAATAAATATTAAAAAATTCTCTGTCTCTCTCTCTCTCTCTCTCTCTCTCTTAAAAAAAAAAAAAAGAAAAGGTATTTGTCATTGAGTGTGTTAAGTCTGCCTGTCATATGCACTATGATTATTTCACCTCTTTGCTTATTGACTTTAACTATGGTTTTAAAATACTCATTAATCAGGTTTATCAATATTTTCAACGTTGATTTTGACTTTTGCACGGGCTGTAAAAAGGCTTCTCCACATTAAGAATTTTTGTAAGTTAGTATTTTCCTCTGGTTCTCTCATAGTTTTATTCATATTATTTAAGCAATTTAGAATTAGCTGTGATATAAAAGTGAAGTAGGGTTTCTACTAGTCACCTGTGTTCTCTTGTTGACTTAAAATTCTGTAGAACAATTAAAAGAAAAAAAATCATGGAGTTAGGCTTCGTAGGTCCAAGTTCTGTTCTCATTGCTTACAAACTAGCTAAACACTTTTTCCCATATGTAAAATAGGGCTAATGGCATCCATCTCTTGGAACCGTTTTCAGGACTTACATGTCAGTACATGTAAGAGCTTAGAATAATACATTGCACACGATAAGAACTTACTAAACGGTAGCTATCATTGGACACCAAATTCACACGTGGAACTATTTCTAGTCTTTAGTCTGTTGTACTCACTAGAGTCTAGAAATTTATAGGGCAGGACCAGTCCTAGCTTTATGACATATGTGTGGACAAGATCTTTTAATTTTTCAGGATTTTCTTCATTCTCCTAGCATGTTTATTCTTCTAGATCTTTCCTTCACTTGCCATTTTGTCACTTCCTAACAAGCCCATTGAGATTTTGATTGTCGTTTTAGAGAACAGATCCTATTAGGAAAATTTGACTTCATGATTTTTAACTTTATTTTCCATTAAATAGTATGTTTTTCTGTTTATTCAAATATTAATAATTTAAACATAATAAAGATTTAAGGTTTTATTCAATAGGTCATTCCTTGATACTGATTTTTTTAATCTTTCTAAAATTAATTCATTGTGGCAAAATACATGTGACATAAAATTACTATTTTAACCATTTTTTTAAAGTATACAATTCAGTGGCATTTTTCACAATGTTGTGCATCCATCACCAGCACCCACCTCCAAAACTTTTTCATCTTCCTAAACCGAAACTTTGTATCCATTCAATACCAGTACTCCAAATTGCCCCAACTCCTAGACCCTGGTAATCACCATATTCATTTTTGTCTCTATGAATTTGAATAATATAGTTACCCTATATAAGAGGAACAATACAGTATGTTATTTTAAAACTGGCCCTTTCACTAGCATGATTCTTCAAGGTTCATTCATGTTGTAGCATATGTCAGAATTTTCTTCCTTTTGAGGCTGATTATTTATTCCATTGTATGCATACCCTGATTTTGTTTATCTGTTCATTACTCGGTGAGCACTTGTGCTGCTTCCACATTTTCGCTCTTGTGAAAGAGGTTTCTATAAATGCAGTTGGACAAATGTATTTGAACTGCTATTTAATTATTTTGTATATATACCCAGAAGAGGAATTGCTGAATTATATGGTCAGTCTTGTTTGAGAAATCACCATCCTGTTTTCCAAAGCAACTGCACCATTTTATATTCTCAAAAGAGACACAATTTGGATTCTATTTTTTCCACATTCTTGCCAAGTCTTTTCATTTTCTGTGTTTTGATAATGATCATCCCAATGAATACGAAGTAGATACTGAGTATTCTGAGCTAAATCTTGAAAGACGAATAGGAATAAACCAGACAAAGGAGAAAAATAATTTAGTAGTGTCTCTTTAGCTGCCAGTAGTCATAGTTATGTTTGGAACATTCCTTGTTTTAGAAATAATGTTTTTCAGTCAATCCACATGAGACAAGGAGTGAACTAAACTAGGGGGAAAAAAAAATGTGGTCTTTTTTTTTGCAAAGAAGTCGAGTAGGGCCAGCAGCCAATGCAAGAAATATTTATACAGCTGTTGCCTGAATTAGTCCAAAGAAATTTCTGGTGATTGTTTATAATATGCATATTTAGTTTGTTATGAGCCTATTGACTTAAAAAAAATCCCAAGTCCTATATGTTTTCAGTCCATGTATAAGAGCCAAAGAAGTCAAGTGTGGATTGTTTGTGGCTGATTTGAACTGAGCAAGTTTAAGTAATTCCAGTTTCCTTCATTTGCCATTAATCCTTCTTTCAACCCATCCCACTTCAACTTCAGAACTGTGGCCTTGGAGTACCATTGCTCGGTTTAGTTTCCTGCCCAGGTGCTCATATTCTGTGCCCTTTCCAAGCTAACACTAAACAGAGCCTTCTTCCTCAAATGTCAAGTAATGAATAGCTGGATTTAGTCAATCTGTGCTTGGCTAGTGGAAAAATTACCATGAATATACTTCTTTCTCCTCACAGAATGGACCTCAAGGCACTTTTAGTCCAGAGTTCTTCAGAGTGTTAGAGATTCATGTTTTTTATTATTATTTTTTATCACTACTTTCTACTACCTAGGAGAATACAATTGCACCCGTTCCTCTTCCAAGCCTTCTAGAAAACTTATGTGTGTTTGGGTAAAGGGACTCATTCCATTTTCAGGGAAGACAACAACTTACAACCAGCTGTCAAAATAGTAATGAAGTTATTGCTTTTTCTCTGTCCTACTAGCTAATTTGATTAGACTTCCTGGATATAGCTAGAAAGACAACGCTCATCTGGTATCATCCTCATGTTAAATAAATGTTTGCACTTCCTCAACTTCAAAAAACTGGCATTTCCAGTAAAAAGTTTCTTATGTTATTCAACATAGCCTTATAGGAGATATAGGAAGAATTCTAAAAGGAAAGTAGAATGCAATGAAAAGAAATTACTATGAAAAAAAAAAAGAAAGAGAAAATAAAAATAAAAAGAGCTCTAAAATAAGATTGTGGCAATGGTTGCAACTCTGTGGATATGCTGAAAGTCATCAAACTATACAATTTTAATGGGTGAAATGTTTGGTATATAAATTATGTTTCAACAAAACTGCTTTTAAGAAGCCACAGAAATCCAAATAACTTAATGAGAGCAGGGGCATCCTTGTTAGCTAAATTTGACAGAGTAACTGAATGCTATGAAGAAATCCTAAAATATCTTGAGTGATACCTTTGGAAGTTTATGTATTATATTATTTGTTGTTCATAGTGAGTTTATGAGAAAGGAAACATTTCCACCGTTTTTCCCCAAAAGTCTAACCCACATTTGTTTGCACTTGTATAATAATAGGCAACAAATATTCAAGTTCACACACATTTATAAAAAAGCAAAGTTAATAATCACTTAGCACACTGTGTGTTATCTTGCTTACATATTCAAGTCTAAATAAACTTCCTTCATTTTGTAAACTTTCACATAATACTTCCTTAAACAAAAACTCTTGAAAACACATATTGTCATGTTTCATTTAGAACCAACACAAAAGTTTGATTACAAACTAAAAACCAAGTTGAGAAGATACTTGTACCCCCCTCCACTAGACAGAAGTGATTATTTTAACAGATTGTTATCACACAAGTAACCATAAAGACAAAAGAATGATGCTCCTATAATCAGGAAGAAAACACCTAGCAAATCATACTGTTTAAAGTTATCTACCAACCATATGGTTTAAATGAGAAACAGGGCAATGCTTAGATTGAAACAAAGGAGACTAGAAAATAGTAAATGATTCTGAAGAACAAACTATTCCTCCCCCAAGCTTCAAAGATCCAACTCTGAGAACTCAAAGTAATTGTCTAAGGCAAATAAAAGTGAGGGAAAACTTCAAAAACATTTTAATCATGTTCAATATCTAGTGATAAAAGCTGAAAATGATACCAAGAGGATACTTGTCATATAAATATCAATGAGGACATCCCCAAAATAATGAAAGAAATGGACATTTATTTCTGCAAAAGCAATGTTTGATACAGAATTAGAAGGAAACAGAATTAAAGATTTACCTATTAAAATACAGAGTATAGGATATTTTTGAAAGATGATAATACTATTATATATAATATTATAAAATATGTATTTAATAATATTATGTTATAATGGTTATGTAATTATTACATATTTGGAAGCTACCATAATTTTGATAAATAACTCTTACAAAATTATACAAAAAGTATAGAATATCTGGAAAACAATATTTTCCACCTATAGGACTCTGCTTGATATAAATTTCATCTTTATTTTCACAGATGAGAATTTGATTCTGGAAGGGTTACATACCTTTGAGAGGCTGTGCAGCTGGTAGGGGGTAGACCTGTGATTTGAGCCTAGGCTTCTGCCTCCATAGCTCTGCCTCTGAAACCCTGAGCTAATCTGAGCACCCAGAACTGGCTTTGTTTTGACTACCTTTCAGGGAAAATAGCAATTACCCAGAATGTCAGTATCATCTCCAAAGAACCGAAAAAGTCCTTTCATCTAGTGGTGGCTTCAATTTATGCAGTAGTATCTACAAAAGAGTTCTTTACATATAATACATTCTCAATAATCACTAATTTAATAGACATTTTCTGAAAATGATGTCTATCAATTCCCATCCCCCCTGCCCCTTTTCTTCCCCTTTCCCCTCACCCCCATTCTCCTTCCTCTATTCTATTGATCTCCCTAGCATTCTTGTATTTATTTATTTATTTATTTATTTTTGGTTGGTATTTTCTGTATACACACAAGATGAAATTTCATTTTCCTTATTTTGCTTTAGCTTCCACGTATGAAAAGAAAACATTTGACCCTTGATTTTCTGAGTCTGGTTTATTTCACTTAGTATGATGTTCTTCATTTCCATCCATGTAACAGCAAATGTCATTATTTCATTCTTTATGGCTGAGTAAAACTCCGTTGTATATATATATACCACATCTTCTTGATTCGTTCATCTATTGGTGGACACTTCTGATGATTACATAATTTGGCTATTGTGAATTGTGTTATAAACATTATAGCAGCTGTATTACTACAGCATGTTGATTTTAATTCTTTTGGATAAATACCAGAGTAGGATAGCTGGTTCCATTCCTAGTTTCTTGAGGAATCTCCATGCTGTTTTCTAGAGTGGTTGTATTGATTTGCAGTCCCACCAACAATGTACCAGTGTGCCTGTCCTCTAACATCCTTGCCAGTATTTATTATTGTGTTCTTGATCATTGCCATTCTGACTAGAGAGAGGTGAAATCTGAGTGTAGTTTTGGTTTGCTTTTCTCTGATTGCTAGAGATATTGAACATTTTTTCATGTATTTGGGAGCCATTTGTGTTTCTTCTTTCAAGAAATATCTATTTAGTTCATTTGCCAATTTATTGATTGGTTTTTTTTTTCTGGCATTGAGCTTTTTTTTGAGTTCTTTATATATTCTGGATATTAATCTCTTAACAGAAAAGCAACTGGCAAAGATTTTTTTCCCATTCTGTAGGCTCTTTCTTCATGCTTTTAAGAGTTTCCTTTGCTGTGCAAAAGTTTTTTAACTTGATGGCATCCCATTTATTGATTATTGATTTTATTTCTTGAACTTTAGAGGTCTTGTTGAGGAAGTTGGTACCTATACCTATGTGATAGAGTGTTGACCCTATGTTCTCTTCTAGCAGTTGCAAGGCAAAAGACAAAAAACAAACAAACAAAAATATTTTAAAACTGTACTTGTTTCAAGTAGGATATTCTGAAAACACTGTTACAGTTTCAAGTTGTCTGCATTTATTGAAATTGCAGGATGAGTTGGGTGCACAACTGTAACCTAGCAACTCAGGAATCTGAGGCAGGAGAATTACAAATTTGAGCCCAGCCTCAGCAACTTAGCAAGGCCCTCAAGAACTTAGGGAGACCCTGTCCCTCTTCCCACCCCCCCAAAAAAAGAGGGATGGGGCTTTATAGCCTAGTCATAGAGTATCCCTGGGTTCCATTCTCAGAACAAACAAACAAACAAAAACAACAATGAAAGTGCAGTGTGATTATCACTGAATACACATCTCACACAAGTGGAGAGAGATCCAAGATATGTTAATATGTTAGAGAAAGCAGTCTCCCATTCCTCTGTGGGTGAGCTCAACCTCCAAGATATTGTTATCTTATGAGGAAATCCATGAGGACCAACTATTGACTATACAATTTAAGTAATTAGGAGGCAAAACGAAGCCTTTGTCTCTTGTAAAAAATCTTGTATTAAAGAGCAATAGAAACAACTGTGTATGCAAATCTTGTCTATGAGGACATTCTTGAGATTAAGATTTGAGAATATTTATTCCTCTTCAATTTCGACAGAGCTCATGGGTGTGTGACATTTCCTTCTGCTATTTCCCATCCCTTTCTAAATATCCAACCCATGCAACTTTTGTAAGAGTTGTTATGATATTTCAAGGATAAGGTTATGTAATAGAGTGATCAATGTAAACTTAACAACATAGGTATTTAATATCAACTAATATTTCCAACCTTCTACTCATAAATTATCTGGGAAGCTTGTGGTTCCAATGTGTTTCCTCAGCTGGTGCACATCACAATCTCATATATCATAGCAGGATAGATAGCATAATTTCTTGGTATGTTAAATTGGTTAGCCAATAAAAATTTTAAATTAATAATATTTGTTTCACTGACTTATTCAGGCCAAGAACAAACCCTTGGCAGAGTCTACAGTGATGAATAAAATAGAATCCTCATTTTTTAGGAGTATGAAATGTGGTAGCCAAGACAAGCATGCCGATAAATCTAAAACAACCTCGCTAGGAAAGCCAGTGGGGATATTTGTTGAGCAGACCCTATGAACCATCATCCTATTAAGGCTTGTGTTAAGTGAAATAAAAAGGAGCAAGTAAAAGGCTAAACAGCACAGATCCTGTTGTCAGAAAGTGACTTCATGGAGAGTATGGGATAAATAAGTCTTCACTCTTAAAGAAAGCACAGTTTGAAAAAAATCATTTCATAAACTCTTAGGAAACTGTCATAAACTCTTAGGAAAAGTTTCAGGGACAAATAATTTTAAAAAATGAGTTTGTACCTCGGTAGAGAAATCAAGGCTAGAGATAACAACTTAGAATCAACTACCTTGGAGACAGAATGAAAAATGAACTGGTTTGGAGTGTAAGTTGGAGAAAAGCTGATAGTGGTTGAAAAGAGAAGTATGATCTCTCAAGTTCACAGAAAGTAAAAAGAAAAGCAAGAAACAGGAAAAAAAATAAAGCATTCTACTTTGGTCAAAGAAAGGATGCCTGTAGAGCATGGGCAGAGAAAAGGAAAGCTAGAGAGCACCATAATACAGAGCTCCCAAACACCAGTTTAATATTTATGTCTTAGCTTACCTTTATAGAGAATGAGGGAACCAATGGTTTTTCAGTAGAACATTTAAAAGGTTAAAATGAATGAAAACAGGATATACTTTGGAATGGAGCAGAGAGAAGCTAGGGCAACAGGGAATGATTGAAGCCATCCAGGTGAAAACTAATGAAGCTTGAGATTAGGAGAAATCAGAGAAATACAATTTACTTATCAGAAACAGAGATAATGGGATTTCTAGAAAGACTGGATTAAGAGAACCAAGGAAAAGACACATGATGACCTCAGGTTCCAAGCCTAGGAGAGAACAAGAATAAATTAACAGAAACAGTGAGATAGAGAGAAGACGGCACAAGGAGGATGATAGACATTCAGTTTTAGTTTTACTGAGTTTCAGGGACAAACAATTTTTAAAAAATGAATTTGTACCTAGGTAGAGAAATCAAGGCTAGAGATAACAACTTAGAATCAACTGCCCTGGAGAGAGCATGAAAAGTGAACTGGTTTGGAGTGTAAGTTGGAGAAAAGCTGATAGTGGTTGAAATAAGAAGTATGATTTTTGAGGATCACAGAAAATAAGAATAAGGCAGGAGGAGAATCACAAATGGGCATAGGAATCAAAGCATTCAAAGGAGGAAAACAACAATAGCATGGGTTATAAGGTAATTGGGGAGAAGATCTCTTTAGCTGTTGTATCATAAACACCTCTCCTGAACCAAGGTATTTGTATTTTAAGAAATGTTAACCTACCATAAATGCTCTCATTCTTCTATTTTAACTCTTAAAATAAAGTCTATCAATATTTCTTGATTCATTTCTGACTCCTGGAAATTAGTCTGTATTAAAATCTCATTACAATGTCTAAAGTTGAACAAAGTTTCCATAGCTGTCATTTGTAAGTAGGTATCCTTCCTTTCAAGGATAGAATGGCATATGCATTGTATAAAAAGGAAAAATAAGAGCGAAACATAAACTACAACTTTTTTTCTTATAGTCTGGATTTAGTCCAATTGATAGCAAACATGGATTTGGTCCTAGTACGAGCTGGCTTGTGTCCTCACAAAATTCACATGTTGATGTACTATTCTGATGTAGCTCAGATGTGGCCTAATTAAGAAATAGCAATGTGGCAGATGTAATTAGTTAAGATTAAGTTATGCTGGAGCAGGATGGGCTTCTAATTCAGTATTACTGGTATCCTTATAAAAATGGTAGATTTAGACACAGTTACACCCAGGAGGCCACCAGTGAAGATGAAGGCAGAGACTGGGATGCAGTAGCAGCCAAGGAATCCCTAAGGTGGTCAGCAAACCACCAGCAGCTAACAGACAAGCATGGAATAGATTCTTCTTAATAGCTCTCAGAAGAACCCAACAGGAACCCAACTCTGCTGACTTCTTAATCTTAGACTTATACCCCCCAGAACTGAGAGGCAGTAAATTTCGGTTCCGTAAAACACCAAGTTTGTGTTACTTTGTGGTGGCAGCAGCCCAGGCAAAATAATGTCCCCAAACAAGTCGGTTACCAATGTGTTTTCTCAGCTGGTGCACCTCACAATCTCACTTACCACAGAAGACAGAGTAATAGCTCACCCTTAGGAAAAAAAAATGTATTCACCTAAGCAGTTTAAAACTGTCTTATTTTCAATCCACTTTATTCCCCAGAGAAAGCAATTCTTTGACTAAAATATATATTGAAAGACAGTTTAGAATAAATTCCTGCCACTATCTGGACTGCTGAGTCTTCTAAAAAAAATCTAATAATAGAACTGGCCCATCCACAGGGATTGGCAGGTTGTATGTACCATTGGACCATCAAGGAGTTTCATAAAAGTGAAGCCAGGTGAAATTGCCCATTAGCAAGTGAAGACTCTGAATAGGTGTTTTTAACTGAGGAAATGATTATGATTTCTGGAAATGGACTGTTAGTGTTGTCTTTTGATATTCAGTGTTAATGGGAACAAATTCCAGCTGCTATTTTATAAAGTGGCTTTTTGTATAACTGTAGACATTTATAACTCAGCATTGGTGTCTTTGGCTTGGCAAATGATTCTCTCTAGGCAGTGGAAACATTTTTTAATAGTCAAGTTGCTGAGTGGGTGGTTTCCACGGCAGAAATACCTTACTCTGGGGCCACTTTAAGCACTTTCAGCACTATGCATCTCCATTTACAAAACCTTTAGGAGGTCTATTCTAGAGGTTGTTCTATGGCCAAAGATTTTCTTCCTGACAAAACCCCCATATCATAGCTAACATCTGCTGGATTTGAAATATGATTTTATAAAACATTATGGAGTTTTACTACTGGCGAAATATTGCTAAAACCTGATTTAAATTCCTTTTCCCTCAATTAAAACAAAATGAAAATCAAAAACCAGGACTTTCAAGTGATGATGATCTGTAGAGTCCTCATTTTTGTAGGTGACTACTATAAAGAACCTATGAAACACTGACAAATTGAACCAAACTCATATGTTGCCTCATATATGCCTCAGATATGATCACCCAATGATCACCCTGTCTATCCTTCCCGTTTGTTCATGGACACACTCATGTCTTCTCCCTGGTTCATTCCAATTCTTGGTTCAGTGTTTTTCAGAAGTGGAGATAAGGGCAGTGGCCTTCTATTGGCAGGAAATTTCAAATGGCTGTCCATTCAGGCAATTGTTCAAGTCGGCCAAAGGGTAGAGAAGAATGGTGTGACTCTAAGTGATGAGAGAGTATTGAGTGTTATCAGCCAATCACAAGTCACAACAGTCCAACTGATAATAATTCACACCTGGCCCTTATCCCTCAGCCCACAGGGAAGGTAGGCTATAGATTCTGTTCTCTTTTAAAAGAGGAAGCTGCTACCCAGCCAATTTCTGCCATTGAAAGTAAGCCAAGATGGAAAGGTTTCCCAATATTCCAAGAGAGTGTGGGAAGCTAGATTTTGAGAAAGAAAACAGATCTTCTGATTTTAAGCTTTGTAAACTATCAACTTCCTATGATTTGTACCAATTATAAGACAGGGCTTAAGAAATACAAATTTATGATCTTAACAATTCTTGAGGTCAGAAGTTCATAAGGAATTTCAACTGGGTTGAAATCAGGGCGTTGGCAGGGCTGCACTTCCTTTAGAAGCTCAAGAAGAGAACCCAGCTTCTTACATTTTCCATTTTCTAGAGGCTGCCTACACTCCTTGGCTTGTGCTCTATCCCCACTTTCAAAGCCATCAGCATGGCCCCTTCAAATCTCTTTTATCCTCTCTTTTCTTGTTCCATATCCTTCTCTGATTTCCCTGCCTCCTTTCCCTTGTGAAGACCCTTGTGATTACAAGAGGCCCACTTGAGTACTGCAGGATTACCTTCCAGCCTCCATCAAAGAGGACTACAACTGTATGTTCTAGATGGTTCCCAGTTTCAAAGAGAGCCAAACGAGATTCCAGGGCTCAAAGGGTGGGAAGAACAGTTCCTGCATCTATAATTCAGGAAAGATAAGCCCATGCCGGAATACACCTAGAGGAGGTGTCTCCATGCAGAGACATGCAGGTAGAGAGACGACGGTGACACAGGTTAGGTATTTGTAACGTTTTTCATGTCTTCTGGGATGCCTCTCCACTAATCAGACCACTTACATTTGCCTTTGACCAACAGAAAGTTTCACATATTGATTTTTGACAATATTTAGGACTTGAGGGTTATTGGAGTAAATACTAGTTTATGTCATTATATGCCATTTCACAAATGAGCAGAATAATTTTTCATTCATGTCTAACCCGTCTGATGTCATATGTGACCTCTTTCATATCAAGTTTTCCTCTTGGTTCCTCAAGGGTTGTCTCTGCTTTTTCCTAAGAGGAGCTCGGGCACAGATACAAACTGGCACAATGAAAGTGACATTAGGTATTCTCATGACAACAATCTGATGGATCAGGTTACATTTCAGTTTTGTTCGAAACTTGGATGAATCTGGCAAAGACAGAATGGGCACAATGACTTTCACCATGATTTATGATCTTTCCAGGTCAAAGTTGAAGCAGGTCAGATAGGCTGAATTGGAATCATGCCAAGATGCAGATTCTTGTCTGCTGGCAAAAAGATTGTTTTCTTCTTGTTCCAAGTATTAAATATTTTACTGAGAATATGTGTACACATTGCAAGCACAGTGTGAAGAAATACATTGCCTTCTTCATGGTTTTAATCCCAGCTCTTAGTATGGGCACCAGGTTCACCCTCAGTGAAGTAATAGTATCTTCCTGAAAATGTCTTTGGTCAAGACACATCTGTGTCACCCCAGGCAAGTTATTCAAACAGTTAAATAAGTTAAATAATAAATAAATATATACCTTTGGAGACTCTTGAAGGACTAAATGAAGTAATAGATGTGAATGTATTCTATAACTCTGAAGTGTCATATAAAGGTAATGAGATGTTATTACATATGATTTGAATTCAATTTTACTTTTTTCTTTGTACCATTTTCTTTAGGAGAAAACACTCGCACGTTATCTCATGAATTCTTTGGCCTAAGTGTCTTCTAAATGATTCTAATTCTTATCTAAAGGCTAGTTAAGCTGCTTAGGGCCCAAATTCAGTTATTTTTTAAAGTTTTGAACTTCTTTTATCAGAAAAAAAGAACAGAACTAAGTCCATATTCATATCATACAGAGTATATAACACTTGCAAGGTAGGAATCTCAATTAGAGAAGGCAGATTTTTTTATGTTTGTGGTTTTATAGAAGGATCAATTTTATAAATATCATTTAAAATATTATGAGGAGGGACTGGGATTGTGGCTCAGCAGTAGATTGCTCACCTAGCAGGGGTGGGACCTGGGTTCAATCCTCAGCACCACATAAAAATAAAGGCATTGTGTTGTGTCCATCTACACCCAAAAAGATAAATATTTTTAAAAAATATTATGAGGAGGGCTGGGGATGTGGCTCAAGCGGTAGCGCGCTCGCCTGGCATGCGTGCGACCCGGGTTCAATCCTCAGCACCACATACAAACAAAGATGTTGTGTCTGCCGAAAACTAAAAATAAATAAATAAATAAATAAATATTTTAAAAAAATATTATGAGGAAATTTCCTATTACTAAAACAGAGTTAATTTGGTTTTGATAGAAACACGTTGGTGAGATATTTTGGAGGGAGAGGTAAATTTGGTCATGGAATAAATTTTGCCCAGGCACAAACTTACTGGTTTACTGGTTGCTGAAAACATCTGGAACACTTCAAATTTTGCGTTATGAACTAGAACAATAGAGTTATATAAAACTCTTCCAATGTATTATGAAGCCAGCAAACTATGTGCTGCCTGAGTCATGAACTCTGAGTTTGGCAAAACTTAGATCATTGTTTCTTAACTCAAATTTGATTTCTTTTCAAGTTTTCACAGTGAATTCACATTTCTTTAGGCTGCACATCTCCACCTGTTTTTAAGTTAATTGTTTGACTGATTTGATTGAGTGATCTCGTTTGCTCATCTCATCCTGTGTAGCATCAGTAGTTAGCTTTGTAGCTATGCCTCATAGTTACCAGGCTGACCTGGAGGAATCCTCGGATGGCCTGAAGCATGTTTAGCCCTTGGGAGATGTGCAACTTCCTTATGGAGGCTTGGATTTCTGAGGGACAGTAGTTTTTATTTTAATTCTGTCTCTAGCATTAGAGAGAGTTCAGGTGTGAGTTAAGAGAGAATGGATTTTTGGAGATGGGAATAATGGTTGTGAATCCCAGGTTGCCATTTTTCCCCCCTCTGGTGAACATTGTTGTATTACTTTATTTCTTGATATAATGGATCCTTGAAATACTTAAGGGATAATTTTGAAACATGGAAATCCTGAAATGCAAGAAATACTATTGGAGAATTTCTGGAAATTTACCCATCGAGGGGAAAGAAAGATGAATAAAGCAAACACAATTTGAAATAGAGATTCCATCTTGCTCTCTGGCTAATAATTTGCTCCATTACTTCAGCTTCCAAATTGGCATCAGCTTCAAATAGATGGTTTAGAAAATTACAAGTCTTGTATTTCTGGGGTTATTGGAAAATAGCCCAAATCTCCAGTGTTAAGTCTTCAAATGAAAAGAGTCCACTGTAATACCTACTTCTTAGATTTGCTGTAGTCATCAGGAAATGAAATATATGCAAAAGAGGATGTAGCGGAATGAATCACATTACTTTTTCCAGAGTAATGCTTGTTAGATGAGTGGAGTAAGAGAACTGCTTTTCTTCAGGTACAAACGTAATGATGATTATATGCAGTCTTTAGATATTTTTTTCTAGGATTCTCTAGACTCATTCCCTTTGGAACATACTCCCTGGGTCAATATCTCTATGTCCACATAGGGAGGAAGCCAGAGGATAGTTTCCTGTTCAACACTCTCTCTTCTCTCCTCCTTCCTCTTCTTCATTCTCTGTGAGTAGAATCTGTGCTCATCCAGTGTGTGTGTGTGTGTGTGTGTGTGTGTGTGTGTATTTGTGTGTTTGTAGGAGACAAAAATTTTACTTTTTAATATTTTCTTCTAAATTTTGGTTAAAACAAGAAAGTAATGGGACTTAAAATATGCATCAGAGAATTAACAGAAATCTCAGAATTAAGTTAAAAAAAAGTTAAAGGATTCGACATTACTATATTGAATATATTACAGTTCATGTGAGAAGTCAGATTCTGAGCAAAAAGGAAAAAAGAAATTTCTGTAACAATCACAGGTATCCCATCAATTCCTGTCAGATACATAAAAACTGAATACAACATTTGAAAAATGAGTTCTATTTCTGGTTTAAGATGGCAGATGAGGTACAAGTTTTCATTTTAACATCTACTAAAATAAAAGTTAAAGAAACATAAAGATAAACCAATAATATTAGAGTAAAAAAATTTCGGGATGAATCAAAAAACAAATGATTTTAGTGAACTTCTGGGAGATTGAAAATGAACAAGAAGAATATCTTAAAAAAAAAAGAATATCTTGGTGGGTGAAACAGATTAAGGAAGTCAGTTTTATAAATAATAAAAAGCTACAGGAAGACAAGAACTGATCTCTTCTGCAGAATCCCAGAAGGTCTCTGGCTTCACAGTCAAAAGCAAGAGGATGTCAACCAGAATTTCTAACTCCATATCATGTACAACCACAAAAATGGGTTCCTAATTAGAAAGTTATACTCTGTGTAGGTACAATATTTCAAAATACACTCTGCTGTTGTGTATATATAAAAAGAACAACAAAAAAGAATGAATAAAATTATATAGTTTGCCCTACTTTTAAAAAATTGGATTTGTAATGAACTGCTGCTGCTGTTGATGTGGCTCTTCAGTCCCTCCGCCCCAAACCAACATGTAAAGCAAACCAGATAGCCCCTCTTTAAATAGAACAATGTTTGTGGAAAGCAAAGACTCCTAGTCCTACCTTGCATGCAGACAAAACACATGGAAGGCTTCATTGTATTTGTAGGACAATATGCAAATCTTAATAAGACTACATAATGAAAACATTGTAAGTATAGCAGATAGAATGAATAGGACAGGTAGAGAAAAGAATGATCCTCTGATATCAATAATGTGGTTTTCATTCATTCACTAGACAAATATTTTCTGAGAAGCTACTGGGTACAGGTATTGTTCTATGCTCTTGGAAAACAGAAAAAGGAAAAAACAGACAAGTCTCAACCTTCAGGGAGTTTATGTTACATTATGTCATTTGCAAGTAAGGCTGCAAGAGATACTCCAAGAGCCAATGGAATAAGAAATAAAGGTTTAAATTTATTTAAAGATGGCTTATAGAACTAATAATAATATGTATTGAGAAAAGTAGAGGTAAGTGATTTAAATTATAAGCTCTCATATAAGAGATTCATTGACACTGTAAGTTGATGAATCAAAACAGAGTTTGGGAAGAAGTCACCAAAAATTAAAACAGAAACAATTGAAAGACTTTGTCTCCAGGATATGGGACTGAGGGTAAGAAGAGAAGAACTGGAGAGTCATGTTTGCTTTCCATCCTAAATTCTATTTGCTTTGTTACCACGTGCATGCATCACATTTATTGATATATATGTACATTTAAATTAAGTGACTTCTAAGAACAACTGCAATCAAAAAATGAGACCCAAGTTTAATTTACCAAGTATCATCAAATTAGGCATGACATCATTAGAAACAGATTTTCCTTTCTTCTATCTTTTAGTGAGTGCTTAAAAATAGATACCATTTTGAATCTTCTTTTGGCTATAGTGAATGGTGAGGCAAAATAATTGGTTTGTGAAGGCCCGTGCTAGAAAGGAAAGATAGAAAGAAGTCCAAGTATGTATTAAAGCAAATTGAGTGCAGTTCATTTGGACAAGATAATGCTTTCTGTTCCCCATTGTTTACCCCTGCTTAGCCAGCAGGATCAGGGAAGTGGAGCCAGCATTTATTGAATGCTTATATTGTATTAAGTAGTTTATATACAGGAAATCACTGAACCTGCTCAACAACCTTATGAAATCGGCATTCGTTTCCACATTGGATAGATGAGGAAACTGAGGGTAGACACATGACGAAGCTTGCTAAAGGCAACCCTGTTTTGAAAAAGCTACACTTCCACTTCATGTTTTTCTGACTCCAAAAGTTGTGTATGATGTTCTTTCTTATGCATTGATTTTTCCAGAGTATGCATTCTTAAAAAAAGACTAGATTTTAATAAAATTCCTTTTGAAGTTTCCTATGGATGTATTCTGTTGTGCAAATTTTCATAAATGATGTATTTTTCCTTTTGCCTGAGACATTTAGCTAGTTTGATAAATATTTCAGGATAAAATGGATAATAAAGGTACATATCTATTAATTTCCTAGTAGTTGAACAAAAATCAATTTGTAAAGTTTTATTATTTTTATTCTCAACCAATATTTTTCCTATTGCTTTATGCTGCACTCAATATTTTGCAAAATTTATCCTTGAACAACTCTTTTGGTCCATCTCATGACCAATTTCACATACACACAATTACTTGCATGTTATTTATTTATTTTTTATTTTTTAGGTGTAGATGGACACAACACAATGCCTTTATTTTTATGTGGTGCTGAGGATTGAACCCGGGTCCCGCCCCTGCTAGGCGAGTGCTCTACTGCTGAGCCACAATCCTAGCCCCATACTTGGATTGATATTATCTACTGGAATGAGACAACATTTTTTCCTTAGATCCACTATCTGTCAAAAGAGAGAAGCTTAGGACTGGGCATGTAACTTGGTGGTATAGCACTTGCCTGGCATATGCAGGGCCCTGTGTTTGATCCTCAGTATGGCAAATAAGTAAATAATGAATAAGCTCTGGTAGCAAATTAGATGCACACAGATTTGGGAAAGACAAACATAAGTTAGCATTTATTTCACATAGATATTACATGCCAGATATTTTTCATGTGTCATTTCATTTAATCCTTTCTATAAATTTATTGGGAAGATATTGTGATCAATATTTTACAAATACAAATGGAAACTATAAACCAGAGAGTTTAAGCAACTTACCCAAAGTCACAAGCCAGGTAAGTAATAAAACTATGATTTGATGTATATATGTGACTGCATGACCAATATGATTCTATAACATGTACACTCAAAGAGATGAGAAATCATATCCCATCTATACATGATACATCAAAGTGCATAAATGTCATGTTAACTAATTAAAACAGTAAAAAAAAAAAATTAAAAAATCTATGATTTGAGCACAGGATTTAAGTAGTATACTTGTCACGTTTCTTAAATTTCCTGACATAAGCAATTTTACAAGTTCTTTTTGCAGCCCTTAGGAGGTAAGATGGACTGTTGAATAGTGAAGCTGGATGTACTTTAACTGTTGATATCACTGACCTGAAGTAGGCTTGCCTCTATCAGTGCTCCTCTGGAGAGAGGTCCCAAGTGGGGCATTAAGGACACATTCTCTATCTTGGTTGATTTCGTGTTGTTTTTATTGGAGAGTTAGAGGGGTTCGTGACATGATGATCTGTTTCTCTCAGAAGATATGAGAATGGAAATAGGAGAAGGAAAGTAAAGGAAAATGAAAATCTTAAAAAAAGATGACATCCTTTTCCTCTCTAATATGATGAAATTGAATAAGAATAAAATTATAATCATGTACTTTTGTCTTAAAATTTATCTACTCAATTGTACAGAATTGCAACGGTATGGCTTAATGGGAGCTCATGCAAAATCTGACCATCTCTTCAGTCTCAAGCCTTCATTATCATTTTCATCATAATAGCTCCCAAATATACATCTCCAACCCAAACTAACACCCATAGCTTTAGTTCTGCGTGTCTAATAGTTCAAGCAACTCATATCCTTGGAGTTGGTGATGTCTAAAAGTCTCCTCAGACTCAACATGTCCATTATTGTACTCTTAAATCATTCCTTCCAAGCTCATTTTTCTTCCAATATCTCCCAATCAGGGAATATTTCTGATATATATTTGTTAGTAAATTTAGGAGTCATCTTGAGATCTCCTTTCCTCTCACCTTTGTATTACCATCTCTAATTCTTCCTATATCCTTCCATTTGAACATCTAGAACTTCAGAATTTGTCACTCTTTCACCTTCACCACTACTTATCAGCCCATGGAATCCTTATTTCTCACCTGTACTATTGCAGTGGTGTAACTGATCTCCTTATTTCTCCTCTGGCCTTCTCCAACCCACTCAACACACAGCCTGAGTGATACTTTCAAAACACAAATGTGACTGGGTTATACACACATCCACTCCCACATTACATTTCTTTAATGTCTTTTATTCCTCTCATATATAAACCAAAATCATACCTGTTTCCCTTCCCAGCCTTGTCCCTTAATGATCTGTTTCTTCCTCTCTTCATTCCAATCTATGGACTTTCTTTTAATTCCTTGAATACACTGTGGAGTTTCCCGTCACAAAGCCTTGGCATATGTTGTCCCTTCTGTCTGTAATGTTTCCTTCTCTCCATCTGCTTAATGCGTGCTCATCCTTCAGATCTCCATTAAATTGGCGTTTCTAGGGCTGGGGATATGGCTCAGTGGTAGTATGTTTGCCTGGCATGCATGAGTCCTGGGTTTAATCCTTAGCACTGCAAACAAAACAAAATAGGACTAAACAAATTATTGTTTCCAGATGGAAGCCCTCCCTGACTCTCCAAACCAAGAACTGAGTTTCATGTTCTTATAGAAGTATTTACTTGTTTTGGAGCTCTCATCTTAATTCATAATCCAGTTAATGGTTTATATGACAAATATTTGCTGCATATTATGTGCTGGGCTCTTTTATAAATGTTGGGGATATAGTGGTGAGTAAAATAGTAAAAGTTCCCTTCTAAGGATAAGCAATGGAGAAGATAGGTAATATTCAAATACACAAGTGCTACAGAGAAAAATACATCTGGGAAAGAGGACCTATGTATGAACACAAGCATATGCTATTTTGAGTAGGGAAGAACTGATAAAAGTAACATATGAACTAGATCAGAAGGTGAGCATTGCAAATACCTGTAGGAAGACTGATCCAAATAGAGGAAAGAGTCAGGGCAAAAACCTTGGGATAGAAGTGTATTCTCCATGTTTAAATAGCAACTAGAAGGCTATCATGATTGGCACAGAGTAAATGGGAAGGAAAACTATAGGAGATGAGGACAGAAAAAGGGACCTGGTCATGTAGAGCCTGGAAGATCAATGTCAAGATCTTTTGTCTTTCAGTCACTGGGAAATAATTGTGCAATTTCAGTGAAGGATGTGATATAACCTATGTTTTTTTATGGTAGCTGTATGGGGAATAAACTGTAGATGTTGGAGAGTAGAATGAGAGATATCAATGAGGAACTTGTCTGCCCTAATCCAGGCAAGAGATAATGGTCATTTGATCAAGGTGGTAACAGTAGAAGTATTCAGATTCTGGATAATTTTGAAGGAATGGCAACAAAATATTGGCAGATTGGGTGTGTCTTTCAAGAGAAAGAAAAAAATCAAGGATTCCTTCAAGTTCATGCTGTGAGTAATTAAAAACTGGAATCTCCATTTATTGATAGAAGCAAGTCTATGAGAGAAACATATTTGGGAGGAAAGCCCAGGGGTCAGCCTGAGGTATGGCTATTACTTACTAAGTGAATCAGGGAACAGACAGTTGGATCTGTGAAGCCAGAGGTTGGGAACAAAGTCTGGATAAGGTGACCAATTCTCCTGGTTTGTCAGGAAACCAGTTTCCCAGGCAGTACTAAAACTAAGAAAACTCTAGTCAAACTGGGATGAGTTGTTCATCCTAGGTCTGAGCTACAGATTTGAATTTGTGAGTCATTTGTGCATAAATACCATTGGCTGTAAGATTAGATAAGATCACCCAGAGAGTGTGTGAATGAGAGAAGATAATCGGTTCAAGGTGACTTGAGCATTTAGAGATGAGGAAGTTAAGAAAGAATCACCACAGAAAAGGATAAGAAAAGAGAAGAAGGAGGAAAACCTACACCCCAGAGTGGTGACCTCTAAGTCAAGTAAAGAAAATGTTATAAGTAATAGGTAGTAATTAACTGTGCCAAATATGGATGATAAATAAAATGAGGACGGATGGACCACTGGATTTCACAGCATGGAATCGTCGGGGATCTTGAAAAGGGCTGTTGTCATGGAATTTGGGGAGCAAAACTTTGGCTGTAATAGAGTCAAGAAAGAGGAATTGTGACATGTGGTGTAAAGGAGGATGGAGAAATAGGGAAGCAGCTAGAGGGAGAAGTAGGGTCAAGAGGGTTTTAGATAAGAAAATAAGTACCATATTTATAAGCTGTTGAGAAGTACCGTCAGAATAAATGCTATAGGAGAGAAATGGAAGAATTTCTGGAGCACAGGCCCTGTGCAGACACTCAAGTAGATTTAGATAAGATCACAGATAGTTTATGTGGTTCAGATAAAATTAGGCAGGAAGAACTTAAGTATTTTTCTGATTGCCTCTATCTTTTCACTGAAGAGGGGAAGTTAGGTCATTAGACAAGACTGGCAGGTGTGGAATTAGGCAAAAGTTCTGGAAGAAATGTAAAGGGATGGGGAGAGAGGGGCAGATGAGTATCTAACTCCCATGTGGAAAGTAATGGATAGTCTGGTGACATGAGGTTCAAAGCTGAGAGAGGGAGAAATACTTAGGCAGTTTCAGTGAAGGATGTGATATAACCTATGTTAGGGGTTCATAGAACCCCTTAAACATAACCTAGGTCATATGTTTGTGTAGAGGTGAGAGGGAAAGGAAGAAAAACATTTAGAAGAGGAGCAAGGAGACCACACTTCTCACTTGCAGGCCGAGAGATAGAGCTGTCCTGAGATAAACAGACAACATGTGAGACATCCCGAGAGGAAACGAGTCCTCAGGGAAGACGTGACTTTCAGCTGGAACACAAGATATTAAGGATTTTAAGGCTCAGTGAATGGGTTGGAGGAGTTGATGAGGGGGGTGTGAGTTCAAGTCACAGCCTTGAGGGTTTGTGTTTACGGAATCTCATAAGAGGCCTAAGCTTTTTATGCTGACTGAAATAAACAGGGGTAAAATGTTGATAGTGGTAGAAAGACTGAATCTCTTGAGGGGGGAGCTCTGAAGGCCTCTTTCTTTTCCCACCAGTGAAAGGGAGGAGACGAGGAGGGGACCTTCAGTGAGCATGAAGGGTTCTGGGACCACCTCTTCACTCCTGCTGACCAAAGATGTCTCCCCAGGTGTTCTCAGTGTCTGTCTCCCCCACTGGATGATGAGCTCCCTGAGGGCAGGAACTCTCTACTTTTGCATTTCCTCTGTTGTGAATGGTGCCTGACACACAAGAAGTGTCCAATAAATTTATGGTGAACAAATAAATAAGGAAAGAATAGAAGTCTGTGAGGTTCATGTAAGCACTGGTGTGGCGAGGCCTCCAATTAAAGGAGACAACATCCAGAACAAACAGGTAATAATCTCCCTGCTCCTGGTTGGGTGTGGTGTATCTACAGGACTCCATCCATTCACTTTTTAGAAATGTTGGCGAGATGTGCTGGGCAATTTTGTTTCTCAGAGAGATAATATTTTATCTTAGATTCCGTCGAGAACTGAGGAGATTTGTTGTAAAGATAATTGTAGAAATAAGGCGGTAGAAATTTCATGGAAATACAAAAATAGCCCAAAGTATGGGCCTCATGGGGGATGAAACACACTTTGGAAACTAGGTTATTTTGTGACTCCCTCAGAGTCTGAAGACAGAGGTAACCCTCCATCTTTAATGGTAATTCAGCTCCTTTCTGTCTGCTTGTGAGGCTTTTATCACTACCAATCAGTTATATTTCCCTTATCCTAAAAATATTTTTTTCTACTTCATGCTTGCTGATGGTTTCTTCATATTCATTATTTCTGCTAAGCTGTGCAATAATGCTCTGTGCATTTTAGGCTGATCTTCCTCATCTTCCCCCTTTATAACCATCCAGATATTCCAAAATCACTTTGTATATCTCTCTCAGTACTTGAGTTGACCCATTTGACTTTCTTTCTCTATTTGTGGCTTTAAAAAAATGCTTCCTCAGTAGTTTTCTGTCCTACCAGATTGTGTTTCTTTTCCTCTGTTATAGGAGGTCCCAATTTCTTATTTAATGACAACTGACCCTTTCATGGTTCCTTTTCTAAGCTCCCTAATTCAACCAGAAGGAGCAGGTAGATGTGGTTGTATCCTTTCCTTCCCATGTAAGTCTTTCCTGGCCTTCAACGTAACATTCAATTTTCCTTGTACCAACTAAGATCTTAATCTTTGGTTTTAGGAAATCTGTCTCATTCTCCAGGTTAATCAGCCTGTCTTCCTCAATTTTGTTTCCAATCTTCTTCTATTCCTTTTTTTTTAATAAAATGAAAACACTTTTTAAACCACTCAAGTTCCTATTTGATTTCTTAAGCAAATCTACTTCTAGAGGAAGAGTGTTGTGCACGATATTTTAGTTGCCTTCTTAGCCTTTGGGTTTGTGTTGATTTTCATGTTCTTTCTCTACTTCAGCCCAAGATCCATATGTATATCTAAATACTTATTAGAGACCGATGTACAGCAGGAAGTTCAAACTGATCTTCCCTTTTATATCTTTTCATGTTTCACCACCACCTGACCAGAAACTAAAGCCCTAAATTTGTATTTATCTCCCACTACTTCCCCCTTACCCTTACTCTACATAATTAATAGTTGTCTAATATTAAATATTTCTCAAGTATGCCTCTTCTCCCCTTCCGATTGCCTTTCCTCCTACAATTCAGGTTCCTGCCATCACTTACAATCAGTACGATGACATTATTGGAAACCCTGCATTGATGCTCCACCTCTCTAATCCCTTCTTCATACTGTGGAGGGATTTATAAAGTATCAACCTAGCTATTCACTTCTTGGACTTATAACTTTTTTTTTTTTTTTTTTTTTGGTTTCGGAGATTGAGCCCAGGGGCCCTTAACCACTGAGCCACATCCCCAGCCCTTTTTGTATTTTATTTAGAGACAAGAGTCTCACTGAGTTGCTTAGGGCCTCATTAAGTTGCTGAAGTTGGCTTTGAACTTTCAATTCTCCAGTCTCAGTCTCCTGAGCCACTGGGATTATAGGCATGTGCCACCGAGCCTGGTGGACTTATATCTTTTAATGGATATCTATTACCTTCAGTATAAAGTTATCATTGTATAATAACTATAATTTGGTCTCTGACCCCTTGTCTGGCCTCAGATCCCTAATCGTACTCCATTCTATTGAACCCTCATTCCATCGATAACAAATGATTGGCAGATACAAATTTGCCACATCCTTTCATAACTTCCTGCCTGATGTGTTGCTAGATTTGTCATTATGCCCTTTTGTCCATGGTTAATCTGGCAAAATCTAGTTCCTCACTCTTGACTCCATTCAAACAGCTCTCACTCATGAATACTTACTTGGTTTGTCCAAGGGAAACTGAGTCCTTCCTAATGCCATTCTTCCCTTTTTTATTGTACTTGTCCCATTGCAACGACTAGTCTTCATATTTCCTTCTTTTTAGACTGAGAATTCCCTGATAGCAGCATCTACCTCTTATTCTTTTTGTGTCTCATGGAGTGAGCAGAGCACCTGATCCTTCACAGGTGTTCAATAAATGGTCATAAAATGAATGAAACTCAACTGGGTTTTTTTTCTAATTTTTAAAAATTTTTTGACAGTATGATTTTTGTTTATTTTTCATTTTTATTGACATGATAATTATACATATTTATGGAGTTCAATGTTCTGATACATGTATTCAATTTTTAATGCTCAAATACAGGTAAATTCAAATTTCTATATCCTTAACCATTTATCATTTCTTTGCTTTTTTTCTCGTGTCCTTATACACGTACTTTGGATAATAATGATCATCACATTCAACTAGCATTAATTACCCCATGCCCCCTCCCTTTCCCTCCCACCCCTCTGCCCTATCTAGAGTTCCTCTTTTCCTCCCATATGCCCCTTCCTATCCCACTATGAATCAGCTCCCTTATATCAAAGAAAACATTCGGCATTTGTTTTTTGGGGGATTGCTAACTTCACTTAGCATTATCTTCTCCAACGCCCTCCATTTACCTGCAAATGCCGGTAACGATTTTATTCTCTTTTATTGCTGAGTAATATTCCATTGTGTATATATGCCACTTTTTTTTATCCATTCATCTATTGAAGGGCATCTAGGTTGGTTCCACAATTTAGGTATTGTGAATTGTGCTGCTGTAAACATTGATGTGGCTGTGTTCCTGTAGTATGCTGTTTTTTAATAATGAAATTAAACCCTTATGTCTCACCATGCACAAAACTCAACTCAAAATGGATCAAGGACTTAGGAATACAACCAGAGACCCTGCGTATAATAGAAGAAAAATGTGGGATTAGGCCCCAACTTCCTTAATAAGATTCCTGTGGCACAAGAATTAAAATCAAGAATCAATAAATGGGATGGACTCAAACTAAAAAGTTTCTTCTCAGCAAAAAAAACAATCTGTGAGGTGAACAGAGAGCCTACATCTTGGGAACAAATCTCTACCCCTCACACATCAGACAGAGCACTAACCTCTAGGGTATCTAAAGAACTCAAAAAACTAGACACCAAAAAAAAAAAACAACCAAAAACTCAAATAACTCAATCAATAAATGGGCCAAGGACCTGAAGAGACACTTCTCAGAAGATGATTTACAATCAATCAACAAATACATGAAAAAGTGTTCATCATCACTAGCAATTAGAGAAATGTAAATCAAAATCACTCTAAGATTTCATCTCACTCCAGTCAGAATGACAGCTATTATATATACAAACTACAATAAGTGTTGGTGAGGATGTGGGGAAAAAGGCACACTCATACACTGCTGGTGGGACTGCAAATTGGTGCAGCCAATATGGAAAGCAGTATGGAGATTTCTTAGAAAATTGGAAATGGAACAACCATTTGACCCAGCTATCCCTCTCCTCGGTCTATACCCAAAGGACTTTTCTAATCACATTTTCTTAAACAGAAAAGAGGAAAAGGAGTTAAAGAAATTTGTTTTGACTCTTACATAGCTTGTTGTATGAGCATTTAGAAAACTATAAAATGGGAATGGTGAAGAGAGATAGCTAGTGTGAATTTTGTAGATAGAAATATTTGTGAGGCTCAAGACTTAAAGCATGTGGAGTTCAGTTGCCTTTGGTTTTGCCTTGTTATTTCAATAGGAAGTACGCTTGTTACTGAATGCCCATGACAAAGACATTAGCAAATTTCAGAAGAGGAAAGAAGCAGCATCAAAACATGGTCCTCATGTGAACCCTGTCTATGGCTTGTTCTGTCTGGACCTCTCTTTTCTTCACCAGAGAGGGGGAGTACACCAAGTCATGTGAAGATTACAGAACCAGTTGCAGGCAGATTGTTGTGCTTTCTTCCTTAAAGGTTGTGAAGTTCAAGAAAAATGCTTACTCTTCCTGTCTTGTTTTTTTACATTGGAATGAGGTCAAAAATAATTTTCAGGAAATAGCTGTTAATAATTACAGAGAAAGCATTTTATGGCTGCCCAGCCAGAACATTTTTGTGTTGGAGATGATGACACATTGGTAGACAGCTTCAGCTTCTTTCTCTGCTTTACCCAGTTTTAATTTTCTTACCTTCAGATGCATTATTTTTTCCATGGGAGACACCACGCCTGCCCCACTAACCCATCACATGTCCCTTTCCTGTTAGCTAAAGGCTCCACCATGTCCAATTCAGATTCTGATCTTTGGTCTCTGAGCCATTGACTAGTCTGACATCAGTTGTAAAGCACTTAGCAGGCCAGTCTGGAATCTAGAAGACAGCAAATAGTCCATAAAATAATGTCCCAAGTGCTTCCAGAGTCTCTGGTATGCCTTGACAATAAAGTGTCTGGGTATATGTCATTAAATATACTCAACCAGTGTCCGAGGCAGCCTGCTCTGTGTTCTTGTCAGAAAGAATTTTTAAAACTGTTTAAGGGCCTTGCGTTTTTTACAATGTGTTAAGCATGTTCACATACACTAATTAGAAGTCAGTAATGCATTATTTTCAGATTTTACAGATATAGGAAATTGTTGACTGAAGTCACATAACTAGTAAATGGCAGAACAGGAATATGAATCTGGCACGGCTTCTGTCAAAACTCATTTCCTTACTCTCTATCTATCTATCTATCTATCTATATATATACATCAAGTAGGGAGCTCACGGTGATTGGCAACAGGAAGGAGATATGGCTACCATACCCCACCCCTCATTCCAGTCTTAATTCTCAGCTTTCAGTTTAGGGCCCCCTATCAGAAAATGGCATCTTTACTGGTCCTTTGAGATTGAACAATCTGTTGTCTGCTTTTTCTTTTCTTTTCTTTTTTTTTGTTTTTGGCGGGAGGTACTAGGAATTGAACTCAGGGATACTTTGCCACTGAGCCCCATCCCAGCCCTATTCTGTATTTTATTTAAAGACAGGGTCTCACTGAGCTGCTAAGCACCTTGCCATTGCTGAGGCTGGCTTTGAACTTGTAATCCTCCTGCCTCAATCTCTCAAACCACTGGGATTAAAGGTGTGTGCCACCACACCCTGCATCTGTCTGTTATTTGATTGCTTTGGTCATTTTTTTTTGACTCCCGGAGGAAGAAAATATTCAATTGTGTCAAAGTATCAGATACCAGAACTTAGATTTGCTCTAGACTCTGCTGCTTCTTCAAGGCATGAACTTGGATAAATTACCAATCTCCTTGGGACTCACGTGCAGCATCAGTAGACTGGGTGTTTGTCTAAAGACTGCTTCCTGCTCTGATAACAAAGTTTTATCCCACTTGAGAGGTAATGAAATATTATTAGCATGTAGGTATCAAGTTATCATTAAGGAATTTAAAGCTCAAAACTCTCACTGAGGGGGCTGTGATTGTGTCTCAGCAGTAGAGCGCTTGCTTACCACATGCAAGGCGCTGGGTTCGATCCTCAGCACCACATAAAAATAAATAAATAAAATAAAAGGTATTGTGTCCAAATTATAACTTAAAAAAATTAAAAAAAAAAACTCACTGATAAAATTGAAGCTCAGCAACTATAGGTAACTTTGCCAAAGTCATAGAGCTAATAGCTGGTTAATCATAGATTTGAACCCAGTTACTAGAGTATAAAGTCAAATCCTTTAAACATGGCACACAAATTCTCCATGAGTTATGCCCGTCTGCCTCTCTGGACTTAACTCTCATGCTCCAACTATTATTTATAGAAACCAGTGAGCAAATCATAAGCAAGATATACACTGGATTTTACTTGTTTCACATCTCTGGGCCTCCACCATATTCCTCTGTGGTGTTACCTTTGCTTCTTCTCAACACCTGGGTCATTTTACTCATTCACAACTTAGTTCATGTCTTTTCCTCTAGAATGTTTCTCAAATTCCCTGGTGGAGTAAATGGCCCTTTCCTCACCTCCATAGCACATTATGTATACTTTCATCTCCAAATGGATCATATTTTCTTAAATGTATTTGTTTTATTCCATTTCCCTCATTAAATCATAAACTCTTTGAAAGAATGCATATTGTCCACGATCTCAAATGGGCTAAGAAATCTCATTTGAACTTCAATGGACTGATGCCAAGTATAGGGCTTTACCATGCACTTCTCAAGTTGTTTTCTGAGTATGATTATATTCACATCCTCATTTCACAAACGGAGAAATGTAGGCTATATAACCCAAGATAGAACCTCAGAATCCTGTCCATGCTCAGGACTCTAGAAAGAGTTCTCTATAAACTCACTTCCCTTCAGGGCTAAACCCTCTCCAAAATATTATGCTGTTCACATTGTTCTAAGATCTCAATGCCATTCACCCCACAAAATTCCATGTACACTCTCTGCTCTCCTTTCCTTTCCTTTATTTCCCTGTGTGATCATTCACTCCATTTGAAATTTCCTTTTCCTGGCTTCTGTAAGACATAACACACAATCTAATTTTCCTTCTACCCCATGCGGCCAATCCTCCTAATCCCGCTTTGGGAGATCTTCCTCTACTTAGCAATTTGAGTTCTTCAAAGATCAGTCTTGGACCCTTGTTTATTTCTCATTCCACATTCTTTTTCTATGAAATCTTGTCCATTCCTGCAGTTTATAAAAATATATTATGTATACACAATGACTTACAGATTGGTTTCTTCACCAAAGACCTTCCTCTAAGTTCTGAAGTCACACATAACTTTTTATTTGGTATCCCCTATTGAATGCCTTTTATGTATATCAATTTTAACGTGTCTGAACTTGAACTCATTTTCTTATTTCTGAAATCTACTCTTTATCTGGAATTCTCAATCTCCTCACCACCTACTAATTGCTCAGGACAGAAATGCTAATATTACCCATAACTGTCGTCTCTTTTTTAAATGCCTGTCAATACTACTTTGCAGATGAATCTTGGATCTGTCTACCTCTCCATATGTCCACTGCTACTCTTCTTGTTCAGCTGCTACCACCTCTTGTCTGAACGTTAGCAATAGCCTCCCAACTGGACTTTTGTTTTCTCATCACACTTTGTTTTGCTCATCTCCTCCAATCTTGTGTACTTCTAGATCACTGGTCTTTTAAAAATGAAAATTCAATTATATTATATCCCTGATTTAAATCTTATAATATTCTCATTTCTCTTAGGATAAAACAGAAAACCTTTGTCATGGGTCTCAAAACCCTGCACGATCTGGCTTTCAATTTTCTACTTCTTCAAAGCATTTCCATTTTATCAGTAATCACACTTATTATTATATCATTTATATGCTCTTTTCTTTTCTTTAAAAACTATCATTCCCACTAGACTGTGAATTTCATGAGATCAGTGTCCTGCTCTCTCCTTCTGATCACTGAGTCTCAGGAACCTCAGGTACCTTAGATGCAAAAGATAGTAAATATTTGTTGGATGAATTATTTTTGGTGCACTAAAGATAGGTCTTCTTTGGGGGCCTCTCCTTTGGTGAATTCTCCCCATTCAAAATTTTAAAAAATTCTTGTGTTTATGAATTAAATTTAGAGGGCTGGGGCTGTAGCTCAGTGGCAGAGTGCTTGTATAGCATGTGTGAGGCACTGGGTTCCATCCTTAGCACCAAATAATAATAAACAAAATAAAGGTATTCTCTCCATCTACAACTACAAAAAAATAATAAATTCAAAAAAAAAAGAAAAAAGAATTTAATTTAGGGCTGAGGTTGTAGCTTAGTGATAGAGTACTTGCCTCACACCTGTGAAGCAGTGGGTTTGATCCTCAGCACCATATAAAAATAAAATAAATAAATAAAATAAATATATTGTGTCCATCTACAATTAAAAATATATATTTTTTAAAAGAACTAAGTTTAGACACATTGTATCCCAAAGTATTCACTTTCTTTCTGTCATGTATTTATTGATGCATAAAACCCAGCTATGTGCTAAGTGGGAGAAAGAGAAGTAAAGGATGGGAACTCACAGTGGGTGAAAAAGAGACACAGAACATATGGAATTGCTTCTAATCCTTTAGAACAAATATTTACTAATTTGTCACGTTGGTTACTGTCCTCAGCTTGGTTATCCTGGCTGTCCCCTACAGGGGTGTTACACACTGTAAGCCCTGGTTTAATGTGATAGGGAATCTGACCTGCACTTTCTGAGGCCAGTTGTTTCCTCATGCCAGAGGCAATGTAAGCTTATAAAACTCAACTGAAGAATGTATTTCATCATTATTCGTTTTCTCCTTTTTCTTTTTCTACTATCTTCCATGGGGAATTCACATTTCCCCATGTAAATTCTGGGAGATCAGTGGAAGATAGCCAGTGTTAGCAATAGGCTGAATTCAACACTGGTCATTATCCAGCTTCCTTTGTTGGGTAATCCTAAGCATGAGACTGCATAAATATCTCATATCATAGTGAGTCAGCATTTTTTGGGAGTGTGCTCTATACAAAATTGAAAATAAGTGTCCAGTAGTAGTGATGGGTAGAAGAAAATCAAGACACATATATTTAACTAAAAAGTTTCTTTGTTAGGACCCTTAACTTAAAAGTTTCTTTGTTAGAACTGTCATGTCATTCACAGGTCATGGTTCTTATTCACATGTCACTGTTTTTTAACCCCCAGCACGCTAGTACTCAGATGAATACTGGGGAGCTAGCAAATTAGATGTGAAGAGATATCTAGGGCTGTGTGTTTACTCATAATTCCATCTATTTTTAACTTAAGAAACTTGCACCCAGGAAATCAGCACCGTGTGTTACTGAATAAGTGGAAATATGCAACTTTAAGACAGCATTAATATTTTATTGTACTAAGAATATTCAGTGAGAAGAAGCTGACTTTCTTGGTTTTCCACAAACATTGTGGGGTTTTGTAGGTTAAACAAAATATGTAACTTTAAAGTACTGCAAATTCCTAGACCAAAATCTAAGGCAAAGTTCAAATCCTTCCATTTTTTCCCTTGGCAGACTCTGTGTGTTTCTATTCAACCACAATGCTGATCCTACCCAGGGACTCTCACGTAAGTGCTTCTTTATTAAAATCTTTATTTGAATCAGATTTAAACTGTGAGAAGTATTTTTTTCCTGGGAAGAAAATTAAGAGACCATAACATTATAACATATTTTAAACATTTTCCCAGAATCACTATTTAGAATGAATTAATCTAGAAAAACTATGATAACTAAAATATTTGGTGACCAACAGAGCATTTTTAATTGTATTATCTAGATAAACTTCTAAATATGACAGTTCTTTCAGCCAAAATATGCATTATTGAAATCTCTGTGAAATAAAAATTTTGCCTATACTGAATTGTGTGAGTAGTGTAGAGTGATCAAAATTGAATCTTCATGGTTGATCTCCTGAAATTGACTGTGAGGAGCACTTCTGACCTGGGTACTATGGTCCATGCATGGGTACAAACAGAACCCTCCTCAGATGATCACATCCCCAGGTGCACTAAACCACACTTTGTAGAAGGAAAAACTGATGCTCTTTCTTTTTTCTTCTTTTTTATATATCCCAGTGTCTATTTTGGCAACTTCTATAGCTGGGGCAGCATTGGAAGCTCTTAAGATTGGCCCAGGTGCAAATGCCACAGACCTTCTTCCCTGCCCTCTGGGTACTTGTGCCAAAGTAACTCAGGATAAAAGTCATTTTCAGTATTTGCTTTATTTTTTCTTTTGGTTAAAGACATGGAAATTTAGAAGAGAGAAACCACTAAATGAGACCATTTATGCTGAAAGTGCTGAGTGTGCTCAAAGGCAGCATAAAGGTCCTGAGGAACAGGAGGGAGGTTGACTGGAATGAGGAGACCAAGCTTGGGGAGAGGACAGAGATGGGAGAGCTGGTCCTCTGCAGGAGGAGGTTGGAGTTCCAAGATAGTAACTGAGTTCTTCAACTCCTCTTAGGTTGAGGGAAAGGAGGGGAAATAGTATAGGAAAAGAACATTCAGAGACCACACAGAACATGGCGGCAGGCATGGAGAGATCAAGTCTCTGACCTCTTCAGCTGCGCCGGCATAGGGAGTCTTAAACCATCTAAATGCTGTTTGCTCAGGATCACTAGGCAATGCTGAGCTAACGTGGATCTGGGGCGAACAGTCTGTGCCTCTCAGAACACATACCGAGCCCGGATCGGCTGAATTCAGGCTACCTTTCGCCTGCGTCTTGCAGACAAACCGCTGTGACTCAGCACTAAACGATCCCGCTGAAACAACTGGTCAGCCCTTCTGAACCTGCGGAGGTTAACACCAACAGAGCCTTCATAGGCAGTGGCCACAGGATTGAGACGGGGCTTGGGAGAACCGGTCAGGACCCACCCGTTGCATCAGTCACCAGGCAAAGGGAACGTACTGTCGCCATTCGCTTGGGATACTCACCAATAAAGTGACATAGGCTGGTAACATGGATTAAAAAAACAAATCCAACAATATGCTGCCTCCAGGAGACCCATCTGATTAGAAAATACATACATAGGCTGAAGGTAAAAGGTTGGGAAAAAATATACCACGCACACAGTCCTCATAAATAAGCAGGGATGGCCATCCTCATATTGAATAAAATCGACTTCAAGACTAAGTTAATCAAAAGAGATAAGGAAGGGCATTATATACTGTTAAAAGGAACCATTTACCAACAAGACATAACAATTATCAATATTATGCACCAAATAAGGGTGCTGCGACATTCATAAAACAAACTCTCCTCAAGTTCAAGAATCAAATAGACCACAACACAATAATTATGGGTGACTTCAACACACCTCTCTCACCATTGGACAGATCCTCCAAACAAAGGTTGAATAAAGAAACTATAGAACTCAATATCACAATCAATAACCTAGACTTAACTGACATATATAGAATATATCAACCATCATCAAGTGGATATACTTTTTTTTCAGTAGCACATGGACCTCCTTCTCAAAAACAGACCATATATTATGCCATAGGGCAACCCTCAGTAAATATAAAGGGGTAGAAATAATACCATGCATTTTATCTGATCATAGTGGAATGAAACTGGAAATAAATGATAAAAGAAGGAAGGAAAATCCTACATCACATGGAAAATGAACAATATGTTACTGAATGATCAATGGGTTACAGAAGACATAAAGGAGGAAATCAAAAAATTCTTAGAGAGAAATGAAAATACAGACACAACATATCAGAATCTATGGGACACAATGAAAGCAGTTTAAGAGGGAAATTCATCACCTGGAGGTCATTCCTCAAAAAAAGAAAAAAACCACAAATAAATGAGCTCATACTTCATCTTAAAGCCCTAGAAAAGGAGGAGCAAAACAACAGCAAATATAGCAGAAGGCAAGAAATAATTAAAATCAGAGCGGAAATCAACAAAATTGAAACAAAAGAAACTATTGAAAAATTTGACAAAACTAAAAGTTGGTTCTTCGAAAAAATAAATATGATCTATAGACCCTTAGCCATGCTAACGAAGAGAAGAAGAGAGAGAACTCAAATTACTAACATACGGGATGAAAAAGGCAATATCACAACAGATGCTACAGAAATACAGAAGACAATTAGAAATTATTTTGAAACCCTATATTCCAATAAAATAGAAGATAGTGAAGACATCGATAAATTTCTTAAGTCATATGATTTGTCCAGACTGAGTCAGGAGGATACACACAATTTGAACAGACCAATATCAATGGATGAAATAGAAGAAGCAATTAAAAGACTACCGACCAAGAAAAGCCCAGGACTGGATGGGTATACAGCGGAGTTTTACAAAACCTTTAAAGAAGAATTAATACCAATACTTTTCAAGTTATTTCAGGAAATAGAAAAAGAGGGAGCTCTTCCAAATTCATTCTATGAGGCCAACATCACCCTGATTCCGAAACCAGACAAAAACACCTCAAAGAAAGAGAACTACAGACCAATATCTCTAATGAACCTAGATGCAAAAATCCTCAATAAAATTCTAGCGAGTCGGATACAAAAACACATCAAAAAAATTGTGCACTATGATCAAGTAGGGTTCAGCCCTGGGATGTAAGGCTGGTTCAATATACGGAAATCAATAAATGTTATTCACCACATCAATAGACTTAAAGATAAGAACCATATGGTCATCTCGATAGATGCAGAAAAAGCATTCGACAAAGTACAGCATCCCTTTATGTTCAAAACATTAGAAAAACTAGGGATAACAGGAATTTACCTCAACATTGTAAAAGCTATCTATGCTAAGCCTCAGGCTAGCATCATTCTGAATGGAGAAAAATTGAAGGCATTCCCTCTAAAATCTGGAACAAGACAGGGATGCCCTCTATCACCACTTCTATTCAATATAGTTCTCGAAACACTGGCCAGAGCAATTAGACAATCGAAAGAATTTAAAGGCATAAAAATAGGAAAAGAAGATCTTAAATTATCACTATTTGCAGACGACATGATTCTATACCTAGAAGACCCAAAAGGGTCTACAAAGAAACTATTAGAGCTAATAAATGAATTCAGCAAAGTGGCAGGATATAAAATCAACACGCATAAATCAAAGGCATTTCTGTATATCAGCGACAAAACTTCTGAAATGGAAATGAGGAAAAACACCCCATTCACAATATCCTCAAAAAAAATAAAATACTTGGGAATCAACCTAACAAAAGAGGTGAAAGATCTATACAATGAAAACTACAGAAACCTAAAGAGAGAAATAGAAGAAGATGGAAATAGAAGAGAAATAGAAGAAGATGGAAATAGAAGAGAAATAGAAGAAGATGGAAAAATATACCCTGTTCATGGATAGGCAGAACTAACATCATCAAAATGGCGATATTACCAAAAGTTCTCTATAGGTTTAATGCAATGCCAATCAAAATCCCAATGGCATTTCTTGTATAAATAGATAAAGCAATCATGAAATTCATATGGAAAAATAAAAGACCCAGAATAGCAAAAGCAACTCTAAGCAGGAAGTGTGAATCAGGCAGTATAGCGATACCAGATTTCAAACTATACTACAGAGCAATAGTAACAAAAACAGCATGGTACTGGTACCAAAACAGGCGGGTGGACCAATGGTACAGAATAGAGGACACAGAGACTAATCCACAAAGTTACAACTATCTTATATTTGATAAAGGGGCTAGAAGCATGCAATGGAGGAAGGATAGCATCTTCAACAAATGGTGCTGGGAAAAATGGAAATCCATATGCAACAAAATGAAACTGAATCCCTTTCTCTCGCCATGCACAAAAGTTAACTCAAAATGGATCAAGGAGCTTGATATCAAATCAGAGACTCTGCGTCTGATAGAAGAAAAGTTGGCTCCGATCTACATATTGTGGGGTCGGGCTCCAAATTCCTTAATAGGACACCCATAGCACAAGAGTTAATAACAAGAATCAACAAATGGGACTTACTTAAACTAAAAAGTTTTTTCTCAGCAAGAGAAACAATAAGAGAGGTAAATAGGGAGCCTACATCCTGGGAACAAATTTTTACTCCTCACACTTCAGATAGAGCCCTAATATCCAGAGTATACAAAGAACTCAAAAAATTAAACAATAAGATAACAAATAATCCAATCAACAAATGGGCCAAGGACCTGAACAGACACTTCTCAGAGGAGGACATACAATCAATCAACAAGTATATGAAAAAATGCTCACCATCTCTAGCAGTCAGAGAAATGCAAATCAAAACCACCCTAAGATACCATCTCACTCCAGTAAGATTGGCAGCCATTATGAAGTCAAGCAACAACAAGTGCTGGAGAGGATGTGGGGAAAAGGGTACACTTGTACATTGCTGGTGGGACTGCAAATTGGTGCGGCCAATTTGGAAAGCAGTATGGAGATTCCTTGGAAAACTGGGAATGGAACCACCATTTGACCCAGCTATTCCCCTTCTTGGACTATTCCCTAAAGACCTTAAAAGAGCATACTATAGGGATACTGCTACAACAATGTTCATAGCAGCACAATTCACAATAGCAAGACTAGAACCAACCCAGATGCCCTTCAATAGATGAATGGATAAAAAAAATGTGGCATTTGTACACAATGGAATATTACTCTGCACTAAAAAATGACAAAATCATGGAATTTGCAGGGAAATGGATGGCACTAGAGCAGATTATGCTAAGTGAAGCTAGTCAATCCCTAAAAAACAAATTCCAAACGTCTTCTTTGATATAAGGAGAGCACTAAGAACAGAATAAGGGGGAAGAGCATGAGAAGAAGATCACCATTAAACAGGGATGAGAGGGGGGAGGGAAAGAGAGAGAGAAGGGAAATTGCATGGTAAAGGAAGGAGACCCTCATTGTTACACAAAAATACATATAAGAGGAAGTGAGGGGAAAGGGGGAAAAAAACGAGAGAGAGAAATGAATTACAGTAGATGGGGTAGAGAGAGAAGATGGGTGGGGAGGGGAGGGGAGGGGAGGGGGAATAGTAGAGGATAGGAAAGGTAGCAGAATACAACAGACACTAGTATGGCAGTATGTAAAAAGTAGATGTGTAACCGATGTGAATCTGCAATATGTATACGGGGTAAAAATGGGAGTTCATAATCTGCTGGAATCAAATGTATGAAATATGATATGTCAAGAGCTATGTAATGTTTTGAACAACTAATAAAAAAAGAACATTCAGAGAGTAATTCCAAGAAAGGATAAATATTGGAAGTGACACACAGATTGGATCTTCACAGAAGGTTGTGAAGAGAGCCAGGAAGAGCTAACCCTCAAAGGCTGAGGGTTGATGGAGAAGGTAAAAGACAAAGAAGAGAGATGTTACTGGTCTCACAGTGTTTAGCAGGACACCGTAATTTAGAAATAATGGGTTATATGCAGGTCCATATTCCATCCCAAAGAAAAAGAATGCAAAACTACTAATACAGAGCAAGTGAAAAAGTAAATATTTAGAATGGAAAAAGAAATCACAACAAACTATAATAATATATATATTTTTTTAATTTTTAGTTGTAGATAAACACAATATTTTTATTTATTTTTTTTTTATGTGGTGCTGAGGATCGAACCCAGGGCCCCATGTATGCAAGGCAAGTGCTCTACCACTGAGCTACAACCCCAGCCCTAATAATTTACTTTTGTTAGTTGATAAAAACATGTGCATATGGAACCAATGCCTGGGCCCCACTTAGGGCTTTGGGAAGAACCTTTGTAAGAAAGGAGGTTAAAGCTTAAAGCTTCATTAGCTTCATGATAAACCCACCTCTAGTCATTAAGGATATAAACGCCACTAAGAATAACGGTCTGGTCTGTATAGCATCACATTTCAGATAGCCTCTTAAAGGAGGAAGAAACTGATGGCAACTTGACATTGACAATGCTGGCCTCAAAATGTTCAGAATACAGTCAGGAGACCTCTAACCACACCCCACCATTTGAATAAAAACATGCATATAAAAATGCTTTAAATTATAAAGTTCTTCCCTGATGTTAGTATTTCTTTTTACATTCTGCAAAACTTATTATACCTTAATTGATAATCAAATTTGTCTAAGCCTTCAATGAACCCATTTATTTTTACCTAGGGTTTTGTTTTATAATTACCATGAAATAATGTCTTTCATTTTTCCTAGAATACATTTTATGCTTTCTATGTTCCTTATTTGAAACAAAATTATGATATTAGTCATCATGGTAAAATGACTCACCCTCAGCCTTCATTTTTCTATTATAAAGTTCCAGTCTTTTGGTAACTACTTAATTCCCTGGATAATACATAGTTCTCATCCTTGTTCTTTTTCAGATTGATCCTTGTGTTTGTTAAGGTACCTGACTGGAACTACAGCTAATGTTACATTGAAGAAAATATAAACATTTTTACATGTGTAATATTATTGCTATACAAACTTTGTAAATTTCCAGGCTCACGCATATAATCCCAGTGGCTTAGGAGGCTGAGATAGGAGGATGTAGAGTTCAAAGCCAGGCTCAGCAAAAGCAAGATGCTAAGTAACTCAGTAAGACCCTGTCTCTAAATAAAAGGCAAAATAAGGCTGGGGATGTGACTCAGTGGTTGAGTGGGCAGTCCCCAGTACTGCCCCCGCCCCCCCCAAAAAAACCCCACAACTTTATAAATTGTGTGAGTGTGTGTGTGTGTGTTTTCCAATTCCTTTGCTGTACATGTTTAGAATTTGGCTGGTTGATGATCACAATGGGCAGATTTTTTTCAGCTTTATATCTCTTTTAGATTTCATTTAATAGTAGTCAGCAGGACTTAGCGGAGAAAATATGATCAGGATAGTCCAGGATGCAGAAGACTAGTGGACGAAAGGATGCAAAGTACTAGGGTGAATGGATGATCGCAGCAGACAGAAAGTTTAGTAAGGAAAGGGGAGACATTATGAAAAGAATCATTTGAGACAAGAAAACCAGTTAAGTCACAGAACATGGAGCGCTGGTTAATTGACAAGATAAGAGGGTTATGATCCTAGAAAAAAAGCAGGAAGTTGGTACTCGGTTGATGTAATGGAGGTAGAGCTGCACCTTGTAATAAGGTCCAAGGATTTTCATTTGATGAGTGGCCAGTGCGGGCTGGAATAAGAGGTCAGATGATCAACTAGACAGAACTAGCGAGGTAGCAATTAAAGGAGTGGTTCTCAACCCTGAGTGCACGTCACAGTCACCAGGAGAGTTTGAAAACTTATCAACACCTCGGTCCCACAGGCCAATTATATCAGAATCTGGAGGTGAGCCTAAGCATTGGCAGGTCTGAAAAGCTCCCAGGTGGCTCCTGGATGCACAGAACGGAGAACTATGGGTTAGAGCAGTTGTTTGGTCCTAGAGAAGTTATAGTACTCTTTCTGGTGCATCTGGCTCACCTCTCATCAATTAAATCAGAGTATTTGGTGGCAAGATCTAGGTTAAAGCAGTTTTAAAATTCCCTTGGTGTTTCCAATGTAAAACCACGTTGAGGAAACCCTGGATTAGAGGGATTGTGTCCTGTGATCTACTATGAATTGCTAATCGGGTGAAAATATGCTGTATGATAGCACTTGTGTATTAAAATAATATTTTAGTCTTGAAGTTTAAAGCACAGAAAGGAATCCAGATACTATTTATTATTTCTTATGGTTTAGTGTGTCCTTCTAATTCATTAAAATTAGAACTACAGAGTTTTGAAAATTAAAGGAGATCTCAGAGAGATAACCTGGCTCCCTCCCTCTTTTCCTTGTGACAAGAGCCCCAGAAAGGGTGGTTTAATTGTTCATGATCACTAATGTAGTTAATAACAGACCTAGAAGCCTCTGGCTGATCTTTTTCAATTTTTTTCTACTGTACAATACTAGCTTCGTTGAAACTCTTAGTTCCGAAACACCAGAAGCATGTGACCTGATTTATAAAATCTACCAAGTACCTGAACATGGTCAAGGTGAACTGTCCACAAAACTCTAGAATACCAGAAGTAAAAGCTACTTTAAAGCATGAAAATGTTTTCTTAAAAGCAAAGAAACTATTCTGAGCATGGTGACGCACACTTGTAATCCCAACAGTGTGGAAGGCAGGAGGATTATAAATTCAAAGCCAGCCCCAGACACTTAAAGAGGCCATAAGCAATTTAGCCAGAACCTATCTCAAAATAAAAAATAAAAAGGGCTGGAGATGGGGCTCAGTGGTTAAGTGCCCCTGGGTCCAATCTCTGATACTGTCCTAGCTCCCTCCCCTGCAAAAAATAAAAACAAGCAAGCAAATAAGCAAATTAAACTCTTTTTAAAAAACGTATACTAAACATGGCATTTAAGTTAGTGGCCATGAGAATTCTTTAAGCCAAAGAGCTTGCCATTGGGTAGCCACACTATTTATTTAGGAGGATTAGAATTTTTAAGTTTCTAGACCTGGAACATGTGTGGGTTTCCTAAGGTCATACACTAAACTATAAAAGGAAATTTTGCAATCAGTACTTAGCCTTTCAATCATGTGGCTCTCATGTGTTTTCAAATTCCCTGTGTTGTTAGTCCAATTCCTTAACTAACCCAACAGAAGAAATCAGAAAAAAAAAAAGCAGTTCTCTAAAGGGGATAAGGTTAACTGTATATGATTATATTCTGTTTGTTATGCACACTTCCTTGGTATTCACTTTATTTTCATTGTATGATCTTTGCCAAAAAAAATGTAGTGGCACATCCCACTTACCCAGAGTAATAAATATATCCTTTAGGAAACTGGTTGCTAGCTGCTAACAGCAGTGTTCTGTTCCTAGCCATTTCCTGGTCCATATCTTTGCCAGTGGCTATGGCAAAAGCCCTAGAGCATGCTGATAAAGCCCCAAAGCAACTTTAAGGAAGGAAAGTAAATAGATTAGATCATAGAATCAGATTTCAGGAAAGATCTCTATGGCTGAAATAAGTGGCTGAAATCTAAACAGAGGTTAATTCAGTGGGGGCGAGAACTGAAGTCCATGAACTTGGACACAATACACAAATATAGAAGAGAAAAGCATTTCCTTACAGCATCTGAGGAGCTATTACTGGAAGTTTCTCAGCCCAAGGTCCACAGACCATTCGTAGGCTTTAAGGTATCTGCAATCCTCAGAAATTGTTTATGAAACATTTTGCACATGTCTGCATTTTTTTTTCTAGAGACAAATTCCATCATTTTTAAGTGCTAAAAATAACAACAACCAGATTAAATTTACAAGTTATAACTAAAGAAAACTACAGCTAGATTTAAAGGTATCCAAAGATGAAATAAGCTGCCATGGAGATTTCAAATTTCCAGAGCATTTGATAAGAATATTGTAGAGGGGATTTAAGCAACAGATGGGTGGCTGAAATACATTTTGATTTTTTTTCTGTAAAACAAATGACTGTGTCCATGGAGAAGAGGCCTGAGTACAATTCTGTGAGTGCTAATGGAGATAGGAAGTCTTAGAGCACTGAGGTCCTGAACCAAGAGGCACTAAGTCAAGACAGGAATTGTGGGTGAGGGAAGGACCCGCTCTGGGAAGACCTTGGCTACAGATTGTTGGACCAAAAGGTTACCCTAGGAATTTTGTTTTTCATGTGAGTCTAGAGGAGGACTAACTCTACAATTAGGTCATTTATAGCATCTGACAGACAACATACCACAAATTATTATTATAGGGAAGATGGTAGAGAAATAAACAGCATGTTATTGTTAAGACTTTGGAGTCAGGTTGACTAAATTTCATTTCTGCCTCCATATTTACTAGCCTTGTGTGGTCTCGGAGAGATCACAAAGTCACTTTGTCCTTCATTTCCTCATATGTAAAATGAAAAGTTGTACCAACATTATGGGCTGGAAAAATCAAATAAACATAAGAAGTCATGTACAGAATTTAAAACTATGCCCAATAATGGTAGCCAAATGAATGCTATTATTTTCAAGTTATCCACTGAAGAGAATTGAATTATATTATAAATTGTCATTTATTTTTTGTCTGATGTAGGGAAAAGTTCTAACCTTTCTGGCTGCATGCTTCCCACTTGAAAAGTGGTGAACACATTTAGAGTAGGCAGAAATAACACAACATCCAATATTGCTTTTAACAAATGCAAAAGTCAAAGTACCCTGCAAAGTCTTACTTAAGAAGCGGGGTTCAAGAATAATTCTATAAGTTTATACTTACTAACACACTAATTCTTAATTTAGGGACATTGCTGTAGCTTAGATTAGGTCATCAGCAAAGCATACCAAATGCTCTAGCATTAAGTTTTGGGAGAGTGTCACCCAGGTTTTGAGTCTGTTGTCTTAGAACTCTACCTCAAACTTCTAATTCACAATGTCTTGGGGTTTGTTTGTGTGTTTGTTTATGTTTCTGTATATGTCTATAAAGTTCTGTTTTGGTTCCTAGCCAGAGTTGGGATTCCTAGGCTCTGACCCAAGGAGTCAGAGCCTTTGGTGACCTGCTCATGACTGACTCTCCTGGGATTGAATGTTTGTGAACAGGGAGTACCTTGCTTATTAACCAAGGAGGTTCATCATGCTTTATAGTCTCTTTAAAGTTTTCTTTTTGTTTCAAATGCAATGTATATATGTTTTTAATGTGTAACAATGCATAAATCCTTAATAACTAATGAAACATCATATGAAAAGTAATAGGTTTTTGCTTTTAAATTTAGCTTCAAATCCTTAATTAGTAGTGTGGACAAATAAAATCTATTGGTTTGGACTCCAGCATTTCAAAGTTTGCCATAATCGTCTGGATTGATGTCTATATTTGCTTAATAAGTCATCCTTTTTACAACATAAATTAACAGGATGTATAAGCATTTAAGAGGTTTAAAAGAACTGCTTTGAAATGTCTTGAAATACTTTATGAACAACCAAAGTGCTAATTAAAATTACTCTTATCTGTTCATCACATCTTTTCTTGAGAGGAATCAGACTTAAATTGACAACACCAACCTTCCAGTCTGGGTTCTTGCTGTTCTTTAAAAAGAATGCTTTTATCAGGAACTTATCTCCTGGCTGTTTCTGCGTATTTTTTTTTCTCACTTTCTATGTCCTGCTTGGCTGCTACTTTAATTTATTAATTTGTGCAAAGTATTTGAGAACTAGTCCAGGCTGATTTGCAGATGCATCATTTTCCCCAGGCAGTTCAGCTTCTGGGGTGTTTGAGAAATCTGCTTTGTATTTGTTGTTTTGCATTAAAAGTAAAATAATTAGGAAGAAGATAGGCTCCTCATCAGGCTCTCCTTCATCACTAGTAAATATCTCTAGGAACCCCTCCCAAATCACTGTGTCCCTGGATTTTACAAGATCTAACTCAGAGGCCCCATGTTTACCTGCTTCCTGCTCAGTGCACATGCATGGTTGCCCTTCTGCTTCCTCAAGTAACTTCCTCCTCAGAAATATCTGTTTAAATTTTTGCTGATTAAACATTTCCTTTCCCAAAGTTAAAGAACTCTTCAGAGGCAATTTCTCCTCATGAAATTAAAAAAAAGGAATTGTGACTTTAAACTCTTAGATATAATTGTTTTTCAAAGTTTGAAGCAATTTAAATTTAGGATTAAAATGCAATCTTTAGATAAAGTCAGAGAGAATAGGCCCATCCCCTTCTCCTTGGCACCTGAAAATCCAGCTAAATATGACACCTGAATGGTTCTCCAACTGCTGTCCAGAAGCCTTCTGCCCTGAACAGCTTACATTTGGGTGAAGGATCCCATCAGGAAAATGGATTCCACATGAAGCAATGATGACTTTATTATAGATACACAAAGTGTGTACTGTTGAGAAGAAGACTTGCTACAGCTTGGTGGGGACAGTGCACAGGACCACTCATGGGGACACTTAAGCTGAGTCCTCAAGGATAAGACCAGATAGAGGAACCCTCCCACATGGAGCCGGGATCTGTGGGGGAGGAGAGGGGATTCCCAGCGCAAGGTAGAGTGCATTTCTGGATTATGTATCTAACACCGTACCTGGCCAGATAGAGAAGTAAGTTCTCAACACAGGTTTGTAGTATGAATAAGTATGCAGCTTGACCGAAAAATTATGAGCATCAGACCATCCTATAAAAGATGAACAGAATCAGTGCAGACTCTGGAAATTGCAAATTTAGAGAGGTCATTTCTAGGCAAGTACTCTGAAATAGGACAAAGGAAAGTTAAGTTCATTTAACTTATAGTAACATCCTGTTAAACAATTACATATCAATACATAATAAATAATAAATGTTAATAAAAAGAAGAATTAACAGATACAGAGAATTAATGCAAAATGTAAATATAATTTTTTTTTGGTCAAAAAGAACCTTTGTTACTTTGATAACTCAATCCCTCCCTTTTTCTCTTTCTTTCTTTCTTTCTTTCTTTCTTTCTTTCTTTCTTTCTTTCTTTCTTTCTTTCTTTCTTTCTTTCCTCTCTCTCTTTCTTTCTCTTTCTTTCTTTCTTTCTCTCTCTCTCTTTCTCTCTATTTCTTCCTCCCTTCCTCCCTTCCTCCCTTTCTCCCTTCCTCCCTCTCTCTCTCTCTTTCTCCTTCCTTCCTTCCTTCCTTCCTTCCTTCCTTCCTTCCTTCCTTCCTTCCTTCCTTCCTTCCTTCTTTCTTTCTTTCTTTCCAGGTGCCTTAGGGTAAGGTGCCCTCTGGGTTGTAGTTTTCTGATCCTTCTGAGCTATCAGAAGAGGTGCTGCATGCTGGCCTGTGACTTTTTGGTCAGAAACTTCTGGCTGGATCCTTCTTGCAAGGAGGGGTCATCTCTTTTGCTGGAATTCTAGTTTTAACAGCAGCTATAGCTGCAACCTAGTGACAGGTACTTTTTTGGGAAAAGCTTTCAGGAGAGTGGCCCTTCGAGGTTTCCTAGTTTCATTGTTGATTATTTTATTTCTTATTTTCTTTGTCTTCTAGGCTTTAAGGTGATCAAAATCTGTGATTTTGACTTTCCTCTCTCTAGCTTTAATCTTCTTGACCTATCTTGTGGCCACCCTTCTTGTCCTGATCAGATGAAGTGGGATGTACATCTGGCAGGTCCTGTATAGGAACTTGATACAGTCAGAGAGCTGCATGTGTTTGAAAGGCATGACCTGTCTCCTTGCCTTAGTGAAAGATCCAATCACAAAAGTCCTGTTCTGATCAATAACATTTACAGTTTCTACCAGCTTTCTGACATTACCCTCAAAAGAGTTCTTCTTCCTCACTCAGCCAACCTCCATGAGCCACCTGAATATCATGTTGGCGGTGTGTGCTAAGAAGAACTTTATATATATTTTTTTTCTTTTTTACTTTTGCGGTTTCTTAGTTTTAAGTAGACAAAATATCTCATACCAGGCTTTAAAAATGCTTGCCTAGGAATTTTTTCTTTATTTTACCTCAACTATGTGGAAGAACTTTTATGGCTTTTGAAAATTGTTTCTTTTGAAACAACCACTGATAAGAAACAAAAGAAAGCATTATAGACTAACACTGAAGAAATAAATTCAGTCCTCTGCAATTTTCAAGGGAATAAAATTATTTTATACTTTAAAAGATAAAAGTAAAATAAACAAAATTATAATGAAATACAATAAGTAGTATGATCAGGACTAGTTAGAATTTATCTGAATTACTAAATATTTTCACTGGAAAGCACTATTATTGCTTTCCAATGAAGAAAGGATCCAGACCTAACTTAGCAGGTATTCTTAGCAGGTAGAGGTTCTGCTTTAGGGAATATGTAAGAATGATCAGCAGCATGAGGGAGACCATGAGCGATGGATTCTACCTTGCCATGGAAATCTTCCCAAAGGTATAGATTCACTCCAAATTTTTATAATGTTTATACCCTCACATAAAAATTACCTGTGAAATTGTGTGTATACTCTTAAATTATTTCCTCAAAAATGTAAAATAAGTCAATTTAAAATTAGCCTATATATGAATTACTCAGAATTTTAATCAGATAAAATATTAAATGAATGAGAAAATTCATAATTTAAAAAGTTGAATGTAGTTTTGGAAGGGTATCTGAAAATATAATTTTTCATTTCATTCAAGGAGGGTAAAGATTCACCTCTTGAGCATGGTATCTGGTTTTTAAAATCTTAATGTTACTTTCCGGTTTCTCTCACTCTCTGGTTCTTCATCCTGACCCTCCCCATTCTTATTCACCCAGGATTTGGCACCCTTTACACTTGTTCCATGTGCTCTCCCTGAGTTAGGTATCTCATGTGTTCCTGTGGAGCTGACAATTACCAATGTGCCGTCACTGGCCAATACCACATCTGTTTCTCCCTCTTTTGAGTTCTGTGTACATAATAGTGGCAGTAACTTTGACATGGGCAATTTATCTAAGTTTTATAAACTTCAGTTATTTTCAAATATTGCTATAAAATTAAATAATCTACCATTTCTTGTCATGTTTCATGAATTATAAAGGCCAGTCAATAGTGGCGCTATTATTAATGTTTTGTCAAACAGTAAAGGTGAAAGACAATATTCATGAGCATGGTGGAGCTGGTTGTGGGAGAAACTGGGATAGAAAATTGTCAGAGGGGAGGCAGCACATTTTGCTTAAAAGTGAATTTAATGCTCTGGGATGACTACAGAGTGTGACTGTGCCATCAACAAATGTGAGGTTAGCAAAGATAAGAAAGCAGAACTAGTCCCAAACTGAGCAATTAAAAATGCTGAGTGTTGGGTGATATGTTTTAGTGGTAAAGTGCCCCAGGTTCAATCCCCCGTAACAACCCCCCACCCTCCTCCCCCCAAAATGCTGAGTATTGTTCCCTTTGAAAATCATTCTCCAAATAAGGGAACAGTATTTTGCATTTGCTGTTCTTGAATTAGAGTTTTTCAATGTGTTTATTTAGAAGCATTAATCAAGTAACAAACTGTATATTGTTTATGATTTAAATAACAGGAACTGAACTATATTTGAAGATACACTTACCTCATTTGTTACACTCAGCTTCAGGTATTGTGACTCAAGTATTGTAAAAACTCGTGTATTCATTTATTTAACAAACCTTTTTAAGCATATTACTCCATGCCAGGCACTGATGAGTGGTGGCATGGGTGGCTATAAGACACAATGCTTGCCTCAAGAAGCTTAAAAAGACAGATGAATTACTAGATAATACTTGTGATAGACATGTACAACATGTAAGAAAGGAGATAATTTTGCTTAGAACGATAAGCAGAACTTACCATGCCTGGGGCTCACCATCCTTGGCCCAGTTGCTCTAACAACTCCAGGATGCAATGAGATCATGTTCCAAACCTCTTCTTGGTTGACATCCTAAGATAGTCTGGGGCTCAGCTCTTCCTCATCCTTAATACTTCTTCCTTTCTGTAATTTGCTCCTATGTGTCTAGTCTTGGATATTTCACCAAACATTTTCTCCCCCTACTCTCAATTCACTACAATGTCTCTTAAGGTCAACATGTTCCAGCATCAAAGAACTGATCTGATAATTTTAGGATCTATGGTTTGAATGTCCTACTCTTAGATCTCAGGACAACGTTTGAAGACCTGAAGATGTTGAATAAGATTAGTGTATTTTCTTGGGCATTTGCCTGCATTAATTATAAAACTATTTGAAAGGTAATATGGATTTTTGAAGTTAATGAATTAATAAAATAATCATTAAAAGTTTAAGGTTGAAACGGTACCTCTTCAAAAGCTTGATTAACAATCCATTCATTAGATTAGATGAACTTAAGACTTCTACAAAAACTGAGTGTTTTACCTAACAGTTACTGAACCTTCTATGGTAGTAGGACCTGGTTTGTTACAATAATCTAATAAAAAGAATCAGTTCTCCCTGCATTTTGGTCAGGACTTACTGTGGTACTTGTTCCCATGAACCAACATCCTCTTATGAAGGAAGAGCCAATGCTTCCTGCCTTTCTGAGGGAACTGATTACAGTGACTGTTTCTATTTTGGTAAGATACATAAACACATTTCAATTGGGGAAAAAAGCAGAACATACCATTGTGGGTGATTTAGCAAAAATGAGGATGGTTTGGTCAGAGAAAGACAATGCAAATCTTCACAATGGTGCCATTTCTCTCAAAAACATTGGTTTTTAAAATTCCGTTAAGAAGAAAAACCAGACTGTTTAGGAAAATCCTCTCAAACATAACAAAAGTGACTGATAGAGAAGACACTTCCTGGCAATGAGATAATTGAATATTTGGTCAGACGTTCTCTTCCAGATAACATTCTCTGCCAATGTTGAGGTTTCTGTGTTTTGGCCTGCAAACTGTCAGAGTCAACGTTTGCAAACATGAAGATTAAAGAATGGAATGTCTTTTTAAGTACCTCTCAGTGGAAGCCTTCAGGCTTCCAGCATGAACAAGTTGGTATTTTTGTTGTCTGAGCTTTTTTCCTTATTTCAGAGGATTATTTAACTCTAATACAAAGGCAACTTCATTTTACTTCTCAATTTTCAAACAGGTAAAGCCCAGTGGTAGGCTGATGTGGGGAGACAATGACACCAGGTGTAATTTTTATATTCACAAAATAATGTAAATATGTCCATGGTGTAACCAATCTAAGTGGAAGTGAGACATTTCATTGAGGGGATTTATTAGAAAATCATAGTTTGATTAGGTATTCATTTAACAAATGCGTATTGCCCATTTGCTATGTTGACACAGCCTCTGACCTCACAGAGCTTGCAATCTACAGACAGAGACTATCAGGTAAGGAAGTGTAACCAAGATAATATTTTGAAAATGTGAAACAGATGCTATTTTAATTACCTGTACATCATGATACCCTGCAGTTTCCCATGACATAAATGCACAAATGGACCATGTAATCTAACCCTGAGCAGAGGAAATGTTGTTAAGGGAACTAAGACCTGGGGGAGGAAGAAGAGCAGGGGCTAAATCATGTCAGTCGAAAGCAAAAACAACTAAAGAATCCTCGATGCCAGTGAGACTATTTGAGGAATAGAAAGAAGTTAGTGTAGATGGATTGAGAAGGAAAGTGAGAAAAGATGGGGATGGAGAAGTGAGCAGAAAGGAACTGAAAGGAGACTATTGTAGAGGGAACCATCTATGTGAAATGCCTAATATCATCAGTAAAAGTGGTGTCCTGTTTGAACATTAGAGTTCAATTAACTTATCTAGGTTAAGAAAGTACGAAATAATTAAGGGTATTCCTAGGGTGTTCCTGTAATCCAATTTGGATGAATGAATGCCTTGCATGAGCAAGCAAACTGATAAATAATTTGAATTCAAGTTGCCTTCATATCTGAATAGTATATCGGGAGCAATGGGCTCCACACAACTTCTCCAGGGAGATCATTCTCAAATATTCTGATGGCTCTTTTGTGATGAGAATAGGCTTAGACTTTGACTCAGAAAAGAGCAGGAGAAAGTGTGGGTGGCAGCTCTGGGGATATGCCTTTCTAACTAGGAGCAGGCCTCCCCAAAGACATGGGAATTAGCATTCATAAGAGGATTTGAAGGCTGTCTTTAAAAAGCTGTTAGAGCGTTGGGGCTCAAAAAAGAGTGGGAAAACCTATGGGACATTGTACAAAGTAGTCACTTTGTAACTATAGAAATAAGAGATAACCAGAGAGCCTAGTCTACAATATATATCTAAGAAAAGGAGCTCAGTGTTTAAATCAGAAAATTTGAATCAGTTACAGGTCCAAAAGTTAAGCAGGAATCCAGGAATAAGAAGAGCAAAAATCTCAGGTCTAGGTCTGGAATTTTTGCTATGAGCAGAAAAATGAGGCCTGACTTCTTTTTTCTTTAGTTGAACTTGCACAAGCAGGTCAGCCTCGTTAAGACAGAGTCATGGGAGGCAAGAACAAAAGCAAGGTTCACTGTAGGTGGATGGTCACTACTGATTAGAACTATCACCTACAAGAGTCCTCATCAAGGCAAGCCATGGCAAACCTGGAACTGGGAATTACTGCCACCATAATCCAGTGAAAACCATAGCTAAGGGAAAGATGGAAAAGGCCCCCGGGGAGTCTCTGAATCTGAGATCTTCAAAGGGAATCGCAGCTTGAGGCCTCACATTTGCAAGGCTCTATATCATCAATATCTTCCTTTAACAACATCTCCTCTGCTCAGGGTTAGATTGCATGGTCCATTTGTGCAAGTTTCATAGGATATTTTAGGCTCTAAATGCCTATAAATTTGCTTGTTTGAGTCCTCTCTACAATATGTGGATATGTGAAATTTTGGGTTTGGTTTCAGCAGGCTTTTAAGCTAAGAGGTCTCTGCCTAAAGTGAAGAAATTAACAATTTAGGGACAAACACAGAAGAGTCCATCTTTTGCTCATCTGTGTAATAAGAGCAAAATATTTTTTGGGGAAAGTGAAAACAAATATCTCTGTATTTATTTTCTATACTTTCTTTTCTGCTTTAGGAGGCTAGCAGTTTGTACATGAGTGTGGAGAAATCCAGAAAAAAAATATTTTCTCATCATGGGGGAAGACAAGGACTTTTGATGATGATAAAAAAATTGCTCTTCATCTTGTTAAGTTTGGTTCAAAGCTGCCTCTGTACACATTTTAAGTTTGACCTAGAGGTTTCTCCATACATAGTGAACTATAATCTAACTTGATATGTAAAGAGACTAACACTCTTAGAACAAGTATTGAATCTCAGCCAATTACAGCCAGCCATCTGTTCAAATCATGTTCAAATAAGACAGACAAAAGCTGTAAACAATCAGGTTGCCTCTGTTCCTCACTTCTATTTTCTATATGTCACTTCTTTTTCTCTAGCTATAAAAATAACCTGCTTGTATAGTTGAACAGGGCGTTTGGAACCATTTTTGGTCCAAAGTGTTTCCTGATTCTAGAATTGAAAATAAAGTTAAGTATGATAAGCAAATAAACCAAAAAACACCATAAAAAAAATCACCCCTCAGAGAGTGAATAGAGGACCAGGCCACAAAACCACATGGCTTAGTTGTCTGCATGCAGCTTTCTCCGAAATTCTAATAGACGTCACTTTTTATAGAAGACAAGAGAGATCGAGATGGAAAGAAGTTAGGAAACAGATTCTTGGTGGGGGCTTGAACAAAATTATGACATGTCCTTTGATTCCTAGTAAAGGATCAGAGAAAAGATTGCTTCATAAAACCAAGAAATATGTGATGTCCTTTATCATCTTTCTATTTGCAAACTGATATAGCAATATATTAAAAATGCAATTCTTTTTAATAGTGACTTGATAATCTCTTGTATCATAATAATTTCTTAAAAATAAATTCCTTTTTGTAATCAAAAATTTTCCTCCTTTGAATTTTGCTTACATTCAAGCAGAAAATATATTTATTCAGGAGTCATTTCTTTGATATGCGGTTAGAAACTATTTGGGAGAACTCCGACAGAGTCTCTCTCTCTCTCTCTCTCTCTCATCTGCTACATGAAGTTTGCTTGGTGATTTTAATTCAGATTCAAGTAATTAGATCACTGCCAGGTACTGTGGTACATACCTGTAATCTCAGCAACTCAGGAAGCTGAGGCAGAAGGATCTAAGTTTGAAGCCAACCTAAACAATGTAGCAAAGTCCTAAGCAACCTAGTAAGACCTGTCTAAAAAACAAACAAACAAAAAATAACTGGGGATGTAGCTCAGTGGTAAAGCACCCTTGGGCTAAATCCCCAATACAGAAGCCAAACAAACAAAAAACAGAGAGAAGTATATGAAATTAATAAAATAGGGAAGTGAATATCCCTGAGTCTTAAGTTTTTAAACAAATGAAAACAAACACATTAAATAATCCTGCATGTGTCTCTCTGCTAAATGTATTCCCAAATACAGTGCCTATTTTTTTTCTATAAAGGAATTAAAATGCTTAAAGTGCATAATACTATGCAAGTGACATTATTATTTAATTGTTAGACTTAAAATTAAGGCAAGTTGAGATTTAAATTTTTTTTTTTTTTAATTTGCCTCTAAGCTGGGCAAGGTGGCACATGCCTGTAATCCCAGTGGCTTGGGAGGCTGAGACAGGAGGACTGAGAGTTCAAAGCCACCCTCAAGGACAGCGAGATGCTAATCAACTCAGTAAGACCCTGTCTCTAAATAAAATACAAAATAGGTTGGAGATGTAGCTTAGTGGTTGAGTGTCCCTGAGTACCTAAAGAAAAAATCCCCAGTGCCTAAAGAAAAAAAAAATGCCTTTAAGACAAATTATAAAGATGTAAGTAGTTGGGTAAAGAAAATAGCGATGATTAGATTAAAAGTAGTAAAATGAGAACAAAAATCACATCTGAATTTTTTGGTAGGGCAAAAATGAATCACATTGGCATTATATATTTCTCATAATTGAATCTAAGGAATTATAGTTTCGTAGCTTATGGGGCAGTTCATTTTCCCAAACTCACTAAGAGAAATTTATCTCAAAAATTATTACATATGAGATACTTAATAATATGGGCTAGACAACACATTTTACTCATAGTATAAGAAAACGTAGGAACAGTTTCTTTCTAAAACAGAAGGTAAAATAAAAATGTGTGTAAGCATGTCTGTGCTAGAACAGGTTAGCAGTGGAATGTTTGTGTGGCCTGATTGCTGTGGTGTAGGTAACCTTTGAGAAGAAGGGGAATGAGCTCTTCTCATGAGTCAGATATCTCAGATGAGCTTATGGGAGGAAGAGCAGAGAGAATTCATAACCAAGTCTGCTCCTGAAACCACAGCATTCTGGGTTGCAGATTGATGGATATCCTCATGTAGCTGCTCTTTGTATAGAAAGCAAAGTCAGAGTTCTGTTAAGCAAGTTAAAGAGCCATTTTCAAACTCCTGCCCAGATGGAAGTTCCTATATTTATTTTCATAGAAGTGAGTTGCAAAAAACTCACTTTTAGAATAAACTTAATGATTATGGTTTTTGCATAGTAAACTGAATATTGGCATCATATTATTTAAACTGTTATTTTTCAACTTGTGGTAGGGTAGCTTACTGACACAGCTGTCTTAACCTATGTGTGGCAAAAATGACTGCTTTTTAGTGGGCATTCCTCATAACCATTTTACTTAGAGGAGGACCTGAACAAAGAATAGTAAAGGCTGTGAGAGGGGTTGGGGCAGTGGCTCAGCAGTAGAGTATTCATCTAGCATGTTTGAGACCCTAGGTTTGATCCTCAGCACCACATAAAACAATAAAATAAAATATTTTTTAAAAGACTGTTAGAAGAAAATTTGCTTTGTATTCTTTTTTACTTGAATTTTTATTGAGATATTTATAGATTCACATGTAGTTTAAGTAATAATATAGAGACATCTCATTTGTTCTTTTCCCAGCTTCCCTCAGTGGTGACATTTTGGAAAACTAATATAATAGCATCACAATGACATTGACATTAATATAGTCCAATGACTTTATCTAGATCTTCCTACTTTTACTGGCACACATTTGTGTGTGGGTTTAATTTTATGTCATTTTGTCATGTTTAGATGTCCTGTTTATACCATCAAAGTCAAGTTCTTAAACACTTCCAACACTACAAGAATCCCTCCTTTTGCCTTTTTCTGCTCACGTGGACTTTTCTCCCAACCTATGCATCTCATCCCCATCCCTAATCTCTGGCAATCACTACTATATCCTTCATTCTAAACTATTGTCATCTCAAAAATGATATATTAAAGGAATTGTAAGGAATATAATATTTGTGATTGGCTTTTTTCTTCAGGATAATTCTCTGAGGATTCATCCAAGTTGTTGTCCGTATTAATAATTTACTTGTTTTTATGACTGAATTGTATTCCTTAGATATACCACAGTTTAACCATTCATCTGTTGAAGGACATCTGGGTTGTTTCAGATTTTTGACTATAACAAATAAAGCTCCTATGAGCATGTGCATATTTCTGTGTGAAAGTAAGTTGTAATTTCTCTGAGACAGATATTCCAAAGTGCAACTGCTGAGTCAAATAGTAATTGCATGTGAATTTGCATAAGAAACTACCAGACTATTTTCCTGTAAAAAATTATCTTTCTACTTCCCACCAGCAATGTATGTGTGATCTGATTTTTGCACATCCTCATTAGCATTTGGTGGTGTTGCTGTTTTTGTTTTAGCTATTCTGACAGGTAAGTAGTATTATTATTGTGGCTTTAATTTGTATTTACCTGATGGCTAATAATGTTCATTCTCCTCTCATGTGCTTATTTTCCATCTATTTATCCTCTTCAGTGAAATGGATTCAGTCAAATAATGTCCTGCATTATATTTTAAAATGTATATCTTTCTAACTTCAGTTGCTGGTTTTTCTTCCATATTGGAAAAAGGTATGGCTACTGTATATAAGTTATCTGTCATATTTTATTTCAAAAAAGAATCCAATGCATTCCCTACAGATACTCTCCGTATATTTGTTCTCTAGATTCATTTGAGAACTCAGCAGCCAAGGATTGGGAAAATGGCTTCCAGAACATTCTTAAAAATATTTTTTTGTCATAATTTCATAAAGTTTTTGGGATCCTTAAGGATTCTAATCGTTTCTATTAAATAGCCAATAAATGTGGTCAATACATGGTAAATAAACAATTTGTATATATCTGAGTTGCAGAATATATTACACTCTGTATCAACTGGTAGATTTAGCTTGAAGAAAACTTCCAGAAAAAGGTGGCAGAGTCTATATGATGTTGAGCCAATCTTCTGTTGGGAAGGTGGGCTCAACAGGATCTGCAAGACAAGCACCAAGTGCCAACCACTGACATGTGGTTTCTTATCAGTAAGTGGCAACAGAGAGTGGCAGAGGGGTTGGAATCTCATTTTGTCAGCTTCATGGAGACCAGCACAGCACCAGTGGCTGGGGCTGGAAGACTTGGCAGAAGTCTCCCAAGAGCCCATAACTGACAAGTGCTCAATATTGAATTCAAGCCATCGAAGACAAAGGTGGGTAAGATGGACACACAAGAGAAGCTAGGAGCGAACAGGATGTGGCTCTGCATAATTGTTTGAGAAAGAAGCCTTTGAATGAGAGGGAAACTCAGACGTACCTAGAGAAACTGCATTTTTTTAAAATTCCCTTTCCAGAAACATCATGGAAAGCAGTTTTTATAAACCATGAACCTTCATATGAGATTTGTTTTTAGTGAATAGTGAATGAAGAATAACCCACTCTTTTTTCACTTTTGGAATCTAAATATATTAGTTCAATATCTGCTCTCTTCCTCAAATACTAAGTCTATAGCATGGATAGGACCAACACTACCTCCAAATTAAAGGGAGAAAAAAAATTAGACCAATAAGCTAAGAGACTGGCTTTTATAACTTGAGAGATAAGTAAAATGGCCCAATCTTCTTCCTTAACCACCACAATATTTTACTTTGAATTTTCACAACCACATCTTTTAAACAAATTGGTCCCATTTCCTTATTCCTTCTTAATCTTTTAACTAGCTTTGTCCCCATATCTCCACCTGCAAAGTTCTTGGTAATGACCTCTGTGTCACTGAATGTAATGAGTATTCTTTTTTAGTCTTCATCTTATTCCATTACCTAGTAGCATTTTTTTGTCCCCTGTGGCTCCATATCTAACATCCCTCTGATTTTCTCATCCCTTCTTTCATGCTTGTCTTCCTCTACTGAGATCTTAAAAGTTGTAGCCCCTCAAGACGTATACTACACCTTTTCTCATCATCTACAGCCATTGCTATGGGTTGTTACCCGTGTCCCTTTTGACATGATCAAATTCTCTATGGAACCAAACTTACTATAATAATCAAACCTACTGTTACTCATTCTTGTCTCCCTCATTTATTTTCCACAGTGTTATTTAAATAAAATAATCTGTTTTTTTCTTCCCCTCTGTATAAATCCCATTGCTTTCAGTTGTAGACTTGCTCCCCTTCCAGCTGCCACCAGGTTGGGCTCCATCAACACATCCACTTTTTAGGCCCTTTTCTCTCAAGGTCTTTGCTAAGGGAGTTCCCTCAACCTGGAATGTTCCTGCCACTTACCTCCCTCCAAATTTGGTTGTTGCTAATCTCATTTATGTTTTAGCCCATGCTACTTCCTTAGTATCATTTCTTACGATAACAACAAAGATAGATTAAGTCCATTGCTTACATGTTTCAGGGCCCCCTGGTTGCCTCTAAAGGCTTTTCAATGTTTTTAAGTATCTGGGTGATTATTTGATGAATGTGTGTCTGTCGCACTTGACACTCAGCATCAAAAAGATTATGCCTTAGTTATTTGTTCCTTTCTCTATTTCCAGAACTCAGAACAGAGAATAAAGAAAGCTATTAGGAATAGTAGTTCAAGAGCCTTAACATTTTCTTCTTGGTCCCCAAATTTCAATGGAATAAATTTTTCGCAGCCAAAAGGCATGAGGAAGTTGGAATAGCTACAACAGCCTTGGGAATGAGCCTAGATTGTAATGGTCTCATGCTTAACTATGCCAAAATCAGTTATTTCTAGTGTTTTTCTTCTTTTTTTGAATTTTTTAATATTTATTTTTAAGTTTTTGGTGGACACAACATCTTTATTTTTATTTTTATGTGGTGCTGAAGATTGAACCCAGCGCCCCGCACATGCCAGGTGAGCACGTTACCGCTTGAGCCACATCCCCAGCCCCTCTGGTGTTTTTCAATGATGATGATGGTGATGTGGCACTGGAGATTGAATTTAGGGGTGCTCTACCACTGAGCTACATCTCCAGTCCTTTCTATTTTTAAATTTTAAGACAGTGTCTGGCTAAGTTGCTAAGGCATGCCTTGAACTTGTGATCCACTTGTCTTAGCTTCCAGAGTCACTGAGATTTCAGGTATGTACCACCACGCATGGCCTTTTCTCATTATTTAAATAATCCCTGAAACCCCTGCTCATTTTTCAAAAGATAATATTTTATTATTTGCATGTTTTAAAGTAACACCTGTAGAGCATTTAATAATTTAGAAAGTGTATGTATTTCCACTAAGAATCTCCAGTGCCCTCTGAAATAAACTATTTTCTTAATTAACAAATGTAATGAGGCATAGAGTGACTGACCAGGGGCTTTATCCCAGGTTTTTCAATACCAAGTTCTGTCTTTTCATGACCAAGGAGTTTGTGGGGGCTTCTCTTCATATGGTCAAGACTGAATTTGGATAGCAATACCCCAACAATACCTGGTACAGTGGCCCACGCCTATAATCCCAGTGACTTGGGAAATTGAGGCAGGAGTATTACAAGTTTGAGACAGCCTCAGCGACTTAGAGAGACCCTGTCTCAAAATTAAAAAGCAAACAAACAAACAATTAAATTTAAAACAGCTGGGATATAACTCAGTGGTAGAGCACTCCTGAGTTCAATCCCCAGTGCTTCAAAAACAAAAACAATAAAAATGAAAAGGCAAAAATACCCCAAGAATGATAGAACTGTTATCAAAGTACTTATACAGCATATCTCATAGCATTATATGTCTCTACTTGTATCTATCTATCTACCTACCAATCTATTATGTATCACCTTCTAATTTCAGGCATGTCTTTCTCTGTGTTGGTCTTTCTTATGTGAAAGAGAGACATTTGACTTATATAATTAGTTATTTTGTAATATGACCACTTATCATTCTCTTCTAAGTTGATAATGTTCAGGAAAATTGCTGACCAAGTTAAAACAAACAAATAAACAAACAAACAACCCTCAAATTCATGAGAAAGGTGGTTAATGTCTATTCTTTCAATTACTGCTTTTTCACTATACGTAGTCAGACTTATGTTATTTCAGGTATTAATCCAAAATGTAAGCCAAGTTTTGGATTGAGAAGCTTTCATAATAGCTGAGTAAGCATCCTAAACCGGTTAAAACTTTACATTTTCCAGTGTAAAGAACATTAGTTGTATTAATAATTCAGGTTGGTAGTTACAACTTGCCCTTTATTACTGGCCATTTAGTTGGGAAAAAACCATTTTGTTTAATTGTCCATTTTAGAATTCAAGATTTGTCAATCCTGAATGGCGGATTAGTTACTGTTGAGAAATTAAGAAAAATAATTGAAACATGAGAATAGGTCTTTCTGATTTGGACTTATTTAGATTTTTATCAAGAGTGACTTATTTTTAAGACTTTATGGTGGTAGGTAGTCTAATTCTTGGGTACATAAATATTTATTTGGAGGTCACCTGTAAACTGAGGTCATGGTTTCAATGTCAATAACATGAATGTGGTCAACACATTCTTTGAAGGAAGAAAACACATTCTTTGAAGGAAGAAAGAGGTCAAAAGGAGCTTGTGCAATATACTTAAGTGCAGGCGATTGTGCAAGCACTTCTGGTTGTGAGATTCACCACTAATTTGTAAACGGTACCTTTACTTTTTCATACAAATGAACAAACAACCCCTTACTTCCAGGTCATTGGAAAAGAACATGGCACTATTTTAAGTAGAGTACATTGATACAAAGACATTCTGCCTTCAGAAAAGTTAAACTGGGGAGGGAGTGTTGGGGCGAGTGCATTGTAGGATAGAGGAAGCCTAGCAGCTAAAATCTGTACAGCCAATTATTTTCCAGTTTATGTTTGTCCGACTGAACCACTGGAGAAAAGCACATCAAAGAGATTTTGTTTACCAAATATCTCAATTCAGGGGCTTTCAGGCCTGTGACCATATAAAAGGCTTACTAAATATATCAAGACAGTGTGTGGCTAAACAGATTTGAAAAGATAAAGCTTTTAAATAATGAGCAATTACTGACAACTAATATTTCTTTTTTTCAAAAACATCTCCAAACATTTTAGAATCTTTCTTAAATACAAATGGAGGAAGAATCAATCAAAAATCTTTATAATCTGTGTATGATTTTTTTAAAATCCTTTTTTTAAACATCCATGTTGATTAATGCAATTTCATACAGATGGCTTGGAAACAAACTTATAAAATGTAAAATATAGATCAACTCATTTGTACTGAAATGGCACCTACAAAACATAACATTTATTATCAGAGGAACATTTACTGCAAAAAATTTTTTGAATTTGATTTGGCAGGCTGAAAATATAATCTCCTGTTTTACAACCTGACTGTAGTGGAGTGTGTTGTTAAAAACCTAATCTGTCAAATGCATGCTGGAGACTGATTCCCTCTGATATTGCTGGAGAATTCTGTTCAGGAATGACTGACATTGCTTCATATGAAGGCTTGAATGCTTTTAAGATGTTTATGATGAATCTTCTCTATTTTCAATGTGGGCTGACCTGTGGTATTACTTACAAAAAAAAAAAAAAAGGCTAAAATTTACAGATTTTCTGTGAGTAGCTGCAATTGGGAAAAATGATAAGAAAGTAAGTGCAATAATTTTAATTCAGTATCATTCTAAAAGAATGATTAGTTTGTTTTCTATAAATTCCTTCTGAATTACCATTTGCCTAACATCACTTTACCTTTTAGAGAAATTATGCCTTCTAATGAAATTTCTAAAAATATATTTCATTGTTTGGATGAGAGAAACTATAAAGAGAGTTTACATTATAAGGGGTCATTATTTTAAAAACCACAATATGTAATCTCTGGTGTGTGTATGTGAACCAAACTGTCAAAACACCATTAGATCTCTTTTGATTACTGTTGAATTACTAAAAAGTCAAGCTTGTTAAACAAATGTTTTTTCTTTTGTTTATGTAATTTTCCTTCTAATTGAAAAAATGCTCAAACATTACATAAATATCTTAAACTAGGTCAAGTATAATTGAACATTTTTTTCCTTCAAACTTTATGACGGGTACTGCTTGTCATTATTGGATCCATTTTTGGATTTCCAGAAGTGTACTATTACCATCAATGAAATCTTGTGGTTGGACTGAAAAGGTTTTGTTACATCTCCAGGGGAGATGAGGCTAGTGTGTGGTTTTACATGAGATACTACTTAGTTTGAAAATGGTCATTTCTGTTTGGTGATAACCCAGGGTCTTGTGTTGGTAGAAAGATACACACAGAAGTAGGCAGTAAAATTGAAGGGTGTACCTTTTGTCTCAGAATAGGCCTATAGGATTGAAACTTAGACATTCTTAAATGCTTTTATGAGTAAAAAAAAAAAAAAAAAAAAAAAAAAAAAAACAACCTTTATAGATCTTAGCCTTTTTTGTATCTCTTAAGTATTTCCAGCAAAGAACTTAGTACTTCTATAATGCACATTTGTTAATTGAAAACAACTAAGAAAACATTTTTTAATTATATAACATTAACACTCTTTCCCTTTTTATAGTACTTTTCTTCTATTATCAGACCTCAATCTCAATAGGGTTCCTTTATTTTCTAGGGACATTTTCTCTTAAATGGTCACAGTCAATGATGAATCAATCTACTCTCATTATCTGTGTTAATGTTTTGTGGGAATTGTGAGTGTTCTGGGAAGTAAGTAATCAGAAAGGGCCTTTGGCTTCCCTTACATTCCAGGTACAGACCTTGCCTTTTGGACTAAGAAATGTTTTGGTGAGTCAGAACTGGTTAAGGCATTTAATCCTATGTAAACTACCCACTAGGAAACATTTGCTACTTTTTCCATAATCCATCCTTCCCATTTCCCATCACTCTTCTTATTCCAGGCAAATAGCAAAGCTCCTCTAAGTGTGGAGACACTGACAGTCATATTTAGCTTCTCTGCATGAGGACACTTGTCTTTATGAAGGGATATGCTCGCTTCTTAGTAGCTAAAGAAATTCTTTGGGGAAAAAAAAATGTGTTAATGAACCATTGTCTACACAATAAGTACCATTGTCTTTTCCTTACAAATAGGATCTTGTTGACTCATTGACCCTGGATTAGACCCTGGGATTTCCCATCCCTAGCAGTGGATTTTCACAAATCCAGTCATGCTTGTTTGCTTCATTGCTTGTGACCTTACAAGCAATTAGAGAATAGTGGCAGAGGTAAGGAATGCAAGTCCCACCTGCAGTCTTTAATCTGGACCAGGTAGGTTCTTATTTATGTGGTGATGCAAACTGGTAAAACCAAAGACAGATAATTGTTGCTTTTAGGAAAACCTCATATACTCATTTACTCATTTACGAATGAACCAGAACAAACCGCACCTGACCAGCCACACTTCCGTACTTGTCAAGCAAAAAAAAAAAAAAAAAAATCCCAGATAACCTTTGCTATCTTAAATTCTCCCCACACTTGTTTTGCTTCTGCTTTGAGAAGTAAAACATGACAAGACTTAGCAAAATCTTCCAAGTTTCTTCTTTTGGTTGCCTGAATGACCTCTGCATATCTATTGCTACCTCAGATCAAAGGAAACAGTTCGGTGGTTGTGCTTTGTAGGATGACTTACTTGGACTCGGTTCATTTAATAATAACTACATACTTTTTAAACTCACTGGTCCAATTTCAAAATTGCCAGATTTTCATTTTGTAATTAGCTCAAGATCCTCTACACAGAATAATAAATATCAGAATAGTAAAATATCTACTGAACACAAGCCCGAGGGACCAGGAGCATTCCAGAGATTGTGAATATTGAGACTGATAACCCAGCACGCTTTTTGACTCTGTAGAGGTCAAGCTTTTACTGAAGTTAAAAGAAATTTTTTTGTTGCTGATAATCCCACATTGGAATAATCCAAGCATTTCTAAGTTAATGGTATGCAGATATCATCAAAAAGGGTTAGCATGATGTAGGTAACTTATAGGTTAAATAGTTTCAGTGGCCAGGATAAGAATCCCAACCATCATTTATATTGTATATAAGGATAAATATATTTGAAGGATTGGGAGTAGGATGAGGAAAAATGTTCATAGATTTGCACAGTTGACCAGGACATAGTGATTCCAAATAAAATTTAAGAGGAGAAAATTAAAGAGTGTTTTTTGAGAGAAGATGACTGAGTAGTAATTTGAGAAGGCTGGAAGACTGACACAGGAAGAATCACTGAACAATTCTGCAGAGTCCACAACCTGGGTTCAAATTTGAAAATAATTTTTTTTCTTTTTTTTTTTTTTTATTGCCTTGGGATTGTTTTCTTCAACTGCAATTTATTGTACTCCATTAATCTGTAGTTTGATCAATTAGTCCAAATCTCAGAGGCAATCCTGATATGATTCCCAACTGATAGAAAACTAAAGACCTGGCTGTTCTGTAAAATCTCTTCCCGTTCCATAATCCTACTTTTATATTAAAAAATATTATTCTACTTATATATCCATGAAGATTTAGTAATTTCTTTTTGCTTTTCTAACAGAAAATCTGCTTAAGAAAGAATAGTTTCAATAAACAAAGCATCTGTAGTTCTTAGTGCAAAAATTATTTCAGGCCATTTTATTTTTATTCCCAAATCCTGGCTACCAATACCACCATAGTAAGGTTGAACCATAGCACCCTCTAGCACCCTCTCTGCACACTTTGCAAGTCTGCAAAGCCAGAGTCTGGGCTCTGGGATTCCAGACAACAGCATTGGGCTTTGAGCTTTGTATATTGGAGGTTTTCTCAATGCCACATGTTTTCCTATCATTTATTTATGTAATTTATAGACTTCAAAAGTGTTGCTCCCTCTTCAAGTTAAAGGAAACCGTTATTCATTTTAGGGAAATGAATAACAATACCACACCCAAGACCTCCTCTATTCCACTTATCTAACATTCCTTGGTGGTTTTCATTTCTTAAAACTGACTTTCAGATAGTTTGTCCTAAGAAAATGAGCTTGTAGCAAAATGTCCTGATATACATTGCTGAGTAAACTATGGACATGTGTTTGAAAAAGTAAATGAATATATATGTGATATTAAGTGGAACAGTGCTGCATTTCCTTAAACCATGTTTGATCTCAAAATGGCTTTCCTTGTATGTTCACCCTAACATCCGAAATAATAAATAAGCAACTAGGGAGAAGAGAACTGGGAAATTGGGAAGCATATGAGTGGCAGACTTATTTTTCTTTAAATAATTTTAAAAATCCAAGGACCTTTTAACCATATGCATATATTATATATATCATACCGAAAATATGAAATATTTTAGGAGGAGAAAAAAAGAAAACATGTGGGCATAAATTTCCCTGGACTGATTTATTTTCTCTTCTTCCCATATTTCTCTTCTACTCTTCTCCCCATATCTGCCAAAGTCGTTTACTAAATTAGTTGATAACCCATTGTTTTCAAAATTCTGGCAAATTTTAGGAATACATCCTAAAGAAATATATCATCCTATTACACAAATATATATAAACAGGCTTTATTATATCATTATTTTAGAATAGTGAAAAATTTAAACAACTGAGGGGGAATCATATAAATAAGATATGATGCATTCATTGGAATACTATGTAGCTATTAAAAGTGTGAAGCAGTCCATCTTAGTGACATGAAAGTATATTTATGGCAAGAGAAAAATGTTTATGATGTAATATCTAATTTTTGTAATATTATGAGTAAGTCTTTTTAAACATGAATTCTCAGCTTGCTTTGGCAGCTTTTAGTTTTTGCAATGAAAGAACTCATTTGGAAGACGAATGATATTTGCTAATGATTTAATGAGTTTTTAATGAGACACTGGTTCCTTCCAATAAACCTTAAAAATATTATAAGCCGGGAGCAGTGGTACATGCCTGTAATCCCAAGGACTTGGGGTAGATGAGGCAAGAGAATCTCAAGTTCAAAGCCAGCCTCAGCAACTTAGGGAGGTCTTAAGCAACTGAGACCTTTCTCAAAATTAAAAAAAAAAAAAAAAAAAGTGGAGGGGGCTGGGGATATAGCTCAGTGATTAAGTGCCTCTGGGTTTCTAATTGAAGAAGTGTTCAGGGGAAAGGAGCATAGGAGATAGTTAAAGAAGGCAAAATATGTATGTAGAGAATCTGGATACTAGGAGCCCTTAAATGGAGAAAGTGGTCCTTGAGAGGCCAAATCTGTACAAAAGATATAAAGCTAGTGGGTTGAAGGACTACTGGGAGGCACCCAGAACCACACTGGATCAGAGGTCTTGTCAGCCAGGCAGCTACCTACACTTCCTAGGAGAGAGAATTCCACAGGGCCAGCACCAAGGGCCTATGCCTACTGATCATTCAGTAGAACTTTCTTCTGTCTGCATCACTGACTTGCTACTGATTGTTCATCAGAACAAACCTAGCCCGCACTAAGTCTTTTTTTTCTGGCACAGTATGGTTGATGGCCCTAGATACCTGGATGTGATATTCTTAGGGCACCCATTAGCCCAAGGGGAACTACTGTGGCAATAGCACAGGAGAGAGGTTAACAACTAAAAATCCTTGAGAATAGTGGGGAGGAGTCTCAGCTGCTTAGTTTGTATACAGGGAAACACTTGGAAGGAAATTGACCAAATTAGTATTAGGTCATATTTTGACCTCTCTGTGGGATAATTTTCCCCTGATATTTCTATATGAGATTGTTTTGACTTTCTTTATAAATATCAGCAATTTAATAACTGTTTATAGCCTTGATTGATATTCATGGTTAAAGTATTACAAAAATTTCCATTTTTATCAAAATTATTTTTTTTGCGGGATAGCTTTTCAGTGCAATTTTTTAAGTGAAGATTTTTATTGATCTTAGTACCTCATTTCCCATTTTCCTTTCACCCATTCCAGTTAGGCTTCTGTCCATTCCTCCACAAAGACTGTGCTTATCGTAGGAGCAGTGGCCACCATTGTGAATCATCAGTTCTCAGCCCTTGTTTTACCTGACCTCCCAGCCCTTGCCCATTCGGAATTTTCTTCTTTCCACTACCTCAGCACATCTTTCCCACTCCTAGCTTCAGTGGCTGCTTCTCTGGGATCTCCTTCATAGGATTTTAGAATTCTGAGATCATGTTCTTGCAAATCACTTTATCTCTGTTTTTCCTAGGGAATCTCCTTTATTACCAAGGATTTAATAGAGCTCACATGCTGATGGTCTCCATAAATAGACCTAACAATAATGGAAAATCCTTGAAGTCCTAGGTTCACAGTTGCTTATGATATGATTATATTTTTGTACATTAAAGATTACAATGTCCTAATGCTTTATTTAGAAATTCTTATATCCATATTTATCAGCAAGATCACATGTAACTTTTTCTCATACAACCCTTGTCCAAATTTCGTATCAAAATTATCTTTAAAAAAAAAATGTGTCACATTAGATTGGATAGAGAGAAATGATGGGAAGGTAGGGGAGGAGTAGGGGGATAGGAAGGGAAGCAGAATAGAATAGACATTATGATTGCTGTATGTATATAGGTGACTCTATGACCAGTGTGATTCTGCAATCTGTACAATCAGAAAAATGAAAAATTATACCCCAATGATTCAAATGTATGAATTGCCAAGATCATTGTAATGTCATGTATAGCTAATAAAAAAATTATCTTAGCTTTGCAAAATTTTCATAGCTTTGCATTTATTTGTATTCTTTTCTTTTTTAAAAATGTGTTTTTTAAAAAAACCTTTGTGGTTGTGGATGAACACAATACCTTTATTTTATTTGTTTATTTTTATGTGGTGCTGAGGATTGAACCCAGTGCCTCACACATGCTAGGCAAGCACTCCACCACTCAGCCACAACCTCAGCCCTAAAATATGTGTTTTAGGAATTAACTGTTTCTGTAATTCTGGTAAAACTTGGTTTTAAAATTGTCAGCCTGTTACTGATTTTTGAAGGAGTATTTGGATTACTGATAACATTTCATTAGTAGATATGGCTTATTCAGATTTTGCTCTTCTTTCTGAATCAGTTTTGGTCATTAGTGTTCTGGTTTCAGATTTTTTTTTCATTTTTTTATTCACTTTTATTTTCAAATAATTTGCATAACATTGTTCATAGTAGCTCATTGAGATAGGTGTGCTGAACGGGCAGTGGCACCCATTCAATTACCTTTTACTGTGTCCTATAGTTTGGATCCAAATGTCTCCCAAAGGCCTGTTTGTTTAAGGCTTGGTCCCCAGGCTGGAGGGGATGGAAACTTTAAAAAGTAGGATTGCTGTATGTATACACTTGGATGTATAACCAATGTGATCCTGCAATCTGTACACGTGGAAAAATGAGAATTCATACCCTATTTGAATCAAATGTATGATATGTCAAGATCATTGTATTGTCTTGAGCAACTAATAAAAAAAAAGTAGGGCTTACTGAGAGATCTTTGGTTCATTGGGGGGCATCTTCTTTAAGGGATTATGGGATCCTGGTCCTCTCCTAGCCCTCTCTCTTGCTTCCTGGTAGTGGGGAGCGTGTTTTGCTCCATCATATCCACCCCACCCCCACCCCGTGTTGTGCTCTATGGCCACAGGACCCAGAACAACAGAGGCTAATTGATCATGAACTGAAACCTCCAAAATCTCTTTATAACTTGATTATCTCTGGTACTTGTTATAGCAACAGAATGCTGATTAAAACACTGCCTTCCCATAGTGCACCCCTGGAAACCTAATAGCTACGTTGAACTGCCTCATCTTTCTTTCAGCTACTATTCTAAAGGCAAATTAGGTTTGTCATTTAGTTATTTAAGATGTGCCCGTGGCATCCACTTGACTTCCTTTCACTATGTGAATTTAGAAGGTGAAATGAGGCAGAGGTCATAATCCTGTTGTTTCAACTGTTTGCCAATATGACCATTGACTAGGAATTGGCTTTTTATTATTTGAGCCTTTCAGAATTCAGACACTTATATGTTACATATACATTATATTATATAGTATTTAATATATGTAATATGTAATATACTATATATACTATGTATGATATATAAATAATATATATAATATATAATTTTATGTATTATAAAATATAAAATATATAATGAGGGGCAGATGTGACAGTGGCAGCTTCCTAATCCCTGAGTGACAAAGGCTGTGTATTCTTGAGTAAGCATTTCCAATGGACGCTTGCTGATTCCATATTTTATGACATTTATCTATTTTTGTGCAATAAGATACACTAATGCTTAGCAGTTAAAAAACAAGCATTTACTATCTTGTGTAGTTTCTTCGGATCAGGATCCCAGAGTGAATTTGCCTGGTGGTTCTTCCTTAGGGTAATTCATAAGATTGCAGGCATCTGTAGATATCTGAAGGCATGACTGGGGCTGCAGGACCTGTCTCTAAGATGTCTTCAGGTGGCCATTACCAGAAAACCTCAATATCTCACCATGGACTTTTCGTAGACTTTCTCAGATCATAGCAAGTGTTTTCCCCAAGAGTGATATGAGAATTAGTGGGAGAGACAGGAGACTCACAGAAGCAACAGCACCTTTCAACCTAATCTAAGAAGTGACCTACTGTCATTTCTGCTGTATACTATTGGTCACACAGACCACCTCTGGCTCTCACTATAACTAACACTGCTTTAGCACATTTATATCATGTCCTAGCTCTGGAAAAATTTGCATTTGTAATGTTTGGTTTCTCTCAGTTTATTTAGGTGTATGAATTCTAAGAATATTAACTTAAAATAATTTACCTGTGTTTGTGTGTGCATGTATGCACATGTGCATTGTGGTGCTAAGGATCAGACCCAGCGATTCATGAGAGCTCATGTGTGAGACAGTTCAAGAAAATTTAGAGGTAAAATGATTGGGTTATGAGATCTTTATTTAGCCCAATCCATGAACTAATCCACTGATATGGATTAGCTGGGTGGTAGCTGTAGGCAGGTAGAAGGAGGTGGGTCACTTGGAGTATGCTTTTGGGGTTTATATTTTGTCATTGATGAATGGAGTCTCTCTCTCTCTCTCTCTCTCTCTCTCTCTCTCTCTCTCTCTCTCCACCCCCCCTCCCCATTCCTGATAATTATGTCCTGAGCTGCTTTCCTCCATTACGCCTTTCTGCTGTGAGGTTCTGCCTCACCTCAGGTCCAAAACAATGGAATTGCCATCTACTGAGTGAGACCCTCTGAAATCATGAGCCCCAAATAGCCCAATACACTTTTCCTCCTCTATGTTTTTTCTTGTCAGATCTTTTAGTTACAAAGGTGAAAAAACTAACTAAAGCAAACACTGAATTGTACCTCCAGCTTATTAATCACTTTAAAAAAAGTTATGTGGAAGAATTCAAAATAGTATGAACCTGATTTTTTTAATGCATGAATTTTTTATGGAATTTACAGAAACTTTATGTTTGAAGCTCATATTCTTCATGCTCAAAAATACTTGAGATTAAACATGGAGAACATACATTAGAGAGTAGTAGGATTTATAGCACTCAGGTTCTGAGGTAAATATATCCAGCTCTGCCCTTCTGGAATCAATATCAAGGCTGTAGCAGAAACTCCGCCGGGGTGGGGGGAACCCTGTAACTCTATGGTTTCATCACTTTTCTCCTCTTCCTCCTGCTGACTAAAGAAGAAAAATAATTTCTAAGGCTTATTTCAACTACTCTAATGTGGAAGTTACTATTGGATGGCTACCCGGCAGCCATTCCATTCTTGCTTGCAGTTAGGCATGGGTCTTGTTTGAAATGAGGTGATAGACTGGACTTTGGTTCCAGGTCTTTCATTCCCTCTCTGTAGTGAATTATACATCTGTATCTTTTGGCATGTAACTTTGTAGCACTTTCCACTGGAATAGGGAGGACATATAGTCCTGCCCCATTAGTGTTGAACTTGGCCAGGCGATTTGTTTGGCAAATGGAATGTTACTGGACATGACATGTACATAGAAAAACTCTTAAGTGGTTTTTTGCATGGTTTTTATCTGGCTTCTTCAACATCTCCCACATATCATGAGAAGAACATGCTCTGGGTGGCAAATAGTACCAGAATAAGGACATGTATGGGGCATATATGAACACATACACAACCTGGACCCATGCCTGGCCTATCCTGACCAAATCCAGCAGATTCACAAATGACCTACATACTCATAAATAAGGAACAAATGCTTGTTCTTAAAAAAAACACTAAGATGTTGAGGTTGCTTGTTATGAAGTACAGTAATACAGGATGGCAATCTGCCCAGATCCAGAGGTTGAACCATATCAGACTAAGCAAGTCCTTTTATCTTTTTTCCTGAACATTTGATTTCTAGATTCTCTAGAAACTAGTAGTGGCCAAAAGACTTGTTCTTAGCTGTTTAACTATTTGGTAACAGTCTATTGAGGACTTCTGAAAATGCTTTTGCTTCCCTGGAAAAAGACAGTGTAAGGACTAGCAATGGTTCCTTTTTTCCTTTCTTGAAAATTCAGTTTCTATCTTGAGACCATAGTTGGAAGGCACAGATGAATATTTATAGCTAAGGATATGGAGTAAATAGAAAATCTGGGCTCAAGAGGATATGTTTTTGAAAATCAAAGAGAGATCAGTAGAATAGAGGAAAGGGACCAGGGAGAGGGGAGTGGGGAGGGAAAGGGAAACACTGGGGAATGGTATTGGTCAAATTATATTGTTATGACATGTGCATGTATTAATATATATATATATATATATATAAAACAACAAATTCTTACTGGTGTTTAAAATGCACCAATAAAAATATGGAGAAAAAAGATGGTATGTTTTATTGGTTGGTCCACATTGGCAACTACCTATCTCTAGAATTCTTATTGAGTCAGGTTGTCTGTTTCTTGCCCTCCAAGGAATTTTTAATTTAACATACCTAATATGGCAGTTTAGACATACTAGTTACTGTTTATCTGAAGAGAGAGAGAGACCAAAGAGAAAAGGGTGTCTGTTATCCTGCCTATTCACATGGACACTGGGAAATCTGTCTTCTTCCTATTTATTAGGTTGTCAGAACCTGATAGTTTCTTCTGTGCTCCCTCTTTGGGGTACAATCTACAAAATGAAACAATGAACCAATTAACTTAAGGTTACCTTCAATTAAAAACTTGATTGAGATTGTTTTGTATACAGCAAAGAACATCCTGGTCAACATTAAAGACCACTCTGTCAAATGGTGATTTTTTTTTTTTTTTAAAGAAAGCTACACCAGGGGCTGAGGTTGTGGCTCAGTGGTAGAGCACTTGCCTAGCATGAGTGAAGTACTGGGTTCAATTCTCAGCACTACATTTAAATGAATAAAATAAAGGTCCATTGACAACTAAAAAATATTAAAAAAAAAAAAGAAAAGAAAGAAAAAAAAAAGCCACACAGTAAGAGCAATTTTAGGAAGATTATCATGAATAGACTGTCAAGGGGTTCAAAAACTGTGTGCTGTGTGGGACACCACCATCTTCAATCTGGACAAGTTATTGAGGTTTGCTACCAGAAGAAGGGGAAAATTTTCCAACAAAGTGCTGACTTTAAGAGTTTCCCATGTTGGAGATGCATGAAAAGTCAGGTACATGAGCCAGAGAACTTGAGGCCTACACAGAGATTCTTGGAAAAACTCTTTATGCTGTTGGAAACTGTTCATTACTGTAAGTACAAAATGTAGAAGAAAGATAAACTGTCTCTATTCAAATGGGCAATTCAAGAACTTTTTAAAGCCAATCTCAAAGAAGGGCATAAAACAGACTTCTTTAGTTGGAGAAGAATCTGTTCTGGGTACTGTGCCCCAGGAGGATCCCTCAATCCTGAAATAGCAGCCATGGGTGGTGTGCATTCTCCAAGCCAGCTGGCAGCACAAAGTCTGCCTGTCTAGCCAGTGCATGTCCTTTAAACTGGCTGGTAGGACTAACTGGCCAGAATGCCAACAAGGAAAATAGAGACAGAAATGGGCTCCAGGATGCACTGAATGTTTTTGATGACATCCTGTGTCTTTGGTGGAAAATAAGACATGTCCTTGAGTCAGAAGCCTCAAGCATTGATGATAAGCCAGTATTCTGATGCTGGCTCTTTGATAATTGCTTGCTTTTCTTGAAAGATTGCAACAACAGGAGAAACTGGTATGTGTTTGGGGAGTACAAAAAATGAGGGCAGCCAGAGAGGTTATCAGGAATGAATCACAAATTGAACATTGAACTTTAGAAACCTGAATTCTTCAGCAAAGAGTTTAGTAATCAGGAAGTTGACTTAGTTAATTGTTGGACCAATAAAATGATTTTGTAGGCTACTGTAGAAGACTTCTGGAGTGGATTTGAAGTTGTTCCAAATCACCTGAAACTGAAAAAGGATTAATGATGATAAAACTTAAATACCAGCCACCAGGAGATGTTAAAGACATGATGCCCTCCAGGTTTGATGATCTGATATCCACATTCCATTGCTTGAGTACACAGGAGAGAAGGCAAGTTGGATTTGGTCTCTAGACTGCCTGACTACTTACTTTGTCAGATCTGGGCCTCACAGTGTATAATGATTATGAATAATTTAATCAAGAAGATTAGAAATATGGAGAAATAAATCTTTATTTAAATGTATCTGATCCAGCTAATGTTATGGTCTATGTAGGAATTTCTAAAGATAGTGTGACCAAGAAGGAGTCCTTAAAACCATTTTAGATGGGAATATTCAGATACACACACACACACACACACACACACACACACATACACACACATACACAGACACATAACTAAAGACACTTGAGAAGATAAAAAAAAAATTCCTTCAAAAGACATCAGAAGAGGGGCTGGGGTTGTGGCTCAGTGGTAGAGCACTTGCCTCACGTGTGTGTGAGGCTCTGGGTTCCATCCTCAGCACCACATAAAAATAAATTTAAAAAATAAAGGCATCTATAATTAAAAAAAAAATATTTTAAAAAAAGATATCAGAAGAGCAAGGTCAGCGAGACCCAGCAGAACATGATCGATCGTATTTGTGATTAGAGCTGGTATTTATATACCATCTTCATCTAAAGTATTGGTTCATGGCTGAGCTGTTGTGCAGTTTCTCAGAGAGGCAGTATTTATCCCAGCATGAACTGTACATAGAGTCATTATGTACATAGATGTACTGAAATAGCTAATGATATCCTTTTCTCCAAGCATATTAAATAATGGTTTTGGCTTACTGGAGGGTTTTGTTGTCTGTCACAGGTGCAGAGCAATTGTAAATAGACACTATAGGTAAAAAATGTTATCTATCATGTGGTAAAGATATGGTTGTATTGAAAGCCAGTGGATCCAGTTTTGTCAAACCCTTGGGGCTCAGAGATGCCTTAACCTCTGTGTAATGGAAGCGTGTTATTGACAGGTGTTCCAACTTTTTAGGCGGGATTCTATGGACTTTGGAAAATCATGCTACTGCTTCATCTTTTTTTATTTTTAAAATCTATATCTAACTTGTAAAGTTACTCTGTCTAATGTACATTGTTAGTGTTTACAGATACTAAATGCATATGCAAAATAATTTTGTAGAACATGCATCTCCAGACTATGATTTTTCACCTACTTTTACTAAATTTCTTTTCAACTCTGGAACAAACACCTGCAGGAACCCCTTGGCTAATCTGATGAACAGCTGAGTCAAAATGTATTTCTAACGATTAGGAATCCCTCTGTGTCAATCATCTGTGTTGTTTTGTTTCAGGTTTGTCTGAGTATCTCCCTGCTTTGGGGTTCAGAAGAACTGTGGGGGAAAAGAGCAGCTGGGATGTGCTTTGTATTTTATTGTCTAGAACTGGCATTACATAGCAGAAACCATCTGCTGTACAATCCTTGGGCTAACCATCTTCCATTAAATAGAGTTTCAATTTAAATGAAACTGTGCTAATTTGTCATTAAGCATTCTGCACTAAAACATTCCTTTAATAAAAATGTTTATTAAAAAAGTTTATGAAAAAAACGATGCAGCGCTGGGGATATAGCTCAGTTGGTAGAGTGCTTGCCTCACACGCTGGGTTCAATCCCAGCACCAAAAAAAAAAAAAAAAAAAGCCATTTTAAATTGTGCTGCAACCAATTAGTCACTTACAACTACCATTTTCCCCATATTCAAGTTAGGCGATTATGACAACAAATAAGCCTTCAATGTATTCTTATAGGATTTCTTAAGCTTGACTGGTTTTAGATGTTTTAACCTTTTAATGTCCTAAGAACAAGAACAAAAATTATAATAATCAAAATTAAAATTATATTATTAATATTATTGAGGGTTTGCTCTAGACTTACATAAAAATTAAGTACTCGATAATATTCTGGTTTTGTAGTCAAAAGACTGGAATTATGCTGGGCCTGGTGGAACACATCTATAATTCAAGTGGCTTGGGAGGCTGAGGCAGGAGGATTACAAGTTTGAGGTCAGCCTCAGCAACTTAGCAAGGCCTCAAGCAACTAAGTGAAATCCAGTCTCAAAGTAAAAAGGGCTGGGCTGGGATTGTGGCTCAGCGGTAGAGCGCTTGCCTAGCATGTACAAGGCCTGGGTTCAATCCTCAGCACCACAGAAAAATAAATAAAATAAAGATGATATTGTGTCCAACTAAAAATAAATATTAATAAAAAGGTCTGAGGGTGTGGCTCAATGGTTAAGGACCTCTGGGTTCAGTACCAAAAAAACCCAACCTGGGATTATAATTTGAGTTCTATCACTTATTATTTGATTTTGGTAAGTCATGTAACTTCTAGGCTATTCACTCTTCTGCCCACTTTTTAGTTTACTAAGATCACTGAGGCATTCTTTTGGGGGGGGGTTCCAGGGGTTTGAACTCAAGGGCACTCGACCACTGACTCACATCCCCAGACCTATTTTGTATTTTATATAGAGACAGGGTTTCACTGAGTTGCTTAGAGCCTTACTTTTGCTGAAGCTGGCTTTCAACTCAGGATCCTCCTGCCTCAGCCTCCCGAGCCTCTGGGACAACAGGCCTGTGCCACCACGAGCGCACTGAGGCATTCTTCAGGCACCGTGTTTTGTGATCTGCTGAGGGTTCTGGATAGATAAATTTCTATTAATAGCACATGCCCCCAGGACAGCTGTGGACAGTGTCAGCGAGGCAGCAGTTTTCCCAAGGTGTTCAATGGCCGGGCATGTGGTTAAAGACTTCTCTTGCCTTTTGATCTTAAGTCTGCTTCTCTGTGTTGACAATGGACCTGCTTTGAAATTGGGTAAGGCATAATCCCAGGTCCTACCAGCCTAAGACACTGGTCGTTGGCACCATTGTAATGTAAGCACAGGACTCAATGTTACCTTTGAAAAATATAAAATAAAAAAAAACTTGTTGAATAAAATTGAATTTTTGACATGGTAAATTTCTAAGCACCCCATAATATGATTAGACATCATGGGCATGAAGGGGGCCGATAAAGCTTTATTTGAACTTCTTAAAAGTTCTCCTGTAAAAAGCCCCTGCCTTCTGGCACTCCTCACGTATCATGGGAACTGGATCCACACCATTTGTCTAGTTAATTGCTCTGAGATGAAATAGTAATAAATATTCTTCAATATCTCTGAAAGATCCAGATGGCCACATCACAGACAAGGTCCCTAGGTCAATCCCTGAGGTGCCCAGGAGGTGGAGGTGCTGTTTCCTCCATGGGCAGCCGAGACCTTGGAGACACATGCAGTCATCTGCCCCCTGAGATATTTTCTTTAAATGGGAGGAAGGACTCACACCATTATCTTCCTAAGAAGGCTGTTTTGGGAGAGTTGAGAACAGGACCTCCCTCCTCTAGAAGCAGAGAAAAGTAACTTTTCCTCATTTCCTACCTATGGGATGCGTTATTTGGTTGTGACATAAGACATTTAACCTAATTGTGACATCCTGGGGGTGGTCAGCATATCAGTTATTTACTGTAAGTAATAAGAAATCTAATTCCAATCCAGAACACTTTGTGTGTATATTCAGGATAAGATTAAGATGAACATTAAAACTTCAATGATCTTTGACATAATTGTAGAATGATCTCCTGAGTTTTTTGGCAAGGGAATTGAGGGCCCAGATGTGACCTGACCTGTGGATGGCTCCCCACATGCATTTTTCTCTTATTTTTTTTAAAAACATACCATCCTTTGCTTAGAACAACAACAACAACAACAACAACAACAACAACGCACCTTCTAAGTCTGGGGCAGGGCATAGACAGAAACATGCAGTGGCTAAAAATTAGAAGTCTGGGGAATCTGGGGACCAGGAGTCTCAGTCCTGGAGGGAACAAAATAACAGATTGAAGAGGATACAAGAGCCAAAGGTCAGAAGACTTGGAGGTTTGGGGCCTTTGGTTACTGCAGTTCTAGGAGCAACTCCTGGGTGGGGGTGGGGGTCTTTTACAAACTCGGCAAGGTGGGGGTCCAAGGGCTACAGGTCTGGCAGGATCCTCCCTCTGCAGTAACATCTCCTCTAGATGCAGACTATCTTGTCAGGAAGAGCCAGGACAGAAAGCAGCCCTGTCGGCTGCCTCTGCAGCCCCATTTTGCCACCAAGATGGGGATGTGTCCAGGAGCTCCAGGCATGGAGGAGGCATGGAGGAGGCATGGAGGAAGACCTTGATGTTTCAAACCATCATCTCTTTGGCTTCCTCATCCAAAGGCGAGATTCCCAGCAGCAGGGTTCAGGATGAAAATCTGAGTTATCTTCTTGGCTCCATCATTCAATGATTTTTAAAAAACTCTGGAAAAAAAATAAAAACACCAGAAAACAAAAGCAAAAGATGAAACCAAGTCCCAAACTATCAATCTCACCATCCCTTAGATGAATTCTCCTCAAGAGGGATAGTCCCCATTGTCAAGGGAACTGCTGTGCCACTCTCTCATCCTTAGACATAATTCTTAGTACAATACTTAGAGGACCCCGAACAGGTAGCGAACAGGGTGGAGGCAGAGCTAAGAGTGGTTGCCTTAGGCTGGAGATTTGTGCTCACCCCCGAATTCGCATGTTTAAATCATGACCCCTATTGTAATGGTATTAGAGTGTGGGGCTTTTGGTAAATATCTCTGTTCAGATATTAAGAATAGGGTCCTTATGAACAAAATGAATGGCTTCATTCAAGAACTGTAGGCCGGAGGACCCAATAATGACTTTCTGTGAGGAAACAGGCTCCTACCAGAGGCAGGATATGCTGGCACTTGGAGATTGGACGTCCCAGCCTTCAAAATGGTGAGAAATAAATGTCTGTTTTTATAAATTACTAAGTCTGTTATAGCAGACTTAGTAATTTATATTACAGCAACCTGAATGCACTAAGAAAGCAACAGCTGGAGCCCTGGAACCCTACAGGCGCACTTACAGCATTCCAGACCTCTACCCCATACACATTCCATACCACAAAAGGTAGGAGGCAGAGGCAGTCCAGCTGAGGCTGAGGGAGGTCTCTGTCTCCAGATGCTTGTTGAAATCTGTCATTCTAAAAAAAAAGAAAAAAAATCAGAGAGATATTCTCTAAAGAATAATATTTAACATGGGACGGGCAGAGCATTACAATGGTAATAGCAGAGTATTGCAATGGAAATACTTGTGCCATAGTAAATATGAACATATTCAAGAGATGGGGGCAAGGTAAAGTCTTTAAAGGCATACATTAGAAGTTTTACATCAGCTATTTTGAAACTGTACTCCTGGGTCAACAATGATTAATAGCAAGAGTGGCATTAGTCTGAGGTTGAACACATGCTGGGAGATGGACTTGTACAAGTACCTTTTGTGGAAGGTTGTGGTGGCCTCTGTGCAAGCTTGTCATCCAAGCTTGTGACTTTTGTGATAATTACTATCAGGCAATTGTGTGTAGAATCCCTTCCCTTATAACCAGCCACTTAACTATTGTGTGTTTTGGTTAGGGTTGACGCAAGAGACTCCATTTTATTTTTATTGGTTGTTCAAAACATTACAAAGCTCTTGACAAATCATATTTCATACATTAGATTCAAGTGGGTTTTGAACTCCCATTATTACCCCAAATACAGATTACAGAATCACATCGGTTACACATCCACATTTTTACATGATGCCATATTAGTAACTGTTATATTCTGCTACCTTTTCTATCCTCTACTGTCCCCCTCCCCTCCCCTCCCATCTTCTCTCTCTACCCCATCTACTGTAATTCATTTCTCTCCTTGTTTTTTTTTCCCATTCCCCTAACAACCTCTTATATGTAATTTTGTATAACAATGAGGGTCTCCTTCCATTTCCATGCAATTTCCCTTTTCTCTCCCTTTCCCTCCCACCTCGTGTCTCTGTTTAATATTAATCTTTTCCCCCTACTCTTTCTCCCTGCCCTGTTATTAGTTGCTCTCATTATATCAAAGAAGACATTTGGCATTTGTTTTGTAGGGATTGGCTAGCTTCACTTAGCATGATATGCTCTAATGCCATCCATATCCCTGCAAATTCCATGATTTTGTCATTTTTTAGTGCTGCGTAATACTCCATGGTGTATAAATGCCACATTTTTTTATCCATTCATCTATTGAAGGGCATCGGGGTTGGTTCCACAGTCTAGCTATTGTGAATTGTGCTGCTATGAACATCGATGTGGCAGTATCCCTGTAGTATGCTCTTTTAAGGTCTTCAGGGAATAGTCTGAGAAGGGCAATAGCTGAGTCAAATGGTGGTTCCATTCCCAGCTTTCCCAGGAATCTCCATACTGCTTTCCAAATTGGCCGCACCAATTTGCAGCCCCACCAGCAATGTACAAGAGTACCCTTTTCCTCACATCCTCGCCAGCACTTGTTGTTGTTTGACTTCATAATGGCTGCCAATCTTACTGGAGTGAGATGGTATCTTAGGGTGGTTTTGATTTGCATTTCTCTGACTGCTAGAGATGGTGAGCATTTTTTCATGTATTTGTTGATTGATTGTATGTCCTCCTCTGAGAAGTGTCTGTTCAGGTCTTCAGCCCATTTGTTGATTGGGTTATTTGTTATCTTATTGTTTAATTTTTTGAGTTCTTTGTATACTCTGGATATTAGGGCTCTATCTTAAGTGTGAGGAGTAAAGATTTGTTCCCATGATGTAGGCTCCCTATTTACCTCTTATTGTTTCTCTTGCTGATAAAAAACTTTTTAGTTTGAGTAAGTCCCATTTGTTGTTCTAATTATTAACTCTTGTGCTATGGGCATCCTATTAAGGAATTTGGAGCCCAACCCAACAATATGTAGATGGAGCCAACTTTTTCTTCTATCAGGCACAGAGTCTCTGATTTGATATCAAGCTCTTTGATCCATTTTGAGTTAACTTTTGTGCATGGCGAGAGAAAGGGATTCAGTTTCATTTTGTTGCATATGGATTTCCAGTTTTCCCAGCACCATTTGTTGAAGATATTATCTTTCCTCCATTGCATGCTTTTAGCCCCTTTATCAAATATAAGAAAGTTGTAATTTTGTGGATTGGTCTCTGTGTCCTCTATTCTGTACCAATGGTCCACCCGCCTGTTTTGGTACCAGTATCATGCTGTTTTTGTTACTATTGCTTTGTAGTATAGTTCAAAATCTGGTATCGCTCTATCGCCTGACTCACACTTCCTGCTTAGAATTGCTTTTGCTATTCTGGGTCTTTTGTTTTTCCATATGAATTTCATAATTGCTTTATCTATTTCTACAAGAAATGCCATTGGGATTTTGATTGGCATTGCATTAAACCTATAGAGAACTTTGGGTAATATTGCCATTTTGATGATGTTAGTTCTTCCTATCCATGAACAGGGTATATTTTTCTATCTTCTAAGGTCTTCTTCTATTTCTCTCTTTAGGGTTCCATAGTTTTCATTGTATAGATCTTTCACCTCTTTTGTTAGGTTGATTCCCAAGTATTTTTTTTTATTTTGAGGATATTGTGAATGGGGTGGTTGTCCTCATTTCCATTTTGGAAGATTTGTTGCTGATATACAGGAATGCCTTTGATTTATGTGTGTTGATTTTATATTCTGCCACTTTGCTGAATTCATTTATTAACTCTGGTAGTTTCTTTGTAGACCCTTTTGGGTCTGTTAGATATAATATCATATTATCCACAAATAGTGATAATTTAAGTTTTTCTTTTCTTATTTTTATGCCCTTAATTTCTTTTGTCTGTCTAATTGTTCTGGCTAGTATTTCAAGAACTAATTTGAATAGAAGTGGTGAGAGAGGGCATCCTTGTCTTGTTCCAGATTTTAGAGGGAATGCCTTCAGTTTTCCTCCATTCAGCTATATATGCTAAGCCTGAGGCTTAGCATATATAGCTTTTACAATGTTGAGGTAAGTTCCTGTTATCCCAAGTTTTTCTAGTGTTTTGAACATAAAGGGATGTTGTACTTTGGTGAATGCTTTTTCTGCATCTATCGAGATGATCATGTGGTTCTTTTCGTTAAGTCTATTGATGTGGTGAATAACATTTATTGATTTCCGTATATTGAACCAGCCTTGCATCCCAGGGATGAATCCTACTTGATTATAGTGCACAATTTCTTTGATATGCTTTTGTATTCGATTTGCCAGGATTTTATTGAGGATTTTTGCATCTAAGTTCATTAGAGATATTGGTCTGTAGTTTTCTTTCTTTGAAGTGTCTTTGTCTGGTTTCGGGATCAGGGTGATGTTGGCCTCATAGAATGAATTTGGAAGATCTCCTTCTTTTTCTATTTCTTGAAATAACTTGAAAAGTATTGGTATTAATTCTTCTTTGAAGGTTTTGTAAAACTCCGCTGTATATCCATCCGGTCCTGGGCTTTTTTTGGTTGGTAGTCTTTTGATGGCTTCTTCTATTTCATCCTTTGTTTTTGGTCTGTTTAAAATGTGTTTATCTTCCTGACTCAATCTGGGCAAATCATATGACTTAAGAAATTTATTGATATCTTCACTATCTTCTATTTTATTGGAATATAGGGTTTCAAAATAATTTCTAATTGTCTTCTGTATTTCTGTAGTGTCCATTGTGATATTGCCTTTTTCATCCCGTATGTTAGTAATTTGAGTTCTCTCTCTTCTTCTCTTCGTTAGCATGGCTAAGGGTCTGTCGATCTTATTTATTTTTTTGAAGAACCAACTTTTAGTTTTATCAATTTTTTCAATGGTTTTTTTTGTTTGTTTGTTTCAATTTTGTTGATTTCCGCTCTGATTTTAATTATATCTTGCCTTCTACCACATTTGCTGTTGTTTTGCTCTTCCTTTTCTAGGGTTTTGAGATGAAGTGTGAGTTCATTTATTTGTTGGTTTTTTTCTTTTATTGAGGAATGAACTCCAGGCAATGAATTTCCCTCTTAAAACTGCTTTCATTGTGTCCCATAGATTCTGATATGTTGTGTCTGTATTTTCATTTATCTCTAAGAATTTTTTGATTTCCTCCTTTATGTCTTTTGTAACACATTGATCATTCAGTAACATATTGTTCATTTTCCATGTGATGCAGGATTTTCCTTCCTTCTTTTATCATTGATTTCCAGTTTCATTCCATTATGATCAGATAAGATGCATGGTATTATCTCCACACCTTTATATTTACTAAGAGTTGCCCTATGGCATAATATATGGTCTATCTTTGAGAAGGATCCATGTGCTGCTGAGAAGAACGTGTATCCACTTGATGATGTTTGATATATTCTATATATGTCGGTTAAGTCTAGGTTATTGATTGTGTTATTGAGTTCTATAGTTTCTTTATTCAGCTTTTGTATGGTGGATCTGTCCAATGGAGAGAGCGGTGTGTTGAAGTCACCCATAATTATTGTGTTGTGGTCTATTTGACTCTTGAACTTGAGGAGAGTTTGTTTTATGAACGTTGCAGCACCATAGTTTGGTGCATACATATTGATAATTGTTATGTCTTGTTGGTGGATGGTTCCTTTTAACAGTATATAGTGTCCTTCTTTATCCCTTTTGATTAACTTAGGTTTTAAGTTGATTTTATTTGATATGAGTATGGCCACTCCTGCTTGCTTCCGAGGACCATGTGAGTGGTATGATTTTTCCCAACCTTTCACTTTCAACCTGTGTATGTCTTTTCCTATCATATGAGTCTCCTGAAGGCAGCATATTGTTGGATTTGTTTTTTAAATCCAGGTTACTAGCCTTTGTCCTTTGATTGGTGAATTTAAGCCATAAATGTTTAAAGTTACTATTGATATATTGTTTGTACTTCCAGTCATGCTTATTTATTTATTTATTTTAATATGGCTCATTTTCCTTTTTGTTTATTTTTTTCCTTCCCTTTACTGAGTTACCTCCCACTGTTAGTTTTGGGTGCTGTTTTTCAATTCCTCTTCTTGTAGTGGTTTGCTCAAAATGCCTTGCAGTGCTGGTTTTCTGGCTGCAAAATCTTTTAACTTTTGTTTATCGTGAAATATTTTAATTTCATTGTCAAATCTGAAGCTTAATTTTGCTGGATACAGTATTCTTGGTTGGAATCCATTATTTTTTATCGTTTGAAATACATTGTTCCAGGATCTTCTTGCTTTCAATGTCTGTGATGAAAAATCAGCCGTTAACCTAATTGGTTTACCCCTGAATGTAATCTGCCTTCTTTCTCTCGTAGCTTTTAATATTCTCTCCTTGTTCTGTATGTTGGATATCTTCATAATTATGTGTCTTGGAGTTTGTCTATTATGGTTTTGTATGTTTGGGGTCCTGTAGGCTTCCAGGAGTTGGCAATCCATTCCATCTTTCATATCTGGGAAGTTTTCTAGGATTATTTCATTCAATAGATTGTTCATTCCTTTGGTTTGAACCTATATACCTTCTTCTATCCCAATGACTCTCAAGTTTGTTTTTTTTATGACCTCCCATATCTCTTGGATAGATTGCTGGTGATTTCTTAGCATCCTTTCTGTGTTGACTATATTCTTTTCATGTTGATAAACTTTGTCTTCATTATCTCATGTTCTGACTTCTATTTGATCTAGTCTATTTGTAATATTCTCTTTTGAGTTTTTAATTTGGTTTATGATTTCCTGCATTTCTAGGATTTACTGTTTGATTTTTTTTTAAATCTCTATCTCCTGGTAGAGCTTGTTCTTTGCCATTTGAATTTGCCTATTTAATTCATTTTCAAAGTATGCTTTCATTGTTTGGAATTGCTGTCTAATGTCTTCTCTAAGATTCTGTTCCATCTGAGTTAGGTATGCCTTGAGTTCTTTCTCTGTCCATTTTTCTGATGCCTGTAGGTTCTCCTGTGAATTTAAGTTGTCCTGCATTGTTTGTAATCTTTTTTCCCCTTGTTTTTTCATGGTGATCACGTTACTTTCCAACTCTGTTTGACTGCTGTGTTTCTGTTTTCTTTAAATTTGTTTTGGTTTTTATAGTTCCAATATCTCTCCTTTGTGTTAGGAGACAGTGTTTAGAGATGTTGGATTTAATTGTGAATTAAGGTAAATTCATTAGTTTCATTAAAGGCCTACAGAATTTGATGGCATGTATAGAATTGAGGTTTGAACTTAGGATTTTATGTTGAGGTCGGGCGATTTGATGGTATGGAGGTTAGTATATGTTATCTGCTTTGGGGGGTTGCTCAAATGCAGGCGGATATTAACAAGAGAATAGACAGGAGTACTTGGGAGAAGTTAAGGGCTTAGGCGGACTAAGGACAGATTCGTAGTATTCATCTATTTGCATTTATTAAGTTGTATGTAATCTGGGTGGTCATGCTTAAGAGGAAAGATGGGGAAAAGGTAAGGAAGCAAACCATGAAAGAGAGAGGGAGAGAGGAAAGAAAGAGAAAAGAATAGAAAAGAAAAAGAAATGATAGTAAAAAAATAATAAAATGCAGTAAAATAAAAATTACAGTTAAAAATAATAATATAATTATAGAAAAGAAAAAAAATTAAAATTAAAAAATTAAAAAAAAATTAAAAGAAAAAAGGGACACTGTTAGGCTTCTATTTTCTTCGCTTCCAGTAGGTGGTGCTGTGCCTTCTGGGCCAAGATTTTGCCCTCCGGCTGTAGGAAACAATCCGTGTGAGGCCACTCCCTCCTCCCCCGCTGGTGTCTCTCAAAACCTGCTAGCTTAGGTTTATTCCTGGTTTCTAGTCCCCTGGCTTCTCCTGTCAGCCAGGCCTTTCCCAGTGTGATACCTCTCAGCAGTTCAAGCTACACTCTGGGCCTGCAGTTTCCTGGACGTGGAGCGCGGCTTTTGGGAACTGGCACCTTTTTGTTTTGATTCCCTCCGCTAGCCCCTCCTCCGAGAGCTGGCGAGACAGGTTTCGTTTTCACCGCTGGTGGAAGGGGGGAGTTGAAGGTCAGGTGCCTTTACCTTTCCCCACCCGTCTATTCAGGCGCACTCTGTTAATCATGCCCCCGGAAAGCCGGGGAGAGATTTTATGTGATTTCCCCGCTGTATGGGAGATGGTCTAAATGACACAGACCTGTTCTATCGCTGAATGAGCTGCAATCTGTCGAAAACTGGTGATGGTGACGTCAGCTCTCCAAGATGGTGGCCGCTGGCTTCCTCAGTGGGCTGACCGGTGTGGAGGACAGAACTGGACCGCTTCCTTCCCCCGTCTCAAACCCAGAACTCATCCCGGAGCACAGTGAGGGCACAGCTGGCACGAGCCAACAGAATCTGCAGCACCGTTTCTCTGCGTTGCTAGCTCGCCGTTTCCTAGCGCGCCGCAGTCTCTATGAGAGGGGTGGGCCGCTGAATAAATAGCTTGAATCTCCGGGCGGACAGTTCACTTGTGGTTGAGCCCCAGTAACCGATTCTCGGGCGATGGAAATCCTTCCTGTAGGTTTCGGTGCACCCCAATTTTGCTGGAAATTCCTAACAAGATAGCTTTTGGCCATTCTAACTCGTCATTCACCCACGCAGTGACGTGGTACACGGGGGTGATGCACTCCATTCGCCCCCATCTTCCTCTGGCATGCCAAGAGACTCCATTTTGATTCTGACAATTTTCATATTTCTTTCAAGTTCTAGATAGTACTGTGGGCTATGCAGCAGATGGAGACCAGGGTCAGTTCCAGAATAAGGAAGATAATCCCAGAGGGGAGCACCAGGTGAGCTGGTAGACTCACATGGGTGTCATACCTGACTTTGGAGAGGCTGACTAGCAGACCCAGCAGAATTAGAAGGAGGGTGGGGATGTGAAGGGAGTAGGAGGCCTCCAGCTCCCTGGGCAGCCCTATCAGGGAGGCCTACACAGCAGGAGCCAGGCTCTGTACCATGAAAGACATCCACAGACCATCTCATACCAGCTGGGATGACAATGGTACGTTGTTGAGGCTGGAAGTCACCTCTCTATGAGGGCAGGTTCCAGGCATTCACTGGGCTGAGCAGCCTCAGGATGATGTCCAGGACTTGCAGAGCAGTTCAGGCTGTGGCAAGGCTGAAGAGGGTAGGAAGGAGACCAAAGGGCTTCCTGAAGGTGGGGATGGGGGAAGAAGGGGCTGTCATTCTACCATCTCATGACTAGCTGGAAGGACGGGTGGGGCCCTGGAACCCTACACTTACAGAGGCATTTAACAGATTAAAGAGGGCACAAGAGCCAAAGGTCAGAAGACTTGGAGGTTTGGGACCTTTGGTTACTGCCGTTCTAGGAGCGACTCCTGGGAGGGGGTGGCGGACCCAGCCTAGTCAAAAGGGAGATGTTCCATACTGGAAGGGGGTACCATGTTTATAGGATGCTGGGGGATGGGTGATGTTGGGGGATGGTGGTGTGGTGATGTTGGTGGTGATAAATCTCACTGATTTGGATACATAGTGGTTAACGGATCAGTCCTAGAACAACATGGAGCTCAACTCTTGGCTTATCTATTGACCAGCACTTTGACCCTGGGCATTTACCAAACTTTCCTGGGCCTCAATGTCCTACCCTGCAAGACAGAGATAATAAGATTGCATATTCTAAGGTATGGATTAAATGGCACATGATGAGACAGCAATAAACATTGGGTTTTATTCTCATTATTGTTATTTATTAGTATAACTCTGGGGTCCTTAAGAAACTTACAAGGATCTCTGTGATGACTTGTTTTACCTTTGACTCCATGTACCCTCTACAACACACACACACACACATTTGGGCTTGAGTATTGACCAGGGCAGGACCCAGGTGGGCATCACGGCCCTCTATGTCAGGTGAAGGTGTGTTGAGCCATAACTCCTGTTTTTCGTTGTGTAAAATATGTTGTACAGCATAGTAGAGTTCTCTAGTCTGTTAGCACATTCAGCAATGAATTACCATTATCAGAGCACTAACTGCCATCTGAATTGCAAAAGTCAAGGACAATCTAGGCTAAAAGGCTCCTGTGGTGACTCAGTCTCCTTGCCTTAAACTTTCCCCATGGGGAAATGCATGCCATGAAAGTTCAAGTGGTTTCCCAGTAATTTTGCAAAGCCATAGTGTCCCAGCCTGGGGTTCAAGTTTCTCTTTTTTTGCGTTCCAAGAGCTCCCTGGGGCAGATAAGACATCTTTAATAGTAAATGTAGCCCATGTGACTGTTACAGAGATTGTTCTTGTTATAGAGATGCTCTAAAAAAGAAGCAGAAATAGAATGGTCAAATTTGTCACAGTAAAAGGAAGTTCCTGTGATGAATCAGGAAGAAGGCAAAGGCAAACATAAGAGCAATTTCTTGTTCTCAATTCAAGGTATTCCTAATTGTAGAACATGATAGTAAAGGTACATTCTCTACAGCCAATCACACCTTTTTCTGTCCCTTTCTATAAGGGACCTGGAAAATATGGTATATTTTGTAGTGTTCAGGGTTTCCTTAGATTGTCTTTGATAGCCAATGGGATATTTTCTGCCAAGGTTATGAACTGGGAGCGATGAGGGAAGAGTATTACACAGGTTGGTTACCGAGGGATGGAGTTGAACAGAGTGAGGCACTTATTTAACAGGAGTTCCAAAACTTCCATCACTGCCTAACATTCACAGACTGCACTGCCCATGTTATAGAAGATGTTACTTCCCAGTGGTTTATGCGAGTACCTGTAAGCTAGGAAAAAGATGTGTGTATACACATCATCATTTTCATCTCGACTCCTGAATGTAAATAAAGCTACAACCCTCCTTTCTCTTACCTTCTTCATTTTATGGTCTTCATTCAACAAAAATGAGTGTCTCTGTATGTCATGCAGACTGCTCCTCATTCCATATTTTTTGTTGGGGTTTCTATTAATGAGGAGTCTGACTCGAATCCTGCTCTCTGAGGTCTATAGAGACTCAGGCCAAGAACATCTTGAGCTTCTGTACAGAATCTTCTCTCTCATTCAGAAACAGTCTTTGAAGCTGCTTTGTTCCTTTCCTACTGCATGGAAGGAGGCTAGAATTAAGTAGCACATTTTGGGATAAGAACAACAGGGTTCTGGGCACTTCAGAGAACCACAATTTGAGTCAAGAAAGGGCCTCAGAAGACCATCTAATGGAATGTATTCCTTTTATTGTAGAGATTAAAAGTAAGAGCTCAAATAAGCGAACATAAGCACAAAGCCAGCTATTAAGAGACAGAACTGGAATGAGTGGTCTTTGGACTCCTATCCGAGCCTTCCTTCTGGCGTAGACGCTGCTCACGAGATGAAACTGAGCTCAGGCACTTGGATTTCACAACTGCAGACAGGCATTTCTGAAGAAATGAGATGTTTAAGTTTACTTTCTTACGTGAGCTAGAGCATAATATCAATATTTGCATTTGAAGTGCTTGTTTTCAGAGCACATGTTCATCCTTCCCTTGAAGTAGGTAACCATTGATTAACAAAGATTATCAAAACTCAACAAGACAATGGGAGGAACTAGTGGACTTTCATGTCTGATTATTTCATTTTGAACCAAGTGCTCTGATCTTCTAGAGCTTTAAAAATTTTTTAAATTAATTAATTTTTTTTTGTACTGGGGATTGAATACAAGACCTCACCCATGCAAGTGCTCTACCACTGAGCTATATCCCTAGCTCTCCCAAGGAGTTTCTAAACCAAAGAAGGTATGACATGCCTGAAGACGGGAAACTAAGATAGCCATGTCCCCACAGTTCATATACATGTATCACACATTTAGTATATCCAAGACCAGTTTATTGGCATTTTGGGGCATAGCGTGGGAATGGGGACTATATTGCATACTCTGGCATCAAATTTAGTTCTGTGGTCACACATTAGCAGAGCTGCAAGGGGTCATTTTGTCTAAGTCTGCAAGTTAGAGATTAAGTGGTTTGCTCATGATTTTTGGAAAACAAAAAGTAATTTAAACAATACAATCTTTGATTACATCTCTGTGGTTGAGTGGTTTGTTTGATTCTATTCTACATTTGCACACCACCCCATCCTATACTACTATGAAATCCTGGTTACTTTTATTTCTGTTTTAATCTCAGAGATATTCATCAGTGAAGGATATGCCTGGGATTCTAAATCCTTCTGGGGTCTTATCTCTTTTCCCATTTTGGTGATGATTGGGTGGTGATACAGTCTTTTATTTTTTTTTACATTTAATACTTTTTATTAAAGACTAAGATAATTCTTGATCTTTGGGGCTTTGCTCTTGAGTAGAGGTGACTTCCAAGAAATAAAATGTTCATTCCCCAGATTCCCAACACAGCAAAACAAACAAAAACAAAACAAAAAGAAATAACATCCATGATCTCATACAACATTATTTTCCTTACCCAATCAGTTGGACTTAATTTTTTTAGTTAAAAAAATTTGAGGTTATACACATATTATTGCGTGTCATTTCACAATACCTCAATGGGTGAAAGCTTTTCAGTTGTTTAACAGCTTTAAGATACGCTACCCCAAAACAAGCACTGCAGTTGATGAAGAGGACTTTGAAGAATGGAAAAAAGAATCTGGAGGGGAATTAAAGTCATTATTCTAAAGTGTATTTTAGCAAGGTAAACAGAGTTTCCATGTCCCCTGCAGAGGACCCACAGTGAGGCAGGAATGCTGTCTTCCCATCAGCACAAACCTCACCTTCCGTGGCTCTTCACCACCTGGGTGTGCTCCATCCACTCTGCCTTACTACCTGCCTTTTTAGTACCTTTTCCTTTTCTTCTCTTTCTCTTTTATTTACTTAACATATTTTGTTCTTATTTACACATAGTTATTGTACAAATTTATGGGCCAAAGTGTGACATTTCAAGACGCTATATAAACTGTAATGATTAGATCAGAGCAATTAGTATATTCATCATCTTAGACATTTATCATTTCTTTGCACTGAGAACATTCAAAATCATCTCTATTTGCTATTTTGAAAGAGTCAATTAGCTTTTGTTAACCACGACTGTCCTATGGTGCTATAGAATACTAGAAGTTTTTCTTCCTCTCCAACTACACCCATATACCTGTTAACCATTCTTTCCTCACTCCCCATCTTGACTTTGGTGTCAAGGTGATTTTTGTCATTTTCACAGCTGTCAAGGAACATAGTTAACAGAGAAAGCATAACTTTTGGAAGTAGAGTTCAGGTAAAGCAGCCTTACAGAAAAATGAGTGCCATTTATAAGACTTAGTTAATTTTAACCATCTGGTTATATTTAACTTAAAATATTTCTACTAAGAGCTCCACTATAGTTATTGTACAAAGAACTGAAATTATTTAAAACACACTATCCACATTACACTGTATTCTGTAATTTTTATACGGGGTGGGATCTATAATAAGAAATGAAACCCCAAAGAGGAATGATGTTCTAGCACATGATTGGTACGCCTACCTAATTAATATGTGGTTATTCAATTAGCATAAACTTCTCATCAAAATTTTGCATATATTCCAGTTTATCATCTCACAATATTCAAATTTGACATACTTTCCCCATACCTGAAACATAATAGTACTGGTCAGGAAAACAAAACCCTCTGTATGGGAAGGAAGTTCTCAGTTGAAGGTAACAGTTTAAGGACTTTAGCCAGGTCACAGAGTTATCTAATTTTTGTTTGCTGCTGGCATTAGCTCTAAATCTGGGCCATTTCATTTATCACAGTTCCTCCCCAGTTGTAAATGCCTTTGCAATGCTAACTAACTGTTTTAAGCTCTAGGAGGCAGGGTTATCCTAGAAAGGCACACAATTTGGAATTTGATAGGCAGGATTCTTGTGTGTTAATGCACTTCTGATAGCCTAGGGATGTAGGTAAGATTTACTTAATCCCTTTGGAGACTGTTTCCTCATTTGCCAAATTGGGGTAATATCTGACACATGGAATCATAGACAAAATGTGATGTGTGTGAAATTAACGACACATGGTAAGAGGTTAGCCTATGTGGTCCATCTACTAGTGAGGTTGAGATTATGTATTTCCTAAATTACAGGCTGTACCTTTCATAGTAGACACAATAGTGTGACGGGTTCATGCCTGGATAGAAAAATGAGATGAACAATGAGGAAGGATAGAAGTAGTCCTTATGAATTCATCTACTACAATGGGACCAGTTTCCTATGGTAAAAAAACTCAGAGAAACAGATCTGCTGAGCGTAAATCCAGGTTTTAAGGAATGAGCAGCCATTTCTTCCTTACTGTATAGTTTTCTTTGGGTAAAAAAAAAATTGATACCGTTTTTAAATATTGGAGGAGGAATTAAGATAATCCCAACAAGGATGTCATGTTTTAATGGAAGAAAAGATAATTTAATTTATACTTATAAAATGATTTTTCAGGTTATACAGTAATTAGTATTTAAGAAAGACATGTCCCAAGTTTAGTTGAAGTAATTTGATTTTTAAGTATAAAATAAAAAATTTATTTATTTTATATATATATATATATATATATATATATATATATATATATATATACATTTTATGTATATTATTGGCATATTTTATATTTCTAACTTTATAAAAGTTATTTATACATAACTGCAAAAATAAGTATTTCCTGGAGATATCATGTCCATGTCTGAATATGGCAAAATAATAATCCACCACACTGGGAGGGGAAAAGAACTGACAAGACCAAAACAATCTTTGTTTTAGTTAAAAGTTCCACGCTAATATGATCAAGTCTCTAGATTCGTGCTATCCAAAATTGTAGCCACTAGCCACATGTGGCTATTGAGCATGGGAAGTGTGACTAGTGCAAGTGGAGATGTGCTGTAAGTGTAAAATACCCACAAGTTTTGAAGACATCATGTGGAAAAAAGTGTGAAATATCACAAGAAATATTTTAAAAATTGATTATATGTTGAAATAATGTTTTATATCCAGGGCTTAAAAAAGTATATCATTAGCATTACTTTCCTCTGATTATTTTAAAATTTTATTGTAACTATTAGAAAAATTAGTTATACATAGGACTTGCATTATTTGGTATTGGATAGCAGAAATACAATCCAGTATTTTAGATACATCCAAAAATATGAAGAGGACAGAGGATAATATTAAAAGTCATTAAAACAATCTGCAAAATCAGTGAGAAACTTTCGTGACAATTGAGATTTCTTCAACACACTGAGCACAGATAGTGGGGGTGGGGAAGAGAGACAAAGAAGATATAGACTGAGACTTACGAGACCTCTGCTGCTGGGATGGCAGAATGAGATCCATGGACCTCTTTTTCAGAATCATAACTGGTAAAAACTATTTCAAAAACTCAGCCATTTAAAGTCTCCAGAAATTGTCCTAAGCGCAAATAAACAAACATTCCTTGAAGAAAATCTAATGTCTTCGTGGAATAGCAAATCTGTCACTCAAGCCATTAGCTGCTTCCTTCTCCCCAATCCAAGATGGCATGACAGAAACTTCTCATTCTTTTCCTCTCAGTTCCCAGCCTTTCTTTTTGCCACCAGGTCCATGTTGCAAAGCTTAACCGAGAGCCTCTACCTGAGAATCCCTGGGGCCTCATTGCCTTGCCCAGTCTCCTCATAAGGCTTAAATTCTATGTCAGATGACACATGGATCAAAGGCTTCTGCCTCAGTTTAGTTTGGGAAGTAGGAGTGTCTTTCAGAGATGTGGGCTTTTGTGCCCAGTGGCTAAGATCTTACCCAGGGCAAAAAACAGTCCATAAGAGAAAATTGACATTATTTGAAATGTAGTGGAGAAGTTCAAGTGTAAGGGTGTTTTTGATAACAATGAAGATTTTTATGGTAAGCAATTAAAAGCCTGGCAGCTCCATGAGAACAAGCTCAACCACAAACTCAAATAGTTTACCAGGAAGAACCAGGGGAAAATAAACAGCTAGAGTCCTACTGGGATTAGGGTAAATCTCAAAGACTAGCCTCAAAAACTAACCCTGCATTTTCAGGGCAATATAAATACCCTGCATAATATTATAATGATAGACAAATGCCATTTGTCCAAAGCCATAAAATATAAAATGCAAAGAATGAATTCATAAGTTATGGACTTTGAGTGATAAAGGGGAAAAGAATATCTATGAATGAAGTACTCATACTTCTATGACACTAATGGATGTTAATTCACAAGCCAGTCAAAAAAAGACTATATCACATGATTCCACTTGCATATGACATGTTCAGAATAGGTAAATTCACAAAGATAGAAAAAAATTGTCATATAGGGAGTAGAGTAAGGAAGCTTGAGGAAAAAGGGAGTTTTGGGATGATGAAATTGTTCTAAAATTTTAATGGTGGTGCACAATTTTGTGAATTTACTTATAATCACCAAATTGTCCACTTTAAATACATGAATGATGTGGTTTGTGATACATCTCAATGTAGCTGTTATTTTTAGAAAAGGAAATATGGACCTTACTTGAATAATGATTAAAACATACTTAATCCATTTAGGCTGCTATAACAAAATACCATAGACTGGGTGGCTTATAAACAAATTTATTTCATAGTTCTGGAGGCTAGAAAGAATGATAAAAGGGCGTCAGATTTGCTGTCTGGTGAGGACCTGCTTTCCTGTTGTTAGATGGTTGTCTTCTTGTTGTATCCCCATATAGTACAAGGTACAAGAGAGCATTCTAGATTGTTTTATAAGAACCCTAACCCTATCCATGAAGCTCCATCCTCATGAACTAATTAACCCCCAAAGGCCAATACCAGCAGAGTGTAGATTCCATTCTAACATGAATTTTGGAGGGTCACAAACATTTTGTCTATAGCATATGCCAAAAAGCCGTTTGCAGCAATTTTGTAAATATTCATTGAGATGTACTTTTATAATTTGAATACCTTACTGTTTTTATGTTTACTTTTTAAATATAAATGTTATGAATATGATGTGAAGGAATATACCTAGCAAATGTAAAGCATGATGCAAATTAAAGGTTCATATTACCAGTTTTTTAAAAATGCAAAGCCTGTAAATATTTAATATTTTATTTTAAGAAGAGACAACATTAAAAAATACAAAACACTCCCCACCCCCCACCCCCAGGCCTAAAGAGTAGCTATCCAGCTATAGTCCACTTTCCTTAATTTCCTCAGTTCTTTCTCTTCAGATTTTGACAACTGATGTATAATGTCTTCTTCCAAACCTGGGTCATTTGTAACCTGGGCCTTTTCTGTAAAATCATTTTCTTCATCTGAATCATCACTTTCTTTTTCTTCTTCCATATCTACATCATCAGGAATTTCTTCAGCACTTGTGTAGTAACAGAGTAAGATGTAAACACCATTAAAAACTTCTAAGTAATAACACCTTGCTTATTTAAGACACCTACATAGAAATATAATCATATAGACACAGGGAATGAAAAATCATGCTACTGAGTGCACTTTAAAAATTATGGGTTATTGGAAAAAGAATAGGTGAACTTATAAAATGTATGATTTAAAATTACATATTGAATCCTTAGGTACTTAAATAGGACATTTTTTTTGAATTATTTTCAATTTATTTTACTTGACTTACTAATCCTATGTTCTTATCTATATTTTTAAAGTTAAAATAAAAAGAAAATACAGTGGAAGAATATTATAATAAGGAATAATAATAAGGAATAATATTCTCTTTCCCAAAACAGAATAGAGAATAACAAACGTTTTAAGAATGATTTTACCTTTTGGTCTCTTTAGATAATAATAATGAATTTATAAACATGGAACACAGGAAAGAAGCAGATGGCAGTACATGAGCTGGAGTGTGAAGAAGCTGGAATAAAAAAACAGAAAAACAGGGTTTCATTTAAGAATATCATCCTTTGGCACAGTTTGTACCTTTACAGTCCTTAGTACCCTTTGCTGTAAATGCCAAGAGTCAAAAACAAAATGTCTCTTCCCACAGAAAAGCCAAACCAAAGAAAAAAGCATTTTCACTTTCCAATATTTAAAGCAAACCTCATCTCCTTCACCCCAGGTGCAGGCCAAAATAATCCCAACTCCTAGGGTTACGTTATTTAGTGTATTAACTGTATAGCATAAAGGTGATTATTCAAAAGTGATTTGTAAATGCCAATTTAAGGTGATGTAATACATTTTATCGATTTCACATGGTTTGCTCAACTAATTTCTTACCTCATTAACTGCAGGTATGTTCTCGGTTAAGGGAAGTTGTACCAATTCATTCTCCAGTGTTTCATTTAATTTTTCATCCTGTTGTTGCCTGTGCTTTCCCAATATGAAATAAAATGGGGTTGTAGGAAGACTTTCTTCTGTTAATAGCTGTAAGGATATAAGAAAAAGGGAAGTTACCTGCATAAAAAGGGGGAATTCCGTTGATTATAGAATCACAAAATGTCTGGGATGGAAGGAACTTTAGAAATTATTTAGTATGTCTCATAGGTAAAGCAACAGGCCTAGTACCCCACTAGAAAAAGCTAACAATGGACACATAGATGTATGAACCAAATAGGCATTTATCACTGTTTCTTTGCCTAATCCTACAAAAAGGACAATATAAGGGTTTCAAAGGGTAGAAACCCAAAGACAGAGAATGGGGGAAGAGTCCTGGATAGTAACATGTTGGAAGGATGAAGCGGGTTGAAGGACAATAAATTAATAGAGCTGAGAAAGCAGAATTTTAAGCTGGCTACGGGAAAAGTGAAGAAACATCCCAATTCACAGTACAGAGTCGAAGAATTGGTACAACAGAATCTATAAGTAGTAATGAAAGTAGGGCTAAATAAACAAGAGGGGTTGGTGAAAAGTTTATGCAGAAGTCCTTCGAAGCCATATCTCCTTCGAAGCCCCAGCAGAAGCCAAAAAAAAGTATATTCCTTGGAGAAGAGAATAAAAGTTATGTCCTTAGACTTGGGGGGGGGGGGCGCGGGAGGGGGCAGGAGCAGGTGGTATCCTTGTCATAGCTGGAGGCAGTTTTCCTCCATACAGGGGAGTTCTCAGAACACTAGCAAACAGGTTTAAATTCTTTAGACAAGATCATAAGAAGAATTTTATTTGTATAATTTGACTAGTGTAAGAGAAGAAAACTAAAAAATAATGACTCAGATTTTCTCAACAAAATAGCTCAGCCAGATGACAGTTCCACATTGGCAGAGAATTTTCAAACAGATGCTTGTGCCCACATTTAAAAATAAGAGCAGACAGTAAAAAATCAACAGACTGAAGAAAACCTATAAAATAAAAGATAGCTATCCAAATAATTGAATCAAAAATCTGATGAAACAGACCATGCAAGAAGGATAAAAAGATTTGATGATAAAAGATGAAGAAATTGCCCAGAAAATGGAAACAAAGCAGGCAAAAATAAAATAAAATAATAGCACTATTCTAGAAGACTCAGCACTAAATAATAGAAGTCCCATAAAAAGAACAGAAAAATGAGTGGTGGTAAGTGGGGAATAATTAATTCCTACTTAGGTTTATATTCAAAACCTATATTTCATTATATTTATATTCAAAATCTATATTTCATTCAGAGGTAAAGCAAAGTCTTTTCAATAAGATCTACAATGAATCGAAATGCATTCTGCTGTTATATATACCTAATTAGAATATACAAATAAAAAAAAAAAATCTACCTTGATTTTCCTATTTATTTATTTTTATTTTTTTTAAAATTTTTATTGTTGGTTGTTCAAAACATTACATAGTTCTTGCTATATCATATTTCACACTTTGATTCAAGTGGGATATGAACTCCCATTTTTACCCCGTATACAGATTGCAGAATCACATCAGTTGCACACCTATTGATTTACATATTGCCATACTAGTGTCTGTTGTATTCTGTGTAGACGGACACAACACAATACCTTTATTTTTAATGTGGTGCCGAGGATCGAACCTGGGCCCCACCCGTGCTATGCGAGCGCTCTACCACTGAGCCACAATTCCAGCCCCATTGATTGCCTTATTTATTGCAAACTACCCCTCATTTAACCTCTTACACATTCTTCATTCTACTACAATTCTTATTATCTTCTAGAGTATTATATATTTTAGTTACTTAATGCTTGTTGTTTAGTTCTTTATGTTCCTGTAGACTATAGACAAGTCTCTAAACTTGGGGGTGTTTATAGGTGTTTATGTTCACTAATGTACCCCAGGGGTCTAGAATAGTTTCTGGCATATGGGAGATGATCAACAAAGTTCTTAAATAAATTCAGTGAAATTTCTATGAAAACAAACAAGCCAAGGATAAAGGATCAAAGAATAATAATGGTATTAGACTTGTAGTAACACCAGAAGCTATAAAATAATGAAATAATGCCTTCAAAGTGCTGAAAGAGATTTTTAACATCTCCCTACTCAACCAACCAATCAAATAGAAAATAATAAAGCAGCAATAGAGTGATCAAAGAAAGAGGAAAACTGTGGGAGCTGATAAAGTAGAGCTAAAATGAATCCCTAGAATGATGCTCAATGTGTATACTAAGGCGACTACTGGGTAGCAGATCTATACAGCAAGCAGTCCAGATTGAAGAAAAGTCAGAAGAATTTTGCAGATACTTCTTTATGATTTCAAAGAACATCTAGTGGGTCTGAAAATATTAAAAGAAGACATAAATAACTTGGAGAGAGTCTGGGGTTGAATTAGATAAAAATTAGGGGGCAGGTAGGGGAAATGTGTTTTGTGTATATTCAGGGAATAATGCGAAAAAGCTTAAGATTTCAGGTTCAGTAGCTTTAATAGATCAGAGTTAATAACACTAAATCTGCAAAATCCAGAATTAGTGACATAGACATGCTTTTTAGAGATATAAAGTTAAATGAAAATTTCATCTAAAGGAGTTGGAGGTGATTATCTTAGTGGAAAAAGGCAGTGGTATAGAGAAGTTTTTTGTAAGAAGTTTGTAGTATTATAGTTGTCCCTCAGTATCCATGGGGAATTTGTTCCAGAACCCTCTGAATCCAAGAATGCTCAAGTCTCCCATATAAAATGGCATAGTATTTAAATATAACCTATATAAATTTTCCCATATATTTTGGCATTTTTTTCATGAATATTTTTGATGCAGAATTGGTGGAATCCATAGATATGTAGCCCATGAATATAGAGGGCCAATCATATTTGACTTTTTAAATCACAATCCTATCTTACTGACATTTTAAATCAAACCAACATCAATTCACAAATGTATGTTTTAAAGTTTCATTTAAAACATTTTTTCTCAGACTGAGTTCTAAAAGATAACTAGCTTTGTAGGCAGGCAATGCAGTCTGCACCTTGAATGGCTAAAACATACCTGTTTGCTTGTTGGTGTGAGTTTTTCTTCTGGAGACTTTGTACTGAATGTCAATAAGCTCTACAAAGAGAGATCAATGAATGATACAAAATTAATTTGTAGAGTGCAAATCAAGTGTTAAAAAATGAGGCTAGTCTTTCAAGATTATATATCTACCCAAAGAGAAGATTTAAATTTATTTAATAACCTTGTGAGAGTTATAAGATTGTGTTCTTGTAGGAGAGATTTAAGAACTGGCAACAAATAAAAATGAACCATGCTAATAAAAACAATTTAAAGTATTTTTGTTGTCTTCTTCTGGTTTTCTTTTGTGTGTGTGTGTGTGTGTGTGTGTGTGTGTGTGTCACAGAGTTAATGGAGAAAATATTTAAGGAGCCTCAAAGTTTAGGGGTATGTGGGTAAAGTGGTACTAAATATTAACAGGTTATTTCTTTTGGGGAAATAATCCTTTAATGAAACGATTCCATCTAGAAATAAACTCACATCAACAGTCATGGGCTGACAACTACTCTCTAAAATTATAGGTACAAAGTGGTCACCTTTTTTGGGGTGGGGAGGACGGTCATTTACCTGTGACTTTGTTAGAAAGTAAAACTGGGATCTGTTCAGCCACTGGTGAGCTTCTGAGCTGAACAACTCAGGGACATCTCTTGGAACAAACACTCCCCACTGGACTTCCTCTCTGGAGATATTTTTTTGAATATACAATGGCCTTGGCTCACTAGGTTTAAATACAAACACTAGAGGAAAAAGGAAAAAAAAATAGACAATGACATTTTGCCTGCAAAAGATAGCTCTAACTTCAGACCCCACTAATTCTGGGACTCACCCCACTGAGTAAATGGTCCAGCTCATGATTGTCTTAGATTCTGATTCAACAAATATCTACTAAATGCCTACTATGTACCAAGTAGGTTGGTAATGAGGACTATGAACCAGAAAAAGAGAAAAAAGGTACCCCTGTTCCAGAAAACTGGGACTACTGCAGAGGATAGATACAAAAATTTTATTGAACTATTTTGTCTGAAGTACAAAAAAGACATATGTAGAAATGGTTTCAAAAACATAGAGGACAGTTATACCTTGTTATGGAAGTTGGAAATGCACCAAAGGAGTGAGGCCTCTGTTGGATTTTTGAAAACTGAGTGCAAATTGGCTGTGGAAAAACAAGGGATGTAATGGAGCTCTCCTACAACTAAGTCTGAATTTATATTTGGTGTTGGAAGAAAGGAGGGGTTGGGTCTCAGGCAAAATGGCTTCAAATGAATGTCTGATTTGAAGGCAAGTTTATTTCAAATTATATTCAAGACACTAAAAAGAAAATTTAGGTACTGCATTTCTTATAATTATCAAAGTATAGTTTGTACTTACAGTCTGAACCCTCTGAAGATTGAGAGACTGCAGCAAAATTCTCTGAATAAGGATCAGGTTCCATAACTCTAATATTTAATTTTGCACTCCATTCCACTGAGGGGGGAAAAAGTGATTCACTTCTAAGAACAGATTTACCAAATTTATTTGAGGCACGTATTCTTAATCTCTATCAGGACAATCAATTCTACTAGGGAGAAGTATTTTATGCTTTTGTCAATGGAGACACATTGAAATTATCTGGGAAGCAGTGCACTGAAGTGAGGAACAAGAAGCAGAAAAATGAAATAGAACTTCAGCATTTCTTCCATATACTATGTGTTATAAAATAAAGTTATTCTTTCATTGATTCTTATGTCTAGTGCTTTTGCTGCTGCTAAATGTGGGTAAAATGTTACCCAGAGTTACCACAGAGACTATCACACACATTGATTACGAAGCAACTACCATATCTTCCATACTCTCAAACAAGTAAATACCAGTGAATTCACATTTCATAGTTGTTAGGATTTTGCCAGACTACATTAAAATTTTATGCTGTCAGGGATACTACAAATTAATATGCATTCAAATTAGTAGAAATATTCCTGAAAACATTAAGGGATAAAGAATGTAGAAGACATCAAAAGTCTCATACCTTGAAGACAGTAGAAAAAAGTGAAGATAATGGAAGCTAATTTACTGATAATTAGGTGGTTTGTAAGTAATCTATTACAAGCCTACCACTCCCAATTTGGTACTATGTGTCATGCAAAAAATTCTATAATGTCTAGGTAGAAATAGAAAGATATGATTCCTCATTTTTAAAATGTCAAAGTTTAACGACAACTTTCTCTACATGTTTTTCCAAGTCACTTTAGAGTAAAAAGTATCTTACATGTACAACTGAGCAGATTCCAACAGCAAAGAATGCCATCTTCAGTCCCACCAAGAAGATACTTTGAACACGTCAATTTTCCAAAGCAGAGGTGCCTAAGTTAAAACCATAAGGAAGTTAACATTTAGTTACAAAAGACTGCAGGATTTCAAGCACTGTATTAGTTTAATGCAATGTAGATGTTTAAGAAGATGCCTATACTATAGTAATACTGAAGAAAAAGAGGCTAGGGAGTATAAAAGGTTTGCTTTAGGATAAGAGGATTGATGATCAATTCTCTAAAATGCGCATAGCACAACAACCAACCCAACAAAGAAAATGTATATAAAATACACAAAGTCACTTAACAGAAACTCTATTTTATGCTCTTTACCAAGAGGGAAACCTGTAATTTGAATTCTGAAGAAAAGTTTTACAAAGTAAATTCAGAATCAGATATGTTGGGAATTAGAAACAATTTTATTAGCTATTTGCAATTCTGCCCTCAGGCTGAAGGAGGACAGAATTGAATGACACTGTTATTTTATTCTATTCTTTTCAGAAAACAATGAGTATACAACATTTTTATGGGAATACACAGAAGTGAGCATAGTTTAAATCCACTGAGGCTTTAAATGTAGCTTCTATTATTATACAGCACATCGATGGAAATGTTTGGTACAAAGAAAACAATCTGCATGCCAGGAATTAAATATTAATCCTGATTTCAGAATTGTTGGCATTTAGCTCATACTCATAGTCAGAATTTTTAACTTTCCAACATTTTAGTTAGCTGTTTGCCCCTTTAACCTACAGGCCACCTATACAGAAAGTCTAAAGTTTAAAGTTACTAAGGTTTAAAGATTTGCTTAAATAAATTTTTAAAAAAAGTACTTCATACTTCCCAATGATTTACCTACCTTATCTTCCCAGCTCGTTGGCAAAACGTACATTTAAGTTCCCATGTTTCTGAGTCCCATATGGTAACTATTTCCTCAAAACTAACTGCTAGTAAAGAGCCATCTTCGGAAAAACAACAGTTGGTTGCTTGATACTTGTGATAGCTACCAACAAAGTCACAGGTCCAGCCAACAGCTTTCTCTTTGGAAAACAGAAACCATAATGTTCAACAATGGCATCAATGCTATATAGGGACATTAAAGGACATTAAGGATTAAGAAACAAAGACAAACCAAACAAGTCTGTTCCTCACAACTTCTTTCAGTTATAATTGCTGCAAAATATTGATTAATTTGAAATGTATGCCCCGTTCTAGAGACTTTGAACTCCCTCTAGTGGAGCAGAGAAAGGACTAATAGCAAAAGCCCTTTGTACTATAACTCTCACAACTAAACAGCACACTATTAATTAAAAACAACACTTAAAAAGTATAGATTTTTAGAGAAACTTATGTAAAAATCTCTTTAAGTCTACTAAAAATTAAGCAATCTTACATAATTTTTATTTGAAAAAATAGAAAAACATTCTTCTGAAATGGATATGTTATAAGGCAAAAGTACCAATTCTTAAAATTGTATACTCTTTGAATACACTACTTAGTTGACTTACTGTATATATCAGAATCATCTGTTAATATCCACACTTTGAAGTAACCATCTTTGCTAGCTGTAACCAAGGTGGGGATTTCAGATTTTTCTGCATTACAGAAGCAGAGAGCTGTGATGTGGTCATCATGTGGCATGCTAATCTTTGTGTTAAGAACAAACCTGAAGGAAAAAAACCCACAAATTTATTCTCTCATCAGAACAATATGATATACTGTCATGAGTCTGAGAATGTCTTACATATTGTACATTTTACAATAGCATCTTTAAAAATGTAATTGGTAGATTACCATGTTGAATTAGAATTGAGTGCTCTTATTCAGGATATAGAGATCAAACAAACACCAGTGTCCTTGTGTGACTTTTGATTGTAAAATAGGGGGTTCCTCAATCATTGTCCAAAATCTACTGCACAACTGTAGAAAAACTGCATAAAAACTAGATGTCTATTTACTTTAAAAAAAAGGTTAAAAAATTGTGTGAAAGACCCCACTTGTAACAAGAAAACATTCAAACTGCCTTCGTCATTATTTACTATTTTTAGTCACCCAAACTACCTCTTGAAGTTTCCTCCAGCTTAAGAGGGCAATAACTTAAATGAAATATATGATAGGATTGTGTGTTCTAAAAAAACATCAAGGAGACATACTGTCATGACTTTTAAAAAAAGCACAGTTACAAGAGGAATGACTAGAAACAATCACTTAGTTTTGGACCTATTTCTTCACCTGTAAACGTGGACAACAGGCCCATCTATAATGTTCTTTTAAAAATTAACAAGACAACAGGTATAAAAACAATAAACCCAATTTTTGGCAAACAGCAAGGAGCTGATAATTGGTTGTTAAAGCCAGTGGGCTTCTTATCTAACCACAGCACACATGCTACCCTACAGCTCCACCTACACTCTCTTTTCCCATGGAAGGTGGCATGATGTTAAGGAAGAGCAAGCCAACTTTTGGATTTTAATTCTGGATTTGTCTGGAACTTGGTATTATGTCCTCAGGGCTGTCATTTTTTTCATGTTTCTTCATTTATGCAATGAGATGACATTATGACTAGGCAGACATCAATGCTTTCTCAGAACAGAAAGTTTAATTAAGGGATTATTAGAAGAATAACATCTCCCTGGAATCTCTAAATGTAAATTTTATCAAAATGAAACATCTTGAGGTCTGATAATTACAACCACAAAGTAAGAACTCAAATATTTTATATTCTGAATGAACAGGTAGCTCTATAGGTAATATTACCCTTGCGTTTTTTTATTATACATCCACAGTTTCATTTGCAATTCAAGCTCAGTTTCCTTTTCTTGCCGTTGTTCCACTGTTGCAAGCCAGTTACCATAGCAGCCAAATGCAGCCTTTGTTAGTTCAATTTGGATCAGACCATCATCATTGATATATTCTTGCTGTATAATATCTAACTGAAGGGTTAAAAAGAATCCAAAATGTTTATTAATACATAAATGTTAAAGAATGCAAGGCATAATTAACTACATCTAAGATAAATTCCACAATCTAACGTTAATAGATTTGTAGATAATGGAAACAATGAACCAAATGTTACCATGGACAGTAAAATTGCCATTAAAAAGGGGAACATACTGTACAGTACCAATTTGGTAGTGATTTTCTTCAATGACCTTAATAAATTAGTGATGACTAAAACCTATTATATGATTCAATAGAACCTTTAACCTATAGTAGTGCTTTTGTCTAAGAACATATAGCTTTACATAAAATTCTAGGCTAAATTTTATATCATTAGAAATAAAAGATCAGAAATAACATAATCTTTACAAAAGATAAATAATAACAACTTAAGTAGGCTAGCATTTATTTACAATTTTAAAAAAATCCTATTTCCTTGCCTATATACTAAGTAAATAAAGTGGCTACTATAGGTTGAACATTCTTTATCTAAATTGCTTGGGACCAGTAGTGTTTTGAACCTCAGATTTATTTTGGACTTTGGAATCTCTGAATATGCATAATGATATATCTTGGGGATGGGACCCAAGTCTAAACATGAAATTTATTTATATTTCATATATATCTTATTATATACACATTCTGAAGGTACTTTTATACAATATTTTTAGTCACATGCATTGTGATGCAACCTATCACAGAGGTCAGGTATGGAATTTTCTAATTGTGGTGTCATGTCAGCATTCAAAAAGCTTCAGATTTTGGAGCAGGGTGGATTTCAGCTTTTCAGGTTAAGGATGTTCAACCTGTGTTAAGTGTACTAAGTGTCCACTATTTCCAGGCATTGTACTAGATGTGAGGTTATTAACAGGCTTCCTTTTTTGAGGGGTTTAAAGGACCTGGAGAGAAAGAAACAAAGTGACAGAAATCTATAAGCAGCATTGTAGAGGACAATGAAATGATGGGATTATGTTGATTGGGATTATAAAAAGTGTTCCTCTTTAGTCTACACTGAAAATTATCTTCAATATGTGAATGACATTGTTTCACCATAAAGCAAATACACATTTGTACTGTCAATCCACATGTTCTCATTTCCTTATCTTTGTGACTCAAAGGCACAGGTGTGTGGGATAGCTAACTGCAGTGCATTCTGAAACAACAAAAAAAGTAGAAAAAGAGAGCGTGTGTAAGAGTGCCAACTGGCTTCCATGTAACCTGCAAATGTGGCCTTATTAAACCCTGTTTTATACAACTGAACTAAATAACCACAGACAATACTATGTTCAAGTAAATATATGCACAGGAGCATGAAGCTACAAATAAATGACTTGACCCTGGTGGTAAAGAACTTTCATTAGTTTTACTACCAGTTAACAGATCAAAATCTTACATTGTATAATTGCTTATCACTCTGGAGAGAATAAAACTGCAGGTGACCAGGTTTTCCATTCAAAACTAAAGCTTTAGTTCTTGGGTCAATCATCAAACCAGTAAAGATACTCCTATCTGTAAAAAAGTGACAAATAATAGTTGAAGTCAGAGAAACATGCATTCTTAAATATATGCAATTCCAAATCCATGGGATGCTGCAGTACCTTTTACCAGGCCTTGAATTACTGCAGATGCATCAAGGTTTCGGTGAATGACTATTATCTCTGTAGATAAAAGAAAAATATCATTTAAACATAAATAGGTTGGGAACTTTGAGGTAAGAAGTCATGTGAATTTATAACATTTTGTAATATGCCAGAATACAAAATAGCTCAATGAGTTCAATTAACTCAATGTTAGTAGAAAATCAGAAAAATATTTTGTAATTTAGCTAAAAAATCTGGGGTGGGGATGGGGGCTTTTGTTAGAGTCTAAGTTCTACAAACTGCACCTATCAGCATATAAAGTATTAATTCAGAAACTATTATTGTCAAGAGTATATATAAAACATAGTTAGGGTATCTTTGAAGTAAATCATTCCACTAATGGATTGCTCAGAATTACATAATATTTCAAAGGGAAAGGAAGCAACGGGCTATCAATCTTACAAAGAGGCCCTGATCTAGGCTGAATAGTAACAAGATGAACAAAGTTTTGGAAGAATACTGAGATTGTCTCTTTCTACTAAAATCCACAGGACAACAATACTAACTAATGGCTGTACAAAAGAGAACTGCACAATATTCTTTTGAAAATGTCACTGTACTTATGAAAGCACCAATGCCCATTTGCAACCCTTCCTTTACTTCCCCATATCATTCAACTTTAAGATTTTGAAAACATAAGTGGCATAGCAATAACCAAATATGCTTAATCCTCCATTTCATAAAAATGATTCTGAACATGTTGGCTTCTGGTGGCACCTGGGGATAGAGAGGGGTGGGGAAAAGAGGAATGAAAGAAAAAAACGCTCATTAACTATCACATTACTCTAATTAATTTAAGGTCTCTATTTTCCCTTCCTACTGTAGCTAGCTGATTTATGGCATTATACAAACTGTATTTCCTCACAATAAATTTAAGCTTACTGTTATCAGAGTGAGAAGTACAGAACAAATCTCCTGCAGGTGAGACAGAGATATGTTCTATAGTAGATCCTAGACGAGGGAGAAACTCTTTGTTCTTCTCTGCCGCATCGCGCCATTCAACAAGCACACACTCACGTCCACCGCTCAGCAGGCTGGTGCCTTTGCATTCATCCAAAGAAATTAAAACAACAGTATTTTGGGGGAAAAACAGAAAAATATAATTAATATTTTAGTTTTCCTATCTAGTAGAGAAATAAAACTCTTTAGAAATACAGGTATCATCATTTTCTAATGATTTATTTAATTTTTATCATTATTTTTAAAGTCTCATTTTAAATTGATTCAATACTTGTACAAATTATGGACTACAATTCGATCAATATGTGTGTATATAGCATAATGATCAAATCAGCATATCTATCAACTCAAATCTTCAATCTTTTCTTTGAGTGAAACATTAAAAATCTTTGAAACACACAGTATGTTATTACTATCTGTATGTACCCTATTGTGCAAAGGAGGAAATAATCACAGCACAGAAACTTCCCTCAAAGAAACTATCTGGGCAAACTCAACATGGGGGTTGGTTAATATCTAGAATATATAAGAAATTCAAACAATTCAACAGCAAACAAATAATATGATTGAATATGGGCAAAAGACCTGAATAAACATTTCTGAAAAAGATATATAAATGGCCAACAGGTATGTGAAAAAACACTCAACATCACTATTCATCAGGAAAATGCAAATCAAAACCACAAGGAGATAGTACTTCACTCTAGTTAGAATGGCTATTATCAAAAAGACAAAAGAAAACAAATGCTGGTGAGGTTGTAGAGAAAAGGAAACTTTTATACATCGTTGATTGGTGGGAATATAAACTTTTAAATATAGGCATTATGGAAAAAGAGTATGGAGTTCCTCAAAAAAATCAAAAAATAGAATTGTCATATGACTCACCAATACTACCTCTGGGTACATACCCTAATGAAATATAATCAGTATATTGAAACGGCTATAATTTACTGGGTTTGATAACAAATGAAAAATTTAAACAAATAAAAAATTTAGGTTCAATGAGGAATTTGAATAAGCTGTGTTCATGCTAAAAATGCCACTAAAAGGACTGTCTTTTCATTACTTAAATGTCAATGACTTCCAAAAGAAATTATCATGGTAGGATATCAGTCACATGAAGTTACTAATATATGCACATAATTGGTTCTTACCCTGAATTCAGGCAGACACTATAAGAAAGAAAGAAACTGAGGAGGAAGGGCAAAAGAAATAAACCTGAGTTAGGAGGGAATAAAGACAATGCTTGGGACATGTGCACATATGCACACTTGTGCATCATATACTCGTTAGTACTTTGGGGAGGTATGTGGAAAGGAGTACATTTTTTATCTGTAGGGTTAATTCTTCTTCATTCTCTTCTAATCTCAATTTTCCTCAGTACTCCTGCTGTGCTACTGTGTTAGGTGGGATGTGGCCTACACACACTCTGCTCATTGTTTCCCAAATCCAAAGTTTTAAGGAGGCTTAAATTGCCTCTGATTTTCAGTGAGTAAAAACCAAGTAAACCTCTAAGGATCCTAAGCACAAGGTACCATCTAATACTTGTCCTGTCAGTCTCTAGGGAGACCCACAGAAAGAAAAATAACATTCGTGCCTTCTTGTTTTTCAAGTACACTATACTTTCTAGCATCCTGTCATACATAGCAAACTGACATAACTTTCACCACACAGGTATGAGGGTGTTAAAGCAACCAAATGCAAAATGTACTTTTTCATATTTCTGTTGAAGACAGAATTTCAAGGAGGTATTTTCACTCACTATATTCATACTCTCATACTACTTAATGGAACAAAGATCTGAATTAATTTAAAATAGTAAAGACTGAATGATGCAATATGTCAGTTAAAAACATGAGTTTTTCAATCAGACCCAGGTCAAATCCTACTTCCCATGTGACCTTGGGAAGTTACCAACTCCAAACCCCATTTCCTTCATCTATAAAAGGAGAATTAATGATATATATTTTATAGGATCAAAAACTAAATTACATAATGGATGTAAATGCTAGCATCATTTTTTTGTGCCTGATAAACTGTAGCTAAGTTACGGATAGCAAGCACTTAGCTATGTAGACATACAATAAAGAAAAAAAAAGTAACATAACTTAAAAAAATAGATTCTTTATGTCAATAACAGATTATACCACAGAGGTATACTTTGGATCTCTGAAGGGCTTTGAAACAAAGCCCCAAACAAAGGGATCATAGATAATTATTTATCATTCATTTGGCCTATGCAATTTTAAAACTCTTTGGACTATAAAGGCAGTAAAGTAAAACACTACACAAACACATACTTTAAAGGCTCATTTTAATTATTAAATTGGCACTTACCTGTCACTGAAAAAGCCAAATCCATAACCATATCATGGTGCCAATGTAAGCAAGTGTATGTGTATTTCTTGTCATCATCAAAATTTCTCCTATTGGAGAAAACAAGATTCTTAATTTAATCAAAGCTATAAATAATGACATGCCAAATGTAATCAATCATAATATCAAGCTTTCTGGTCTAAATGTGTAAAAAGTTCATTTTTATTTAAAACTAGAGTCATTTCTATAAGCAATGTTATCTATGGGTACCCTACTAGATATTAGGTATTGTCACTCTTTTTTTTAGGTAAAAGCTGACAGAAAAGTTCTCTTCAATAAGATGATTGTAGGCAACAGAATTTTTCATTCTCTTCACAAGCCCAAAGTTAGAAATCATAAAGTAATTAAGTATGAAATGAAAAGCACAATAATAAAAGAAATGGAGGGTATCAGCAAGCCTCCCTATAACACGCAGTAGTTTTTCAGTATGGTCCTTTTTACTGGACCCTGTGACAGCCCTGTTCTGCAGGATTAATATTAAACAGTATAAAAGTGACCATCATGCTTTTTATGTGTTCACTGACCAAAGGCGAATTTTGCCATCCATGTGACCAGATGCGATGCAGTCCTCCTTTGGGTGGCAGGCTACACATGTAAAGTTGTTCTTAGAATGTTTTTTATTTCTTGATGATGACAGAGTAAACCTAGTGGGGGGAAAAAAATCTTCCCATCATTATTAAAGTCTCTGGAAAGTAGTGATGTAGATAAGTCAATTCTAACCTAAATTGTGAAGTTCTAAGAGTTCAATCAATGTGGGATTTTAAAACAAAATTTTTTATTTACTTGTTCTAATCATTATACATAACAGAATGCTCTTCAATTCATTATACACAATACAGCCAATTTTTCACTTGGCTGGTTGTACATGAAGTAGGGTCACATCATTCGTGTGATCATACATGTACCTAGGGTAATGATGTCCGTTTCATTCTAAATGTGAGATATAAAGAAAAAGAACTTTTGATCAAGAATAAAGCATTGTTTTGTAAACATCTATTAACACATGATATAAACTCCATGTTGACTACTATCCTATCAATAACTTGCCTATGGAAGCTATTGACATTTAAGTAAGAAAAGCCAATCAGTGTCTTTTTTGGGCAAGGCATAGCTTATTCATATTTCTCAAGGAACCTAAGTTTTATTGCACAGTATGGTCTGAGACAATTGGCCAATGTGTCAAAGGGACAAATTCAAAAGAATAAATCTACTTGTCATACATAGGCCATTTCCCTCTCTTAAGCCAGATATTTGCCTATCTTTTGGCTCTGAGGAGATCAGGATCCTTATTATTTTGCAATGAATTAACAAATGTTAATCTTAGCAGAGTAAATGGGAAGATAGGACAGAGCTAAAGAGAGACTGACTACTCAGTGCTTAGCACCAATCTCCCTAAACATGTTATCTTACTCATTTATCCCTACGACTCCATTAAGTATACAATATCTCTTTTAAACACTTATTGATCTAATGTACATAGGAGTTTAAATGGACTAAATTTGACACATTTATAAACCTAGGTATCTTAAAAATTATATTCATACCTATAGCCATAAAACAGCAATGAAAATCACCTGGTGGAGTTATTTCAATCTACATCCAATTTTGAAAGCAAATTAATTACAGCAGATGGGATAGAGAGAGAAGATGGGAGGGGAGGGGAGTGGGGATAGTAGAGGATAGGAAAGGTAGCAGAATACAACAGTTACTAATATGGCATTATGTAAAAATGTGGATGTGTAACCGATGTGATTCTGCAAACTGTATATGGGGTAATAATGGGAGTTCATAACCCACTTGAATCTAAAGTATGAAATATGATATGTCAAGAGCTATGTAATGTTTTGAACAACCAGTTTAAAAAAAAAAAAAAAGAGAGAGAGAGAGAAAGCCAATAATCAGACCAGAATTTAGCTGTAGTGCATTGGGAATTTGGGCTGGCAAAAGCTCCCTAGGTTTTTATAATTAACATACCCCAACACTACCCATGATGAGTTAAAAAACTCTACTTCTATACCTTGTGGTCTCACACTCTTGAAATGTAGAACTAGAAGCCGCTTTGGATCACAGCTAATAAAACTCATATCATAACAAACTTTTCATTAAATAAGACAATACTAACAAAAAGAAATTCTTACCTTGATGTTGTTTTCTTTTTGAAAAAATAAACAGATAAATAAAAGTCTCGTACTGCAGCGACATATTCTCCCTGTAGATTCAAAGATAACATTCAGAAAATAGTCAACATTCTTTTAAGGGTATATTAACATAAAATGATACATTATACTTTCGCTATAGAAAAGAAAATTTTAGTTCTGAAACAAGAAGAACTTAAGTATACAATCCTAAAAGTAGAATCTCTAATTTAAAAGTGTAATGCTTTAAGGTTTTTTTTTTCCCCATTAAGGCATAATGCACCACGTACAGCAATATGCAATGTTTAACATATAGGTATAGGTATGTCCATATAACCATCATCATAATAAAGATCTTTAGCATTTCCTTCACCTCAGGAATGTGCCCTCCATCTTCTTCAGTCATTCCTAATGTCCCCACCCCACCAGCAACAACTAATTTCTATCACCATTGCTTATTTCTGTTTTCATTTGAACTCTTTTGCTGGACCTATCTCATCTTTTTCAGGTTCATCTACATACTATGTGTCACTATTTTCTTTTTATTGGTAAATAACATTCCACTAATCATAATTTGTTTGCTAGTTGATGCATATTTGGATTATTTACATTTTGGAGCTACTATGAATAATAATAATAATTTCTATACACATCATTTTATGGTCATGTTTTCATTTTTTTACCTAAGAAGGGAATGACTGGATAGAGGTAGTTAGTTTTGCTCCATCTTTCTAACATTAGCAGTTCTAGTGGATGTAAAGTGGTATGTTGCTATGGTTTTAATTTAACAAAATGACTAATAATACTGAAGAATGATGACTTAATACTGTAAAAAACAATTTTCTCTATTCTGGAAAATTTATCCAGAAGAATAACAAAATAATGCTACAAAACTTAAGGCTAAAGAAACATGCCACTACAGTGATGTCTATGGTCTCTTGGTGATATTTGATATCAAAATAATGAAGTAATTACTAACAGGGCTTTGCTAATTAAATGAACTACATACCTTAAATATTATCACTAGGGAGATTACAGATTTTCTTTCCTCACTATATTTTTCTGTAGTACCCAAGTTTTCTATAGTGGGAACATTTACTATAAATAGAGAGGTCATATTTTTTTAAAGCCACACAATTTAAAATGAAATAAAAATTTGAGCGGCTTACTGAAGAGTAACACTCTATCCTATAGTGGGACAGGGAAAAAATATAGGACAAACAGCAAACATTGTTATTTTTGAGGAAAACGAGAGACTTTAGAAGGGCCATTGGAGAGAATACACAAAATAAGGAATGTCCTAAAAAACTACACCAAAAATACACATTAAAGCAATGAAACAGATTTCTAAGTTAATATCAAAATAAAAGCATTTGAGGCAATATAATAGCATCATAATATAAAATATGAAGACTGCAGGAAAAAGAAATTATATGTATAAATCAAAAAACCAGCAAAACCAATTTACCTCATTTCCAAAGGCAATGCACTTCGGTGACTGGTTTATGTAATCCAAAACAAAAGACAGCTCCTTGGCTTCTATTTCCTGGCTTGATGATTTTGGCAGTTTCACTGAAACCAGCTGAAATACATCTAGCCAAAGGAAGCTATATTATTATAAAGCACCTCCAAAGAGAGTGAACATGATCATTCATTCATATGAAACTATAACTCAGCACTCTAGAATGTAAAGATTATAATCATGAGCTATCTTGAACAAAATGTACCTTAAAGTTGGACTTTTTGTTTAAACATACAAGTTTTAAAATCAAGTCTAATTCCATAAGTTATATACATATATGGCCCATACATGTAGAAATTGAAAGCAATTATGTCTTATATTGGTGCATTCTACATTTCAAAGTACTGAGCTGAGTTTAAAATGGAGATGAAATATGAATACTGTACTGATGAAGTGAGCAGCCAAAAGCAATGAGCCATCTGTGAGAACTTTCAGAAATGCTCTGGGTTTATCACAACATTCATAGAATAAATCTCCTTTCCTGTAATATTGACATACTCTTCAGGGGTCTTCAAGGCAGTATATAATCTATTCTCCCTTGGTTCATCCCAATTTAGCCTTTCTGCTATTCTGCAAACACATTATTAATGCTCTAGAATATGATTCTTCAAAATAGCTACACACCACTTACTCTTCTTCCTCTGGGGACCTTCCTTGAACACTTATTTAAATGTGTTTTCCTCCAACACTGACTCTTCCCCATACATGCTTATTTTTCTCTAGAACATCTAATTGTACCATATAATTGATATAGCCAGCTTACTGCTGGAACTCACTGTCTGCTTTGTTCAGTGCAAGCAGAATGGTAGATGCTCAATTAGCTGCTGAAAGACTATATTATATCCAAGTCAAGAAATGAAACCATAAAAAATAAAATACAAATAAAAGATTAATTTGTTTTTAAACCAGAGAGGGATACTGCCATATAACTTATATAATTTTCTATCAGAGACTCTGGTTTAGGGCTATGGAACTCAGATGACATTTATGTATCTATGTTTATTTGATAGATTTATGTAATATATATCCAGATTTTCATATGCTGGGTACCTGTAATGTACAAATACTGAAGAGTAACACTCTATCCTATTATAAATGGAATTCAGATTAGATTACGGTATTTGACATTGCCACAAACTCCCAAAGGCCAATGACCAAGATCAGTAGCTTTTTATTTGTCTTGTACATGAGGTCCAACTGAGGAATTTTTAAGCAAATAATTAGGTCCCATTGCAGAGAATCTTAATATTTAGTTCCTTGGGAGATTTTGATGTGCAGTCAAAGTTAAGAATCATTGGTCTTACAGGTATAACTTGGATAACAAGTAGCTACTGGCAACTACTTTTCAATAGAGGAATATCCAGGTGAGTATAGAAGGTGATTATCAAATCTTGGTGGTGAGTAGAATAACATCTATTCAAAGATACTAAAAATGCAGATTCCTAGACTATACCCCAGATCTAGTGCATCAACTACCAGTGAGAAAGATCAGGAATCTGAATGTGGACTGATGTTACAAATCCATATATATATCACAAGAGTGGAATCTTTGAAGCAGTTATCTGGGAAGTAACAATCTTTTAAGAATGTTGCTATTTTCAGAACATTTTTTGAATGTCCATTAGAAGTAGTTTATCAGTCCCATGAAAACATTAAACTTAATGCTTCTTATTCTTTCATGCCACATTCTTTTTTTTTCTTTTGGGTACCAGGGATTGAACTCAGGGGCACTCAACCACTAAGCCAATCCCCAGCCCTATTTTGTATTTTATTTAGAAACAGGGACTCACTGAATTGCTAAGTGCCTTGCTTTTGCTGAGGTGCCTGGCTTTGAACTTATGATCCTCCTGTATCAGCCCCTCAAGCCTCTGGGATTATACTCATGCGTCACTGCGCCCAGCTTCGTGCCACATTCTTGATAAACTCATTACCAGATTTGGCACTAAGGAATTTTTAACTAGAAAAATAGATTCAGCTTTTGTAGTTTTGACTATTCGGGTTTCTTAAAAGCCTGTGATATATGAGAATTTATAAATGTTTCAGAAACAACAACAACAACAACAACAACAAAAAAAACAAACAAAAGCATGGCAGAAAGGATTCACTTAGCTAATAAATCTTGAACAAGTCTAGCCTAATAGTCATCTTAAAAGCTGCTTTGTACCTCCGAATATGACTTTTTTTTGAGTCCACCACAGGATGTATTCTTGAATTCTGAGATTAGAAATTTTCCTTGGATGTATCATTCATGTCAATGTTCTATTGATTCAAATTCTATGATGAAGGACAATTATTTGCAACCACTGACAATATTTCAGGAATTCCTAAAACACTTGATATATGGAAGTTTCAATGGAATAATGCTCCATTGATAGTAAAAAACACAATAATAATTCAGTCACACCACTGGCTCTTATTATCAGCCTATTTTTTATACTCTTTCCTACAATTATTCAAGACCAACAAGTAGGTACTCATAACAGATAAAAGAATAGTGATGGTTAAGCATGATGGGTTTAAGTTCTAAGAAGACAAAGTCTAGCCTGCCTTTCAAAATAGTTTAAAAATTTGATTTCTGAAGTATATTATTACAACCAGGTATAAAATAATCATTTCCTCATTGAATATTTCAGGACTGGTAGTCTCCTCAAATGAATGCAATGACGACAAAGGTAATTTAAATTTCATCTCCAAAAGATGGTCAGCTTCAGATTAAAAGCAAAATGTTAAATTTTGAAGAACTGTAACATGTAAAGAGCCACTCAATGTCCTATTTTAAAAAAAGTTCATTACACTATACCTGGTTTTTCTTTATTTGTTATAACAAAGACAGAATCTTCAGCATGGGCAAGAGTAAAGAGGGCATGAAGTTTATGTCCAACAATGAAAGTCTGAAAGATAAAAAGCATTGAATTGTTTACTGTCTATTTCCTCCAGCAGAATTTCAAGTTCCTCAGAGCAGGGATTTTTACTATTTTGCTTGCTGCTTTATTCTTCCTAACACAAGAATACCTGATCTACAGAGAATAATTAACACATATTTGTTGAGCAATTTTTTAAGTTTTGTACATACAAATCTACTTGAGTCTTAAGTGGTCATATAGTATTCTATTATGTGCTTTAAATAACATCAAGATTATATTTAATTTTTTCCACCATAAACAATATTATAAGCATTTAAGAATTGTGTATAAAAAACATTACTTTAATGATAAATTCGTATTGGGAGGTTGCTGAAAAAAATGTGTTTTCAGGTTTACTCTCATTGATCATGCTAAAAAAATAATCATTTCTCTACATTTCACCTATCAATAGAATTTTTTCCATGTATAATTTGTCTAAAGTGATAGGGAAAAATACCATATGTTTGTTTTAATTTACGTTCTAATTATTAATGAGGTGAAGCATCTCTTCATGTTTATTAACTATTTGTAATTCTTTTGTGATTTTATATATTGGTCTCCTATGCCCATTTTTTTTTTTCTATTGCGTTATTAGTTTTTCCTTATTAACCTGGGAACATTTGTGTATACGTGTGTGATATTTTTGAGAAATGCTTTCTCCCAGTGTTTTTGTCTTTTTTTTTATCCTAGAAATTTATAAGATTTTTATATAGTCAAGATTATATATTTTAAATGGTGTGTAAATTTCAAGACTTGTTCAGAAAGTTTCTCTAAAGATTAGACCTTCTAGCAAAAAACAATGTGTGTTTATATTGCCATACCTTTTTTACATAAGGAAAACTGAAGCTCAATCCACTTACCTTTATCAAAATGCCATCTAGATAGTCCCACAGTTTAATTGTACCATCAAAGGAACAAGAATATAGCTAAAAGGTAAAAACAGTACAAAACAGATTAAAATGGAATCCCATTAAGATATCAAGTTAATAATTAAAAGCTGATACAGAAAGCATTTTCTGATCATTAATTCACTGTTAACCTTAAAGATGGCAAAGTTTATACAGGTTGAATATCCCTAATCTAAAACCTGAAATCCAAAATTTGTAAGCACTAAGATGATGCTTAAAAAGTTTCAGACTGGAGCATTTTGGATTTTGGGTATTGGGATTTTTACAACCAGTGAAATTTTTGCAAATATTCCCAAATCCAAAAAATTCCAAATTCTAAAATACTTCTGGTCCCAAGCATTTCAGGTAAAGGATACTCAACTTATATTGCTTCTGCAAAATAGACAATCTTGTCACAAACCTCAGGAGAAAGCAAATCTATCATTTTCAAGTTTTAACTAAAACTGAGGGGAAAAAAACCTGTTTTAAAGAGGGACATGGTAAGACACTGAATTAAGAAAAGTACAATAGTTTTTTTCTATTTTTCCCAGAGCTCAGTCCCTTTTTATCAGCTGCACTGCTTTCAGCTTACATGAGCATTCAAGGATTGCTTCTCAAATGAATGGATAATGTCCTGTTTAAAAAAAGATAACATTTCCATTAAGGACCAATATTCTCATTATTTAATGAGAATTAAACTGAAATTATTATGCACTTGAATGCTGTAGCATTGTTAACATGTTATGAAATGTATGGGCACTCAATTTCTGTACTCATCTTGTGGTAAAACTCATAACCAATGATTTAGGACCATACTTCAGTGGCAACAGAAGGTCTCAGTAATACATGGGTTTATTTTTATCTCAATGAACTCAGTTTTACTAAGGTTATGTCAGATTTTTTTATTGCTATGCAAATATACTTGGTTTATAAATAATCTTAAATTTTCTTATGGAAAGTGGCAATTTTAGGATTTCTGCAAATAGGGACATAAATTCAGAGAAAAGAAAAAAATGCTAGGGTAAGACAATATTATGTATTTAAGTAAAATAATCATATTAAGTAGAAAATGTATATCACAGTTATTATCTATCAGAATCATAAATATAGATTAGTGAAATAAACAAGTCAAACATACACTGTCAAAATAAATACGGTGACTCCTAAGCTTATACAATCTCTGTCCTTTAACTTCAACCAACCCTACTGATAAAACTGCCCACCTCTAATTTTATTAACTCTCAGTCACCTGAAACAGAACTTTTATCTAATGTGTATGCGTTTTTTGTTTGCCTATAAAGCTTAGTAATGCATACTTCACAAATTTCAATTTTAACCAGAGAATATCTTTTGCCATTAAAAACTTCAAGTGAGGGCTGGGGTTTGTGGCTCAGTGGTAGAGTGCTCATCTAGCATATGCAAGGCGCTGAGTTCGATCCTCGACACCACATAAAAATAAGTAAAATAAAGGCATGTGTCCAACAACAACAACAACAAATATTAAAACAAAAACAAAAACACTTTAAGTGACACACATGAAAATAAATTTTTGTCAAACCTTCAGAGAACAGGATAAAAAGTGTACCTGGGCCCTGCAAAAAAGCTGTACTTAACTTTCATTTTTAAGAGTAGCTCATTTAGTTTTGGAAAGAAAAGACCAGTGTTATCTTACATCCTACTTCTTTTGTGATAATGAAGTGAGTGGCAATGTAAATTCATTTTAAAATCAAGTAATAACTTCCAACTTGGCTGTGATTAATCCATAAAAAAAGGTAGGTGACTAATCCAGAAAAATGGTACCTCTTAATAACTATAGCAAGAGTAAAATATTGTTGAGATAAATTATCAGTAGCTTTGCTAAAATTTAAAAACAGAAAATACCTTTGTATATTCACATTGCTAATGTTATAAGAGGACCCATGAAGGTCCGCAATCAAGAAATCCATTTACCTGTGTATAAATTCTAGAATTTTAGAAACGTATACAGCTAAGAACATTCATCTCAAGTTAACATCTATTTAAGCATCCTGTGGATCAAATAGTTCACAGAATATACTATGGGCAACATAGTTTTAGCTGAGATCTTACTTTCGTAACTAAGAACAACAGAAAGATACCCTAAAACAGAAAATCAACAGATATTTCCTTGTTCATAACCTGGAAAGTTTCCAGTCAAATTTAACTCAAAAATTTCTGTCAACAGACCAATGTTAAGATATTCAATTACAAAATGGCACCTGCAGAGGATTGTTGGGGTTAAGTTGGATTCCAGTCACTAGATTTCTGTGCCCGTGCAGTACGTGCACACACTCTTCTGTAGCAGTGCTATAGACTTTAACAAAATCCCCAGAGACACAGAAGATATACCTGGGAAAAAAATAAAAAGAAAAATAAGTTATACTATCTCCTCTATAGGAAGTACAGTCTTCTATGGTCCATTACAAAAATAACAACATACAACAGAGGTTTCTTTCAAAGTTGTTTAAGAATTGTGTATTCAAACTTGTAAGTTACTTAAGTCTATGGGGACATCGAAGATTGAGTCATTCATTGACTCAAAAAGATTAATGAAGCTAATGTCACTTTCTTTTCTTTCTTTTTTTTTTTTTTTTTGCCTGTTCACAGATGGAGGCTATATACAAGCATTCTGCAAAAACAGCTTAATTAAGTTGCCTGTTCATGAAATGAATTCAGACACTGTTATTCAGTGTATATCAGCTATCACTCTTTATGATTCTGCTAACAGCAATGTGTTCCTATGTTCTTAAATTCTTCAAATGCTGAGTCAAAACTCTCTTGTAGTTGGTGAGGTCCAGGCCTTTCTTATATAGCAAAGTCATTTTATGTCAGTTTTTGTTTCTGGATTTGTGGCTTTCATAGCAGAGGCAATTAAATTACTGAAAGGATAAGCTGGGGTAAGTTTTTGACTATTTTTATAATAGATATTACCATAGAATAAAGCACAGAAATATGTATTAAATAAAACGAATAAGATGTAGAAGGAAGAAACTGGATATATGCATATGGTTCTGAGGAGGCAGAACCTGTGACAACTTCTTGAAGCTTCAATTTCTTCTTCTGACTGGTAAGAGAAATGTCAACAAAGCCCCTGGTTCTTGTAAAGACAAAGGGTTTGATATGTGTCTAAGCTACTTTTTTGGTACATGCATTCAACAACTATTTGTCTTATACCTACAAGGAGAATATTGCAGGGGTAGTGGGAATACAGACTTGTATTCACAAGGTTCCAAGGCAGAAAAGATTTTTACTAAGTATCCATCTCCATTCTTACCTGATTTGAAAACCTATTCTTAATACAATATGTCACTTATAGATGACACAATGTAGCAACAATGACAACTGACACACACTGAGCCATTAAATGCCAGGCAATTTTGTAGAGATTTCATATGTATCAAAGCAAAATTCTTTTCAAGAATCCCAACAGAGGCAGATTACTAAAAATTACCCCTAGTTTACAGATGAGAAAAGAGAAGCAGAGTAAGAAACTTGAAAGAAAAAGTCTCACAATATAAGAATTGAGTATCAAACCTAGAGTTTAGCTTCCAGCTACAATGAACTTCCAAGGGAATCAATGTTTTTTACTCCTAAAGAGTCAATATAGTTTTAATGCAAAGCTCCAAACAAGACTGGAACATATCTTTTGTAGGGGTGTGTTGTGTGTGGGGCGAGGAGAAAGCAGAATCTTTTTTTTTTTTAAAAAATGTAGTTTTTAGTTGTGTATGGACACAATACCTTCTTCTTCTTCTTCTTCTTCTTCTTTTTTTAATTTTTATGTGGTGCCGGGGATCGAACCCAGTGGCTAATGCATGCTCTAGACAAGCACCACTGAGCCACAACCCTGGTCCCAAGAAAGCAGAATCTTCACAGGCTTAGCAATTCCCAAACACTATTCCGTACCAAAGAGTGAGGATACTCTTTGGGTTACTGCAAGGGCTGTTGCACACAATGCAATATCTGGACCATTTTCCAGCCGCCCCACCTACCAGCTGATACTACACACGTGGACCCGCTTCTGGGCCCATCAATCCAACTGCAGGTAAAGGGTCCAGGGAGGGGAGGCGCACCCCGGCCTGCAGCGCCACAAGGCACTCAGAGAATCTCAACGTCCCTCTCCTTACAGGCGCTGGCAACCTCTTGTGCTCTAGGGTCGCGGGCAAACGCGCCCCCTGCGCAGAGCCCAGGTCCGCCAGCTGGGTAGTCCGGCCGCGCCTGACAGTTCTTTCTCGAAACCCCAGAGGGCTCACGGCCCTCAGCCCTGCCAACAACGCGCAGTCCCCATACTTAGAATCCGCAGAGAACACCGCTCTTCTAAAGTTCAGCTCACTACCGCCACAGTGAACCACGCGGATGCTCTCCTCCTCCACCATCTTCGCGCAGCCGCAGGAACTGCGGACAGCTAGCCCCACCCCGAACTTCCTTCACAGAGCTGGACCCGGCGGGTGTTTCCCAGCCCACAGCACACACTCCCGGGCTTCTCTAGGCCCAAGACTCTGTGGTAGCATCCAGCGTCTGTGCAGCCATCTTTTGTTTGGGCAACGTCAAACAGAGACACTTGCGCAAAAAAGTAAAAGCAAAACACGGAGACAGTGACTTTACGTGAGCCATCGCTACACAGTTACTTAGTACATAGAGACTTCTCTCCAGCTTTACCAATCTGACTCTCATAAATTCTCTCAGAAGCGGAAGGTGGCCCACTACATATCACGTGAGCTTCATTCCTCCCACAGAACTCCTTTGCGGTAACTGTGGTTCCGGCGCTGCTAGATGATGCAAGAACCCCGCGCCACCAGGTTCTTTGGTCGCTCAGCGGGGTTCTTTTGGATGGAGATGTTTCTCTCTACTTGCTTAGATTTTTGCTCCTGTTAGTAATCTTTACTTTGTCCCGTTTCTGTGAGTATCCGGTAACTTTCCGGCAGAATCTCCACAGCTCACAGGGCCTTGCTTTTTTCTTCGGAAATTTGGTTCCTAGCCCCGAATTATAGTGTATTTTAGCCATGTTCAAAGTAGCTGCTCTGGTCTGTAGGGCATTGCTCCCCAACCCTGGCAATTCCTGGCCCTTGCTCTTTGATTTGCTAGGCTTGTTCTGTGAGTTGCCCTGGTTTTAACTTCCTCCATTAGTGGACCATTCATGTGACTTAGGAAGCCCTAACTCTTGAGAATACCAGACCTGTTTGTGAGTTTTTGTGTGTTGTTTTCGTGGTCCCTGTATATTGGGGATTGCTTATCTTTATTTAGTCGTTCATCTTAATATTTACATCTGTGCTAGTTCTAGCCACTCCTAAGAAAAAAGAGCCAATGCTGGCTTGACTTAGAGTTGTATGGTTCACTCCTTGTGGTCACCAGTATACACCTAAGTTTATTCATCGTGGAAAAAAAATAACATTCACAACGGTAAAGACATATCTTTGATACCGCCGGTTACCAGTGAGGAGTTCTGCTCCCTCAAATGTTGAAGTCTGAACATTAGAGAAGCACTCTGAGGCAAGCATATAAAGCAGGGTTTATTTAAAAAGGGGTAACAGACTTCTCCTGGGAGCGGGGAGGGAGCCATAGCTGGTGTCCAGGTATTCCAAAAAGCGAGGTATTCTGCCCTTTTAATATGTTCTAGGCTTCCTTTGTTCTCCTACCCTCTTCCACCTTTCTCCTTTCTGATTAGTGACTAGGCCCAGGAATGCTCTGTGGGCTGGCCAAAGGTGGGAAACTGATGGGCTGAAGCAGGAATGACAGGATGGTGCAGCCAAGGACACATTAACAACCTTCTACCTCCCTATAGGAAGGGGCAATTCCTGGGACAGGTTATCTGTAACATTTCAATCCCTCAGGGGAGCATCTCCAACTTGCCAAACTCACTCAAAATTGGCCTGACTCGATTTACCTATCTATACTGACTGCTTAATTATGGCTTCATCTTCAGACATGACCATTGCAAAAAAACAGGGATAAATTTACTTTTTTGCTAAGGAGGCCAATGTGTGGGGAATGTTCAAAGCATTATTTTGGAAGCCAGACCTAGTTGGGAGCTGCAGAGGTCACCTGCCTCCCATAATTGTGATGTGCTTTAGTATAATTGGAGGGCCACAAAGTGTCAGTTTTGAGTCCATAGTCTTAAATATTGTTTTTGCCCAGTGCTTTTAACTTTCTTAGATAGTTTGAAATTTGAGGTAGGCTTATTACTGAGTGAAGGAATAAAATAAAGAGACTCAGTCAAATCAGTATGGGCTTCAGTTGTTTTAGGGCATGGTAAACTTTGCTTAAAGAATCAGAATCCAGTCATGGTGGCCAATCCCTGCAATTCTGGAGGCTGGGGCAGGAGGATCAAAAGTTCAAGGCCGGCCTGTACTATTTAAGGAGACCCTATCTCAAAAAATAAAATAATAAAGCGTTGGAGTTATGGCTTAGTGGTAGAGTGCTTTCCTAGCACAGGTGAGGCACTGGGTTCCATCCTCAGCACCACATATAGATAAATAAATAAAGAATAAAGGCATTGTGTCCATCTACAACTAAAAAAATATGTATTAAAATAATAAACTTTTTTAAAAAGGGGGACAGGAATGTAACTCAGTGGTAGACCATACCCGGGTTCAATCTCCATTCTCCCTGTACCCCAAATCAGAAATTCTGATATGAATAAATTCTAGCTAGATCGATCAACCTCTGGGAGGATTATTTTCACACAGGAATCTATTAAATCATTTGTGTTTTGAGTTCTTTTTGCATGATCTTTGAGAAACCAAATCCGCCTACAGTTGCTTAACTTATAGTATCTTATTTTTTTCACATTTATTTTTTAGTTGCAGTTGGACACAATACCTTTATTTCACTTATTTATTTTTATGTGGTGCTGAGGCTCCAACCCAGGGTCTCGCAAGTGCGAGGTGAGCACTCTACTGCTGAGCCACAACCCCAGCCCATTATTTTTTATCAGGTATTTTTATCAGATAACAAGCAGACAGGGCTAGTGCCATGGTTCTCTAATGTCACCAGGGACTTATGCTCTCTCTACTTGGTTCTTTCCATTTTCTCACAGTTTATTTTTTTTAATATTTAGTTTTTAGTTATAGGTGGACACAGTATCTTTATTTTCTACATATGTGGTGCTGAGGACCGAACCCAGTGCCTCACGCATGTTAGGCGAGCACTTTGCCTCTGAGCCACAATCCCAGCACCTCCCAGTTTACTTTTTATTGATTGAAAATGGCCTTGGCAAAAGATGAATAATTTGAATTGATTGTGGTGAGTGGATGCTAAGGCTATATACTGACAGAGCCCAACACTTAAGTTTGTGTCAATCTGGAAGAGCTGCGGTTCCTCATAGCACAGTTGGAAAGCTGGTCCAAAAGTCCAAAGGTACATTTGGTGGGTTAGACAGATCCTATTGTGAATGGCCACCTATTTATAATTAGGTGAAGAGAACAGTTATTGCAAAGGTAAAACCAATTCCAAAAGGCCAACCTATGGGAACATCCAAGGAACCGTGGCCCTCATAGTACCACCCAGGAATTAAGACAAATGTCTTTCCTCTATTTAAGATACATTTCCTGTAAAACTTATACAAGGATGGTTCCTACTGTCATTTTGATATACAATATGTATAATATATCATTTGATGTTATCGAACATATCATGTATTGTAATATCAATAGCATTTATTATGTATTTTTTGTCTTTGTTTCTAGACCTTATGGATGCTATTTTTTTTTAATTTTTGTTTTAGGTGAAGGAACAGAGAACCCCAAAATTCACCTGTATTTTAAAAAATTTATCAGCAGTGCAAATGAAATACAATTAACAAGAAACTGATGCTGTACAGTGTATATCTGCCTCACACAATACTTTAATGTTATTATAATTAAATATCTTAGAATTTTAAAATAAATATTTCTGCTACTTTTGAAAAAAATATTAACAGCCTTTCACATATAGCATCAGTAGAACACTATACTGTGCTGAAATTCAGTCAATGTTATGTATTAAGTTTTTAATAAATATAATTAATCCATATCTGTACAGTGTATGTCATATCTGGCTGGTTTTCCTGTTAGTGGTATCTCCTGATTCATACAATATGACTACCCTATAAGATGTAGTTGTTATTAAGTTACCCTTTCTTCCATTTATGACTTGTGAGGGACTACAGTGATGTTCAGACACAAAACTTGGAAGACAAATTGATAACTTGTGTGAAATAAAATATAGAATATTTTATTAATATTATTAGATGTTAAAATCTATATTAATATTTATATTAAAATATAGAAATTAATATTTCAGTAATAACAAAATTTCACAAGAATCTGTATATTTGGTTACAGGATGAATGATAGTACCTTAATATTATATATTTTTTCAACTAATATCTTTTGAGTGCCTTTCACTGTTTTTGGTGCTGAGGAGTCAATATTGAACTAGACAAAGTCCCAGTTTTTGCAGCAACTGTATTGTAGGTCTGTGAGTAAGAGAAGATAAAGATGAATATGAAAATTGATAACACACTTAAGGAGAAATGAAACACTATATAGGAAGGGACATTTGAACCTCCCTGAGAAAACCTAAGTAACAATGCTGGGGTTGATAACTTATTTTTATAAAAGGCCAGATAGTAAATATTTAAGTTTTTGGTTCATATATATTCTCTTTTGCATGTTCTTTGTTAGTTTTACAATGCTTTAAGTTGATAAAGATCATTTTTACCTTAAGGCCATATAAGAATAGTTTGTAAGGTGAGATTTGGCCCAAGGATTGTACTTATGTTGGCAAGTATCACTGCAAAGGAGAATTTTCATTGTTATGCTGGAATTTTTTTTCTTGGAATATCAAAATGACATCTCAAAATTTAAAAATTCAAATTAAACTCTTAGACCCTCTGTGTTAGTTTTGAATCACTAGAATGAAATACATGGCATATGCTACTTGTGAAGTAAAGTAAGATTTGTTTTGGCCCATGATTCTGGAGGTTCAAGTCCAAGATTAGGCATCCCCATTTGTTTGAGTTTCTTGTGATGGCAGCACATCATGGTGGCAGTGTGAGGTGAAGCCAATTGTTTACCTCTTAAACTGAAGCAGTGATAGGAAGACTTCGATCCCACAATTTCTTCCAAGAGGGCATGTCCCCACTGACGAGGTCCCAACTCTCAAAGGTTCACAGCACTCCCAATAGCACTGCCATGGTGTCAACTCTTTAAATATGTATCTTTGGGAGACACTACCCACATTCAAACTGTAGCATATGCATGTCTCAATCTGAAGACCAGGCAATGAAGAAAGTCTTCATAAAGCATTCCCCTCGCCATCCAATCACATCGTCATGACAACTATGCAAACTAATAACTATTAAGTAGACTTGCAAACCTTATCTGGAAAAAAACAAACTTATGCAAAATACTATACATTTAAGTACTTAATAAGGTACTTTTACCAGTTGTATCCCTGAAGGATATTTTAGCTATTCATATCAACCTTCAATGAATTGTCTTTACAAATAAGTAGTTAATTGTGATAACATAGGAACTACTTATAGGATGTTGGAAAATAATGAAACCAGTTCTACCACTAGAGAGTCTCATGTAATTGATTTGCAATGCCACTTGGGCATCAGCTTTTTTGCTTTTTAAAAATTGTAGTTAAAAAACCCATAAAATTTAAATATTAGTGATATTTAGTACATTCACAATTTTGGTTAGCCACAGTTCCTCTGTAGTTCTAGAATATTTTCATCACCCTAAAAGAAAATTCTGTACCCATCAATCAGCTGCTTCCTATTTTCCCCTTTTGCAAATCTATAGAAATACTGATTTTTGTCTTGCAACTTTTATGAATTCATTTATTAATTCTAATGTGCGTGTGTATATTCTATAGGATTTTTTTAATGTATAAGAGCACATCATCTGTGAATAGAGTTGATTTCACTACTTTTCCTTTTGTATGCCTTTTATTTATTTTTTGGCCTAATATCACTGGCTACATCTTCTAGTACATTACTGAATATCAGTGAATAAAATGAGCATCTTTTTCTTGTTCCTGATCTTAGGTGAAAATTTTCAGTCTGTCACCATTGAGTTTTATGTTAGTTGTGGGTATTTCATGAAAAAAAAATCTATTTGATGGGGTGCTACCGGGGATTAAACTCAGGGGCACTCAACCACTGAATCACATCCCCAGCCCTATTTTGTATTTTATTTAGAGACAGGGTCTCACTGAGTTGCTTAGTGCCTTGCTGTTGCTGAGGCTGGCTTTGAAATCACTATCCTCTTGCCTCAGCCTCCCAAGCTGCTAGGATTTCATAAATCTTATTTATCATGTTGAAGAGTTCCTGTTTATTTCTAGTTTATTGAGTGCTTTCTTCATGAAATGATGTTGGATTTTGTTAGGACTTTTCTGTGTCAAGGAAGATGATTATGTGGGGTTGTTCATCATACTATTAGTATGTTATTAATTTTCATATATTAAAACACCCTTGCATTTCTGGAATAAATTATACTTAGTTGTGTTCTATAATTTTCATGTGTTCCTGGATTTTGTTTGCTAGTGTTTTTTAAAGGGTTTGTTTTGTTTTGTTTTTCTTTTTGACACGGGATCTTGCTGTATTGCCCAATCTGGCCTTGGACTCCTAGGCCTGCCCCATCTTCTAGCCTCAGCTTCTCATGTAGCTGGACTACAGATGCAAGCCAACTGTCAAAAGATTTTTGTACCTATATTTATAAGGAATATTGGTCTATAGTTTTCTTGTAGTGCCTTTGTATGGCTTTGGTATCAGCATAATTCTGGTTTCATAGAATAAATTAGGAATTTTCCCTTCCTATTATTTTTTTGTGGGGGAAGAGGTTGAGAAAGATTGATGTTAATTCTTTAAAATATTTGGCAGACTTCACCAGTAAGCCCTGTCTTTTTAGATTTTTTTTTATTATTGCTAACTTTGTGATTCTTGATTCAATCTATTTACCTATTACAGGTTTGTTAGAATACTTTATTTCTTCTTTAGACAGTTTTGATAATTTGTATGTTTCTAAGGACCTGTCCATTTAATTTAGGTTACCTAGTTTGTGTGCTTACAATTGTTCACTATATTCTGTAGTAATTTTAATTAATTTAATTCAATATATGAAAATTAATAACATACTAATAGAATGATGGACAACCCCACATAATCATCTTAATTGGCACAAAAAGTTGTAACAATAAGGCCAGCAATAATGTCCCATTCTCATTTCTGATTTTAGTTATATGTCTTCTTGAGACTAGAATAGCGAATGATATAAAGAGGGCTACCACATGGAAGAGAACTGAGGAACCCAGCTGATACCTAACACCAAGGTCTCAGACATGAAGGAAATCATCTTGGATCTTTCAGCTTCAGTCAAACCTAACTAATACCACACTGAGCATCTCCATTGAGTTCTGCACATATTATAGAGCCTTAAAATTACAAATCAGGTACTGGTTATTACTTTATACCACTTAATTTTGTGTCAATTTATTATCAGTATAAGATAACTGAATCAGGAATTTAAATATTTTAAAAGAAGGTATAATATAATTGGAGAATATACCTCTTTCAGTGCTATGTAATGATATAACTATAGGTTTACAGATGACAGGCTGAAAATCTATGAAATGTAATTTAATATTTAATTTAAAAAAATTTGGGACAGGACCTTGATAAGTTGTCTAGGCTAGCCTTGAACTTGCAATCCACCTGCCTCAGCCTCCTGAATTGTTGGGATTACAGGCATATATCACCAAACCCAGTGAAATATGTTATTTCAATCACCTTAGATACAGGTCATTAAACTAAGGAACAGGAAGGACGTTAGAACATACAGACTTGTGATTAAAAGAGGAAATTTTATGTTAAGGTCTTTAATGTAAAAAGTGTATGACATGCAAGGACATGTGGATAATGTAAGATGAGAGTGGTACACTTGAAGAAAGAATCAAAAAGAAATGCTGGAGAACTTCATCTGTAACAGAAATGAATAATTCCTTTGATGGGCTCATCAGTAGACTGGATACTTCCAAGGGAAATGTATTAATCTTGAATAGTCAATAGAAACTTCAAACATTGAAATGCAAAAAGGAAATAGTACAAAAAAGAGGGAAAATTAATAACTATGAGGCAATTTTAAAAGGTTTAAAATGTCTAGTGGGAATACCAGCAGGAGAAGGAAGGAAAGGAACAGAAGAAGTAATTGTAATAATGACTGAGAATTTTTCAAAGTTAATGATGAATAATCATCATTATAGAAGTTCAGAGAACACCAGGAGGAATAAATACCAAAAATCTATATGAAGTGGCATCATAAGCAAACTTTAGAAAAATCAAAGGCAAAGAAAAAAAATCTCAAAAGAAGCAAGAGGAAAGAAACCACTTTACCTGTATGTAGAACAATGATAAGTACATTGAACTTCTCTTCAGAAACCATGTAAGCAAGAAAGAGTGGAATGAATATTTACAATATTGAAAGAAAAAACAACAACTAAGATTTTGTATCCAGTGAAATTATCTTTCTAAAATGAGGAAGAAATAAAGACTTTTTTAAACAAACAAAAATGGTGGGAATTTGATCCAATAGACCCAACTTGCAGTATCAGTTAAAAAAGTAAGTTTAAATGAGAAAAAAGAAGATAATTTAGAAACTAAGAGCTACATAAAAAGGAAGAGTGTTAGAGAAGGATAACTGAAATATATTTTATTTTTGTCATTTTTAATAGGGCTAGCATAACAGTTCTTTCTAAGTAATAATATATTGCAATAATCATTGAGTTTTGGATAATTCCAGCTTATGGATAAATGAAATCAATAACAGAAATGTTATAAAGTATGGGAGGGAAGAATTGAGGATACTTTGTTATGAAGCACTTGGACTATCTATGAAGTATTATTATTTGAAAGTGGATGTGGATTAATGTGTGTGTGTGTGTGTGTGTGTGTGTGTGTGTATATTACACACATATGTAGTATATGTATATATGCATATATATATATATATATATATATATATATATATGTATGTAATTTATATGCCCTATATATATTGCAATCTCAGGGGCAACCATGGGGAAAGATAGCAAAAAAACCCCAATATTCTAAAAAAGAAAAGAAAACAGAATCATCAGATGCTCAATTTAAAATATGAAAACAAAAAACAAGTGAAATCCAATAAATAAAAAAAGAAAGAACAAACAAAGGTGAGGAATAAAAATAATAACAAATATGTTAGATATTAATCCAACTATATAAATAATAACTAAACTTCAGTGGTCTCAGTGCATCAGTTGAAAAACAATGTTAATAATGGATCAAGAAACAAGACCTAAGTATATATTGCCTATAAGAAACCCACTACAAATATGAAGACAGATAGATTAAAAGTAAAGAGAGAAAGGGAGAAATATATATTATATTATTCCTAATCAAAAGAAAGCTTGAATTACTCTATTAATTTCAGACAAAGCAAACTTCAAGAAAAATTATAAAGAATAATAGGGAGACCAGTTCTCCAGGAAGACTTAATAATCTTTAATGTGTATGTGTCTAACAGTTTATCATAAAAACACAAAAGGCAAACCCTGATAGAAATGCAAGGAAAAATAGATGCATTCATCATTGTAGCTGGAGACTTCAGAATAGTCACAGCCTGTCTTGTTTCAAACAGGGGAAATGGACTCACCTCTCAGTGGGAGGAGTGGTAACATTACCTCATAGAAAAGCCTGTAGGTTAGGAGACTTTCATGTCTGTCACTGGAAAAATACAATCTTCCAGAGTCCATAGCCTCACAGAGGAAATCTGATCTTTTTTAGAGGTTTCCCTCCTTATTATGCATCCTCCCAACCCATCCCCCAGTTTGTGCATTCTTGGTGAGATCTCTTTTTCCCAGGCATACATAGGAGTAGGAGTTGAGACTTTCTATAATCAAAGCCTCTGCCTATAGTTGAACTGCTCTTCTGCTCTGGTCACTGCTGTCCCATTGATGTTTCTTTGTTATATCCTTTAGGGAACAGTTTTCTCTGATGCCTTCAGTAATCTCTAATTAGCATTATACGAGACTGTGGTAGCAATGCAGTTTTTTTTTTTTTTTCTAATTGTACTGCACAAGCACTTTTTGGAGGACAAGGAGGAATAGCCTGAAATGGAATTTCTATTGGAAACCACTGTTCTGATTCTCAGGTGTTTTAGTCAGCTTTTTCATTGCTGTGATTAAAAGGTCTGACCAGAACAACTTTAGGGGAGGAGAAGTTTGTTTGAGGGCTCACAGTTTCAGAGGTCCTAGTCCATAGAATGCTGGTTCCATTCCTTGGGGCTCGAGGTGAAGGAGAACATCAGGGCAGAAGAGTGTGGCAGAGGGAAACAGCTCACATTATGATCAGAAGGCAGAGAGGTCTCCACTTGGGATGATCTCTCTCTCTCTCTCTCTCTCCCCATCCCAAAGCCACGCCCCCAATTCCCACCTCTTCCAGTCACACCTTACCACTTCAGTTATGGCTTAGTTAATCCCTACCAGGGGATTAATCATTGATTGGATTAAGACTCTCACAACCCTTTTTTTTCCTCCTCAGAACCTTCTTACATTGTCTCACACATAAGCTTTTGGGGGATACCTCACATCTAAATCATAATATCAGGTCCTAAAATCCTTGTCAGTCCTGGTAAGCTTTTCTTTTAGGGTGCAGCTGAATCTCTATTCAGTCTGGCTTCCTTTGTTTCATACTCCTTCTTTGGGCAATAATCTTTCCTGGGCAGCTAAGATATTCCTTAAACGTTCTTGGACAGGAGAATTGGGAGATGGGTCCAGTACAGGTGATAGAGTTTGCCCGACTCCAGTCTTGCTGTGGTTCATGTTTTCCTTTTTGAGAGAAACTTCAAATCAAGTCTGTCCGTGTCAGAAAGCACCTTAAAGAACTCATCATCTTGAGGATAAAGAATTAAGAAAGTCCTTTCCCTTTCTATCATAAGTATATGACCTTTAGTTAACTCTCTAACTCTGTTCCACTGGAAACCAGATAGATAGAATATCCACTATGTTACCTATGATAAATGACCCCTGAATGATAAAGTACATCTGGACAGGAAGGCACTGTAAAGGTCCCACAAATATCTGATGCAGAGGCTATAATTTTGATTTTTCTAAGGATGTTAATTCCTGAATAACTTAGTATACCATGTATGTGAACCTTGGAAGCAAAGCCTTTGGAGTTGTTGCAAGAGATAATATCTTTTGTGGGACATGGGGCTCTTAAGCAGGGCAGCCCCTGCACCTTCCAGATGAGATATGGATGAGGTAAACATGAAGGTGAATTGAAGTTATAATTTTTAAATTTCAAATCCCCAGGCATCATCTTAGAAGCCGTTCTCTTTGGAAAGTCAGAGAAATTCTCCCAAGGTGCAGTTAACTATAGAGGGTCTCTGAACCAAGGAGCCAATCAGATCCTCCCACCTAAGATTTTGAGATATAGAAACTGAAACTGAGGACAAAAGGATTTAGATACTGAAGTTGCAGGTTTTTAAGTGAGATCATGTGTTACCAAAGAGGCAAGATAGGATATTCCAATTTAGCAGGTCTGTGGTGGGGCATGTATTGTATTATGGTTGTCCCCTGGTATCTGTGGGGGATGATTCCAGAATTTCTTAGAGATAAAAAGCTCCTGGATGCTCAAGGAGCATCCTGGATGTCCCTTATAAAACATGGCATTGGGGAAACTGAGGCAGGATTGTTTGAGCTATGCCTATGAATTTTTCTTATTCAGAAAATGAAGAATCAAGAAAGATTTAAATATTTAATATTGCTGTGTCTTTGGACTAAGCGATGGCTACCTAGCAGCAGAAGATTCTAGTATAAAAATTTTTAGGAATCCTTAAGATCCCAGGAAGCAGTAAGGAAGTTGGAGAAGAATAAAGTGAAATTGTTGCTATTCTGAATATTAAGGTAAAGAACTATTTTCATAGTGATTAGCAACATCTGTGCATATTATATTACAATTAGGAAAATGCTTTCAATTACAGTATGAATTTTATTGCATCTTTTTGGGAGTTACTGTTTTTCCTCTTGAGGGCACATTATACAAATTTCTGTCATGATTTCACACATGAACCTTGTTTGAACCTTGTTCTGTAGATGCTTTATACCTCTTGGTGTTCTGTGACTCCATTTTAAAAAACAGAAGAATATAGCATCCAATCAAATATGACCCACATTAAAGCTTCCTTTTTAAAATAATTTTCATCAAATATTTTGTGTGATTGGAACCAATCCTAGGATATTTACTTTTGCTGGGACATCTGAGTCTCACTCACCTTGAATCTGTCTTGGATCTTCGGTCCTTTGCCTAATCTTGCACTTCCCTGATAGAAATTATATTATAGCCTGCTGTGTAAGGCCCCATGAGTTTGAATTCCTTTTCCTGATCCTTTGTTGAAGTTCTTCACTACCATGCACATACCATCTTCTCAAAACAGATCTCTGAAATACCAGGAAAAAACTCTCACATCTTCCTGGGCCCAGTCATTATCTTTTTAAATATTTATTTATTTATTTTTCTCCTGGAGACTAGCAGTGATTCACTGATTGACTTTGGTTTCAGGGATCTGGAACCCTAAGTTGCTTACTTAGGGAGAGGGTTAAGCTACTGGATTATTGTAAAATAAATTATTTTCATAAAAATTCATAGATATCCAGGTGGCAGAGGGATTATGTCTACCCAGGGGATTAATCATTAATGCATAAGTTGAATCAATGAGTCCCATATCTAGGGTCATTCCTGTGATGACCTGGAAGTAAAGGTGCCACAGTCTGGCTGGGCACAAATCATGAGCCACTGAAGCAGGAACAAATTTTATTTCTGAACTCCACGAGGAGCACACTCCACATATGCTCCCCTGGAACTCTCCCGAATGCCACGCGGCTCCTTCAGCAACCAGCAACCGGAAATATCCCTCCTCTGGCACTTCTTCAACCAATCGGAACTCTCTGGGAATCCCCACGAGAGTTCAACTGGAACTCAATGGGAACTCCACCAGAACTCACTGGCATCACCTCTCAACCACTACTTCTGGCAAAAATGCCATGCGTCATCCCGACTCGGCTGTGGCCCTCAACATAAAGGCCCATCATAAATTGTCTTGACTTAATATTTTCTTTCCTCCATAAAATCCACTCTAGATTTTCCTTGAACATTGCACAATTCTAGATTTATACTTTTTAACATTATGGCCACCTGAAATGCCTTCATTCTGTATGTCTAACCCCTTTCTAACAACTATTAAACTTATGTTTACTTCCATGCCCATTCTCATGCACCCTCCTATTTTACACACAGGGCAATTAAAATTTTCTTTGACATTCATTGTCATCCAATTATACAATAACTCTTGAACTGTGCATATGGATGTTCGACTTGCCTGTGTTTTAATCTTAAAAGATGTGTGGTCTTTGGAGCAAGACATATACTCTTCTAAATACCCATAATACAACGCTTGCATTATTGGCTCTTATTTAGTGTGAATTTGTTACTGATTCATTGTCATGTAAACTATCTGTGAACAGATCTTATGTTCATTGAGTCTTTCATAGTACTTTAAAGCAAAGGTTTGAGCTCATGATTATGACTTCAGAAACTTATTTAAAAACTTGAACTTTAACTGCAAAAATATAGATTTACCACATGGTGGCAGCAAAGGTCCATTGTTAGTTTTGCAGGTTCACATTATCCTTCAGCCTGCCAGAAATTCTTATTATCCTTTTAGCAAATGTAAAATTATTGTAAATGACTAATTAATTAATGAAGAAGTTTAGTGGAAGGTTATACAATGAACATGTATTAGTATAAAGAAGTTCGACAAGGTCTTTAGAGTTCTCTTGGATCTTAAATTTTAGAACTCCTCCCAACTGTTTTTACAACCAAATTCCTCTTCTTCATTGTCTTCTCCCTCTCTACTACAAGTTTAATGAACATTAGGATGATGTTCTGTGACATTTGGTCTTTGAGAATGGGGCCACAGGATATTATGCTGTGTAGAATGTGAACCTATACAAATTCCAGCTGTTGATGGTACACGTAGTTCTTTTGCAGACAGTCTGCTTCTTAGGCATGATGCCTAAGTTTAATTTCCATGTGTAAAGTCATACTTAAAGTATGTAAACTGAAACAGATGTTAGGACTCTGAGAATTCATTTGGTTCATGAAGGAACTGTTCCCTGGCCTCTTCGACTCCCACTTTATTTTGAAAGTCCTTTTGAATAGATAAAGGCCTCTGGAGAACCATCTCATGTCTTTGACCTCATTAGTGTGGAGCAATTCATTCCTGGGAAACAGTTGCCCCAAGTAAATGTTAGATTCTGTTTGAAATTCTTTCTTTAATAATGGTATGATTTTCTTCTATAAACTTTTTTTATAAACTTTAAGCTTTGTTTATTCTTTAATTAGAAAGCTGTTCACCCTAATAATTTAAGTTTTCTTAAAACCAAACAAGATCTTACTGATACCATTTAAGTAGGAACTCTGAAATTATTTCTCCAAAGATTAGCAGTAATAACCAGATGTTTGTGCAATATCAATACAACTTTTCACTGCTACAGTTCCAGATATTGTATTTATAAATGAAATATTTTGAAAGTCTTCCAATATCTGAATTGTTGATGATAGTTAATAGATTTCCAAATGTGATTATTTGTGCTTTTAGTAATTTTCCAAAGGGAAAATAAATGGAGTTATTAGAACATCTAATTGCTCTTTTCTCTCTCTGTTCTCCTTCCTCTTTCTCTCCTTGCCTTTCTCTTTTCAAGACTATGCTAATATCTAAAAGATGATTGAAACAATTCAGTATTAAGAAACATCGAGTGTAACTTAGGCATGAAACATGCGAACATCAAATCATAATTTTTTATTATATTGGCCAAGAAAAAAATCTCTGACAACAAAGAAGAGCCAATCCATAATTCTAAGATTCTAGGAAGACTTAACAGAGGAGATGATGTTGGAATTGGGCATGGAAATATAGAAGGAAATTTCTGTAGGCAGTGAAGGGGAAGCATATTTTCCAGGTAGCAGTATTGCAGGAGCATTAGTATGATTGGTTTGTGGAACATGAAGAACTCTGGTATGGTTTTTCATGTTGGAAAAATTAAGTGACCAGGATGAAAAGGAAGGATGAGGCCAGAGTAACTCATTCATGCTGAAAGGTTTGGGAATATGAATGTAATATTCTCTTTAATTAAAAGTTAATAATTATAACTACAAAGTACTTTGAGTTATATTATTCTAGGAGGATAACATATGATCCTTTTTTACATAGTAAAAATTTAAATATACTCTTTTTTTCTTATTAATTAATTAATTTTAATTAGGTGTATATTACAACAGAATGCATTTTGATTGATTGTACACAATTGCATCACAACTTTTCATTTCTCTGCTTGTACACTATGTAGCATCACACCATGTGTCCCTATGATAGTGATGTCCATCTCATGTGAGTTACTTTCTAATTTCAGACATCCAATCCAAAATAACAATTGATTACAAATTTCGGTAATTTCAAACATATTTTTTACTTCATTATATAAACATTTGTAAAAGTCTCCATGGATTTTCTTTATCTTTAATCATTCAAGTCCATAGATAATTAGTTTCTAGATTAAGAAACAAAATTTAAGTGAAAAAATGCTGTGGATATATGGTTATAGTGCAGTATTAGAGATTAATGGATAATTTGGTCTTTCTTGATGCTCAATTTGATGACTAAGTGGTAGCTCTAGTATACTTTAAATATAAACTAGAAGGAATTTAATTATCTATACAGTATTTTCCTGACAAAGTAAAACCAATTCAAAATTTTCTAAAAATAAATTCTTTGTTATTTTTGCCTGGCTTTTAGACTTATGAAAATGTTTCACTTGCTCTTTGTTTTTAGACATATAAGATTATTTCTCTATTTTATAAAATAAGTTAAATTTTCTTGTTTTTGGTTTTGCATTTGCTTTATTGTCTAATCACATATTTTTTGGGTCTTGATACTAAAATTTTGACTATATGGAAGAAAAATGGTAATTATTTTATGGAACATATGTGGATGTCTTTAAAAATGTTGTTGGAAGTTTGTCTACAAGGATTTTATAAATTTTATTTTTTCACAATACAACATACTTCTAAGTTAATAAAGAAGTTTTCATATTGCTTGCTTCCATTTATTGCCTGACATTGAACTCTCTTTTTATTTTTTCTGCCTGAACTATAATTATAAAGCAAACAGATCCTAAGTGCTCTACTTTCCATTTTAAAGTTTCCATCAAACTGTGGTTTGGGAGTGGATAGAGAACTTTTATGAAATTCTTTAAGTTTTCTAGTCTGTTTGAGTGATTTCACAAATAAACAGTAAAGGTTCAGTAATTTCATTTATGAAAGTCACTTGGAAAAATAATTGGTTAATTCAGGTGTTTTGTCACAAATGAGTTCAGTCTTATGAAGGGATGTTATAAAGCTTATATTTTTATTTTTCCATTAAAATATTATATTTTTAGAATTAAGTGAAGGGTGTTAAAGGAATTAAGTGGTAGTTTTAATCTGAATTTTTATAATTATTGAAAGTTTCCCACCTTACCTCCCAATCAGAAGTAGAAACTTCTCATTTGTAAGACTTCTCAGAGTATTAATGAGAAATAGTGATAATTTCCTTGTTTCTTAATCTTTTACAGAATACTGTAGAACAGTTCTAGTTGAACAATTAGACTTTCTGCTTGATGAGGGCATGTGTCTTAGCATTAACAGTGGATTTATAAAAATCAATAAAATATGGGGCTGGGGTTGTGGCTCAGAGGTAGGGCTCTCGCCTAGCATGTGTGAGACCCCAGGTTTGATCCTCAGCACCACATAAAAATAAATAAAATAAAGCTTTTGTATCCAACTACAACTAAAAAATAAATATTTTTTAAAAACCAATAAAATATAAGGGTATTCTTCTCATTCTGTGAGCAGAATCTATCCTGTCATTTTGCAGGTATAATTTTTTGTTAAAAGCATATCAGTGATATTCAGAAAAAGAGGAAAATATATCTATATAAGATTAAGTGCCACAAAGGGAAAGTTTTATAAATAAAACTTCAAATAAGGGAGTGGATTGGTGCTGATTTTGATATAACTGAGTGTTGTCATAAAAACTAACCTTGTAAAATACTCAGATTGTGGCAACCCTCACTTATTCTTCTGTTTTTTTCTAGGTGGGGTTTCTGCAACCAAAGTCAAGAGGACCAGTTAAATAAGTAATCTAATTCACTATATCATCAAAACACTTGATAGATTCACACTATACTGATAACTAGGACAGTGATGTTAATTGGTTGTGCTGAGAATGATGTGAAGTGCCTTTTGTTATCACATGCCATTGTGGTTCTGTTATACAGGAGATGAGTGCAGTCAGTAGTAGAGATGGTGATTGTGCCCTGAGTGGCTTCTTTCCAGTGTTTAGAAAGGTCATGCAAAGTAAGAGTGATGATAAAAAGAGTAGTACATATGAATCATGTTATTTTAATTTTGTTACGTTCCAATTTAAAATATGACTATTAAAGGCCATCGTGGTCACTCAAGTTTTATTCTCTGGGTTACTTTTCTATGATTCATTTGTGTAATATTTAGAGTAGTATTAAGAATTGATGGTCACAGATTTTTTTTAAGAGTCTGATTTGAATGTAGCATGTCAACTCTGTTTTAACACTTTGTACTTTTCTTTTCAAAATTATACCATCTTAGAGGCAAAAAGCAAAAGAGAACATATGATTAAGCCTGATAGTTTATATACCATGATGAGTATATTAATGTTTGTGGGTTTGAGCTAATTTATTTTAGCTTCAGCTTCTATTAGATCCTTTGATTTTAGGTAACATTTTTATTCAGCTTTGTGTTCACTTAAAAATAATAATGGAACTCAGACTTGAAGTGGGTCTCTTGTGATAAATAATACAGCACAATTTCATGACTACCTCAGACTAGAGCAGACTGTATCTTGATCTGTAAATCAAGCATATGCATCTGATGAAGGGCAGCAGTAAACAGAGCCAGTCAATCTATGTCTGGTTTGAACAGACTTAACTAATGCCCTTTTTTTCACCATCAAAAATATTGTATCCTTAGTAAAAGATCTTTCATCTGCCATAACAAAATCTAGAGTTTAAGTTGCAATTATTGGAAAAGCAACTTTAATATTTTTTTCCTGCAGAAAATGAAAAGCAGAGAAACTCCTGTTTCCTGACAACATGTCAACTGTTACAAATGGCTTTAAGCAAAGAAAATGGAGTCTGCGTTTTTAGTACAACCATACTAGTAAAGACATGATGTCTTGCTGCAGTATTCCTGGAGGCTAATTTATTTGTTGCTTTAGAAAGAAATTCTGTTTCCATTAAAATTATGTCTCTGGGTAGGTGATTCATAAACAGAGGATTGGAAATGGAATCAGTCTCTTGAGCCTATTTACATTCTTAATCATATGCAGCTGTTCAGTTGATTGGGGATTTTGGATTTTTCAAAGGCAAAAAGAGTATTATCTTTTGTGATTAAGACCTTAGATCATGGTTACCTTAAAACATCACCAAGTAACATAATTTAGAAAACTAAGTTTTGAAGAAGGTGGATGTTCTTTTAGTGCACAGGGAATCTCTTTTTAGATATTCTGAACTCAGCATTTAGCACATTTTTAAAAACCTTGCCTTTGATGCAAAACAGCTGTAGCTGTTTTGAGTGATATAAACATTCTCCTCCACATCCCCCATAGTCTTATGCTTTCCAGGCTTAAGGCAAAGGATTTAAAACTTTGCAATTTTTTTCTTATCATGCATCTCCCATAACCATTACCTTTTAAACTAAATAGAACTTTTAAAGAAAACTTACAAGATGAAGCTGCAATTCTTACTTGAAGCAAATAGCCTAAAAATGGTTGAAAACATTAACCATTAAAAAAAATAGTATAAGTGTAAAATATAGTAGACTAGCCATTAACAAATCTTAAGTGTGTTTTCTGCTTAGGATGTGCTTGGCCAGTGCAAATAATACAAATTAATACATGTTTGATAGATATTTGAGTTGAAACAGGCAAGCCAATTACATTTATTTTCTCATTTACTTAATGGGAAGATCCTTCCAGTTTCCTAACACTTATAAATTGCAGCTCCCTTTTTCTGGATGCTTTTGTGATGATTGTCTATGAGCTCTTTATCTCAATAATGTTCAGAGGAGATCATTTTGCATCATCATTGGTAAATTTCCCACATCATAGACATTGTATTCACAGATTAATAGCTATTTCTTGGCATTTTGTATCTGAATAACATCATTTTCATGTGGCTTTTAATACAAAAGTAAATGAGTGCAAACCCATTTCGAATAATTTTTGCAGTTGTGTGGCAAGAGGTCAGAGGTGGGTCAATCATGTTGAGTTACAGAACTTTTTTCCCTATAGAAATTTTCCTGAAGGAGCTCAAACAGTACATTTTTCTAGTGGAGTTGAGCAGAACTTGATTTTAGACTGAGGGAAACAAGGATAAAAATATAATCTGTGGCAGAAAAAATACACTTAACCTAATTTAAAAAAATTTAGCAATATATGCATTTGATGGTCTTGGATATTTCTGAATGTGTCAACTTTTAGTAGCATCTGAGATGATATTATTTCAGAGTTGGAGTTTACTACTTCTTTTGTTTGTAAAACACATTGTTACCAAAAAAATAAAACACAGGAGAATAAATATTTCTTAAGCATCATTTCTATGCTTTTATATCTACGGCATAAAATTTAAATGGAATTGAAATTAAAATTGGCAATTTCCAGTACATTTTTGATAATGGATTTTCTTTCTGTAACTATGGACTTATTTTATATCTCTGGTTAAATTTCATTAGTCACTCACTTAGTAAAAATTTAATATTAGCATTTGGAAATGTAAAAATTAATTATTGCTCATGACTGTGCTTTGATCTAGGCTGAAATTATATGTTTTTCTTTTATCACTCTATAAAGTACTTATAAATACTCTAGGAAGAAGTAAGCTATTTCTATTTATTGCTTTGAACAAAGATTAAGGATTTCAAATGATGCAACAGATTGATTAATTAGCCTAAAAATTAATTCTTAATGGATCACGAATGCTGACTAAGTTTTGACATGACTTTTAAAAATGGTCAGAAGAAACCTGGAACAACAGAAACTTCAGACTAAAATGTGCTATAATTTCATATTGGGTTCATGCTTGTAGATACCCATCTGGTCTTACATGCATTTTCCAAGGAGAGTATGAAATAAATTGCATGCAAGTGTCTGTCTTTTTGGTTTAGCACAGTATTATGTTACATGCATCTGCTCTGTATTTTTAACCTAGTTCTCTTTGCTCTGTATTTCCTGCATACTTCCCCAGTGGCCAATACATAGAATGGTCTGTAGAATGCAATAATCTTAAGCAAGTTCTGTGACACTAAACGTTGTTAAAAAGTATCTTAATTGTACATAGATTTCCTATGGCATTTTAAGTGTTTAAATAAATAAAAATGTTTCTTTTTATTTATTTTCATTCAATTAATCTTAATGGTTTACATTATTTTGAAAATAATGCCTAATACTTATTAAAATTATCTATTTTCCAGGAAATTATTTTTGCAGGAGTATCTTATTTATTTCTTACAGCTCACCTGTAAGTATTCACATATATTATCATTTCTTAGATTAGGAAACTGAGGCACATAGATATTAAATATTTCATCCCAAATCATGTAGCTAGCAAATGGCAGAACTAACATTTACATTCAGATTTTCTGTCTCCAAACATACCTTAAATGAGACTAAATGAACACTTTGCAGTATATTAATACAAAGGAATACTACTTGGTAGTAAAAAAGAAGAACTGCTCATACATGCAACAACATGGGTTGAGGTAAACAGAATATCAGATGCTCTCCATGAGGTTTACTCCTTTATGTATATGCTTTGAATAATTCCTTGCAGTGTGATTGCTGCAAATCATTATGGCAAGACAGCACTTGTTTTAGGGTCCTTTAGAGAAATAAAAGCAAACCTCTCAATTATAAGAGATTGATAGACAGGAGATTTATTATAGGCCTTGGCTTATGTGATTATGGAAGGCTGAGACATCCCAATATGTGCCATCTGAAAGCTGGAGAAGCAAGAAAGCTGGTGGTGTAATTCAATTTGAGTCTGAAGGCCTGAGAACCAGGGGAACTAAATAGGTGCAAATACTAATCCAAGGCTAAAGGCCTTTCTGGGACTGGGGTGAGGTTGGGTGTAGGTCCTTGATTCTGAAGGCCCTGAAAAACAGGAGCTCTGATGTAGGAGGGCAGGAGACTATGAATGTCCCAATATTTTGTATAAACTGACTGAGGAAGAAAAGATTTTACAAATCTATTGTGTTCCTTGTTTGCTGACTTAACCTGCCTTAGTTTGGGCTGCTAATAAAGTCTATTCCAGAGGCTGAGAATCTGAGATCAGTGTGCCAGCATGGTCAAGTTCTGGTGAAGGCACTCTTCCTGGTTTGAAAACAGTAGACATGATCTCACTTGGTGGAAAGCAAAGACAGAAAGCAAGCTCTTGCATTCTTAGCTATTATAAGGTCACTAATCCCATCAGGAGGGCCCTGCCTTCATGACCTACTTTTCTTCCAAATGCCTCCAACTCTAAATGCCATCATATTAGGGATTAATATTTTTAGCATAAATTTTGGAGTGAGTCAATCATGCAATCATCAGTCCATATAGCATATCTTTCTAGGAGTATTCACATTTTAAGGGAGAAACTTTGTATGTAGAACCCAAAGAAGCATCTCCCCCCAGTCACCCTGATATTTCTCAATTTGTATGAAGTTAACTCTTATAGCACATTACCTACCCTAAATGGGTTAAAATCAACATTATCCAGACACTTAATTTCTCTGTTGGAGAGATAGACCCTAGAGAAGAAAACATAATGATTATTAGCAAGGATTCCAGCAATCATACGGAATTTTTTTTTTTTTTTTTTTTTTTTGCTATGGGGATTTGAGATCAATCAGGAGGAATGTGCAAGGTGAGGCCTCACTTAGTTTCTGATTAACAAAGTTAAACTAAGGGAAATGGTCTATGAAGGAAGGGGAACATTGCAATTGTGGCTGAGAAAGGTTGCAAATTAAGGGAAGTTTGTCTTGCCACTTTAACTCAAAGTACGGAAGAGATTTTGGCATAAAATGGAGTGCTTACAAGTTCCTTTCTTTTGCTGTTCTAGGAATAGCTGACCAAAGAGGAGGTACCTGAATAGAAGAATACGAACTAGTTATTGAAACATCCAGTTATCACTTATGACTAATACTTCTTTGTAAATGAAAAAACAGCTTGTGAGCTGGGTGCCATGGCACATGCCTGTAATCCCAGTGACTTAGGAAGCTGAGGCAGAAGGATGGCAAATTTGAGGCCAGCTTCAGCAATTCAACAAGGTCCTGAGCAATTTAGTGAGGTTCTGTATGAAAAATACAAAATAAAAAGGGCAAATTCCTGTTATAAAAACATTCTTCACCAACCTGTTCCATTGACCATCAGACAATTTACAGATACTACTTTGGCAATGACTCTTATTTTCTTTGAGTCAAAATGGGAATTTCAGAAATTAAATTTAAGTAGAGATTTAGACTGTAGAAAGGTTTCTTTCATTCTAGTCACTATTTAAGCTGGTGAAAATGTTTAGAAGTGTATTAACAAAAATGTGTAAAATATGAAATATTCTACCTACTACAAAATGAAGTATCATCTAATCCCATTTAATTATTAATTGTCTTTCATTTTACAGTTGATTTTTTAAAAAGCACTGGACTAAAGAATAAAATAGATGTTGACGGACCCAAAAGTAGAAGATCATACTACCTTTGGACATATGAAATGAAGTCATAGCTGGAACCAATTACTTTCTGTGTTTTCTGTACAAAGAATTTTAGTATTTCAAGAAAGTTCTGAAACAATGAGAGGTTGTGGGTTCCAAGGACACATATTTTAAGTGGCATTGCTAGTTAGGAGCAAATTGGCAAAAGGTTTATTTCAATCTACTGTCTTTCTTTAAAGTTGTCATTTGTGATCTGAGTTATATGCAGAAAACAGGAAGTATAAGACATAACTGTAAGGGCAACCTTCATGTAACTACTATTACACCTTTTTTCTTATATGGTTAAAGGTGACATCTCTTAAATTAGTTTCCTCAGCATAGACTCTTAAACTGCCAAGGTGATAGGATAGTTCATCCTTACACTAAATCAAAAATACTGATGCTTAACAAGTCTTCCAGGCAGAGTTAGAAAATGAATGGTCTTTCAAATGATTGTACCTTGGGCCAAGTATCGCATGTGATTTATTGTGGTCTATCTCTCTTATTACCTCTGTAATAGATTCTTACCCTGTTTCTACTTTTTCTACTTTTTTTTTTTTTTTTTTACCTCCTGCTCAGGTTCAGTCCCCAGTCTTAATCGCTCCAAGCTGCTTATAGCCTCAGAATAGTGGGATGGAGGACAGTTACTTAAACTGGTGATAAAGTAGATTTGTTTCTCCAGGCCAGGGGATGTGGAAGAACATTTGTCCTATAAAGTTGAAGGAAGAAAAAAGGGACATCTTTGCTTCCAGAGGTAAGGGCATGTAAACTCTGATTAAGTGTTGAGGAAAAGGGGTAATCATTTGATATGAGCATGAAAGATGGTGACGATAAATAGCCGTAGTGGAACATAACTACTCCTGGAGAGGATAAGATCAAAGTGAGTATGACATTTTTGAGGAAAAATTTTCTAAATGCTAAATAGATATTTCCAGTTCTGATTTAATGCAAGATCTATTAATGAATTTGTCAAGACACCTATTCTTAGGACAACTGAAACACATAAGTGAAACACAATATAAGGAAAACATATCCATTCAAATGGAGAGAACTTATGACCAATTATCTAAAACATCCACCACAAAAAAGAAAATTTTAGTATGTATGAGTAAATGTGATATGTCTTTAAAGCAAGCTTTATTATTCCTCTTTTTATATTCCTGAAGTAAAGAAGAAGACAGTTTATGAATGTTTCTAAAAAAGGCCTTATAGAGCCATCTTTTCAGAATGAATAACTGTTCCTTATACTAGTGGGAGAAATCTGGTGGATACTCTCTGAGGACAGTATTGGAGAAACTATACATATTTAATATATCAGATAACTAGTTTCTATTACTAAAAGAGAACCTTGAGTAAATTATACCTTGCCCATCACTTCTTCTGGGACATTATATTAGTATTTTGTTCCCATATTACTTTTTCACTCTAGTTTTGCACTTTGTGATCCCAAACAACCAACTTTTGTTTAAGAAACAAGCAAATGAATTTTTTCTGCTTAATGGGAGCAGTGGGTTCTCATCTCAAGTTTGTCAGTATCCACAGAAACTTAGCCACAAGCCAGAGATATTCTGCATGATTCTCACTACCACGCCTAAAAGTCTGTGCAGATTAAATGTTAAACTCAGTTCCCCATATAGCATAACTATCAGATATTATGCATGGAATATAGGGGTAGGAGGTATCTTACCATTCTGGATCTTAAAATGGGTCTCAGAACATTTGGTCTCAGAATATTTGCTACTTTCAAAGTAGTGCTATTGCTTTGTTCACATTTCTTTTTTCTTTTTTTGAGGACATTTTAATGGTTTTACATACACGGATGATACTTGCAAACAAAGTCAATGTTGTGATGATATACTTTCCTGAAGTAAAATTTGAACAAAACATTAAAACAAATTAGAAATATCTAAGAGTCTTTACACAATTTATACCTCCAGTATTAGAATTGTTGCAAAGAAGAAATGCTCTGTACATATTTCAAAAGGGACACAACCATATCAATGTTTATAGCAGCACAATTCACAATAGCTAAACTGTGGAGCCAACCTAGATGACCTTCAGTGGATGAATGGATAAAAAAATGTGACATATATACACAATGGAATTTTACTCAGCAATGAAAGAGAATAAAATCATGGCATTTGTAGTTAAATGGATGGCGTTGGAGAAGATAATGCTAAGTGAAGTTAGCCAATTCCCCCCAAAAAAATGCCAAATATTTTCTCTGATATAAGGAGGCTGACTCATAGTGGGGTAGGGAGGGGGAGCATGGGAAGAATAGATGAATTCTAGATAGGGAAGAGAGGTGGGAGGGAAAGAGAGGGTGCAGGGGATTAGCAAGGATGATGGAATGTGATTGACATTATTATCCAAAGTACATGTATGAAGACATGAATTGTGTGTCAACATACTTTAAATAGAGAGATATGAAAAATTGTGGTATATATGTGTAATAAGAATTTTAATGCATTCTGCTATAATTTTTTAAATCAATAAAAAAATCTGAAACTTGAAAATCAACATTATCCTAATGACTTAACTTTTCATCCAACTTCAGTAAACTCACTCTAAATAAACCTAACAATCAAAAGAAAAATCTGATTACTTTAAGAAATTATCTTCTATTGTGATAGTTAGCATCTCATCCCAAAGTGACATTTTCTGAGCCTGAACAAAAACAAGTTCAGTTTAATTCCAAAAATAAATGAGAGAGGCCTTCATTAGTGGTTAAATACTGATCAATTTGCTAAATAAATCACAGAAATACTTTTTTAAGTACTCACTACCAATCCTTACCTTTGATATTTTATTTTCTTGTACTCAGTGAGAAATGAAGACTACAGTTGGGAACTGGTAACTAATATCATTAAACAACCTTGAGAAAAGGTGAGCATGGACCATACCTCATGTTCATTTCTGTTTTCTTTGAAGACAGGAAACTTACTGTGTTTGAATATCTTCTTATCAGAGTTTTTATGCTTGGCTTTCTCTGTCTGCCTCCTTTAGCTCATAACCTTATTTTGCTCCTTGCTCCATCCCAGTCCTAGTGATCATGTCCAGCTAGGCTGTGGTGGCAGCTGCCATATTTGATGTAATTCACATAAAGACTAACTTGCCTTCTGTGCTATTCTTTTGGTCCCTTTCTCTCTATTAGGAAGTATGGGAAGTCAAGTTTGCTTTTACTCTTCAGTCCTGAATTTTTTTTTTCTGATGTTTAGAGACTATCAATCATTTTGTCAGATATATTAGGCTTTTGTCTTTGCAAACATTTTTGGTGACTTTCAAGTCATAGCACTTAGGTTGTTCTGTGAAACTATGCATATCTTGGCCTGAAGGATCAAACTCGCTGGGTATAAGTGCTCTAGGTTGTGCTGGTGAGCTCCTGGGCCCTGGGGTTGCTAAGGTGGGGAGTCTTAAACACAGAGCAATCCTCTGGGGACCCACTTTGAAACATTCTGCTCTTTTAGATCATGCATTAGGCTAGACTTGCCAGATTTGGACAGGTTGTGGAGCGCCAAGAAACCTACAAGAATTGTGTCTTTTCCAGGAATCGGTCATCTTGTTCATTAGGTAGAAAGACCAATGTGATTCTACAAGTATTGTGTATTCACAATTCAAAATGTTTCATAATGTTTCTAGGATTTATGGCGTTTAGTGAGAAACAAAACTGTGTTGATGGAATCTAGCTTCTTGATGCAAAAATATGTTCCTTCCAGTCTTTGGATATGTTAATATTACTATATACTTATTATTGCTGGCAAGTCAAAAGCAGTTATCTTTCTCACTGGAGCAACCTTTAGCTTAGGTTGAAATAGTCTTTGTTTTTATTAATGATCCAATTAATGATGGAAGTATATTATATGATAAGGTGGAAAATTAGGGCCTCTAACTTATGACATTTTCTTCTCCTGAAAACAGGACTAAACAGTATCCTGTTGATTGAATTGATGGATTAAGTCCTTCTGAAGACAGTAGATAAATTTTTACAAGTTATAAAATGTTATAAAATATTTGGGTCATATTTTTCTACCAAGAACTTTGTAAATATTGTTCTATTACTTTCTGGCACTACTGGTTTCTGGTGAGATTCTTAGATTACTTTAGTTAGCTTCTTTCCCTCTGTAGTGACTCATTTTGTTTTCTCAGAAGGTGGCTTCTTTAGTTTACCACTCTTAAAAAATTCTTATATATAATACTCTTCAACAAATTTCTGTATTTAATACATAAAAATTATTGGATAGCAGAACACACAGATTAATTGTGTAAGATCTATTTTAATCATTCATTTGTGCTTCTATTCATTTTAAAAATTAACTCTAGGTTTTTAAATGGAATACAATATCATACTTTTAACTTAAAAATGAAGGCCAAAATGTTTTATTTGCTCACCAGCAAAATTCCCTCCAATAATAACTACTTATGTGAGTTATGTTTGAAACTTCTGAGATTGTTTCTTTCACCATTTGACTTCCTTTATGAGGATTTTAAAATCCATAAACAACCAGTGCATATTGGACAAATCTGGTTAACTAAATGGCTCCCTAACTATTATAGAAACAAATGGAGATTCCATTAAGGCAAAAACCTTCACACAATGCTATTAGTTTAATTTTAACAAAAACCCCTTATCTTCGTTAACTTCTTTATGGAGGACTTATGGAAAGGGTCTCTTAGAATGTAGGTTTCTCAGCTTCTGCTAGTATTAGTGGGCAAAGCAAGGAGAGGAGAAAGTTTGCCAATATGGTGATTAGAAAGACCATGACCTTGCCATATATGGATGAGTTTGTTGGGATGAACCCAACTATTAGGTATAACAAAGAACTCTAATTAAAAAAAAAGATAAAAAATAAGGAGCATTAGGATAATAAGAAAAAGAAGAAAGACCATGATCCTAAAGTCATACAACTCAGCTTAAATGCTAGCTTTGCCATTTACTAACTATGAAAATCTGAAAAGTTATTTAACATCTTTTATCCTCGTTTTCTTCATATTTATAATACAATAATGATGAATATTTTGTAAGAATTAGGTGGAATAATGTATGTAAAGCATCAAGAACAAAGAAAGGACTCAATATCAGTTACCATTTCTTGAGCAAAGTGAATACCAAATATGTCTGTAAAGAAAGTTTGGTTTTAATTTTGTCCCTCTAGGACTCTACTTTTCTGTGGCTTTTAATAATGAGATGTCAATTTTACGACCTGGTAGTTTATCTACCAGAACCTAAGGACCCATTTTCATTCAGGCATTAAAAAAAAAAAAAAGGCCTTCAGAAAGCAAAAGTGATATTGCCTCAGCAGTTAAGTGTACTGTTAGCATAGGAACAGTTACTAAAGGAAGGACTTTTTTTCCTGTGGGTTTTCAGAGTCATTCAGATGAAAAATCTTAGGAATTTCATGTGTACTGAAGCCTTCTCATTTTTATCAAAAGTGTTAAATCTGAAAAGTATTAAGTTAGAAATTCTTTGGATTATGTCTGAAAATCATTTAATATTTTAGATTATTTGAAGACTGTTTAATCCATCTATTCTCTAGTCCTTGGGACCTATAGGTGGGTTTCAACAGGTCAGTACACTCCCTGAAATCATATACAAAGCCAGTGTTCTATATATTTTGTGCTGAGAAGTCTATAGTATTTAAAGATTATTAAAAGGTTTCACAGCTCAAATTGAATTTAAATTCCAAGCTACTCTCATAATTATCTTTGAAAAAAATTAGACCAAGAGAGGATTATTTCATTAGACTATATATTTTAGCCTGATGTATAATAATCTTCACTGAATAATGCTTTAATAATATGCCTATGTGATTTAATAAAACAAATAATAGCCATATTTTTCCCTAGAAAATACTATAAACATAATTGTTGATCGTAAAGTTCAATAATTACTTGTGTCTCACATTTCACATATACAAGTTTCAATGAAAATTTCCTTTTAGAATCCAGTGTCAGAAAAATCTTAGGTTTGTCTTAGTATCTGCAATTCCAGCTTCTTTTTCACTAATTAAAAAAAAATTTGAATTTATTTGTATGTGGTGCTGGGAACTGAACACAGTGCCTAATGCATGCAAGGCAAGCACACTACCACTGAGCCACAACCCCAGTCCCTTCTTTTTATTTTTCAATAGTGAGAATTTTATTACTCATTCTATTTTTCATTTTTTCCTTGTCTTTCAGGCAACTGAAGCTCAGAATTCAATGGGATTCATTGAAAGCATCTAAGTTGCTCTTACAAATGACATATTTACTTTATCTATTCCATAGAAACCAACCACTTTCTCTTTCTAATTATATTTTATTATATATATTCATATTGTCTTTATATAAACAGTGGAATATTATAGATGTGCATTAAAATAAATCATTTTATAATTGACTGTGTAGGATTAAATGAAAGGAAGATTTTCTTAATTACAGTGAGTAAGGCAAATACATTTTTCATGGGAGAGAAAAAAATGACAAGAAAGAATAAAAACTTATTTCATGATCTTTATAACAGATCATTGCCCTCCATATTTGTCAGGTAACTCTTGAAATGGATTTTCTCAGCAGTTGGATGCTGCTTGTGCCCTTAAAAAGTGGGTCAGCTGTGACTTATAAGAATACTTCAGGCCTTGCAGAACAGTCTAGTCATTTACTCAATACCAATTACTGAATAATTGAGTCACAAAAGGAATAGAAATCAGGCAGTTCATCTGTCTATTCTGGAAGTCAAAGTCTTATTCTTTTAAGTCAAAGTCTCTCACTTTTGTATTCACTCTCTCCTATATGAATGGAGAAGGAAGTGAGTGGATGCATTAGGGTTGGGAAATACAAAAGCTTCAGGGTTGTCATTTCTGAGTTGGGCATGCAAGAATGGTATAATTAAGAATTTGATAATGGAGTAGATGGATTAGTGTGCATCTAAGAAAAGATCTTGGTTATAACCTGGAATCATTTTAAGTTGGTGAATGATTTATTCAAACATTCACTTATTTATTCAAGGTGTATTTATTGAGTTTCTACTCTCTGTAGGTGTTAAGAAATTGGGGACACAAACAAGAAAACACCATTGCTTCTTGTTTCTGAGGATCACATCTGTAGTTTATGGGAGATGAATAATTATATCATTACCCACCAAGAGCAACATAGGATTGTACAAAATGCTGCAAAAACATGGGGACAAAGATGATTGGTATTTCCCAAGTTCAGAGGTCTTTAGAGGAGCTGATTTTGTCCTGGTCTTTACAAATACACAGAATCATAAAGCAGAGAAAGGAAGCATGTTTCAGCCAAGGGGAATGACTTTCAAAACTCTGGGGATGTCAAAATCCATACCACACTTGGGTACTATTTATTAGGGCTGCAATTTAACCTGCGTTTTTGTGGGTGCATGCTAGAAGGTAGTGGGGGATACAGCTAAAAAACTAGAAACAGATTGCAAAGGGCCTTGATCATTTTAAGGTGTTTGGATTTTTTTTGTGTTGGATATGATGAGCCTGAGTCACTCATGCACTTAATTTGAACCCAGGGGCACTTAACCACTGAGCTACATCCCCTATTTATTTATTTAAATTTTGAGACATGGTCTCACTAAGCACTTAATTTGAACCCAGGGGCACTTAACCACTGAGCTACATCCCTAGACTCACTTTTTTTTTTTTTTTTTTTTTAATTTTGAAACATGATCTAACTAAGTTGCTGAGAGAAGGTTGGCCTCAAATTTATTATCCTCCTGCCTCAGCCTCCTGGGTGCTGAGATTACAGGGGTTCACCACACTGCTCAGCTGGTCAGGGTCATATTAACTACCTTTTATAATTTTAAAACAAAATAATAATAACTGCTATCTGTTTAAAAATTCAGCATATTTTTGTGTGTACTCTATAGTTACTGGAATCTGTACCTAACTCAAATTGTAAAGTGCCTTATAGGTGACTGTTTATTACTTCTAAAAAACAATTCAGGTGACTATAAGTGCTTTGCCTGTGTTAGTGATTACCAAGGGAAAAGTTTATTGCTTATTCCAATATTTCATCCATTAGATGAGGACTATTAACCACAGGGCTTCACAACTGCATAGATAATATAAATTCTAAATTGCACAAATCTTTCTATACCAGAGAATACAAATGTGTCTATATACCTGTGCCAGCATTTTTGAAGTAGCAGCTGTTGCCTGGAGCATTGTTTCCCTCTGCATCTGGATTCAGAGGGAAAGAGTACTACAGTTGATTAGCAATACCTTCCTAGGGAAGGTACAGTCACATTTTTGCTGTCCTTGGTTATATCCTTTGTGAGATAAATCAAGGTTTACTGTTTATATCACAAATATATTCTACCTTGCTTTTTAAAATAATTATTTTTTAATGTAGTTGGAAATAATACCTTTATTTTATTTTATTTATTTTATGTGGTGCTGACGATGGAACCCAGGGCCTTGCACATGCTAGGTGAGTGCTCTACCACTGAGCCACAACTCCAGCCCTCTTGCTTTTTAAAATCATATGAAGAATATGGTTGAAAGTTAGTTAACTTAGTTCCAGGGTTACCCATGGAAGAAATAGTGTACTTAGTGACAGAATAATTAAATAAGTTCTTTATTACTACAAGTTGAAAAAGTATAAGAAGATAAAGAAGAGAAACAGAATTTCTAGGATGCAAGATCTTAGAAGGTGATCAAATGCCAATACTAATGAATAGTGCAAAGATTATAAGTATAAAAAATTTAATGTGAAAGTATTCAATAAAGGAGAGTTGAAGAATAAAATAAGGTATAATATTTTTCCTGAAGCTGGAAAAGCTAGATTCATGAAGTAACCATGCATGCCAGAAAAACAGAAAAGAGTAAAAAGATCTCATTCTCCCTGTGGAGGACAAGAAGACAGAGCCAAGTTGAAGTCTGGGCTGAGTTCAAAGCTTCCTCAGAAGGTTGAAGACTTCTTTCCACTGTTCTGACCTCTGCAGATCTTGAGACTTTGTTAATATACTATTAAAAAGTCATACAGAATAAACTAACTTTTTCCTTTTTACTCACTTTTCCCCCTCAATTCCAGATGGCTAAGTGATTATTTTCATATATCACAATTTTTATTTAGTTGTGTGGCCTATTAACCACTTTGGACATATCTTAAAGCAAGATCTTGGGCCAATTAGCCATGCAATCCCTTCCAGATCTGTGAATGTACTATAAAAATAGATAATACTGTACTTGGAAAATTCTCCTCTTATCCAAAAAGCCTTAGTAATTTGAGAAAGTAAATTCTTTCTGTAAGAATTTAAACATCAGTAAACAGTGTACGACTTAGAAACAAAACAGGGAATCATATTAGTTGACAGAAGAAGCCATTGTTCTCACTTTGAAGATGAAGAGAGAGAATCATAAATCAATACATTATTTATAACCTGCACACCTTGTTCAACAAATCAAAGATTGGACCTTCAAGCTATCTAGCAAAATATAATTATGAAACCAAACTATTTGATAAATACAATTGTTATAGATCTAAAAATAGTTTATTCAAGAATTTGCTTTTATGTTTATGTACATTTTTTTCTATTTTTTATTAGAGCTTTATAGTTATACATAGTAGTTGGGTTCATCCCAACAAACTCATATAATGTGTAGTATCTTAATAATTGATTTTATACCTTACTTTACCTTTGTAGAATCATTCTTAAGTAAATACAAGCCTTCAGAATGCCTCTTTTCCACTTTTCTTGGTTTGAGCTTTACATTTCCTCTAAATAATGTGTTTTGAATATATGAATGCTAAGGTATAAATTTTAAAATATATTTGGATATCTATGTATTGGCATATGGCTTAAAAATACTTACGTTTTGTTCAGATTTACATTATGAGACAATATTTGATAATTAAATCTCCTAAGAGGCCATACTTCCTGTTAACCTAATTGAAGATTAAAGTACTTTGTTCTCCTTTGTTCAGAGACCCAGAGTGTGAAAGGAAAATTTGTAAACTATTATACACTGATGATTTATATTTGTTTATATTTATTTATTAATTCACAACTTCTCTAGTTCATATCACCTTTAGCCTGAATGCATAAAATCTTGGAGGGTATATCTTATAGTAAGACATGACTACACATTAATCTTAGATTTTTAAATGCAGATACACTTAAGAGTCATGACACAAAAATTCTTTTTAGAAGTTCTTTGAAGTTTCCAACTGTGATTTTGTACCCTTTGTCAAATATTGAAGAGATATGGATCTCTGAAAATTTTTTGAAGAAATTCATCCATGAACAACACACATCTTGTAAATGTGTTCCACTTACCCAGTGAAATTGGTTCTCTACCAGTCACTGCTTTAATATGATAAATTCATTAAAAATTACTTTGAGGTGCTGGGGTTGTGGCTCAGCGGTAGAGCACTTGCCTGGCACATGCAAGGCCCTGGGTTCTATCCTCAGTACCACATAAAAATAAGTAAATAAAATAAAGGTATTATGTCCAACTACAACTAAAAAATAAATATTTAAAAAATTATTTTGATGTAATGATCAATTTGTTTCTAAGTTTGATTTTTAAAACTAACCAAAAAGGGGCAAAATTGAATAAAAGTGACATCAGCAAGCATAGAATCAGAATACTTCCCCTCTTAAAAAGACCTTTGAGATTTCCCTTAGAAAAGAAAAAAGATGTGGAAAATGGTAATTTAATTAATTCAGTCTTTGAAGAAATCTGTATCCTACTCTATGCTCTGCCTCTCATGTACTGTGTAACACTTAATTTCTCATAATTTCTTTGGAGTACTCTTTTTCAAGTTATGACTGTCCTTGGACTTGATACCCTCTTTTATGCCTACTTTCCCTGGTGGGGTTCATGGAGACTGCCTCCTATTTCTCGAGAGGATATTTGCTAAAACAAAAATGAAATCAATTGCCAGGATAATTCTACCTAGTTGTGTGTTTTTACAGCAAAAGTCAACAGCACATTGTCCCATTGCTTTTAAAAAAAAAGTTCAAAATTGGCATCAGGAAGTGATGCTGTGACCTCAGTTACATGGGGATTGAAGGCATTTCCTGGGTTGCAGATGTTTTGCTTACAGGACTGAAGAATTATAGAACTGATTCATTTTCTCTTTTTTTTTGCTTATTCCCTTTTTTCTTTTCTCTCTCTCTTCTTCCATCAGCTGCATTCCTTCTGAGCTCTCTAGGGATTTAAATTTTTCATATGGACCCTAGTTTCACAGATAATGAGATCCAAAGTATATGTCCCTGCCACATTTCTCCCCAAACACTTGTCATCATTGTCATTCATATGGAATATTATTTAGAGTCTGATTATTTACAGATGTATAAAAAGCCTGGCACAAAGAAAGTAAAGGAATTTTACTAGCAGGAACTCATAAAATAGAAATATCAGTTTGAATGGAAGAATATATGCTTATTTTGAAAAGGAAAAACCAGAGATGTTCGCCTCTTTTGTGGGTCTTTCGCCTGCAGGGCTTAAGTTGAAATTCTCCTTAGATATGATATCTCTTTCCCTTTTGGATTGATGAATATTTGGACAGCAGAGAACACCTAACTACCTTTCTAACTCTTGAGCTTAACTCAGTTTGTGGTCTGTAAGATGATTAATAAATATTTGTTGAACTGAAAGGAATCTTTCGTAGTTATTAAGCAGTAACTGTAACAACACAGTAATGTTTGGGTCTGAAAAGGCTATTATAAAAATTATAAGAGTCATATATTCCCTGCTGAGATATTAATGTCTGCCAAACTTGAACAGAAAAAGGGCATCCTTAGGGAGAAAATGAGGTAATACATAAATTAATTTTGCCATGAAATGATCCAGAACAATCTAGGGCATTCTGAAGTGAGTGCCAATTGAGGCGGATGAAAACTGCTTTTTAAAATATGTCAACTTTCCCAAAATATGAAGTCATTGCATTTTCTACTAATTGATTGGCTTGCAAAATTCACCTCCTGGAACAGTCCTAACTTCCAATGAGAGAGGTGTGAGTTTAAGAAATAAATCTTGTTTTTGTAGATATAATAAAAGTCTACAAACAGAATGTGACATAATGACTTAGGTCATCAAGACTTGTCCTTTGAAGTGTAATTTTTAGGTATACCTACTTATTAAAAAGTGCTTCATCAGAATAAAAAAGGGATCTGTTCCACTGTTTTACTTTATAATGACTTTTGGAAAAATCTATGCTTACTGTTTTAAGTGATCACTTGAGTAATACATGGTCTCTGTGAAAATCTTAAATAATATGTAAAGTTTTAAAATTGAAAAATCCTTGTGCTAATCCATTTCTAGAAATATTACTATTTATAGATTTTAATATATAATTACAGAGGTTTTCTGTAAGCATAAGTATAAATCACAAAAAATGGACTTTTGTCCATTTTCAATGTTTTATAAGTATATATAGTATATGTGTACTTGCAAACTAACTAGATATACATGATAATAAATAGATCCATAATTTGAACTATAATAATACATATTTTAGTTAATCCTAAAATAAATTCGAAATGCTTTACTAAATTGAAAGTAAATACTCTGAGCAGGCACAGTGGTCCATGCCTATAATCCCAGTGACCCAGGAAGCTGAGGCAAGAGGATTGAGATTGAGGCCAGCCTCAACTTAGCAAGACCCTCAGCAGTTTGGCAAGACTCTGTCTTATAATAAAAATAAAAAAAAAAACTGGGAATGTATCTCAATAGTAAAGTTCCCCAAATTTAATCCTCAGTGGGAGTGTGCACGTGCGCGCGCACACACACACACACACACAGTACTTTGTGAGTAAATAGAAAATTAGTATTATACTGATTATTTTATACTAATAGTCTCAGAAAATTTGAAGTTAAAGTAAGTCAGAATATATATACTGAGTAGTTGGTTTTGTTCTAGGTGTTTCCCCATTTTTCTTCTCATTAATTTAATTCTTATATCATCTCTGTGGAGTAGTATCTCCATTTTTACAGGTCAAAAACTGAGGCTCAGAGGTGAAGTAACTTATTCCATGACTTAATAAAAACAAATAGCAGAGCCAGTGTTTGCTCTTAAAAGTATAGTGAACTTTATTCAGTCTGAAAATTTGACTATATATGATTTAATTTTTTAAAAATATAAGAAATATAGCTTGTTAGAATATTAAAATCAAGAGGACAGAAACTTTTTCTCTCCAGTCTCCTGACTCTCTTCTTTTAGGCACAAAGTAATGTTCACGTTGTTTTTTTTCCTGTGCTGGGGATTGAACTAAGAGCCTCCAGCATGTGAGGCAAGCACTCTGCCATCAAGTTATATCATGTCCAACCCCTGCCCCCCCCTTTTTTAGGAAAGGCTTCACTAAGTTGCCCAGACTGGCCTTGAATTTACAATTTTCCTGCCTCAGCCCCCTGAGTTGCTGGAATTCTAGGCCTGTGCCAATACACTCAGCATGTTAACGTTTTGTTTTCAATGAATTAAATCTATGCTCTTCTGTTATCCTTTCCTCAATAATTGTAGCTGAACCATTTACCCTTTCCATTGGAGCCTACATTCTGGTGAATGCAGGTAATAAGTAAGCTAATCAATTATATGATTCCAGACACTGAATAAATGCTATGAAGGAAATGAAGTATGACTCATGTACCCAGAATTATGTGTGTGGTTGTATGTGTGGGCTCATTATAGGTATTATGTTGTCTGTTGTATGTGTAAGTTTTATATGTGTTGAATGTTTTTTTGTGTATATGCTGTGTGCATTTTTTGAGTGTGACGTGCAGTGGGTTCTATGTATGTGTTGAATATGAATGTGTGTGAATATTGGTGATTGTGTTTTATTTTAGGTAAGATGGGGCCAGAGAAGACATTTCTGAAAAATGCCTTGTTGAAATTGTAGATCAAAAGTTAATGTTGTGTTTATGGTATAGTTCTAAGAATAAGGTATATGCAATTATGTTAGCACCAAACTGTAATGTGATGATGAGGAGAGAACAATACATATTTAACAACTTCTCCTTTCATAGATTATCACACTGAATCCTCACAATTACTCTATGAAGTGAATATTTTAACTGGGATTCAAAAGGCATCTTCTGACCTCAGACCTTGGTGCTCTTTAAGCTTAAAAAAAATGGAGAAGGAAAGATGTAAAGCACTGTTAGAAGTAGATAGTGGAGCTGGGTGTGGTGGCACACACCTGTAATCCCAGTGGCTCAGGAAGCTGAGACAGGAGGATTGCAAGTTCAAAGCCAGTCTCAGTAAAAGTGAGGCGCTTAGCAACTCAGTGAGACCCTATCTCTAAATGAAATACAGAATAGGGCTGGGAATGTGGCTCAGTAGTGAGTATCCCTGAGTTCAATCCCTGGTACCCCCCAGGCCCCTCCATAAAGGAAGTAAATAGTGGAGAATCATAATTTCTGATTGTGGAGAAAAGTAAATGTGAAAGGGAAGCATGTGAAGTCCATTATTATAGCATAACTGACTTACTGGGAATATTAATAAGCCAAAATAACGTAAAACAGAATAATGACTGGCACAGTGTGTGCTACCTGTGGGTTTTTTTTTTTATTGCTGGCCTGGGACATTCATAGGAGAAACTAATGCAGTATATTGACACATGAGGTCTATGACTTTTAAAGCTTGAAGAAGAATTGAGTGCATGCTATATAGTCCAGCTGTGTACCAAGATGCTTGTCCTCAGCATGCAAGCTGAGAACAATGGAGATGTAACACAAATCCACCATACATTGCTGGATAATAGTTGAAACTTAACTTTTGCCCATGGAGCTACTAAAAATATATTTGGAATGTATTTTTTGAATTATTTAATTTCCTTAGAAATGACAAAGAGTTCATTTAGTCACATTACCGTGGAACAATGATTTTTAATTTTAGCTGTACAGATCTCCTCCTTTTATAACAATTGAATTCATAGGTAGCCCAAAATTGAACAATGTAAAAATTAGAACATACATATTTAAAAACTCTCAAAAATTGAATAACCACATGTTGAGAGCCACAGCCAAAGGGGCCCCAGCAAACTTCCATTTCGCCTAGCCGTCTCCTTGCAAAATTCCTCATTGGCAACCTTCCATAACAGGTACTGTCCTCCATTTAGCACAGCTTTACACATATTAGCCCAATCTGCTGGCGTCATGTTCAAGTTGGTAATGGATTCGACCAAGCTTACAGTGAAGGGTGCTTGAGGACCATAGGTTGTTACAGCCTCTTTTAGCTGATTCACTGTTTTGAAATTTAAACTTTTTAAATTTGGATTCATCAGAGCTTGGTGCTGATAATGCCAAGGTCGCGGGTTCGTTCCCCGTATGGGCCACCAAATGCCGCAGTCTGGCTGGGCACAATTCAGGAGCCACTTGTCAAAAGAAACTAACTTTATTTTTAGAACCACACATGCCAAACAAAACAGCTCCTCAGGAAAAAACCCTCAGAGCCCAACTGCCACCACTGGCTTCCCACAAGCCACTTTCACACTCACCAGCCTCTTCACCTCCCACAATCCTCCTGCTCTTAAGGCCGATTGGCTGGGTTGCATGGGTGGAGCCAAAAAAGTCCCCCAATGAGCATTCCGTGGTCTGAAAGGGCAGGGAAACAGCCCAATGAGCATCACCGCAGAGGAGCCAATCAGCTAGATGTTGCTGGGGCCGCTGTGAGCCAATCATCAGCCGGCAGTCTGGAAGTTTGCTGGCAGCTGGAAGTTTGCTGGGGCCCATTTGGCTGTGGCTCTCAACAACCACACTCAAAACAAATGTAACAAGTTCTATTAAAAGACAAAGATTACCAGATTTAAGAATAAAATAAAGAAAAAATAAAATGAGCTTCTGTACTTGAAAATAAAATGAGAAAATTCCAACTAAAATAAAGTTGGCATAGTTGTATTAATATCAGACAAAATGCACTTTAATATTGTTAGAGAGTTTAGATATTGATCAAAAGAACTTGACAGTTTTTGAATAACCAAATTAGCTTAGCCCAGTTCAACACATATGTTTTATAATATGATATTTGAGCATTAGCAGTCCATGTTCTAACTTAAGTCTTTAGTAAATCATAGTAACTTTCTTATTCTGGTTTGTTACAAATGCTAATGTATTTTGTTTTTCATCTGAACCTATATTTTAAACTCTGGATTAAATATGTTATCTAGACAAAATAAATAGCATTATTATTTGGTTGTGAGCAACAACAGGGACACATTCTTATGGTACAAATGAAATCACTCCCATTTACTCTGTTTTAGTGGATAGATGACCTATATTCATTAGTGAGAAAGTAACTTTAGAATGATGGAATGCCTCAAGGAGCAGTCCTCTTTTTTCTTCATGATCACCTGAATAGGCCAAGTTAATTATGGTACAGGGGTTAGCGGAGCTACTGTGTCCTCACAAAATGGATAGGCACAGAATCAGCATCAGCATTGAGGAAGCAGAAAGCCTCCACAGTGGCCAAAGGATTAAGTACTTTTCTTTGGCATGAATTCATTGTTCCTTCCAACATTTATGCTTTTGTATAAATATTTTTATTTTGTGTGAAGTCAAATCAGTATCACCAGGGCAATGAACTTTATTTGTTGGACATATTGTTCTGGTGATTTTATGTAGTAGACTGTTAAAAATTCTATTCTATTAGAGATGTTGACTTCAGTGTTAGGTAATGGATGAGGGAAAGTGAATTAGCAGGAATTTAGATGCTAAATTATTTTGATTTTGTTTACATGTTAATTTGTCTTTTTTTGTGGTTCATTTTAGCATAATTATAGTTTTCTCCCCCTCAGAAATCTGATTTTTCTTAACATATGTCACATGATTTATGTTGTACAATATGATATGTATTGACTCTTATGTCAGCCACTGGCCATTGATAAAAGTGGACAGTTTTCATGAGGATATTATCCTGGCAAATGAGATATCTAAAGAATTCAGAGCGATTGAATAAGTCACTGTGTATTTAAGAAGTGTTTTTAGACTACAATTAAAATATAACAGCTTTAAATGTTCAAAATATGTTTATCTCTTTTGATCTTAAATAAGTTTGCTCATCAGTAAAAATTAAGAAGACAATTGAGCTACCTAATTTGTAGGGTTCTTGTGAAATTAAAGGAAATGCAAATATTTGTTATTTTTTAAATATAATCTGGAAGGGCATGATGGTGGGAGGTATTATAATAGGCATTTTGAGACAAAAGGTTGAAAATGTCATAAATGAAGGCCTTTGACTTAAAAGCTAAAATTCTTTAAAATCTTCAGATTGCTTAAAAGTGAGACTTATCCAGGTAAAGACTGTCATAAAAACAGGTGGCTGTTTATTTTCAGTAATTTGAAGGAGCTTGGTAAGTACTAAGGATTCTTTCTTCTGCCATGTAAAGATGACTTAAACACATCTAAAGGCCTGGTACTGCAAATGTAAGTTAGAGAGATGGGTAATATTACTAGAAACCGTGATATCATTGAAACCAGAGAGTGGACTACAGATAAAATTTTTCAGTTACTATCTTTACTAAATAAAAAGCTCATTTTGGTTAAGAAGTTGTTTGGGTGATGCACTTGGTTTTCCCTTTCCATTTTGTTATAGTGTGGAAAGTAGCTTCTTAATATGAGGAGTATCTACAGTGCTCTAGTGTTATAGCATCAGTATATGAAGGTAACAGAAGTAAAGCAAGCTTGGGAGAAAGAATGTCCTGGATCAATGCTCCAATATAGAAGTTAAATTTAATATAACATGAAAGCAAATACATGGGATTTTTGTGTTATCACAAATTATTAAAATATAGCTTTTAAATATGCTGAAAAGAACTTGAGTAAAGTTGTATGACAGATTATCCTGGTTTGTCTATGGATTTTGATTTTCAGTGCTTAGCATCCTTCTGGGAAAACTGGGACAGTTGATCATCCTAAGAGGAAAATATCAGATAAATATCTGGGCTTTAAGTTGCACCAATTGATCTCAATATAAATTGAAGAAAAATAACAATGCCCTTAGGAATGTCTCTGTAATATAGTTTTACCAAGTGTTTTGTGAGGAGCAGGAGTTGGGGAGAATTTCTGTCTGCATTATTGAGCATATGGTTGTCATAGTAGTTTTTCCATTCACCTTGTAGCATTGAAGAGAAATAAGATGGTATCATGCACCAACACCCACACCCTTTAGGAGAGTTTCTGGTGGAATGATCCACGGTCTCGTTGCAGAGATGGGAGAAGGACCATGCAGAGGAAAACAACCCACCATACTAGAGTAAGTCTGTGACAGCGATATAATCAGAAAGGTAGGCTGACTCCTCGAAAGCAAGTGTAGCAGCATGAAGTTCCCATTCCTTGATTCCTCGAGTGTGGACAGCAACAGCAAAAGGAAGAGGCTTTTCTTCAGTTAGTATACCAAAGAGAAACTGTAAGAAGAAATAGCTGTTTGGTTAGAAAAAGCAAATATCCTGGTTATCTTATAGGTCCAATATTTGTTGAACACAAGCACACACATATATACATACTTAAGAATCTTGCTAGGTGCTTGGGGAATGTGATTATAATTAAGATGAGCCATAAGAGCAACAGACTATGGTTCTTAGCTCTTCTGAGTTTTTGGGCTGGATAATTCTCTATTATGAGGGGATGTCCTGGGTTGGTGTTTATCTGCATCAGTGATCTCCAATTACCAGATGTAACAGCACCTCTCCCAAGTTCTGACAGTCAAGAATGTCTGAAAACATTGCCAAATGTCCTTTGGAGGATAAATTGATTTTTGTTGAGAATAACTACTATACATACTGATAGTTCATATTGCCATGTAAAGATGACTTAAACACATGTGAAGCAGTGAATTCCATCTTAATTAATACTGCCATTAATGGATGTAGTTGGATCTTGTTGGAGAGAGAGAAAATATTAACCATTCATCGCTATCATTTATTGAATGCTTACTATGTATAAGGAAGTGCATACGATAATTAAGGCTTTACATTTATTATATAGATCCTTCAAGGGTTTTATGAGGTTGGGGCTTCACAAGGTTGAAAAATGAAAGGATTCTCAAGGCTCTCAGAGTGTACTCTTACAAGGCACCTGTTTTAGCCAGCTTTTTTTGTTGCTGGTGTCCAAAAGACCCTGACAAGAAAAACACAGAGGAGGAACAGTTTATTTTTGCTCATGGTTTCAGAGGTTCAGTCGATAGTGTGCCAACTCCGTAGCTCTGGATGAAGCAGAACATCATGGCAGAAGGGCATGGCAGAGGAAAGCAGCTCAGACATAGCAACCAGGAAGCAGAGGGAAAGCTCTATTTACTAAGGACAAAACATAAACCCAAAGGCACATTCCAATGACCTACTCCCTCCAGCCAGCTCTACCTACAGTTACCTACAATTACAACCTACTTAATGCACTGATTATTTTATGTCTCTGGTTATCTAATTATTCACCTCTGATAATTCTTGCATGGTCTCAGACATGAAATTTTGGGGGATACTTTATACAAAAACCATATAATTCTGTCCCTGGCCCCCAAAAGCTCACACCCATCTTATAAGGCAAAATACATTTAGTCCATTTTCAAAAGTCCCCATAGTCTTAACAGTTCCTACATTACCAAAAAGTTCAAGTCCAAAATCTCATCTGAAACTCAAGGCAAACTCATGGATGGTTTTTCCCTGTAAAGATCAAAAGCAAGATGTATCTATCTATCTGTCTATATAGAGAGATAGATAGATAGATAGATAGATAGATAGATAGTATAATAATAGTTATATATATATAATGGCACAGAGTAAACATTTCCATTCCACAAGGAAGAAATAGGGGCACAGAAAGAAGGGATGGGATCAAAAAAGATCAAAATTCTGCTGGAAAATTCTGTAGTTCCACATCCAGCAGCTGGGGCACATGACATTGTGATGTTCTCTACAAAGGGCTTGTATAGTTCTGGCCTTAATGGCCCTGCTGGTGAAGTACACATGGCCTCTCTTGCTTGTTTCTGCTCAGTTCCTGCAGCTTCCTTGGCAGACATCCCACATTATTGGCATCTCTTATTCGTGGGGCTCTCCAGTAGCTTCAACTGCCTTCTTACATCTTTATGCATCACTCTATAAGGGACAGCCCACAGAGATTTTGGCCTCTCAGGTCTACAGCATTCTGCATTCCTGCAGAACCAGCACTATATGGTTGATGCCAAGGTCTGTCACCATCTCAATCAGTAACCAAGTCTCCTGGGACCATCAGTGCGGCAGCTTCTGAGTGTTTGGGAAACTGATCATGGTAAAACATACAACAAACAAACAAAACAAATTTTCTAGTCATCCCCTTCCCCTGAAAACAGGGTGCCCCCAAGGCTTCTTCTCAAAGGAATTTTTATTTTTGGACCCTTTAGCCTGAATTAGGTGTGATCTTGCCAATTCCTGAGATAACCTCAAGCCATCTTTCCTATTGTTTCTAAGTACTTAGCATTTCTTTAGTGGCTGTACTATCTTTAACAACCACACTTAGCCCCAGTTTTACTTGCACTTTTTTGTACAAACTGCAAGTTTTTTAGATCTTTCTGCTCTTCAATCTTCTCCTGATTATCACAGCAAATTTGGCTAGTCTACCAGAAATATCCATGTAGTCTTATGAAATTTCCTCCGCCAGATGGATTAGCCCATCATCTTTAAATGCAGCCAGAAAACTCAGGGCATGGGCAACATGAAGATAACTTCTTTGCCAGAACATAACATGAATGGCCTCTAGTCCAATTTCCAGTAGAGTCTTCCTCCTTTTCTGAAATCTCATGAGTCCAATCTTTACTGTCCATAGTGTTATTGGCATTCTATTCTTTTGAACTCCCACCAAAATTGTCCATTAAGCTCCACTTACAACAACCTAATGCTTTTCCAGCTTGCATCTGTAAACTTTTAAAATTCCCTCCCTGTAAACCAGTTCCAAAGGCTTCTAAATGGTTAGGTTTGTCATTCTACTGGTACTGATTTCTGTTTTAGTCAGTTTTGCATCACTTTGACTAGAAGACCTGATGAGAACAAAATAGAGGAGGAAAAGTTTATTTTGGCTCACAGTTTCAGAGGTTCAGTCCACAGTAGACAAACTCCGTAGCTTTGGGCTGAAGATGAGGCCAGTTCTTCAGATTTTAGACATTCAGATATGTATCATGGTCTCTTGTTTTAATTTGCAATTTTACAATGACAAATAATTTTATGAATTTTTCACATGCATTTTTCCCATCTGTGCATCTTTTTTGGAGAGGTGCCAGTTTAAATGTTTTACCAATTTTAAGTGAGTTATTTATTTTCTTTTCATTAAATTTTAAGTATTCTTTGTATATTTTGAAAATAAATCCTTTATCTAATATGTTTTAGAAATATTTTCTTCCAATCTGTAGCTGTCTTTTCATTCTGTTAATATTATCTATTGCAGAAAAGGAATTAATTTTAATTAAGTACAATTTATTAATTCTTTCTTTAATAGTTCTTGCTTTTGGTGTTGTATTTAAAAACTTGGTTCCAGGTATGGTGGTGTTCATGTGTAATCTCAGCAAATAGGGAGGCTGAGGCAGGAAGATTGCAAGTTCCAGATCACCCATGGCAGCTTAATGAGACCCTATCTTAAAATAAGATTACAAAAAAAGAGGTTGGGAACATAGTTCAATGGTAGATCACTCTGGGTTCCATTTCTACTAACAAAACAAAACAAAACTAAACCTTATCATTAAAACTAAGGTTACCTGGATTTCCTCCTATTATCTCCTAGGAGTTTTGTTGTTTCAGATACTACTTTTATGTCAATAATCTTAGGGTAATATTGTGAAAAAATAAGATCTACATTCTTTTTTGCATTTTTCTTTTTGCTGTGAATGCTCAATTATTCCAGTATTATTTCTTGAAATTACTTTTTTTTTCTTTTGGTCAACTTTATTGATATCAAATACATCCCTTCTTTTTTCCCCCACATTTTTAATTGGGGCATTGTAGTGCACCAATTGTAGTTGTACATAATGATGGGATTTGTTATTACATATTTGTTCATAATATAACTATATAATTCGACTAATATCACTTCTTAGTACTTCCCGTTCCCTCCCTTGATTTCTTTCCTGAACTGATCTCTCTTTGATTTTCTTTTCTTTTCTTTTTTTTTTTAAAGAGAGAGAGAGAATTTTTTTAATATTTATTTTTTAGTTATCGGCGGACACAACATCTTTGTTTGTATGTGGTGCTGAGGATTGAACCCGGGCCGCCCGCACGCATGCCAGGCAAGCGCGCTACCTCTTGAGCCACATCCCCAGCCCTCTCTTTGATTTTCATGAGATCTGCCCCCACCTTTCTTTTTCCTCTCTGGCTTCCACATATGAGAGAAAACACATGACCCTTGACCTTCTAAGTTTCACTTATTTTGTTTAACATAATGGTATCTAGCTCTATTCATTTCCATACAAATAACAAAATTTCATTTTCCTTTATGGATGAATAAAACTCACATTTATAAGTATATATACACCACATTTTATTTATCCATTCATCCATTGATGGACATTTAGGCTGGTTCCACAGTTTGGCTATTGTGAATTGTGCCGCTGTAAACATGGTGGGTATGCATGTATCACTGTAGTATGATAACTTTAATTCTTTAGTATAAATATTGAGGAGTGGCAGAGATGGGTTATATGGTAGTTCCATGTCTAATCTTTTGACAAACCTCCATGCTGAAAGAGGAGTGTTTCTTTTTCTTCACATCCCCTTCAGCATTTATTATTTGAATTCTTGATGATTACCATTCTGACTAGTGTGAAATGAAATCTAAATGTAGTTTTGACTGCATTTCCCTAGTTGCTAACAATATTGAACTTTTTAAAATATTTTTGTGGGCCATTTATAATTCTTCTTTTGAGAAGGATCTGTCTGTTTAATTCATTTACTCATTTATTAACTGAGTTTTTTTTTGGTGTAAACTTTTTGGGGCTTTTTATATATTCTAGATATTCAGCTTCTGTCAGAAGAGTAGTTAGCAAAGATTAACTCCCATTTGTAAGTTCTATTTTCACATTTCTAATTAGTTCCTTTGCTATTCAGAAGCATTTTAACTTTATGACATCCCATTTATTAACTCCTGTCATTATTCCCTGAGTTTTAAGGGTCCTATTGAGAAAGGAAAATGACCATTTTCCCCTCTTTGTTGATTGCCTTGGCTTCTTTGTTAAAGATTAGATAATTATGTATGTGTGAGCTTTTTTTCTGGGTTCTCTATTGCATTGGTCTATGTTTCAATAATTATTTTAATAATACTGTACTGTCTTGATTACTACAACTTTATAAGAAGTCTTAAAATGAGATAGCATCAGTCCTCCAACTTTATTTTTTGGTATTACATTGGCTATACTGGATCATTTGGTTTTCCCTATAAATTTTAGAATTAGTTTTTAAATATCTATATAATTGTAAGTATAATGTTGAATCAGTAAATGGAACTGATAAGAATTGATGTGTTAACAAATCTTATGGTTCATGAAAATGAAATACACATAATCATTTTGTTCTATGATACCTACTTTTTCTATTGGAGTGCTTAATAAATTAATTATAGTTATTTTACATTCCCCATCTGACAATTTCACAATCTCTGTCATCTCCAAGTAGTTCTCATGCTTATTTTGTGCTAAGGTATCAAATACCTGGAGAATTTTTGTTTCCTCTATTGTCTCTGAGTTTCAACAAGAAGTTCTTCTAATACAGAGTCATAGCCTTGCAGGTCTTTCAGCTCCAATCCTTTATTATACTGCAAACTTTTTGAGACTCTGGTAAAAAGTGGGGGAAAAGAAATGTTCTATAATCTTATGATTTAAATCTTTTGATGGGCTTGTGTCCCCAGGCTGTGATCTCCCAAAGTGTTTCAAAGCTTTTTATTTATTTTTCCTTTCTGCTCACCTCCAGACACTTAGGTGAGAAGGTAAGATTAGATGGTAATGGAGTTAGAAAATTGCCCTTCAACCTGTAAGTCTCTGGAAAAGCCGCCCCCTCCCCTCAAAGGAGAGTAGGCCTTTGTTACAGTGAATACAACAGGCACATCTCAGAATGATTGCTTTCCCCTTCCTGCCAAACATGAGGTAATTTTTCTTGGCTTCACCATAAGACCTGATGGCATTCCTAGAGGTAAAACTCATGCAGGCATTAGAGCTCATAAAACTGCAGCCCATAGGAATTTCTTAGTCTCAAGGTAGTACACACTCAGCCTCCAGAAATTTGTCAAAATTACCATGGACGTGTACCTACCCATTTATGATTCTATTGTTTTCTGCTTCAGGTAAACTGATCTCAGCTGTGTTTCTTTTTAGTCCTGTCTCTCCAGACTTTGTGATGTTGGTTTGCATTGTGACCTCAGTTCTCTGCTGAGGCAAGAGAAATCATCAGTTTTCACTTAGTTGCATTTTTTCCCTTATTTGAAGAACAAGATGATGTTTTCAAACCTTTTACATGTCAGAGTTGAAACTGGAAGTTGCTACATACATTTTAATCACCTCTGCACGTATTTAAATTAAAAAATACATATATATAGTCCATATGTAGGGAGGATAGAGAAGTATTTTAGTCTTTCTTTTACGTAGTTAATCAAAATAATTTGTTACTGATAGTAGAAATGAGGAGGATATGGAGCATTACACACACATGTATCCATAGTTAGTGGTACAGGTATAAATTTTTTCCTACAAATCCATAAATTTTGATAAATGCTATTTCACAAAATTTTTAACAAAGGGAAAATGCGCGCTGACATTAATTGTGTTAGTTGCATTATCATGTATATTCCTGGTGGAGATTACTTCTGGTTTCACTAGGCATTTGTGAGCCTGGATCCATTGCTTGCAATTTTCTGAATATGATGATTGATTTTTGTTTTGTTTTCTGGTGCTGAGTATGGAACTCAGGGCCCTGTACATGCTAGGCAGGTGCTCTACCACTGAGCTATATCCCCAGTCCCATGTGTGATCACTGGAAAAATATTCGTTAGATTAATTTCTGGCTGTCTACATTTAAGGCCCTCTTTCCCTTCCTGTGTCTGCCTGTGCCTTGGTATCATAATGATAAGTGTATTAACACAATGTATTACAGTAGAATTCCTGAAAGTCATTCCTATTTTGAGAAGGCTACCAAATGATTCACTCTATTTAGAAGTGACCATGAACTCCAAATATATTCTACCATACTCAAGGTAAATGAGTAGTTAATTCTACTTTCCTTTGATAGATTACAATGCCACCCAGGGGTTGGGGGGAATCATAATAGAGGGAAGGTTGATCTTGCGTTTGATGATTGTTCTGAAATCTCTTACTATTCCTAAGAGACTCTTTATATTATACACTTTTATAGGTGTGTGATCACATAACTGAAAGCATTATTTCAATAAATAAAATGTAAACATTGATAATAAATTCATAAATTATATGAATAAAGACATAATCAGAAAGGGTTTAATCCCAGGAGTGTGAGGATGCTTCAGTATGAAAAAAATGTATAAGTGTAATTTACCACATTAATTGCCTAAGGGTAAAAAGTATGTAATAATTTCAATTTTATACAAGAAAAAGGATTTGATAAAGCTCAAAACACATTTATGACTCGGAACTGTTAGAAACATAGGAAAAATAAACTTCCTGGAATTAGTAAAGGTAATGTATTAAAATTTTGGCAAGCATTATACTTAATAATGAAAACTTAAATGCACTGCTTTTCAGATAGATATGAAAACAAGGCTTTCACTATCACTGATAATACTTAAGAGTTGTGGAAGTTGTAGACAATACTGAGAGAAAATTTAGGAGGGAAACAAAAAAGCATTCCATGGTGTTTTAGAATGCAAGAGACCAAAAGCTGTCACTTTATAAACTATTTTGACTACTATTTAAATTTCTTTAGGGTGTATTTTAGTATGTATCTTTAATCAAAATTCTCTGTTTATGCCAGTGTGACATCTTATATTCTTTAGAAACATACACATTTCTTCAATCTTAAAATTTCTTAGGGTAGAGCTGATCCTTGAATTCCTATAATTTTTAGATCTGATGTTGTACTTCATTTTCACTTTATTTTATTTGTGTTATATTGCTTTTTATTTTTTTAATCTTTTATAATGAGATATTTTTCAAAGAACCCTTTTCTGTTTCTACTTGTTGCTTTACCTTCAATTTAGTACATGTGTGTATACACACACACACACACACAAACACTTGCATAAGTTTTTCTCTTACTTCATTCCAATTTCTTTTTTTAAAAATATTTATTTTTTTAGCTATAGGTGGACACAATATCTTTATTTTATTTTTATGTGGTGCTGAGGATCAACCCAGTGCCTTACACATGCTAGGCGAGTGCTCTACCTCTGAACCACAACCCCAGCCCGTTTTATTTCCAATTTCTTATTGAGAATTCCTTGGAAGCTCAACACTTGTTCTTTTTTTGTTTGTTTGTTTGTTTCAGAAGAAAATTATTTCTCTATTTTTCTCGTGTAGAGTTATATATATTTTATAATGCAGTTGTTCAAGTTTTCAGTACTTCTGCTTATTTTGTATCTGCTCAATCTACTGCTTTCTAAGAAGTTGCTACCACAATCTTTTTAAATGTTGGTTTATGTGCCTCTTCCTGCAGTTGTGTCTGTTGTTGCTTGGTATAATTTGAAGATATTATTTGTAAAACATAAATATCATGCTATTTTATGGATGCATATTCTTTATTTATGACTTCTTTTTATAAGAATACAATGTTCTCTTTTTTCCCTATATGATATTAGTGGCCTGAAGTTCTTTTGTATCCAATATTAAGTTTTCAACTCTCCACTTTGGCTTATCTTAATCAATATTCTACATTCAGTTTAGCATTTTTTTAAAATGACTTAAAATTGATACTATAAAGGATGGGAGTATAGTTTAGTTGGTAGAATGCTTGCCTAGCCAGCACAAGGCCCTGGGTTCAGTCCCCAGCACCACCACCACCACCACCAACAACAACAACAACAAAAAAAGAATTCATACTGTAAAATGTGACCTAAAGTTTATGCTTTACATCAGTGAGACTGAAAATATTCTCAAAAGTCTTTCAAGTGAAATTCTCTCTCTACCAGTTTTATAACATTTAATTCATTAATTTTTGACTTAGATGTGAGTTTGGATTCTTTTTTTTTTTTTAGAGTTTATAGTTATTTATTTATTTTCTTTTTTTATTGGTTGTTCAAAACATTACAAAGCTCATGATATATCATCTTTCATACATTTGACTCAATTGGGTTATGAACTCCCATTTTTACCCCAAATACATATTGCAGAATCACATCAGTTACACACTCACATTTTTACATAATGGCATATTAGTGACTGTTGTATTCTGCTACCTTTCCTATCCCCTACTATCCCCCCTCCCCTCCCCTCCCATTTTCCCTCTCTACCTCATCTGCTGTTGTTCAATTCTCTCCCTTGTTTCCCCCCCTTTCCCCTCACAACCTCTTCTATTTAATTTTGTGTTACATTGAGGGTCTCCTACCATTTCCATATGTTTTCCCTTCTCTCTCCCTTTCTCTCCCCCCAATCGTCTTTGTTTAATGTTAATCTTTTCCTCATGCTCTTCCTCCCTGTTCTGTTCTTAGTTGCTATCTTTATATGAAAGAAGACATTTGGCATTTGTTTTTTAAGAATTGGCTAGCTTCGCTTAGCATAATCTGCTCTAATGCCATCCATTTCCCTGCAAATTCTATGATTTTATCATTTTTTAGTGCTGCGTAGTACTCCATTGTGTATAGATGCCACATTTTTTTTTTATCCATTCATCTATTGAAGGGCATCTAGGCTGGTTCCACAGTCTAGCTATTGTGAATTGTGCTGCTTTGATCATTGATGTGGCAGTATCCCTATAGTATGCTCTTTTAAGATCCTCAGGGAATAGTACGAGGAGGGCGATAGCTGGGTCAAATGGTGGATCCATTCCCAGCTTTCCCAGGTATCTCCATACTGCTTTCCATATTGGCCGCACCAATTTGCAGTCCCACCAACAGTGTACAAGTGTACCCTTTTCCCCACATCCCCGCCAGCACTAATTGTTGTTTGACTTCATAATGGCTGCCAATCTTACTGGAGTGAGATGGTATCTTAGGGTGGTTTTGATTTGCATTTCTCTGACTGCTAGAGATGGTGAGCATTTTTTCATGTACTTGTTGATTGATTGTATGTCCTCCTCTGAGAAGTGTCTGTTCAGGTCCTTGGCCCATTTGTTGATTGGGTTATTTGTTATCTTATTGTTTAATTTTTTGAGTTCTTTGTATATTCTGGATATTAGGGCTCTATCTGAAGTGTGAGGGGTAAAAATTTGTTCCCAGGATGTAGGCTCTCTATTTACCTCTCTTATTGTTTCTCTTGCTGAGAAAAAACTTTTTAATTTAAATAAGTCCCATTTATTTATTCTTGTTATTAACTCTTGGGCTATGGGCGTCCTATTAAGGAATTTGGAGCCCGACCCCACAGTATGTAGATCGTAGCCAACTTTTTCTTCTATCAGACGCAGTGTCTCTGATTTGATATCTAGCTCCTTGATCCATTTTGAGTTAACTTTTGTGGATGGCGAGAGAAAGGGATTCAGTTTCATTTTGTTGCATATGGATTTCCAATTTTCCCAGCACCATTTGTTGAAGATGCTATCCTTCCTCAATTGCATGTTTTTAGCCCCTTTATCAAATATAAGATAGTTGTAATTTTGTGGATTGGTCTCTGTGTCCTCTATTAAACCTGTAGAGAACTTTGGGTAATATCGCCATTTTGATGATGTTAGTTCTGCCTATCCATGAACAGGGTACATTTTTCCATCTTCTAAGATCTTCTTCTATTTCTCTCTTTAGGGTTCTGTAGTTTTCATTGTATAGATCTTTCACCTCTTTTGTTAGGTTGATTCCCAAGTATTTTATTTTCTTTGAGGATATTGTGAATGGAGTGGTTTTCCTCATTTCCATTTCAGAAGTTTTTGTTGCTGATATACAGGAATGCCTTTGATTTATGCGTGTTGATTTTATATCCTGCCACTTTGCTGAATTAATTTATTAACTTGAGCAGTTTCTTTGTAGACCCTTTTGGGTCTGTTAAATATATTATCATGTTGTACACAAATAGCGATAATTTAAGTTTTTCTTTTCCTATTTTTATGCCTTTAATTTCTTTTGTCTGTCTAATTGCTCTGGCTAGTATTTCAAGAACTAAATTGAATAGAAGTGGTGGTAGAGGGCATCCCTGTCTTGTTCCAGATTTTAGAGGGAATGCCTTTAGTTTTTCTCCATTTAGTATGATGCTAGCCTGAGGTTTAGCATAGAAGCTTTTACAATGTTGAGGTAAGTTCCCGTTATCCCTAGTTTTTCTAGTGTTTTGATCATAAAGGGATGCTGTACTTTGTCAAATGCTTTTTCTGCATCTATCAAGATGATCATATGGTTCTTGTCCTTAAGTCTATTGATGTGGTGAATAGTATTTATTGATTTCCGTATATTGAACCAGCCTTGCATCCCAGGGATGAATCCTACTTGATCATGGTGCACAATTTTTTTGATATGGTTTTGTATTTGATTTGCCAGAATTTTATTGAGAATTTTTGCATCCAAGTTCATTAGAGATATTGGTCTGTAGTTTTCTTTCTTTCAAGTGTCTTTGTCTGGTTTTGGGATCAGGGTGATGTTGGCCTCATAGAATAAATTTGGAAGAGCTCCTTCTTTTTCTATTTCTTGAAATAGCTTGAAAAGTATTGGTATTAATTCTTCTTTGAAGGTTTTGTAAAACTCCGCTGTATACCCATCAGGTCCAGGGCTTTTCTTGGTTGGTAGTCTTTTGATGGCTTCTTCAATTTCTTCCTTTGTTATTGGTCTATTTAAATTGTGTGTGTCTTCCTGACTCAATCTGGGCAGATCGTATGACTTAAGAAATTTATCGATATCTTCACTATCTTCTATTTTATTAGAATATAGTTTTTCAAAATAATTTCTAATTATTTTCTGTATTTCTGTAGTGTCTGTTGTGATATTGCCTTTTTCATCCCGTATGTTGGTAATTTGAGTTCTCTCTCTTCTTTTCTTCGTTAGCATGGCTAAGGGCCTGTTGATCTAATTTATTTTTTCAAAGAACCAACTTTTAGTTTTTTCAATTTTTTTTTGTTTCAATTTCGTTGATTTCTGCTCTAATTTTAATTATTTCTTGTCTTCTACTACATTTGCTGTTGTTTTGCTCTTCCTTTTCTAGGTTTTTGAGGTGTAGTGTGAGCTCATTTATATGTTGGTTTTTTCTTTTTTTGAGGAAAGAACTCCAATAAATGAATTTCCCTCTTAGAAATGCTTTCATTGTGTCCCATAGATTCTGGTATGTTGTATCTTCATTGTCATTTGTCTCTAAGAATTTTTTTATCTCCTCCTTTATGTCTTCTTCTACCCATTGATCATTCAGTAGCATATTGTTCATTTTCCATATGATGTAGGATTTTTCCTTCCTTCTTTTATCATTGATTTCCAGTTTCATTCCATTATGATCAGATAAAATGCATGGTATTATCTCCACATTTTTATATTTACTAAGAGTTGCCCTATGGCATAATATATGGTTTATCTTTGAGTAGGATCTATGTGCTGCTGAGAAGAATGTGTATCCACTTGATGATGGTTGATATATTCTATATATGTCGGTTAAGTCTAGGTTATTGATTGTGCTATTGAGTTCTATAGTTTCTTTATTCAGCTTTTGTATGGTGGATCTGTCTAATGGTGAGAGCGGTGTGTTGAAGTCACCCATAATTATTGTGTTGTAGTCTATTTGACTCTTGAACTTGAGGAGAGTTTGTTTTATGAACGTTGCAGCTCCATTGTTTGGTGCATACAAATTGATAATTGTTATGTCTTGTTGGTGGATGGTTCCTTTTAACAGTATATAGTGTCCTTCTTTATCCCTTTTGATTAACTTAGGTTTGAAGTTGATTTTATTTGATATGAGTATGGCCACTCCTGCTTGCTTCCGAGGGCCATGTGAGTGGTATGATTTTTCCCAACCTTTTACCTTCAGCCTGTGTATGTCTTTTCCTATCATATGAGTCTCCTGAAGGCAGCATATTGTTGGATTTGTTTTTTTGATCCAGGTTACCAGCCTATGTCTCTTGATTGGTGAGTTTAGGCCATTAACATTTAAGGTTACAATTGAAATATGATTTGTACTTCCAGTCATGTTTATTTATTTATTTATTTATTTTAGTTTGGCTAGTTTTTACTTTTTGGTTATTTTCCTCCCCCTTTACTGAGATAACTCCTGCCGTTAGTTTTGAGCACTATTTTTCACTTCCTCTTTTTTTTTTTTTTTTTTGCTCAAAATGCTTTGCAGTGCTGGTTTTCTAGCTGCGAATTCTTTTAGCTTTTGTTTATCGTGAAAGATTTTAATTTCATTGTCAAATCTGTAGCTTAATTTTGGTGGATACAGTATTCTTGGTTGGAATCCATTATTTTTCAGCGTTTGAAATACATTGTTCCAGGATCTTCTCGCTTTCAAAGTCTGTGATGAAAAATCAGTCGTTAACCTAATTGGTTTACCCCTGAATGTAATCTGCCTCCTTTCTCTCGTAGCTTTCAATATTCTCTCCTTGTTCTGTATGTTGGCTATCTTCATAATTATATGTCTTGGAGTTTGTCTATTACGGTTTTGAATGTTTGGGGTCCTGTAGGCTTCCAGGATTTGGCAATCCATTCCATCTTTCATCTCTGGGAAGTTTTCTAGAATTATTTCATTTAATAAGTTGTCCATTCCTTTGGTTTTATTCTCTATGCCTTCTTCTATCCCGATGACTCTCAAATTTGGTCTTTTTATGACATCCCATATCTCTTGAATAGATTGCTCATGGGATTTAAGCATCTTTTCTGTGTTGACTATATTCTTTTCAAGTTGATAAACTTTGTCTTCATTGTCTGATGTTCTAACTTCTACTTGATCTAGTCTATTTGTAATATTCTCGTTTGAGTTTTTAATTTGGTTTATAGTTACCTGCATTTCTAGGATTACTGTTTGATTTTTTTTTTAAAGAGCTCTACCTCCTGGTAAAGTTCATTCTTTGCCATTTGAATTTGTTTGTTTAATTCATTTTCAAAATATACTTTTATTGCTTGGACTTGTTGTCTCATGTCTTCTCTAATATTTCCATCTGAGTTAGGTATGCCTTGAGTTCTTTCCCTATCCATGTTTCTGATGCTTCTAGGTCTTCCTGTAGATTTAAGCTGTCCTGCATTGTTTGTAATCCTCTTTTCCCTTGTTTTTTCATGTTGTTCACGTTACTTTCCAGCTCTATTTGATTGCTGTGTTTCTGCTCTCTTCTATAAATTTGTTTTGGTCTTTTATATCTCTGTTGTCTCTCCTTTGTGTTGGTAGACTATGCCTGCTAAAGTGAATTCCGCTGGGAAGGAATTCCGATGGCCGAGCTCCAGTGACATCACCTCTCTGCTATGGCGGGCCCCAGGTTCCTTGCCGGGGTATTCGAATGGGGGTGTGGGACTTGACTGTCTCTGGTTGGTTTTCAGCACCCGGACGCCGTTGGCCGGGTGGTCTCCAGCTGCCCAGTCGCGCGGACAGCCGGCAGGCGATCGGTCGCCGGCTGGCATGCAGTCTCCAGCTGCTCAGTTGCAGGGGCAGCGGGCTGGCTGTCGCTGGTGGGCGGGCGATCTCTAGCCACCAAATCGCAGGGGCAATGGGCCGGCTGTCGCTGGCGGGCGTGCGGCCTCCAGCCCCCCCAGCCTCAGGGGCAATAGGCCGGCTGTCGCTGGCAGGCGTGTGGTCTCCAGCCACCCAGCCTCAGGGGCAATGGGCTGGCTGTCGCCTGCAGACAGGCGGTCACCAGCTGCCCAGTTGCAAGGGCAGCCGGCGGGCAATCGGTTGCTGGTGGGCGTGCGATTTCCAGCTGCACAGTCGCAGGGGCAATAGGCCGGCTCTTGCTGGTGGGCGTGTGATCTCTAGCCGCCAAATCACAGGGGCAATGGGCCGGCTGTCGCTGGCGGGTGTGTGGTCTCCAGCCACCCAGCCACAGGGGCAATGGGCCGGCTGGAGTTTGGATTCTTAATTTTAAAATATAGAGTATTTTTCATCTAATATTTAGCACTTTTCACTCAATATTTCTTCAGCAAGAAGGAACTAGTTTTCACTCAGAAGAACAGGGGAGCCCATAAGTTGAATAAGTTATTGTTTACATTTGGCAATATAAAGTTAATAATATGCTTGCCAGGAGAGTTATAAATCAAAAATGAAAAAAAAAATGGCAGTGGGGATGCAATTGGAACATTTTGCACAAATACAAGCAGTTAATCATCCAGTTGTGCTCTTGATTAATAACTTGCAGAATGCAAGAAGAAAACAAATGACCAATATTTTCCCAACATTGAAGTTTTACTGCTCTAGGTTGATAAAATGCTTCTGGAAAAAATAGAAGCAAAATTCAAAATTATGGGAAAGGAAAAGTGATTTATTTGTTTAAGAGATAAGCTGGATACTTTTTAGTGAGTTGAAACATTTATAATGTTCTACATTCTTCTTCAATAACCTGGTGGCCTTATAAAACCATTATATGCTTACCTAAAGATTACATAGGTAAAGTTTATGCTTTTCAGGCTTTGTTAATCATGGTAATTGATAGCTTTGTAAAATGTTTCAAAACAATAAGTTTTTTTTAATAGTCTTAAAATCATCATCTCCTCATTTTTCTAGTTTTTAAAAGAAAACATACGCATTTGGGTTTTTTTTTTTTTTTGGTATTATCATCCTACCATGATGTTTATGTCATTACACATTTTCTCTTTATTATCTAAATGTTATATTTATAGGTATTAAAGAAAACTTTATTACTATTATACTTTCCTCAGGGATTTCTTTTGATTCATGAGAATTCATGAGAATATATTGCTATTAAAATTTTATTAATACTTTAACAGACTTGTTTTGGGGAGGGTACTGAGGTTTGAACCCAGGTGCACTTTACCACTGAGCTATACTCCCCAGTCATTTTTATTTTTTATTTTGAGATAGGGTCTCACTAAGTTTCTGAGAGACCCTCTAAAATGCAGAGGCAGGCCTTGAACTTGCTATTCTCTTGCCTCAGACTCTTAAGTTGTTGTGATTACAGTTGTGTGCCACTACAGCCAACTTAATAGACTTAACATAGACTGAGGACTATTTAAAAATTGCTTTTTCAAGTTTCGAATCTGGCCTAAACTTTTGTGATTTTATTATGATGTGACCAACTAAGAATCAGTCAATCAGTAAATACAGTGAGTATGATGTTCCTCAGTATATATAGATGTGCAGTGTAACTTTAGGTTTTATAATTCACACTCTATTTAGAATTATCCCTTTATCTGGAAGCAAAAGTTTTATTTTGTAGTACACTCAGTGGACTCACTTTCTTCCCTGCCCCTCCTCTTTTTAAGTGAAGATAAGTTTTATTAGCCAATTTAGCTTAAAGCTCCATGCTTCCTGTGTCCCCCAGGTCTCCAAAGCATGCGGGAAACCATCTCTGTTCTCTCATACCACTGCTTATTTAAAGCCTGGTAGCTTGCTTCTTCCCAAGGCAATATATGGTAAATAGAGAACAAGCTCTTATTTCTCAAACTTGCTGGGGATTCTTTTTACTTTTGCTTGGAGCTAATTGTAGGTGTAGGTAGGGTAGTCCCTTCTAAGGGACTCACCTAAGCATCACACTCTAATGCTCTTAGACTCTTTCCCCTTATTTCAGTTTAGAGACTTTTAAAAACTTTCTTCTTAAATGGAAGAATTATTTTTTCATCATCTTTTGTTTAAAACATGTATTTTGTTTTCTAGATTGAAGATTTTCTGACCTTTGTGTTGTGTCTGTTATGAACTTTAGATCTTTATTTTGAAATTGAAGATTTGAGCATTGGTTCTGTCCTTTATTCTTTCTTTCTGCATTTCTTCTAGAGCTATTGTATTCTGGGGATAAGTAAAGAAAGCTTAATGATTCCCTGGTTTGAGAAAAGTTGTCAGGTAGAAGGAGGTATGTGTGAATTTGGAGTGGGGGAAGGAGGAAGAGTTGTGAGGGGCCATATGGGTAAGTGGTTCACACGGCCATTCCACCACATAAGCATGAGTGTCTGTTAATGTCAGGTGCTTTTGTGGGCATAGGGAAGGAGATAAGAGAAGATATGCATCTAACCTTCAGGGTAGTTGCAATTAGTGGAAGATAATAAAATCAAAGAAGTTCAGGCCAGATTTGAAAGAATAAAATGTATGAAATAAAAAGGTACAATTCAAAAATATGTGATTAATAAATAATTAAATACCTAATTGGATAATGCATACTCTATGGTGCCATTATTATGCAAAAGAGAAGTAGAGAGAGATTAGACTGTGGTGGTGAAGACAATTGTTGGGGATGCAAAACTAGTCAAGATGGCACCTGGCAGCTTGCCAGGAGGAGTGGTTTGTGAAGCAATGCCAGCAAGCCATTAAGATGGTGAGGATTCCTTATTGGCAGATTGCTGTATCTAGATGATGTTAATTGAGTCAAGCTGTGTGTAATCAGTTGGGTATATATACCTCTGCTGTCCTGCAATAAAGCGGCTCCTGCTACCTCAGGTGCCACTTACTTTGAGTTCTCACTCAGTACCTGCTGAGTTCAATCACAATAAAGTAGTTCCCACTTCAACCTTCAAGTTGCTTGTCACCTCTTGGTTATTTAGCCCAGCCGGACTACGGCAGACAATGGTCCTGAAAGTTGAGTAAACTTTGTGTAAAAGGAGAAAATGGTGAAGACTATCCAAAGTGAGAGTAACTATGTGAATTAAAGTTATGTAGCAGAAATAAGTAAGGGGTGCATGAGAGGGACAATAAAAGAATTAGTCTTTATGAAGAAGAAATTGAATGCTGGGAATAAGGTGAAAATAAGCTAGACTGGGGCAACTTACACACAAAATTTTCAAGTTGGCAGAAAAATTCATGCTTTTGCAACAGTCAATGGAAGATTATACAGAGGCATGGCAAATGCTTTTGTAGGGAAAAGGGGTGACAGAAGCCAGGATGAATTGATACTCAAGGATGCTGTTATAGTAGTTCAAGTGTGAGGTAAGTGCTCAGCAAAGGGCCATATGAAGTGGCAATACAATGGGGAAAAAAAGGAAAGGAAAATGAGAGGCAAGTGATACATGAGTTGGGAAAAGGAGAATTGGATCATATATTTACATAGTTGCCTAGTTTTTAAGCTTTATGTTTTTTTAAATTTTTTCTTCTATTCAATTACATGTTTGGTTTTGGGCTCATTGTCTCAAGGGATGTATATAGCAGAGTGGGAACACTAAATTTGGCTTTTGTTTTAGAAATTTAAACCTCATAAAGAGGGAAGGATTTATGTAATCTGTAATATAAAGTTGACATGAGAGTAAAGAATAATATTTTGATTGGATATTTGAAAGAAGAATTGCCTTGAGGCTAGAAAGTAATGGATAAAGAGTTGATGGCATCCTGGAGATCTGAGTGCTCCACCCTGCTTCCTAGCAAATGCTCTGGAGAAGCTGGGGTTTGGTAATATGCTACCAAGGATGTAGCCCCCATGAGGCTTCCAGCAGATGGGAATGGTAAATCTCATGGGAAGATTTCTAAGCTCTAAGAATGGTATGGAAGCTTCTACCTAAAACACCACAATGCTGTGGCACATAAACTTCTCAGTAGTTACTCTTACATGAGAATCGACTTGAAGGTCATGTTAATTTTCTATCTTCTCCAGTTCTTTTTTCCCCTATCCTCTCTAATTCTTACCCCTACAGAATCTTTCTTTTTTAAACCTCAACATGACTCTAGAAAATTGGAGGAAATATTAAAGAACACTCAACTTGAAGTTTCTAGATTGTCTTACAGACTTATAGTAATTCTATTGAGTAATAAAAAATTCATTTTTGGGCTAAAAGCATGCAATGGAGGAAGGATAGCATCTTCAACAAATGGTGCTGGGAAAACTGGAAATCCATATGCAACAAAATGAAACTGAATCCCTTTCTCTCGCCATGCACAAAAGTTAACTCAAAATGGATCAAAGAGCTTGATATCAAATCAGAGACTCTGTGCCTGATAGAAGAAAAAGTTGGCTCCGATCTACATACTGTGGGGTCAGGCTCCAAATTCCTCAATAGGACACCCATAGCACAAGAGTTAATAAGTAGAATCAACAAATGAGACTTACTCAAACTAAAAAGTTTTTTCTCAGCAAAAGAAACAATAAGAGAGGTAAATAGAGAGCCTACATCCTGGGAACAAATTTTTACTCCTCAGACTTCAGATAGAGCCCTAATATCCAGAGTATACAAAGAACTCAAAAAATTAAACTATAAGAAAACAAATAACCCAATCAACAAATGGGCCAAGGACCTGAACAGACACTTCTCAGAGGAGGACATACAATCAATCAACAAGTACATGAAAAAATGCTCACCATCCCTAGCAGTCAGAGAAATGCAAATCAAAACCACCCTAAGATACCATCTCACTCCAGTAAGATTGGCAGCCATTATGAAGTCAAACAACAACAAGTGCTGGCGAGGATGTGGGGAAAAGGGTACACTTGTACATTGCTGGTGGGACTGAAAATTGGTGCGGCCAATTTGGAAAGCAGTATGGAGATTTCTTGGAAAGCTGGGAATGGAACCACCATTTGACCCAGCTATTCCCCTTCTCAGTCTATTACCTAAAGACCTAAAAAAGAGCATACTACAGGGACACTGCTACATCGATGTTCATAGCAGCACAATTCAATAGCAAGACTGTGGAACCAACCCAGATGCCCTTCAATAGATGAATGGATAAAAAATTGTGGCATTTATACACAATGGAGTATTACTCTGCATTAAAAAATGACAAAATCATAGAATTTGCAGGGCAATGGATGGCATTAGAGCAGATTATGCTGAGTGAAGCTAGCCAATCCCTAAAAAACAAATGCCAAATGTCTTCTTTGATATCAGGAGAGTAACTAAGAACAGAGTAGGGAGGAAGAGCATGAGAAGAAGATTAACATTAAACAGGGATGAGAGGTGAGAGGAAAAGGGAGAGAGATGGGAAATTGCATGGAAATGGAAGGAGACCCTCAGGGTTATACAAAATTACATACAAGAAGAAGTGAGGGGTAAGGGAAACAAAAACCAAGGGGGGAGAAATGAATTACAGTAGATGGGGTAGAGAGAGAAGAGGGGAGGGGAGGGGAGGGGGGATAGCAGAGGATAGGAAAGGCAGAAGAATACAACAGACACTAGTATGGCAATATGTAAATCAGTGGATGTGTAACCTATGTGATTCTGCAATCTGTATTCGGGGTAAAAATGGGAGTTCATAACCCACTTGAATCAAAGTGTGAAATATGATATATCAAGAACTATGTAATGTTTTCAACAACCAACAATAAAAATTAAAAAAAAATTCATTTGCTTACTACAAATATGATTTTTTGTGCACTATATTCATCCTAAAACAATAGTAGCATATATTTTATCCCATGCTAGTAAAAAACATTTATTAGAAAAAGATTAATTTAATAAATGTTAAAACCCTGTTTGGAAGAAACTTGATTATGTATTTTTTCTCTTATACTCATTCTTTTAATAAAGAAATTAATGTCAGTTCCTAATGAAAGTTACTCCCCAGAAATGTGAAAATAAAATATGGTGTCTAACCTCAATTAGCCTAATGAGGTAGGAGGACATGTAAACAATTATGATGTGGAGTGTTTTAGATCCATTGTAGAACAGCCTGGGATAGAAATAAATAAAGCAATAATTTTAAAATTGACTTCCTGAATGTTATCTTATTATTATGGATACCAAATTGTGTGTTAGATCTGGTGGTTATAAAGAAGAAATAGTTTATTCACAAAAAATAATATTTGATAAGAATTCAGTAACAAGCTAGTATAAAACACTGTTCTCGTGTAAAGGAGGCTAAAAAAGGAGGTCAAAATAAATAAGTCAAAATCTTCCTGTGAGGAATCTGATATTCAGTTTTGAAGTCAGTGCATGTATATATATAAAACATGAAAGTGGGAGAGATTGAGTGAAATTAGGTTGGCATTTTATTGAAAAATTGGTGGATGCTGTCATGGCTAAGAATTGGAAAAAGGAAAAGGAGAACAAGAAAAATGACAGAAGGCTTACAAATGTTGATAGTGTAGTTTTGGAAATCACCTACAATTAAAATATGCCACAGGAGTATCTGAAGATACTGAAGACTAGCCCCCGAGCTCTTGGAATGCCTACTACCACAGCCTGGAAGACAGAACTCAGGGAGTAAGGAAATGAGGAGTTGCTTGAGAGCTGAGAGCAGGAATGGGAGACTGTCAGAAATCAGGGTAAGGAAGTTCATGGAGGAGAAGCTGCAATCCATTGTCAAATGCTGCTCCTGACAAGTTGCAAAGAATCAGGACTGGGATGGGCCAACCTGTAGCACAGTTGGAAATTCTACCAGTGAGAATAAGGGACAGATCCAACCATCATTTTGGAAGTTAGAATTCCTGTCAATTTCTTTTCCCTCTTTTCTCCTTACTTCCTGTCCCCCTTTCCATTAATTCATGTGTAGAGTTTCCTCAAAGTCATATTTTAAAATTTTCATTTATTTTATTTCCCTCAAACTTTTTTTTTTTGTTGAATAAACAACACTTCTATGTTCAAATCTAAAAAAAGTTATATAGTATGTATGTGTGTGTGCTTGGTGTGTATGTGTGTGATTTACATACATGTATACTTTCTAAATTTTTTCTCCTTATTTTTTCAACTACCAATTATTATGAGAATTTTTGTGCTATTGTATATATACACACATACACATATGTGTATATATATATATATGTATATATATATATACACACACACACACACATATATATATATGTATCTACCATCTATGTATAATCTTAAGGATTACATATTATTCCTTGTGTGGACATAGGTAAAATATCCTACGAGTCCCCTAGAAAGATTTGTTTACACATTTTTTAAATAGATAAGTCATATTTTATTTTTTTAAAGTTCTTTTAATGTTCTTATTTGTTCTTCTTAGTTATATATGATAGTAGGATTCATTTTTTACATAATTATAAAATATGGAATACAATTTGTTCTAATTCAATCTCCTGTACTTCCCCTTTCCCTCTCTTCCTTTCTCCTCCTATTTTCTTCTTTCTATTATACTGCACTGTAAAGGATAGTTAGGTAAGATTCATTCCTCTGTCTTTCCCTATTCTTTCTCCCTACCTTTTCCTTCATTCCCCTTTGTCTACTCCACTGATTTTTCTTCAACTCTTTTTTAAACCACCCCACCTCCTTATTTTGGATTAGCTTCAACATATCAGAGAAAACATTTAACCTTTGACTTTTTGGGATTGGTTTATTTCACTTAGCATGATAGTCTCCAGCTCCATCCATTTACTGAAAAATGCCATAAAGTCATCTTTCTTTATGGCTGAGTAATACCCCATTGTGTGTGTGTGTGTGTGGGGGGGGTGTATATATATATATACATGTACACCACATTTTCTTTATCCATTCATCTGTTGAAGGGCACTTAGTTTGGCTCCATAGCTTGGCTAATGTGAATTGTGCTGCTCTAAACATTAATGTGGCTGCGTCAATGTAGTATGCTGATTTTAACTCCTTTGGATATATACTAAGGAGTGGGATGGCTGGATCATATGGTGGTTCTCTTTCTAGCTTTTTGAAGATTCTCCATATTACTTTTCAGAATGGTTGCACCAATTTCCCATCCCACCAGCAATGTATAAGTGTGCCCTTTCCCCACATTCCCACCAATATTTATTGTTACTTGTATTCTTGATAATTGCCATTCCATTTGGAATGAGATGAATTCATAGTGTAGTTTTAAGTTGCATTTCTCTGATAGAGAAGTTGAATTTTTTTTTATATATATTTGTTGACTAAGTCTTAACAACAAAAACAACAACAACAACAAAAATGCTGTAGTGAATATATTTGCTTCTTGTGAACGTGTAAAATCTTTAGATAATTCTCTAGAATACAATTGCTGGTTTGGAACACATATGAATTGATGATTTCTATATACGTTAAGGCCTGAATTTGAAGTAGTATTTATTCTAGTTTAACACAGCAACAGAGGACATACAGGTGATGATTTCTATTTGTTAATTGGTAGGAATATTAACACACTGAACAAAAGATGCTACTGCTGCTAACAACCCTGTTGAAAGAAGGTGATAGTGAATGGAGAGGAGTGTGGCAGAGCAGGAGAGCCAGGACTCTTATTCTGATATTAGCTAGGATTTTAATTTTGTAAGTTTCCTAAGACATCACAGAAAGTCCTTTGTTTAAAATATTTCAAAGCTAAGAAAAAAATTCAACTTGTAGTTCAGAAGGTAGAGAAATTAGAAACATATGGTAAATTCAGTTGCAGACATGGCTTGCACTGACATGGAGACGTAATAACCCGGTGGTTGACTAGTCCAGTCTAATTCTGGTGAATAATATTTTCTCAGCAGTCTCTTGGCCACAGAGTATCAAAAGGCACTGGGAACATGTTGTAAAGTGCCTCGATGCCCAGAACAATTACACTCTGGAAACATTCTCTTGGCTAGCTGAGGGTGACCCATGACCACAGCTCAGTTCATTCCACAAACAGAATTAGTCACAGAGTGCATGTGGAATAACACTCTTTGCAGGACTTTCTTGGTGCATGATATCATGATGGGCCTTCACACTTTGGAATGATATTGGCTCAGAGTAGTAGAGATGAAAAACAATGTAACACTTTGTTTTACAAGATTATATAAGTGCTATTTTCATCTAGGTACTGACTGTACTTTTTAGAGATATATATATGAGTGTATATATGTAAGATGTACATACAAAATATATTATATATCACATATATATGAGTGAGGCTGGTCTAAAAGTCTATGACTTAAGATTTAACATGTTTTTACTATTTCAAGATTATGTAAGCAACATGTAAACTACCAGTGCCCAAAGAAACACATCAACTTTCAATTTATTCTTGTACTTCTGTGTCTTCTTTGTCTTTCTGTGACTCCAGGGGAAAAAAATTATTACTTCATTTGTACATAATGTTTATGTACTTCAAACAATCCAGCTGAATTACTTGTCATGTTGTCTTTTAATTTATTTATGTGCCTGTCTTTAATTAGACACCTACTGCTCAAAGTTAGGACAATTTTATCATTATAATCCTTGTGACTAGAGAACTATCTGTTCATGATAAATAAAGAATAAATGTTTATAATATGAATGAGACAGCTAAGACCACAAGGCACCTTGACATGAAATCCAATCTGGCCACTAATAATCATTTTTCTACTATGGATCCACTTTAGTATCTGGTTTACTTAAAACTTTTTACTAGCTATATTGCTAGGTAATTTTCCACTGGCAATTGTATATTTTTGTGTACTTTGAAAGCATCAATATGTAGTTCTGTAATTAGTATGTACCACTTTCAAAGATTTCTGAGGATTCTTTATCTGATGGGAAGAGTTCGTTTGTTCTAATGGAAAATTTGACTCTGTATTTTCTAATGTATCTGATCTCATAACCTAAAATATATCCAAGGTAATACATCAAATTCAAGAAACTTTAAAAAATATTTTTTATCAGGAACCCATATTCTGCCTTATTTATGTACCATCACCATCAGATAGTATTTAGAGAACATTCACATAGTACATCCTCGAGTACTGTATCAATTAAATTAGCTACGCTTACCAAATTGATGCAATATACTATATTCCTTTTTCATGGATCTTCTTAGCTTTGGATTCAGTATACCTCTAATCTTATTTATTTCAAGTTGAACATTTTTTGTCACTATTTATTCCTTTTGTCAGTTTTAATATTCAACATGTAATCCTTCTAGTCTGTTTACTGGTGAAAAACATTTTTTTGAATACTTTCTCCCTGAGGCTTCTGTTCTATCCCTTCAAGTTTATGTGAGTTAGCTGAATTTCATGCCAAAATGTTCATTTTCCCTTGTATAGGCATATGGGTGTATTAAGGTATCATTAGACAAGACATAATGATGTTATAATATAGCTTTCATATTTGAAGAGGACTAGGGGATGTGACCAAAATACAAAAAAAATTTATTCATAATAGAGAATGTTAAGATATTATGGAGGTAATAGAATACATTTATGTTATGTAACTTTGGAAACCAAATTACTTCTTCAGAGGATTGGTTTCCTTGTCTTGAAAATATTATGAAGACTGGAAATAATGTTTGTTGAGCATCTTGCACAGGGGAATTATAGTAGATGCTAAAATTGACAGCTGATAACAAAATCTACAGCTTCAAAAAAATCAATAAAAATAAAGGAATCTCATCTGAGATTCGTATATATGTGATGTGCATGCTTCCACTCCACATTTACATTGTTTGTAGTATAATTAGTACTTTTTCCCACTGAGTCTGGGGGTAGCTTTGTGACTGATTCACAGGCAACCATAGCCAGTTAAGCAATGAAGGGAAATGAGTTGCAATCTCTTTCCCATTGTTCATACATTTCATTTTACATGAAGAGAAAAACTGAGGTCCAGTTTTTCCTCAAGGTGACACATTTAGATGTGGGTAGAAACCTGTTTTAGAAGCCAACACTCTTGAATTCTCCTTCAGCAGGCACAACATCTTTGTTTGTATGTGGTGCTGAGGATTGAACCTGGGCTGCACGCATGCCAGGCGAGTGCGCTACCACTTGAGCCACATCCCCAGCCCTGCAACATCTTTCTTTCTTACTCATCTTTTTTCATAATAACTGAAGTAGCAATTCATTATCATTTTCCATTTTTCACAAGCAAATACAGTAACACACAATTTTCTTGATTTAATATTTGTTGGTTTACAGAAGTGAACCATACTGATCACTCTGGTGACTATATGTGATTTTTTTTTTTTTTTAAACATGGTGCTGAAAAAAAAATGGTGCTGATTCAAACCTTATGTTCTATTAGCTTTCAGAGAAGAAAAAGAAAATGCCTGAGGGTCAGCAGATGTTGAAGGAGGAATAATCAAGGTAAACAATTAGATAATTAGGAAGTGGTTTTCTAAGCCAGGGTTCCTCTAAAACTTTTCCACATACCCTCCTTTGATGGTTGGACTTTTTTCTGGATTGGATATTATGCTGTAAATTTTGGGTTGGAATCCACTGAAGCTGACAACGGTTAAATTAATCCTTCTTTTCACTGAAAACACGCTCATGGTTGCTAACAACTACAAAATTAATTTGGACTTATTTAGCCAAAGGAAAAACAGGATGAGAAAAGATAATGCAAAGTCTCTTTCTCATCATTTATGTCTCCACCCCCACTGTTGTTTGTTTTAGTTACATTTTCAAACATTCTCTCATTTTCCCATGTTCTCTGTTCGCCTTGGAAAATCTTCTAATAGCACAGATGACAAACAGGAGTTCCAGGAGTGCTGACTCATCACAGCAGAAGTCCAGCGGTTTGGCAGAATCTCCACTTGTAAATGTTGAGACTGGCCCTTTTAAAAATAAGTCCATGGCAGCAGATGTCACTGTTGGTCTATCTTAACTTTGGGGCACTTCCTGACTAATGTTTGCTCATGAGCCTATAAACCCAGAAATCCTGCTTTTTAGGCAGCATGATCCTGAGGCACATTTTATGATGGCCCATGGCTCTCATATAAGGGTCAGTTTCTTACCCCTGGAACCCAATTTAATTACATAGAACTCAATATTATTGTTATTATAGTTATTTTTCACAGAATTTTCACTTTCCAATTTTAATAGAGATATTTTCATTGAAGTCCAAATTTTCTTTCTTTCTTCCCTCTTTCTAGATGTTGTTAGGAATAGAACATCTTTCTTTCTCTTTTCTGCTTAGATGTGCTAACTTGTTGATGCAAAATTCCCCATTCTCTAAGATAACTTCTTCAACATGTTTTTGTGCTTTAACTGTAATGGAATTGACTTTCACTTTCCCTGGTAAATTTGTGACTTATTTACCTACCATCTCTCAGCTTCACATGCTCCTTTTGACTCTATCCTGTGATGCTGGGGCAATGACTTTGCAACTTCAGACCTCAGATTTCCTTGGCAGTTTTCTGAAGGCATTAAGGTGGGACTTGAAAGTATTGTAGAGCAGGGAGTGGGAAAGGAGACAAGACTTTCTTCCTATTTTTAAACGCGCTCTTTACTGGCTTCAAGTCAAAATGACAGTTTTTCTAAGCATCAGCTGGTAGCCTTCATTGTGGAAGTAACTCTGGATTCCAGATCACTTTTGGAACCAGGCTAATCATGTTCCCACAGAGGTTCCAGCAGCAGCCAGCCCCAGCCTCTTCCTTAGGGCACCAGATTAGTGGCTCCTCATTCCAGTGCCTACTTTCTGGTTATCCTCATCTATTCCCTCTATTCTTGTAACCTCAGGCATTGTAGCTGTTCCTGAGTTCCCTCTTTTTACTTTTTCAACCCTCTAACACCTGTGAAACCAATTCCCTCCATTAAATGTCCTCTGTTGAAATCAATATCATTTCCGTTTTCCTGACTTGTATCATTACACACACACACACACACACACACACACACAGAGTCATGTATATTTCAAATTACATTTCATGTTAAAAATAGTTCAAAGCAAGTAGGAATGAATTCATTGCATCATGTTGTGGATTTACATTTTAAAAAACTTTCCTGATTTGGGCCTTTAGCCTGTATTATGTATGTATTGATTTTGATTACTCCAATATAGACTGTATCTTGTGAAATGTATATATACTTTCAAATATAACCAAAGCAAAAACCAACACTTCATTGCAAAAAAACACCTAATATTTGACCATGGAATTCCAATTAGGTTTTACAATTACTGAAGTGACTTGCAGTTTCTGTACCTTTTCTTTTGAAACAATTCTTGATTTCCCCAAGTTCTCCATATTGCCAAACCCAATAAACACTTTTTGCTTTTGACTTGACCCATAATTGACACTGTTGACCAGTTCTTCTTTCCTGAAGACTCTGCCTTTCTTCTTAGATACTTTCTAAAATTTTTTTCCTTGCTCCTCCTCAACTATTTCTTACATCTCTTATGTAGGAATCTCAAATAGCAATGATCTACTGAGCTCCCTTCCTGGTCTTCCATCCTTCTCATGATATTTCTTCTCCCATATGACCATATTTTAGCTCATATTCTGACCTTTGGACACTATTTATATCTGAAGATTCTCTGATCCATACCTCCAGGTTAGACCTTTCCCATGAGTTCCAGATATTTTTTACAGCTCCCTGCTGGAAAGTTCCTCCATCTGTATGTGTCTTACTTTATTCATACCAAGATCTTATAGCTTCTGACTCTTATTGTGCTCCATATCTCTCTATTCCACAATTGTCTCTCAATTTAGAAGGTTTCATTTATTCACTTTCTTCATTTAGTTAATGCCAAACTATTTTCTAACATCCTATTATTTTTGGTTCCACAGATTGAACCCAAAGGCTCTTAACCACTGAGCCAAAAAACCATTTCTTTATATTTTTGAAGACAGTGTCTCACTGTTTCTTAGAGCCTTGCTAAGTTGCTGAGGCTCACTTTGGACCTGCCATCCTCCTGCCTCAGCCTCCTGAATCTCTGGGATTGTAGGTGTGCACCACTGTGTCCAACTCTAATATCTTATTTTTTAATAACTTATTTCAAATGACTATTTAAATATGTTGGTTGAAATAACTGTCTTAGTTCGAATGTTTTTTTGAGAAACATTCTTGTTTGTTTCTCCTTTTCATCATTCATATTTCTTTTTTTCATTTAAAAGAAGCTTTAAATTCATACCACAATATGATTATTTCTCTGTTATCGTGGTTTTACCCTCCTCCTTTATCATATTTTTGTGGTAGTCTCCAAAGACATGCATCATCAATACTTGCCTCCTATTGCTTGTCTCCTCTATCCAATGTATTTGTTGCTTCTTACATCAAGAGATGGAGTCTCTATCCTCTCCCCTTGAATTGAGCTGTCTTTTGACTTGTGTTAACCAATAGAATGTGGCAATGGATGTTTTAGGCTGGTATAGTCAAACCTTAAAAGGGCTTGTAGTATCCTTGCTCTTATTTCTTGGAGTCTAGTTGTCATGCTTTAAAGGGCTTAAAATTAGGCTTTCGAATGATTAGAGACCATGTGAAGGGAGCCCTGTAGGATGAGAGGCTGCCATGGTTATTTCAGTCCTATTGAGCTTAGTAGTGTTATTTTCAGTAAACACAGCTCTATGAACTATCTCATTTACAACTCATGGAACAAAATAGTCCCACTGAGTCTAGTTAACCTACAGAATCTTCTGTAATCATAACTTGCTTTAAGCCATTAAGTTTTGGATTATATTGTTACATAGCAATATGTAAGAAATAATTATTCATAAGTATATTCTTTGGGTTTCTGTTATGTTTTAGAATTGTACTCGTAGATGAGGGTGAATACAATAATTTACCTCAAGTCCCTTCACTTAGTATAGTGGATACATGTTAATGCCACTAAATGAACATAGTTTATGGAATGAAATAATGCATCAAAATGTGAGCTCAATCTCTTTCAAACAACTAAATAAATATAAATATTTTTCATATTAAAAATAAGTATCTATGGATATAAAATGGAATTGAAAATATGTGCATTTTTTGATTACAAGGTTTTCTAGTTGTTGAAATACTTAAAAACAAAGAGAATGACATTTAGACCAATAAATTCCAACTTAGTATTTTATTATGGCTGTATTTGGGGTGATTTTGTACATTCATTATTTGTATTTAGATGAGACAAAGTACATTATTTGTACTTTGGAGACTACCACAGGAGTTCTTTCTCAAGTTTTTGGAAATTTTTTTGTATGAAGTTAATTTCAGTTTTCTTTAACTGGAAGAATGATGTTTGAGAACCCATTGCCTTGTAACATAAACACTATGGACAGTAACAGCCTGAAGCTCCAAACACTAGGTGTTGTGGGTGACATCCATTGTCCAGTTTAATCTATACATATATCTTATGAACTATTCCCATTTGCATTGTATACATGAAGTGCCTTCTGATTAGAAAGATTTAGAACATGGTAGAGCTTGGAGTTCAATCAAAATTTAATGGCTTCTAAGGAGGGACATACTTGAGAGATGAATAGAAACAGCATCTTTTTAAGACTGATGATAAAGAAAAAAATCTTAATATATTTGATTCAAATGTAAAAAAAATATATTAAGTTTGAATAAGATCTTCAAGTTCAAGTTATAAGAGATCAAATTTTGGAATAAAGAATTTAAGCATACCAATTATGGTTTCCTAAATTTAGACCATTTCTCATTTCTCTGAGTGCTTTTGTCAGTTTTTTCACTGCAGTGACCTAAAGTCCTGATAGGAACAAACTAGAGGAGGAAAAGTTTATTTGGGGCTCATGGTTTCAGAGGTCTCAGTTCACAGATGACTGACTCCATTGTTCGGGGCTATAGGTGAGGCAAAACAACTTGTCAGAGAATGTGGAGGAGGAAAATAGCTCAGGATATGGCAATCAGGAAGCATAGAGTTCTGCTCACCAGGAACAAAATATAAACCCCAAAGACATTTCCCCAATGACTACTTCCTCCAGTCACAATCTACCTGCTTAGAGTTACCACTCAGTTAAACCATATCAATGAATTAATCCACTGATTAGGCTAAGGCTCTCATAACCCAATCATTTCACTTCTGAAAATCCTTACATTGTTTTACACATAAATTTTTGGGTTTAGATACCTCATATCTAAACCATAACACTGAGTTTCTAAATTCACTTGTGTTTTCTAATATACTTGGATTATCATAAAACTGCCAGGTCATGAGGCCATCTTCCTGAGTGCAAGAGAAGCACATGGCCTTTGAGAAGGTCATGGCTGAGTCACAGAATCTGCAATGAGTAGCACATCAACCAAACCATCATCACCTGCCACTTCCTTGCAGGGTGCCATAGAGAGTAAAAGGTTTAGCTTGTGGTAAAGTAGGACCACTGGGGATCCTGGGTAGTAGTTATCAATACTAGTTACTCATTAGAATCATCTGGGGAACTTTAAAAAAATTATTGAAGTTCTAGAAAGTTTTAGGTCTGTGTTGGAGTCTGATATCTGTTTTTATAAAGCACCAAGTCTCTGATCTAGAGGATTTCTTTTTGATGATGCAAAGGACTTTTCTGCATTGATGAAGATACTTGTGAAGTGGGTAGAAGATGACCATTTTTATCTAAAGAGGAGAAATATATATTCTCAAAGAGATACTGTTAAAGATATCCCGAATGCCTAATTAAGGAGTTCACAAACTGTGTGCATAGCAGAATCATCTAAAAGCTTGAAGATGCTAATTCCAGCACCCTTGATGACTAATCATAATCTCTGGGGCTGGGCACCAGCACTCAGAGCAAACTAATCATCTTAGAATCTCTGGGAGTTGGGCATCCTGTGTAGAGAATCATTTTTAACGGACGTTGGCAAGCTTTCTGTAAAGGCCAGATTGTGAATATTTTTGGCTTATGGGCCATCTGGTCTCAGACACAGCTACTCAGTTTTGCTACTGTGGTGTAAAAAGCAGCCATAGATAAGGCACTGAAATTTGAAGGTGTAGTTTATTGACCTCTGATCTAGAATAAACAAGTCTTCATTTTACAGGTGATGAAACTCAGGCCTGACAAGGGTTTGTGAAATGTCCAAGATTATCTACTCATCAATGGCAAAGGCAAGAGAGTACATTTAGTTGCCCAGTGCTCTATCCCTAGGGGTAAAATTTTGTTAATAGTATTTTCCTGGTTAATTGCTATTTCTTTAAAACATGCTGTATATTCTTTGATCATCACAGTGAATTTTTCTAATATAAGGCATAACTGTGGAAAAACTAGATAAGACAAACAAATGAACATACTTCTGTTCCAATATAACTGTTTATAGACCCTATGGATTTTCATATACATACATCTCACTATATCATTATCTGATATTGGATCTTATAAAACTATTTTTGTTATCAAATTAGAAATCATATTTCTTAAAATTGTTCTCTCAGTTTCAAATTGTTCTGCAGCACATCTTTATGCTGAATTTCAGTATAAATCATAGATTACACTTTTCTGTATCCCATTTTTGCAGTTTCCATTATAAATTCAAAGACAATGAAGAACTCTGAAAATGGTAAAACAAGAAAGATGATGAATCAAGGAATACAGAGAGTGCTGTTTATTAGCTGAATGAAGGAGGAGACTGAATTGTGGAATTGAGGAGAGCAGGATTCTTTTGTTACAGAATCATCTAAGTTCATTTTTCAAGGTGAAATAGGAAAATACTGAAGTAGAGGTCAACAGACTGCACTCCCTCCAAGATACAAGTGAAACCCTCTTGAGCCTTTTGGTGTATTTCTAGGCACCTTATGCAGTTCTTTTCTCTATAGTCAGAGATCTCCACATTGTACTGAGGTAAGTCAGGTAAGAAAGATCATACTGACTACTACATCAGAGCATCTACCTGGTCATTTCTCAGTTCTAGATGTTGCCACGTAAAACATTGACCCCATATTTCATGATCTGATCATCAAGTGAAACTGGAACTCTATTTAAGGATCACTCTTCCAATTCCTATACGTTGGCAAATAATTGGAAAAAAACCATAAAATGCTATATACATCAATGTAGACATGTACCTGGGTTGGATCCAGTTTGCCACATCTGTGCAGTATGTGATCTGCTGAAGCAAGGGAGGGATGGGACTCTGGGAGAGGAGCTTTCTTTTCAAAGAAAGCATGTGTCTGAGGATTGCCAACACTCAAAGATAGATGGAACACTGGGAGAGAGAGCAGAGCAGCCATGAGTCACTGAAGGAGTCAGCAGAGGTCAGGCTTCTTTCCATTAGCATGCCTAGTAAATGGAGGAAGGGTCTATTGGGATGATGTTAGCGTATTTTATAATATTATATCTTCCCTTGTGTCCATATCTTCACATTTTTATCAGGAAAATAAACAAAATGACCGTGTGTAGATGATGGTAACTGTAGAAAGCCAAGTGGTTCATTAATTGGAGCTTTCGGGAGAAAAGAAAGAAGGAGGGGGCTGGCTTGGCATAAGAAGAGGCCCTGTGGGTGAAAACTGCTAACTTGCAGGTAGAATGGATCAGCTAGATGAGTCGTATGGGGAGAAAATGTAGCTCGGGAACATTATTCAATTCTAGAAGAGAAAGAGATTGCTGGGCTTAAACAAAAGTGGAGACTAGCCAAGAATCAAGTCCTGGTGGGATGGGAGGTGACCTGGCAATATTGGTCTAAGTAGAAGCCAAGGTGAGATACTGAACTGGGTGGTCAAGATCAGAGCCAGGACTGCTGAACACAGAGCCAGGGATGGGAGGCAGTTTGGAAGGATATGCAAGGGGGACTATGCCAAGGATATGTACCCCTTGGTTGGGAGTTTTCAAATGGGAAAATTGCTAAATTCATAATCCATGTTATATAACATTATAATTCTTCCTTCACTACTCTTTCAGTCCATGTTGAATTAAGAGTTAAATTTAAAATCCAGAATTTTGTTTTAAAAAATTAAAACACCCAAACGTATCATCTTTCCAACAAATGTTTTTTAAACAGATCTTTCAGCCAAGTTGCTTAAGAACAACAGATGACTGGAACTGCACGTCTTTCTTCAAACACTGTCTACTGCAGAATGGAAACAGGAACCTCTGGGAATATCTGTGAGTCATAAAATGTTGTAGAGAATGTTCCAAAGCCATTTTCTTGCTAGGATGGAGAGTTCTAATCTCTTACTGGCAGGCTCTGTTGGCTACAAGGTACATTGTTTACTTTGATTCTTTCTCAGCTGTTCTTCATGATCTTGGATCATCACGTTTTTGATATATTGGAGCAGGAGAGTTGCATAATACAATACAATTGTAACCCCTTCTGCTCTTGTATTCTCTTAAAATAGACAAAAATCTTGATTCTAACCTATGCTTCTTCCGTGGGCATATTAATTTATTTGTCTTTAAAGGGAGTATAGTACCAGTAATTGAAGGCATATGTTTTCATTCAATTAAAAAAAAGATGTCAAAAAACATTTCAAAAAGCTGTCAGAGATATTTCTGAATGTGTTGCTCATTTAATCTGGTTTAAATATTAGTGCTTGAATTATGCAAAGTCCACACACAAAGACATATTTTACAAACATTGTATTAATATTAAGAATGGATTAAAAAACAGGCCTCTGGTCTTACAAGGGTAGAAACATCTCTAAGGCTCTCCATTTTCCAAGAAAAATATGATGAGTAAAAAATTGTGAGTTGGTAAATTGGTAGTAAATTCATGTACATATACATGAAATGTAAATAAAGTTAAAAAGCTAGTATCAAGGTTGGGGCTGGGGCTCAGTGGTAGAGTACTTGCCTAGCACCTGTGAAGCACTGGGTTTGATCCTCAGCATCACATAAAAAAATAAATAAACAAAATATAGGTATTGTGTCCATCTACAACTAAAAAAGAATGACAAAAACAATAAAACTAAAAAACTTAGTAGCAGTAAAACTTTATGAGAAAAGATATATATATATATATATATATATATATATATATATATATATAGAGAGAGAGAGAGAGAGAGAGAGAGAGAGAGAGAGAAAGAATAGTGCTTAACCATTGTCCATAAACTCAACCTCAATCTCAACTTTGGTATTTGATGGAATCTGGATAACTTCTAAATTGATTATTTACAATTTTTTTCTATTCTTTTTTGATTTTTGAGATGGAGATGTACTTTACTTAAAATGTGAAAATTTTAAGTATACAGTTTAGATGTTTTGACTAAGGTTTACCTTTTTAACTATATTTATTAGTGCATTAGAATTATGCATGATAGTTCATTTTGATATATTCATAAATGCATACAATATAGTTTACTCCATTTCAATCTTCAGTACTTCCTCTCCCCATCCCTTCCCATCTCTGATCCCTTCCCTCTACTCTATTGCCCTTCCTTCTATTTACTTATTTATTTTAATTGGTGCATTACAATTATATATATAATTGGAAGGTTTAGCTTTGTGAGGAGCTGCTTTCTAACAGTACCATTTAACAATCCCACCAGTAATGCAAGAAAATTCTTAGTTCTCAACATTTTTGTCAATGCTTCTTGTTGTTTTTTTAGAAAAAAATTATAGCTATTCATTGTGGTTTTAATTTGTATTTCCCTAATGACTAATAATTGTTTCAATGATTATGATGAACTAGGGTAAAAGGTTTATTTTTCTTTTATGCTTAGTATTTTTTGTGCTTCGTCCAAATAATATTTGCCTATCTCAAAGTCATGAATATACTCTCTTTTTGTTCCAGAGTTTTATGGTTCTTGCTTTTATAATTAGAACAATAAACATCAGTAAGTTGATTTTTCACAAGTAATGTGAAGTAAATATTCAAGTTCCCTCCCCACCAATATAAATGTCCATTTGTTGCAGCATAGCATAAGTTTAGTGTGTGTGTGTGTGTGTGTGTGTGTGTGTGTGTGTGTGTATGGTGCTGGGGATTGTGCATGCGAGGCAAGCACTCTACCAACTGAACTATATCCCCAGCCCTGCAGCATAAGTTTTTGAATAAATTATTTTCCCTATTAAACTATCTTGACATTTCCCCCCAAACCAATTGACCATATAAGTGGCATAATGGTTTAGCTATGAGGTAACACCCAAAAACTCATGTGTGAGACAATGCAAGAAAATTCATAAGTGAAACAATTGGATTATGAGACCTTTAACCTAATCAGTGATTTAACTCTCTTGAATGTATTAACTGGGTGGTAATAGTTGTAGGCAGGTAGGCTGTGGCTGGAGGAGGAAGGTGACTTGAGGTGTGTCTTGGGGTTTATATTTTGTCCCTGTTTAGTGGAGTTTCTCTGCTTCCTGATTGCCATGTCCTGAATTTCTGCCAAGATACTCTACCTCACGTTGGTTCGAAAGCAATGGATTTGGCTGTATATGAACTGAGCCCTCAGAAGCCATGAGTGCCAAATAAACTTTTCTTCCTATAAAGTTATCAGATCTTTTGGTCACAGTGGCAAAAAAGTTGACTAAACCCATTTTTTACCCCTATGACTTCCCTCCTATTCCACTGCTAGGTACATCTGTGTTTATGTAAATATTACCTGACACTTGCAGCTTTATAGTAAGACTTGAAGTCAGGATATACAAGTTCTCAAATTTTTTTCTTCTATCTTAACACTGCTTTGGCTTTACTAGGTCCTTTGTCATTTTACATAAATTTTCGAAACTACTTGCAATTTTATGAAAACACTTAATATTTAACTAGGATCACATGCACTAATCCTTTCTTTCCATTTGGTAAGAAATGAGATCTTACAAATTTTAATCTTCCAATTTTATGAGCACATTTTACATTTGCTATCCATGGGGGGTTTTGTTTCAGGATTCCCCAATGACACAAAAAGTTTTGGATGCTCAAGTCTCTTATATACAATTGCATACATAGTAGTTGTTTATAACCCATAAGCTTCCTCCAGTATACTTTAAGTCATTTCTAGTTTACTCATAATGCCTAATAGAATGTACAGTGTTAAATCAGTTTAAATCACAGTTTCTAATTGTTGGTGATATTTGAGTTAATTTTTGTGTATTGAACTTGTGTAGTGAGATATTGCTGATTCACCTATTATTTTTGATATATTTTTTTGAGATTTCCTAGGGCTTTCTCTGATAATATGTCATAATATTCTCTGTAGATGATGATGGTTTTAGTTTCTTTCTAATACTTTGACCATTTCTTTCTTTTGAGTTTTTGTACTGACTAGAATTTCTAGTGTGGTGGCATAGGCCTATAATCCCAGCTACTCTGGAGGCTGAGGCAGGAGAATTGCAAATGTGAGGTCAGCCTGGTCAACTTAGTCAGACCCTGTCTCAAAATTAAGGAAAAAGGGCTTGAGATGTAGCTCAGTGGTACAGTGTTTGCCTAGAACCCAGAAAACTCTGGGTTTTGTCTCAGGAATGAAAATAAAATGGTGAAAATAGACATATTTACTTTATTTTCAATTTAGGGTGAGATATTCCAGTGTTTCACTATATGAGATAGTATTTTTCATAAATGTCTTTTATCATATTTGAGGAGTTTCTATCCTAATTTTGTTGTTGAGAATTTTGAATCATGAATGGGGTTGAATATTCTAAACATGCTTTTTTAATGAATTGAGTTGAATAGTCTATCTTAATAACCCAATCAATAAATGGGCCAAGGAACTAAACAGACACTTCTCAGAAGATGATATACAATCAACAAATATATGAAAAAATGTTCGTCATCGCTAGCAATTAGAGAAATGCAAATCAAAACTACTCTAAGATTTCATTTCACTCCAGTCAGAATGGCAGCTAAAAACAACAATAAGTGTTGACGAGGATGTGGGGAAAAAGGTACACTCATACATTGCTGGTGGGACTGCAAATTGGTGCAGCCCATATGGAAATCAGTATGGAGAATCCTTGGTAAATTGGGAATGGAACCACCATTTGACCCAGCTATCCCACTCCTCAGTCTATACCCAAAGGACTTAAAAACAGCCTACTACAGGGACACAGCCACGTCAATGTTTATTGCAACACAATTTAAAATAGCTAAACTGTGGAACCAACTTGGAAGCCCTTCAGTAGATGAATGGATAAAAAAATGTGGCATTTATACACAATGGAATATTACTCAGTAATAAAAGAGAATAAAATCATGACATTTGCAGGTAAATGGATGGAGTTGGAAAAGATAATGCTAAGTGAAATTACCCAATCCCCAAAAAACAAATGTCTCTGATATAAGTAGGCTGATTCATAGTGGAGTAGGGAGGGGGTGCATGGGAGGAATAGACCAACTCTAGATAGGGCAGAGGGGCTAGAGGGGAAGGGAGGGGGTATGGGGTTAGAAATGATGGTGGAATATGATGGTCATCATTATTCAAAATACATGTATGAAGACACAAATTGGTGTGAATATACTTTATATGCAATGCAACCAGAGATATGAAAAATTGTGCTCTATATGTGTAATATGAATTATAAGGCATTCCACTGTCATATATAAATTAAAAAATATAATAAACAAAACAAAACAAAAACATTTGGTGAATTACAGTGATTATTTCTTAAATATTAATCTTGTTTGGCATTCCTTGGATAAACCCAACTAGTGCATGATGAATTATTTATTTAGATTTGTTGCTGGAAGTGATTTGCTAAAAGCTTTTTGAAATTTTTAGTGCCATGTTCATGACTGCTATTGCTTTGTAATTTTCTTTTTGTATAACAATTTTATCTGATAGATTTGGTGTGAGAGTAATGTTGACTTTATAAGAGTAATTCAGAAGTGTTTTGGTTTCCTTTATTTTCTAAAATAGTTTGTATAACACTGGTATTATTTTCTTCTTTTAATGTTTCATGGAATTCAACAGACACCCCATTAGGGTCTTGAGAATTTTTTTTTAAAACTACAAATTTCATTTCTTTATCAGGAGTAAGGTGTGTTAATTTCTAAAGCTGCATAACAAACTAGTGACTTAAGTAATGAAAATTTATATTCATGAGAGGACCAAAGCTTGGAATCAGTGTCCATAGGGACATCTCTTCTGAGATCTTTCTTGTTAGCTTGTGGGATTTCCTGGGCCTAAGGAACCTCAGTATGGAATTTTGTAGTATGATTCAGCTATGAAGTAAAACTGTATCTACTTGCTACTAATATAACAAGCTACATCAATTTTGGATATGTAACATAAAAATAGCCTCAAAAAATACTATATATAAAACTAGAAGATTTGTTATATACTTAACTCATTGAAATATTATTAGTTGGATATCAGTCAATGAATGTGAATTCACTGTGCCAAGGCATAAGAAGTGAAAAGTGGTAAGCATTCAAAAAGTGCCCCCTTGATATCTTTTGCTGGAATCCAGTAAGAAGTACAGAATGTCAGTTTTGCTGGATAAGGCACAGGGCAACTTGGTTAAAAGCATTGCTATGAAATAGGGAAAGAATGAAGTTGGCTCTTCATGTGACTTGATAGGTATTTCTGTGCCTGCATATGCGACCTGAACATCTCAGAGGATAAACATGTCATTAAATTCAACATTTTGAATCCCATTAGAAGTATTACAAATTGTTTGCAAAGAATATAATGGTTTGGAAAATAACAACATATTTCTTGCCGTGAAAAATTAAATCTCTAAATCAATTCAGTATGCACTCTATCTTAAAAATAAGCAATTGAACATTCCAATTAGGTGGGACTAAGATGTGGATATTAACTATAAAATTCAAAGTCTGTGGCATCATTTTAAAATTCTATCTGAAAAAATAATTGATCATGTTCAATTTTAGGGATATTTGTAGCCTGAGTAATTCCTTACATATGTGCAGCTATCAGTAAATTTTTATCAAATTACCTGATAAACTAATTCAAATAGCTTTCAACACTTTATATTTGATTCTTCATCAAATGTGATTATTTCATTCAGCTCATGCAAAGGAAGCACTGAAGAGAATGTTTATTTGACTTTTACTTAGAAGATGAGGGAATGCACATTTTAATATATAATCCATTATGTCCTTAAAGATCTTATTATTATTAGAGCCAAATAAGATTCATATGTTAAAAACTTAAGAAAACCTTTCCAATTTTCCTTAAACAGGGTCAGAATCTGGTAACATAGAAAGACTGGGTAGTATTTAAACCTATGTTTTTTTTTCTTTTTTCACAGGGTGGTCTTATATTTTTCTTGTGAAATGGAATGATCTCAACATCTTATTCTTGTCTTGTTACAGATTAAACATTAATCAAGAATAAAATTATTTTATATTATTTGCTTTTATATGCATATAATATAGAATTTCCATATATTTTTTGGAGGTTTTAGTTCTTTAGGAATTATGAACAGTTAACCCTTCAACAAGGCTCAAATTCTGACTTATCATCACACAACTTATGTTGATAATCTGCAAAGCATTTTTCTTGAAGGTTACCCATATGACCTCCTGTTATTTAAAAAAACACTCAAATATTGTTGGTGGGACTGCAGTCTAGTATAACCACTCTGGAATGAAGTATGGAGGTTCCTCAAAAAACTAGGGCTAGAACCACCATATGACCCTACTATCCTACTTCTGGATATTTCCCCAAAGATCTAAAATTGGCATACTATGGCAACACATCTACATCAATGTTTATAGCAGCACAATTCACAATTGCTAAATTATGTAATCAACCCAGATGCCTGTCAATATATGAATGGATTAAGAAATTGTGAAACATATACATGCACAAACACACACACACACACACACACACACACACACACACACACAATGGAATTCTACTCAGCCATTAAAAAGAATGAAATTATGGTATTTGCCAGTAAATGGATGGAAATGAAGAATATTATGCTAAGTGAAATTAGTCAAACTCAGAAACTCAGAGGCTGAATGTTTTCTCTCTTGTACAGAAGCTACAGTAAAATAAAGGAAAGGGGTAGGGAAGGACAGGATAACATAGAACCACTCAAATAAAAATTAACAGACAATAGAGTGAAAGGAAGGCCAGTAGAATAAGGAAGCAGAAGGAAAGAGGGGAGGGAGGATAGGAGGAAAAAAGCAGATGGAAAAGGGGGAGATCATGAACCAAAATCAATTTCCATTCATATATAAGTATACTGGGATGAACCAACTGCTATGTGTAATCATAAAGCTCTAACACCAAACAAAAAACAAAAAAAACAAAACCCCACTGATTTGTTACTTCAAAATGTCAGAACTTTGAAATACAATTGTTATGGTTTGGATTTTAAATGTCCCCAAAGGCTCATGCTTTGAAGGCTTGCTTGGTCCCCCACTGATGGCACTCCGAGGAAGTGGTGGAATCATTAGGAGTCTGAGAGCATGTTCTTGAAGGGATAATGGGATCCTTCTCTCTCTGTTTTCTTGCTGCCATGAGGTGAGTAGTTTTGCTTTACCACGTGCTCTCCACTGTAATGTTCTGCTTCACTACAGGTTCCAAAGCAACAGAGCTAACCAACCATGAACTGAAACCGCTAAAACTCTGAGCCAATATAAATCTTTTCTTCTTAAAAGTTGTTTATCTCAGGTATTTTGTCACAGTGACAGAAAGTTAACACAACAGTCCACGGTACAAAATCCATCATTGTGAGGTCATCTGTTAATATACAAATAGACAGCAAGAATAATAGCATCACTAAGCCACTTTCAATATGTCCTATAGCAATTAATAATAAAACAAATCACTTTTGCTTAATTAATAACCAGAGCAATATCTGCAATAATGTCCAAATTAGTCATTCAATTATAAATCCTGGGTTTATACGATGCAGAAATGCAGAAGCTACCCGAGTTAGACACCTTGCAGATGAATATCTGTGGGCAGTGGTTTTCCCCTATCTAGAACTCCGAGCTTATTCTTTGTCATCTACTTGCTTTTACCCTGGTTATTAACCTTCTGATGACCAGTATGGGGACTTTTCTTTCCCTGCCTCTTTATCAAAAAGTTTTTTTCTTTTTCTCTGTCACAAATCTCATACTCTTTTCTTTATCTCTCAGTTCCATTTTAAACCATTGATTTCTCACATAACTCTGATTGTACTTCTTTACTTGTTTCACATTCTTCCTCAGTTTCCTAAGGTGAGTTTTCCTTCTCTCTTCAACTCACTATTTTTTCTGTACCTTTTCTTTCTTCTTTCTAAGTCTTTCTCTCCTCTTCCTTCTCCTCCTCCTCCTTTTTCTTCTATCTTCTTTCTTTTTCATTCTCCTGCCCCGCTCCTGATCTCTCTCTTGATATTCACAATTTAAACATGCTCATGTAAACATGATAAAAAAACTTAAAAAGAGTACATTCATGACTTGGATCTGAAATGTCCCCCAAAGTCTTATTTGGTTAAGACTTGGTCCCCACTGCAGCAATGTTCAGAAGTGAGGCTGTTAGATAATAATTTGATCATGAGGCCTCTACCTGTATCAGTGGATTAATCCATTTACTGGATTACTAATACAAATGGACTATTGGGAAGTGATGAAAACTTCAGGAGAGACCTAGGTTGAGGAAGTAGGCCACTGGGGGTATAGAAGGTTATATCTTGTCTTAGGCCCCTCTTCCTCTTTTCTCTGCTTTCTGTCATGAGATGAATATTTTGTATCACCTCAGGTCCAAAGCAATGAAACCAACCATGGACTGAAACTTATGAATTCAGGAGCCAAAATAAATCTTTTTCCTTTAAGTTGCTTTTTTCAGGTATTTTCATTACAATGAAAAGCTGACTGACACAGTAGTGTTATGATGCCTCATTATGGAGGGAAAAGGAAACAGTTTGAAGTGGAAATAAGTATATGGTCAGATATATAAGGACTAGAAGAGAACCTAAAAAAGGTATATATAATTCAACTTATCTTGTTGGCAGGATCATGACTTAATTTACCATGTCATTTTGATTTTTGTAGATGTTTTCATGCTTTTTAGAGAGGAGCCTACAAATAACCTTCTTGACCAAAGAACTTAGAAGTTCCTTTAAGAATCTCATTAAAATTTTTTCTCACTCTTTGCCTCTAAACTGATCTCCTCCTCAATTAACCTACAAATTAAACTTTTAAAATAAATTATTAATCGACTTACTTGTGTTTATCTTTTTCATAATAGGTATCATACGATAAACCAGTTTTGCTTAACACATCATTGAAAATATATAATATTTTAACTGTGTAATGAATTAAATATATTTTGTACTATGATTTATTTTTTTCATCACCATTTCTAACATCATTTCTATAGTAAATGCATTTTCACTTACAACAAATGTTTGAAGGAATACCCATATATAACTTTGGAACTTTCTATGCTACAGACTTTGGCAACTTGAACTGTTAAAGTGCAAGTAGAAGTATATTTCCTCTCCTTTAATGTTCCTTTCAATGAGAGAAATTTACTCTTAAATAATGTAATCAAGAAATAACATAAAATCACTTCAGATTGGGGCTGGGGTTGTGGCTCAGCAGTAGAACACTCACCTAGCATGTGCGGGGCTCTGGGTTCAATCCTCAGCACCACATAAAAATAAAATAAAGGTATTATATCCATCTACAACTAAAAACCAAAATATTAAAAAAATCACTTTACACATATTCACACACACATATAAAAGCATATGAATAATTAAGTGCTAAGTAGAAAGTAGTTCTGTGTTGTGTGTGTGTGTGCGTTGTATGTGTGAAGGAGATATAGAATTGTTTGTGGCTATGTTTTTCAAACTTTTCTGTTGAAGAACAACTAAAGACAAAGAAGAAGGAACATAAAAGATTAACAAAGATTAAAGGATGGAATGACCAGAAAAAATATCCTTCAACATGGTGTATTTTAATCATTTATTCACATTTTCATTTATGTCATGTTATATCCATGTTTGTTTTAGGTAGAAACAATAATAGGCAAAGTTATTTTATTCTCAAAGTTGTCCAAAGTAGACAGCATAAGTAGCCCTGTCATGTCTAGCCTTGCTTTTGAGCATCTCTTGGCCCAGTACCACATATCCTGGGGGATTTGTATACCTTTCTTTGAGGAGTACAGAAATGAAATAATAGACTAAACATGGTCAGGGCCAGCTGGTGCACTTGGAGGCAACGGTTTTGATTCTATGCAGGTGACTGAAGCAGCTGTGTCAGAATTCAAAACAGGTGTAGCAACTGGTACCCCAGAAGCCTTTCTGCATTTGGCTCTTCTTCTATCTCATCTCCCATTACTGGGAGATAAAATGGACTAATTATATTTGCTTTACATATTAACTAAAAATAGAAGTGATTAACAAAATTTAATGGCTTGATTTTTAACTGCTTCAAAATGTCCCATGTCAAAATGGCTGTCTTAAAATATCATTTACCTGTCAGCTACTATTACTTGGGAGAGTTCATTGAGAATGTGAACTTTTAGAAAAAGCATGCTGTGGAGTAGAATAAGTGAAAGGAATTCTCAATTAGAGGAATACTATTTCATAAGATAATGGCAATTGCCCATGGGTTTTTAAAAATAATATTGAACTAAATAACTAGAAGGGAAGATGTGTAGAGATTAGTTAATTTAAGACTGGAAAGGAAATCAAGGTCAGACTGATATGAGAGAAGAAAATTTAATAAAATGGGTGGGGCTTCCTAAAACCATTGACTTGAGGATGAACTATACATTATATAGGTTGACCCTAGTGGTGAGGAAGACTTAAATGGTATTTCCCCCTCCCACTCATACTTTATCTTAATTTTTAAATTTAACTCATACCAACTTCTCTCAGAGACTGAAGTGTACTGAAACACTCGAGGATTAAGAAGACAGCCATGAGTAGGACCATCTCTATCGATGGTTGCAGACACAGGTGTGCATAATGTGTCAGATACAGAGGCAAGAAAATTCTATCAATTCTGTGTATTGTGCATCTCTCTAGAGAATTCAAAAACTCTCTGTAATAAACTTCCTAAAATTAGAGCTGAAGAGAAAAAGTGTTGCCAGGACAATGAGTCCTTACATTTTCATTTCATTAGAATTACAGTTGTATTTATTGTTCCTATATTTTGGTCAATCTAATAGTTTTCAGCATCAGCTCATCAATTTTACTTTTCAGTTGCAATTGGTGTAGTTTTGAGTGTTGATGTAGTTTCTCTTATCACTTGCAAATCAGTTTTACCTATATTGCAATTCAACTGACTGAATATGCACTTCAAACATAGAAATTCTTATTATCATAAAGTTGCATGCCAAACTTTTGGATCAACTACTCTTTGGGGTTATATATACCTTTTACTACTCAATTGATGTAGATGAAATTGAGTTTTGGCTTTGTACGTAATAAAACTAGCAGATGGAGTTGTTGGGTAAATTTGGTAATAGGGAGAAATAAATTTATTTACAAATTTTATATATTATTTTGAATTGAGAATAATATTAAGGATCTTTGCTAGTCATCAGAAGCATGGATTCCCATACCAGACTGTCTCAGTTCAAATCTTAGAACCTAAAATTTCATGAAAAATATTTAGAATATTTCCTGACATATAGAAAGCCTTATAGAAATGTTAGCAATTCTTTCTATCAGAAAATAAAATGTATTAAAAAGCTAAAAACTGAAAATATGAAATAATGCCATTACAAAATGAGTGTTTCTCATAATGCTTATAGAGGAAATAATACCAAGGTAATACAAATTGGAAATCTCATTCCTAATAAACTTTTAAATAAAAGTTTGAAGATTGTAGGAATATAATCTCCATAAAATAATCTTGGTGACCTGAACTTTATTATTATGACATTTTGATTACTATAAAACAACATGATGGGCTGGGGGTGTGGCTCAAATGGTAACGCGCTCGCCTGGCATGCATGGGGCACTGGGTTCGATCCTCAGCACCACATAAAATAAAAAATAAAGATGTTGTGTCCACCAAAAACTGAAAACTAAGTATTAAAAAATTCTCTATCTCTCTCTCTCTCAAAAACAAAAACATGATGATTGGTTTTTCATGTGTAGAAATGACTTCACAAGTTTTTTGTAAATTAATGTATTTTTTGCTTTATGCAAAGATTAATATAAAAATAGGAATGATCCCTGTATTTTTCTGAAAAATCATTGGTATTCTTGTCATTATTAATTTAAATACTTGCTTGATGTATTTTAAAAAAATAATTAACAGGGAAATATTTATTTTCCTGACCAACCTCTCTGTTTCCTTTTATAAGGAAACAAGAATGAATAAACCCATGATTTCTATATTTTTTCCTCACAAAGTAGAGAAATTGCTGTGTTCAGTGAAATACTTTGTTTTCCTTCTAGTCAGAGAAATACTTCTCTTTTCCCACCTTGCATCTAAGTGGGAACATGTAACCAGATACAGTCAACCAAATATAAATGGATGTATGCCAATTCTACATGGACTCTAAAACCTTTTGAAAACATCCACATGCTTTCTCTATGCTTGTGAACTGACTAAACACAGAGGATCTGGCAGACAACAGGAAGGATCTGGAAGGTGGTCATAGTACAAGGTGAAAGGAGCTGTGATCACCTCAGTATGTGATGATGGTAAGTGGATATACCTTGATTCCATCCCTGATTCTTGAATCCTGCGTTCTTCCTGTTGAAGACATAGAGTAGTTAGCACATAGTACATTGTAACATACAAAGGTCTTGGATTCAGTGCTTGTATTGTGTGTTGGAGGATGAGACCCCATCCTCAGAGAGTATTGCCTATGACCTGAGTGCTGCATCTGAATAGAACCTTAATAGAACATTGGCCTGCAGCAGGTCATTGGATTCACTTCACGACTTCTTTTTCCTATATAGTGAATCTGGTGATCTGATGCAATGTTATAGAGGATCCCATGTTGGTGAATCAAACACCTTTTAAGAGAACATGCTGGTTGAAGCCCTGAGGGAGGTAAGGCAAATCTATATTCAACATATGTGTCTAGTTTTAATAGAACCAGCATCTCCTGATTCCAGGGTAGAAGATGACACCAGTTGGCTCATTGATCTTCTCAAGGAATGGTGCTATAGTAGAGGCTTGGTGTTGGTTTCTCCTGCCAGTAGATGGGATGTTTGGTGGCAGATATAAGTAAAGCAGCTATCTTAGTTGATGCAACTATAGAAAAATAGCATACACTAGGTAACTTTAAACAATAGAAATTTATTTCTTACAGTTTCAAAGTTTAGGAAGCCCAAGATCAAGGTGCTGGCAGGTTTGGGGTTTGGTGTTGGGTGCTCTCTACTTCCAACATAAGTCTTATTGCTGCATCCTCACATGGTAGAAGAGCAAAAGGAACAAATGCTGTGTGAAGCCTGTTATTTTTTTTCCCATAGCTTTATTGAGGTAAAATTGAAGTAAATTTAAATAGCCATATTTGAAGTATGCAGTTTGATCAGTTTTGACATGTGTGTAATCAATGTAATCAATGTAAAAAACATTTCCATTACTTTAAAAAAATATTGAAATCATGTAGACTGTGTTTTCTTCATGATTTATTACGTTACAAATCAATCACCTTAAGATACATAGAACCCCACCCCCACATGTCAACTATTTTAAAACTAAATGGTGCACTTATAAATATTTCAGAGGTCAAGGAAGAAAGCCCAAGAAAAGTAAATAAAAAGTGATTTGAACTAAGTGATAATAAGAGCTTAAAATATCAGGATCTCTGGGATGAAACAGTACTCAGATGAACATTTATAGCTTAAAGTACTTTGTATCAGAAAGAAGCTAGAATAACAATCAAATTATTTTCAAACTGTAGTAGGAAGAAAAAAATAAGAATAGGAACAGAAATATATGAAATAAATAAGAAATAATACAGCTAAAGTTAATAAAAATCAAACAGGTCTACTTAAGAAAAAAGCAAAAACAAAAAATATCAGTGGAAAAGAGCTATTAGAATAACTCTAAAGATGCTAAAAATATATTAAGGTAGTATTACAATTGCAGGCCAACATATGTGATAACTTATGTAACATGGTGTAAATTAGAGAAGGATCTGTGTGCTGCTGGAAGAAAGTGTATTCAGTAATTGATGGATCAAATATTTTATATATGTCTGTTAAGTCTACATTATCAATTGTGTTTTAGTTCTATAGCCTCTTTATGTAGTTTTTTGTTTGGAGGATCTATCCAATGGTGACAGAGGCATATTAATGTTACCCAGTATTATTATGTTGTGGGCTATTTGATTCTTGAAATTGATAAGAGTTTGTTTGATGTATGTAGATGCTCCATTGTTTGGGGCATGAATATTTATGATTGTTATGTCTTGTTAAGCAGTATGAAGTTAAGCAGTATGAAATGACCTCTTTTGTCCCTTCTGATTAACTTTGGCTTAACGTCCGCTTTATCTGATATGTGGATAGAAACCCCTGCTTGTTTATGTGATCCATGTGAATGATATGTTTTTCCCATCCTCTCACGTCCAGTTGGCTTTGCCTATGAACTAAGTCTCTCGGAGGCAACATATTGTTGAGTCTTGTTTTTAAATCCAATCTGCTAGTCTGTATCTTTTGATTGATGACTTTAGGCTGGTAACATTCAAGGTTATTATGGAGATATGATTTGCATTCCCTGTCATTTGAGTTTATTTCTAGTTTTTAGTTTGAATTAGTTTCTCCTTTAATTGACAATTCATTCCTTTATTATAACTCCTCCCTTTGCTGTTTTTCACTTTTTTTTTTCATTTCATCTCCATTGAATATTTTGTTGAGAATGTTCTGTAGTGCAGGCTTTCTAGATGCAGATTCTTTTAACTTTTGTTTATCATGAAAGGTTTTTACTTCATCTTCAAATCTGAAGCTTTTTTTTTTTCTTCCTGAAAGTAGTATTCTTGGATGGCACCCATTTTCTTTCAGAGCTTGGTATATGTTATTACAGGACCATCTAGCTTTGAGGGTCTGGGTTGAGAAACCAGCTGAGATTTAAACGAGGTTTCCTCTGTATGTAATCTGATAGTTTTCTCTTACTGCCATTAAAATTCTATCCTTATTATGTTAGGCATTTTTATTGTAATGTGCCTTGGTGTGGGTCTGTTGTAATTTTGTACATGTGGGGTCCTGTAAGCTTCTTGTATTTCATTTTCCATTTCATTCTTTAGGTCTGGGAAATTTTCTGAATTAGGTCATTGAAAAGATGTGTATTCCTTTGGTTTGTATCTCCATACCTTCATCTATCCTGATAAATCTTAAATTTGAACTTTTTATATTATCCCATATTTCTTGGAAGTTCTGTTAATGGTTTCTTAACATCTTCTCTCTATGGCCAACTCTATTTTCAAGATTATATATTTTGTCTTCATTGCTTGAGGTTCTAGTCTATTTTCCAACTGGTCTAGTCTGTTGGTGATGAATTTTTAATTTGGTTTATTATTTACTTCATTTTGAGGATTTCTGCTAGGTTTCTTTTCAGAATCTCTGCCTCTTTATTAAAGTTAATTTTCACTTCCTGTATTTTGTCTCTGATTTTATTTCTTATACCATCCTTTACTTTGCAGGTCAGTTTAACTATCTACATTCTAAACTCCTTTTCTGACATTTCTTCCACTGTGGTGTTGATGGATTCTGTTATTGGAGTATCTTGGCTTGTTTGGGATGATTTGTTCACTTGGTTTTTCATGTTGTTTGTGTGTCTACCCATCTAACAGTATGGATCTGAGACAGTAACTGAGTTTATATTCTGTGAACTTAAAGTGTCACTGAAGGTACTTCTCAGTACCTCACCTGCTGAGAAAATGCCTGTCTGCTTTCTTAGTTTCACTCCACAGAGAAGCCCAAGCCCGTTATTATATAGGTCTCAATTCCATTTACAAGGGAGCAATCCTAATATTCTAATCACCTCCTAAAGTCCCTCACCTCATAATACTGTTGCATTGGGAGTAATTTTCAACACGAATTAGAGAGAACTCAAATATTAAAACCATAGCAGCAACCTTGGTAAGTGGGAGGCCCATGTATAACCTCCATTTTTGTCATCATGGCTACTTTATGTACCATTTTGGAGTCACAGATGGATTCAGTTGGCAATAGAAGATGGCCAGCAATTTTTTATTTCTACAGTCAATGTGAAATATTATTCCTAATTATTCTAATTTTTATTTTGGATTCTAATGACAAAATTTTTTATGATTTTTTGTTGTTAGTATTTTCCTGATCTTTATCTTTTCCCCACATTTCAAATTTTATGTTATCTTTGTGAGTTTTGCAATTATACTAAAATAAAAGCCCCTCAATTGCACAGAAGTTTTCAAATCCTAAATACTAGGATACAATATTAGGGAGATGTCACGGTAAAAGTTTGTATCTCAGAACTATGTGATTTATGGAGAAATCTCTGGGAAATTTCAACATGTAATAGAAGAATCCCATGCTTCTTAAAATATCTTAATTTGGCTAATAGAAATTAATAATAAAAATTAAAGTGGATTTTCAGTGAACTTTAAATTAGGATATGAAGAAATGGGATGTTCAACATAGAATGATCAGATCAACGAGGAATTTAGTAGCAAAATTTGTTCAAATAAAATAGTCTTCTCAATTACAAGAGACAGTATGATACACTTCAGTTTGAGTCAGATCACAGCAAATGTTCCATGATGTATGGAGGCAAAATTTTATTTGTGTTTTGATCTATTTTTATATGATTTAGATATAGACCAATATTAGCACCAAACTCTTCTCCAGAAATTCCTTGTCCATGTATATTTACGACTTAGTTTTCTAATGAAATAGATGCACAAAATGAATATTTTATTTTTTTCTAATTTTAATTTGTTATATGTGACAACAGGGTGCATTACAATTCATATTACACATAAAGAGCACAATTTTTCATATCTTTGGTTGTATACAAAGTAGAGTCCCATCCTGTGTGTAGAGTCCCATCCTTTGTGTCTTTATACATGTAATTAGGGTAATGATGACCATCACATTCCACCATCTTTCTTATTCCCATACCCCCTCCCTTCCCCTTTCTCCCCTTTTCTCCTTTGTATTATCTAGAGTTCATCTAATCTTCCCTTGCCCCCGTCCCCCACCTTATGAATCAGCATCCTTAAATCAGAGAAAACATTCAGCATTTGGTTTTTGGGATTGGCTAACTTCACTTAGCATTATATTATTCAAATCCATCCATTTACCTGCAAATGCCATGATTTTATTCTCTTTTAATGCTTAATAATGTTCCATTGTGTATACATGCCACATTTTCTTTATCCATTCATCTACTGAAGGGCATCTAGGTTGGTTCCACAGTTTAGCTATTGTGAATTTTATTGTTATAAACATTGATGTGGCTGCATTCCTGTAGTATGCTGTTTTGAAATCCTTTGGATATAGTCTGAGGAGTGGGATTGTTAGAGTCTGTAAACAAGTCAGGATGGCGCCTGGTATTTTGCCAGGGGGAGTGGTTTGTGAGGTGGCGCCAGCGAGCCATTAAGTGTGGAGATTTCTTTTTGGTTGACTGCTGTATCTAGTTTATGTTAATTAAGATAAGCTGTGTGGAATATATAAATACCTCTGTTGTCCTACAATAAACGGCTCCCACTCCTGCTGTATCAATCTACACAAGTTGCTCGTCACTCCCCCCGGTTATTTTGCCCAGCCAGTCGGGCTGTGACATGGGATAGCTGGGTCATATGGTAGTTCCATTCCTAGTGTTCCAAGGAATCTCCATACTGCTTTCCAAATTGGCTGTACCAAATCTGCAGCCCCACCAGCAATGTATGAGTGTGCCTTTTTCCCACATCTTCGCCAACATTTATTGTTGTTTGTATTCTTAATAGCTGCCATTCTGACTGGAGTGAGATGAAATCTTAGAGTAGTTTTGATTTGCATTTCTGTAATTGCTAGAGATGTTGAACATTTCTTCATATATTTATTGATTGATTATATATAATTTACTGATTGGATTATTTAAGTTTTTGGTGTTAAGTGTTTTGAATCCTTTATATATCTTGGAGATTAATGCTGTATTTGAGATGTTTGTATCAAATGGAAAAAAATTAAAAGCATTCACTCTAAGAACTAGAACAAGACAAGGATGCCCTCCATCTTCACTTTTATTCAACATTGTTCTTAAAACTCTAGGTATAGCAATTGGACAAAAGAAAGAAATTAAAGAGATATGAATAGGAAAAGAAGAACTCAAATTATCACTACTTGCTGATGACATGAAGATCCAAAAAATTCCACCAGCATAGAATGTTCTAGAACTAATAAATAAATTCATCAAAGTAGCAGGATAAAATTAACTCTCATAAATCAAACACATTTCTATACCTCAGTGATGAATCCACTGAAAGAGAAATTAGGGAAACTATCCCATTCACAATAGCCTTAAATAAACATTTTGGAACCAATCTAACCAAAGAAGTGAAAGACCTCTACAATGAAAACTATGGAACACTAAAGAAAGAAATTGAAGAAGACCTTAGAAGATGGAAAGATCTCTCATGTTCTTGGAGAGGCAGAATTAACATTGTCAAAATGGTTGTACTACCAAGAGTCTTATATAGATTTAATGCAATTACTATTAACATCTATTTTACTATTACTATTACTATTGAAATCCCACTGACATTCTTCATAGAAATAGAAAAAGCAATCATGAAAATCATTTGGAAAAATAGGAGACTCAGAATTCATTTTCCTTAGCAAGAAAAATGAAGCTGGAGGCTCACAATACCAGACCTTAAAATAATACAGAGCTAAACAAAAATGTCACGGTATTGGCACCACCCAAACAGATACAGAGACCAATGGTACAGAATAGAAAACAGAGAGACAAATCCACATAATACAGTCATCTCATACTAGACAAAGGTGCCAAAAACATACATTGGAGAAAAGATAGCCTCGTTAACAAACGGTGCTGAGAAAACTGGAAATTCATATGTAGTGAATTGAAATTCAACCTCTCTGCACAAAAATCAACTCAAAGTGGATCAAACACTTTGTAACTAGAACAGAAACCCTGCACCTAATAGAAGAAAATGTAGGACCAAATCTTTACCATGTCAGCTTAGGAACTGACTTCCTTAACAAGACTCTAAAGTGGAAGAAGTAAAACCAAGAATCAATAAATGAGGTGAAATCAAACTAAAAAGGTTTTTCATAGCAAAGGAAACAATAAATAATGTGAAGAGAGAGCTTACAGAACCATTCATTAGGGAGAATATCTGACTTTCTCAAAGCTACCTTTCTGTTCATTGGAGCAGCCTCAAAATGAAAACCCCAACATGTCTGACAATACAAACCTAAGACATCTCTCCACTCCCCACTCCATCCGGGCTTATTTCACTATGAAATACTGGATGTTCGGGAACCAATCTGAACTCTTTTCATTAACTTACCATTTTTCTTCTCAGGTATGTTCAATATGCAGGACTTTCCCCAACTTTTGCTATGACTTCCTAGGGACTTATTTATTTTTCTTTTCTTCCTTATTCTTTGGGAATTTCTTTTTCCAAGAACAGTTGAAGAGTTTGAATACAGTTTCTTCCTTCTTTCTTTCTTGTTGCCCTAAGCATAGAATTTTTTTCCCTTTTTTCACATTTTCTACCAATACCTGTGAATGGAATTGCTCTAGAGAATTGTCAACATTTTCCCTCAGTGTTAGTAAGTGCTAGAACCAGCCCTTCTGCTTCAGCCACCTCCCTACCACCTTTAATATAATATTGCAAATGCATGTCTCTCGGCCTATTTCAACAAAGGAGAACTTAATAAGAGATGTTGGCAGAATGAAAGAACCTACATTCCTACCATTTGGTGGGTCAAAGATGAGATCAGAAATATATTCTGCAAGGTAAGCATAATTTATACTGCTTGCCCACCCTGCAGAGTTTCTTGTTGAGTAAGGAGGTCCCAGAATAAAGGAAGAGTAGATGTACTGCCTGGGGGCGGGGGAGTTGGGTTTGGAAAATGAGGTTGACATGGAACCTCATCTACCTTTACAGAGAACTGTGCTATAAGTGAACTCTTCAGCATTTTTAGGATCAAGAGATTCAGAATTTGGATGGCTGCCAACCACAGGACTACAGTGTCAACCAGGAGAAGCAGAGAAAACACAGTTAAATAACTGATAGCAATCAGTTAAATAAAGAAGCACTAGTCCTCCCCTCCCCCCATTATCCTATCCACAATATGCCAAAGGGATTAGGCCATGAAGAGAAAGGGTGCAAAGGGAGAAAAACAATAAAAACCCAAGACATCCCTCCACTCCCCACTCCATCAGTCTAGGTCTGTCCATTTGCTTAAGCTAGGTCTGTCCTTATGCTTAAGCTGATGAGATTTAGATTGAGTTTGAAATTGAAACTTTATATTGGTCTGAATTTTAATAAGCAAAAGTGATTAGGAAGTTACGAAATCTACTAAATGTGACATTAAGAGATGGTAAAAAGATTTGACAAAGCATTATTAAAAGCAGTGATTGAAAAAATATATGATATCATGTTTATGTTCCAACAGTTTGAAATTAGAGTGGTATTCATATTGAGAAAATGTTATTTCATTGGTTTGGCAAATGGAGTGGAGAAATAATGGGAGAAATGTATACTGAGAGCTCTCTCTGCTTCAGCTTCTGGAAAAAGTAATGATTTCAAGACTATAGTGCATTTAGTTACAATAAATGATGATGGACATTTCTTTGTGGTTGTGGTTTTTATATGAGTTAGACTGTTAGGTAAGAACATGAAAAAGTAAATCTCACATAACATGAACAGAATCATGATTTTCTTTCTTTCTCCTTTTTTTTTTCTTTTTTTTGGTGCTGGGCATTGAACCCAGGGCCTTACACATGATGCAGGGAAGCACTCTAGCATGGGGCCACATCCTCAGCCCACCTCTTGATATCTTTTCATCAGATAACATGTTGTAAGATACGTGAGTGAACCACTGTGAATCAGTTTTTGAAATGGACACATCTGTGAGATGCCAGTTTGCATAATTATTCCAAAGAAGTACAGATGGTAAAGCATGCAGCCTCTGTGAGAAATGAGCTGCTCAGAGAGCCCCAGACACCTGTTTTTTAAATAATGACATTTTATATCATCACTGAAGGAATTCACATTTTATGTTATAAGTACAGTTGTTTCTCATGTGTTTTTGAGGCATTTTTCATATATTTGGTCTCACAGAATCATCTTATGCTATCAAATCATACTGAAATATGTTTTTTCCCCTCTAGAAATTACCATCATTTAAAAAGCATTAGGATGAAATAAAAACATCATTTGAAATCAAGAATATATTTTTTTAAAAGGGCTTTGAAAAACTTTCAGATCAAATAAAAAACATCTTTCTACCTTACCTTACAACTATATCCTAAAACAAAAATCTAGGATAAAAACCATATATTTCAGATAATCTATGTGTTTTGCTATGGAAAAAGCTAATCATAAGCTATCAAAAGGTTTGAGTTTTGTTGTTCTTGCAAAAACATTGGAAATTAAAAGCAAATTAGTTCAGCAAAATAATTACTTCAAATTTGTTTTTGAGAATGTTTGTAATTTACCTTTATACTTTTGTCCATTATAATTTAATAAACTTAATCCAACTGTGAAATTCTATGGTATTATTTTTCAAAAATAGTAGTTTCAAGTGGGTATAGTTGCTGATTTTAACCCTTAATCATTATTCAAGCTTTATGACTTTAAGAATAATACTTAAGCTCTCTGTACTACTTCTGCATCTCTAAAATGAATATGACACTATGTACCTCAAATAGTTGAGTGAATGTTAAACAAGAAGGCACATGAGGTACTCAGTGTCTAGCACAGAATGAATGTGCTAAGTGAATTGTTTTGATGTTTATGGGCAAAGATGGAGACATGGGTGTGAATAGAAATGTGAATCTTAAGAGGTTAACTTGAGGGAAGAATGGATAGAAACTAATGACAGAGAAGGAATCAAAAGTGAGTCCAACATTTGTATTTATCATCCTGATCCCAGCTACAGGTTGGTGAGTTTGGTCATTAGAGCCAAAGAGCCGGAGATAGTGGTGCATACCTGTAATTCTCAGGGACTTGAGAGGCTGAGTCAGGAGGATTGCAAGTTTGAGGCTAGACTGGGTAACTTAGCAAGACCTTGTCTCAAATAAAAATAAATAAGGGCTGGGGATATAGCTTTTTGGTAGAGTATCCCTGGGTTAAAATCTTCAGTACCAACAAAACAAAACAATATAATACAAAATAAATCAAAACAAAACATTAGACCAGCCTGATGACTGTAGCTGAGATGTAGGAGGGCTTCTTCTGCAACTTCCCACTCAAGGGATTAAGGCTCTGTCTTGGGTGAGGAATACTGAGAATATTTAATCTTAGATGATCCTTGTCCCAGCTCAAAAAGGTGGTCTTTTCATAGCAGAACTTAAATATTGCCTTTAATACAAGCTGAGAAAGCTGAGAAGGACTACTTAGATTCTCTTGGGCGATGTTTCCTTAAATTTTATACTATAGGAGAGGTTCTGACAGAGAGGGAAAAGAGAGATTCTCTCTTTTTTTTCTCTCCTTTTTGAAAGTGGACATGATAACCAGTAGTGTAACAGCCACAGAATAAAACTAAAAATAAGGAGAGAAGAGTGGAAAATTGAAAAAAACCCTGTCTTTGGTGACAAAGTCCAGCCACTAAAATAATCACCTGTGTATCATTGAGTCCAGAGATCCAGTGAGGTCCTATTCTGAGGTCCACTGAATCTCTAGATTTCCTAATGTGAGAAACAACAATGATTTCCTTAACATTTAAGCTAACTAAGCACAGTTTCTGTTGCTTGCAGCCCAAAGCATTGTAACTGAAAAGAATTGATTATTTCAATCATCATAATTTTTGTACTATGCAATATAATTTGCTAGAGTTTTAAGTCATTCCCTTTAGATTCAGCTCATAAAATTTTCTCTAGTTTTGATTCCTTGTATGATGTAGTCTCTCTTTATTATTTATTAAAGGAATTATTGTAACTCTTTCTGATTCTTATATCTTAGTCTTTGCTAGGTGCCGCAGTCTGGCTGGGCAAACTAACCCGGTGGGTAACAAGGAACTTGTGAAGGTTGAAGCGGGAGCTGCTTTATTGTCGGACAGTAGAGGTATATATACTTAACTAATTACCAGCTTATCTTAATTAACATAAACTAGATACAGCAGTCAGCCAATAAGGAATCCTCATCATCTTAATGATTACACACAGCTTAACTTAATTGACATAATCTAGACACAGCAGTCAGTCATTAAGGAATCTCTATCATCTTAATGGCTCGCTGGTGTTACTTCTCAAACTACTCCTTCTGGCAAACTGCCAGGCACCATCTTGACTTGGTTATGGCTCTCAGCAGCTAGGGATTTTATTATTTTGTTTTCTTCAGTTAATATTTTTGGCTTCTAATTTTACCTTCTATTGATGGCACCTTTATTTTTTGCCCACATTTGATTTTCTATCTTGGACAAGACTACTAATTTTTCTTATGGTTAAAACATATACCATTGTTTTCCTTAAATGGAGTTTTAGCTCTTCAATTCCCTTTGCATCTGGAGAAACCATATGTAATAGAATGATATGTTATAATATTAATGTCCTGTCTTACCTAAATTTCTAACTCCATTCTCAAAGGGTGAATCATACAGCTATCATTTGCTCAGGGGGAAGGAGGCTCATTTTTTTTTTTAAATAAACGGACAAGTAAACAAAGAAACCAAATATTTATAAAATTCAGATTCAGGCACAGAGGCGTGATTTGAATGGCAATATGAACCTACAGACCTATCTGCCTTTATGGTCAGAAAAATATCCATGTTGGACACAAGGAGGATTTTAGTGATGATGAAGAAGAAACAGAGTAGGCAGTTAACCTAGTTTACATTCCCCATAATTCTTCAGAGAATTCCCCGTACCTTTCTGTCCTAGTTGTGTTCCTGGAAACCTCACAAAAATCGAAATGAGGAGACAGGGGAAGAACACTACATTTATCCCTAAATTTTTCATAGACCTCAGCAGGACACAAGAGACTGTTTCCTGTTCCCATGAGAAAGGTATAAGGAAATAAAGCTGTACTGATGATTCAAATAATGTAGGAAGCAAAGAAATCTCTGAGAAGCTGACATACGAAGCCACATCAGGATTTAGGAACTTTGGAGGAAACCCCCTGGACAGAATATAAGAAAATACTTCAAATGAAATATTAAAATAATATAAAACACAAAATTTAAACAAATATTTCTACCTAATACCTACAAATATAATTTTTTACATATTAGTGGGGTACCATGTAACATTTCTTTTTTTTTATTGGTTATTCAAAATATTACAAAGATTGCAGAATCACATCGGTTACACATCCACATTTTTACATAATGCCATAATAGTAACTGTTGTATTCTGCTAGCTTTCCTATCCTCTGCTATCCCCCCTCCCCTCCCCTCCCATCTTCTCTCTCTACCCCATCTACTGTAATTCATTTCTCACCATGTAACATTTCAATAAACATATACATTACATAATTCATGTGTGTATCTGTGTGTGTTTGTGTGTGTGTGGAGGTGCTGGGGATTGAATCAGGTGTGCTCTACCTCCCCAACCTCTTTTATTTTTTATTTTTGAGATAGGGTTTTGCTAAATTGTCCAGGCTGGCCTTGAATTTATGATCCTCCTGCGTTGGCCTTCCAAATAGCTGGAATTTCAGGCTTGTGTCAACATGTCTGGCTTACATTGAAAATATTTAAATGAAGTTAAACATTTTTCTTCTCAAATATTCATCATTTATGTTTTAGTCAGATTTTTCACAGATATGACTAAAAGGACCCAACCAGAACAACTGTAGAGGAGAAAAAGTTTATTTGGGGGCTCATGGTTTCAGAGGTCTCAATGCATAGACAGCAGACTCCATTCCTCAGGGCTCAAGGTGAGACTTAATATCATGGCAGAAGAGTATGACAGAGGAAAGCAGCTCACACTATGATCAGAAAGCGGGGGCGGAGAGAGAGAGAGAGAGAGAGAGAGAGAGAGAGAGAGAGAGAGAGAGATGCTCCACTCTCCAGATGCAAAATATATGACCAATAGACATGCCCCAAATAAACCACTTCCTCCAGCCACATCCCACCTGCCTTCAGTTACCACTCAGTTGATCCCACAAGGGATTATAAGTGATTATGTTAGGGCTATAACACAATAATTTCTCCTCCAAACCTTCTTACATTTTCTCACACATGAGCTTTTGGAGGACACTACATCTAAAGCATAACAATTTCTTTATACTGAAATTTAAAAAACATTCTTTCTTGTACTTTTTTGAAACGTTCAGAATATCTTATTATTTATAATCACCTTATGGTACAATGTCACATCAGTATTTCTTGTTTGTATTTAACTGAAACTTAGTACCCATTGATTAACTTTTCCCCATCACTCTGCCTACCCTAGTCAACCAGGTCTCTAATAACCACCATTCTAAAAACACTGTATTTTACATAGAATAAAAAGTAATCTGAAAGTACTAGAATTTGAGAAAAATAGAAGACAGGGTTTTAAATAGAAGCTGAGGCATTGAAACTTACAAAGCTTTTGGTCTTGAGAATTTAACATTTATGTAAGGATAAGAACCATGTCCTTGGATCCTAATGAGCAGGGGAGCTGGTTATGTCACAACTATTAAAAAAAAATTTTTTTAAAGTACTGCTCTTGATAAATGGGTATAGAAACAGCTATTATGGTTTGGATGTGAGGTGTCCCCCAAAAGTTCATGTGTGAGACAATACAAAAAGGTCTAAAGGAGAAATAATCGAGTCATGAGAGCCTTAATCCAACCAGTAAGTCAATCACCTGATGGGATTAACTGGGTGAAGGGTGGGTAGGAGGTGACTGGAGGTGATGTTCCTAAGGGTGAGTCATTGGGATATATATTTTGTATCTGATGAGTGGGGGTTCTCTCTGCTTGCTGACAATCATGTGAGCTGCTTCCCTCTACCACATTCTTCTGCCATGATGTTCTGCCTCACCTTGAGCCCTGAGGGATGGACCTGGCTGTTCTTGGATGGAACTGTGATTTCCCAAATAAATTGTGAGTTTCCAAATAAACTGTGAGTTTCCAAATAAACTCTGAAACTATGAGTTCCCAAATAAACTTTTCCTCCTCTAAAATTGTTCTTGTCATGTCTTTTAGTCACAGTAATGAAAAAGCTGACTAAAACAAGAGCTTACACAAAGGTCTAAAAATTTGCTCTCTAGGGCTTTTAATGTAAAACAACAACAACAAAATACTAATGAGAAGATGCAACCCCAGGCTCAGGTGAAATAGAGTGCACAAGGCGAATGAAAGAAAATGTTGGTGAAAATATAGGGTTAACCCAAATAAAAAATTGATTATGTAAAAGTGGCTAGATATTACAGAGTTTAAAATAAGATGTTCTTCAGGATATAATAGTAGATAAAAGAGTGGAGAAGAGTACAGAGTCACATGTTTTATGATTTATGTATATTATAGAGGTGTATAAAGATATTCATTTTTTTCTTAAGTTGAACTTGTAGTTTAAGATTTTTTAGAGTAACAGTTAATGAACTAGATGTAAAGTGTATAGCAAAAAATAGTAGAGGTGATAAAGAGAGAATAAAGATTATCTGATAAATCTGATTAATCCAAGTGTCAGTCCAAGACAGTAAAGGATAAACAAAGAAAAGAAAATAGCAGTTAAAAACAGAAGATAATATAAATAATTCTAAATATAAAATTAATAAAAATAAATATAAACAAGTTTACCTAAACTATTTAAAGCAGAGATTTTCAGATCGGGTTAAAAGCTGCTAAGAAAATTCAGATGTATTTTGTTCATAAGACAGCCACTTAAATATATTGAATCACAAGTAGAAAAAAAATGAAGTGCTTAAAAAATACTTTCTAGAATACACAAATGATAAGAAACCTGAGTTATCTTTGTTGATATTATACAAATTAAATAATTATGAATAAAAATAATGTCATTATTTATCAACATAGGAACAATTAACTAAGAAATTATAAAATTTGATGTCTAAATATTTTGACTTTTCAAAATACATAGTATTAACAAAATGTAGGGAAGAAATTTGAAAAAGTACTACTGGTGGGCACTTTTGACAAAAAACAGACTATTTTAGACAAAATGTTCAGGAAATTTTACAGAAAAACACAGCAATTAAACAAAACCTCTTTGTAAAGTATGAAGTACCCACACGTAGAGACAAAACATGCCCAACAATTGTACTTACCTAGAGTAAGAAGAAACTCAATGACAGATTTAATATCATAAGACTATTTTGGATCCTTCTCAAAAATAGATCATATATTATGTCACAGGGCAACTCTTAGACAATATAAAGGAGTGGAGATAATACCATGCATCTTATCTGATCATAATGGAATGAAACTGAAAATCAACGATAAAAGAAGGAAGGAAAAAACATGCATCACTTGGAGAATGAACAATTGGTTACTAAATGATCAATGGGTTATAGAAGACATCAAGGAGGAAATTAAAAAATTCTTAGAGATAAATGAAAGCACAGACACAACATATCGGAATCTATGGGACACATTAAAAGCAGTTCTAAGAGGAAAATTCATTGCTTGGAGTTCATTCCTTAAAAAAAGAAAAAACCAACAAATAAATGATCTCATACTCCATCTCAAAATCCTAGAAAAAGAAGAGCAAAACAACAGCAAAAGAAGTAGAAGGCAAGAAATTATTAAAATCAGAGCTGAAATTAATGAAATCGAAACAAAAGAAACAATTGAAAAGATTGACAAAACTAAAAGTTGGTTCTTTGAAAAAATAAATAAAATCGACAGACCCTTAGCCATGCTAATGAAGAGAAGAAGAGAGAGAAATCAAATTACTAGCATACGGGATGAAAAAGGGAATATCACAACAGACACTTCAGAAATACAGAAGATAATCAGAAACTATTTTGAATCCTTATACTCCAATAAAATAGAAGATAGTGAAGGCATCGATAAATTTCTTAAGTCATATGACCTGCCCAGATTAAGGCAGGAGGATATAGACAACCTAAACAGACCAATATCAATTGAGGAAATAGAAGAAACCATCAAAAGACTACCAACTAAGAAAAGCCCAGGAGCGGATGGGTATACAGCAGAGTTTTACAAAACCTTTAAAGAGGAACTAATACCAATACTTTTCAAGCTATTTCAGGAAATAGAAAAAGAGGGAGAACTTCCAAATTCATTCTACGAGGCCAACATCACCCTGATTCCTAAACCAGACAAAGACACTTCAAAGAAAGAAAACTACAGACCAATATCTCTAATGAACCTAGATGCAAAAATCCTCAATAAATTTCTGGCAAATCGGATTCAAAAACATATCAAAAAAATTGTGCACCATGATCAAGTAGGATTCATCCCTGGGATGCAAGGCTGGTTCAATATACGGAAATCAATTAATGTTATTCACCACATCAATAGACTTAAAAATAAGAACCATATGATCATCTCGATAGATGCAGAAAAAGCATTCGACAAAGTACAGCATCCCTTTATGTTCAAAACGCTAGAAAAACTAGGGATAACAGGAACTTACCTCAACATTGTAAAAGCAATCTATGCTAAGCCTCAGGCTAGCATCATTCTGAATGGAGAAAAATTGAAGGCATTCCCTCTAAAATCTGGAACAAGACAGGGATGCCCTCTCTCACCACTTCTGTTCAACATAGTTCTCGAAACACTGGCCAGAGCAATTAGACAGACGAAAGAAATTAAAGGCATAAAAATAGGAAAAGAAGAACTTAAATTATCACTATTTGCAGATGACATGATTCTATACCTAGCAGACCCAAAAGGGTCTACAAAGAAACTATTAGAGCTAATAAATGAATTCAGCAAAGTGGCAGGATATAAAATCAACACGTATAAATCAAAGGCATTCCTGTATATCAGCGACAAATCCTCTGAAATGGAAATGAGGACAACCACTCCATTCACAATATCCCCCCCAAAAATAAAATACTTAGGAATCAACCTAACAAAAGAGGTGAAAGACTTATACAATGAAAACTACAGAACCCTAAAGAGAGAAATAGAAGAAGATCTTAGAAGATGGAAAAATATACCCTGTTCATGGAGAGGCAGAACTAACATCATCAAAATGACGATATTACCAAAAGTTCTCTATAGGTTTAATGCAATGCCAATCAAAATCCCAATGGCATTTCTTATAGAAATAGAGAAAGCAATCATGAAATTCATATGGAAAAATAAAAGGCCCAGAATAGCAAAAACAATGCTAAGCAGGAAGGGTGAATCAGGCGGTATAGCGATACCAGACTTCAAACTATACTACAGAGCAATAGTAACAAAAACAGCATGGTACTGGTACCAAAACAGGCGGGTGGACCAATGGTACAGAATAGAGGACACAGAAACCAATCCACAAAACTACAACTATCTTATATTTGATAAAGGGGCTAAAAGCATGCAATGGAGGAAGGATAGCATCTTCAACAAATGGTGCTGGGAAAACTGGAAATCCATATGCAACAAAATGAAACTGAATCCCCTCCTCTCGCCATGCACAAAAGTTAACTCAAAATGGATCAAGGACCTTGATATCAAATCAGAGACTATGCGTCTGATAGATGAAAAGTTTGGCTCCGATCTACATATTGTGGGGTCGGGCTCCAAATTCCTTAATAGGACACCCATAGCACAAGAGTTAAAAACAAGAATCAACAAATGGGACTTACTTAAACTAAAAAGTTTTTTCTCAGCAAGAGAAAAAATAAGAGAGGTAAATAGGGAGCCTACATCATGGGAACAAATTTTTACTCCTCACACTTCAGATAGAGCCCTAATATCCAGAGTATACAAAGAACTCAAAAAATTAAACAATAAGAAAACAAATAACCCAATCAACAAATGGGCCAAAGACCTGAACAGACACTTCTCAGAGGAGGACATACAATCAATCAACAAGTACATGAAAAAATGCTCACCATCTCTAGCAGTCAGAGAAATGCAAATCAAAACCACCCTAAGATACCACCTCACTCCAGTAAGATTGGCAGCCATTATGAAGTCGAACAATAACAAGTGCTGGCGAGGATGTGGGGAAAAGGGTACTCTTATACATTGCTGGTGGGACTGCAAAATGGTGAGGCCAATATGGAAAGCAGTATGGAGATTCCTGGGAAAGCTGGGAATGGAACCACCATTTGACCCAGCTATTGCCCTTCTTGGACTATTCCCTGAAGACCTCAAAAGAGCGTACTACAGGGATACTGCCACATCGATGTTCATAGCAGCACAATTCACAATAGCTAGACTGTGGAACCAACCCCGATGCCCCTCAATAGATGAATGGATAAAAAAAATGTGGCATTTATACACAATGGAGTACTACGCAGCACTAAGAAATGACAAAATCATGGAATTTGCAGGGAAATGGATGGCACTAGAGCAGATTATGCTAAGTGAAGCTAGCCAATCCCTAAAAAACAAATGCCAAATGTCTTCTTTGATATAATGAGAGCAACCAAGAACAGAGCAGGGAGGAAGAGCAGGAGGAAAAGATTAACATTAAGCAGAGTCATGAAGTGGGAGGGAAAGGGAGAGAAAAGGGAAATTGCTTGGAAATGGAAGGAGACCCTCATTGTTATACAAAATTACATATAAGAGTTTGTGAGGGGAATGGGAAAAAAATGAGAGAAATGAATTACAGTAGATGGGGTAGAGAGAGAAGATGGGAGGGGAGGGGAGGGGGGATAGTAGAGGATAGGAAAGGTAGCAGAATACAACAGTTACTATTATGGTATTATGTAAAAATGTGGATGTGTAACCAATGTGATTCTGCAATCTTTGTAATGTTTTGAATAACCAATTAAAAAATAAAATAAAATAAAATAAAAAGAAAAAGTCGGCTACGATCTACATACTGTGGGGTCGGGCTCCAAATTCCTCAATAGGACACCCATAGCACAAGAGTTAATAACTAGAATCAACAAATGGGACTTACTCAAACTAAAAAGTTTTTTCTCAGCAAAAGAAACAATAAGAGAGGTAAATAGGGAGCCTACATCCTGGGAACAAATCTTTACTCCTCAGACTTCAGATAGAGCCCTAATATCCAGAGTATACAAAGAACTCAAAAAATTAGACAACAAGATAACAAATAACCCAATCAACAAATGGGCCAAAGACATGAACAGACACTTCTCAGAGGAGGACATACAATCAATCAACAAGTACATGAAAAAATGCTCACCATCCCTAGCAGTCAGAGAAATGCAAATCAAAACCACCCTAAGATACCATCTCACTCCAGTAAGATTGGCAGCCATTATGAAGTCAAACAACAACAAGTGCTGGCCAGGATGTGGGGAAAGGGGTACACTTGTTCATTGTTGGTGGGACTGCAAATTGGTGCAGCCAATCTGGAAAGCAGTATGGAGATTTCTTGGAAAGCTGGGAATGGAACCACCATTTGACCCAGCTATTCCCCTTCTCGGTCTATTCCCTAAAGACCTAAATAGAGCATGCTACAGGGACACTGCTACATCGATGTTCATAGCAGCACAATTCACAATAGCAAGACTGTGGAACCAATCTAGATGCCCTTCAATACACGAATGGATAAAAAAAATGTGGCATTTATACACAATGGAGTATTACTCTGCATTAAGAAATGACAAAATCATAGAATTTGAGGGAAATGGATGGCATTAGAGCAGATTATGCTAAGTGAAGCCAGCCAATCCCTAAAAAACAAATGCCAAATGTCTTCTTTGATATAAGGAGAGTAACTAAGAACAGAGTAGGGACGAAGAGCATGAGAAGAAGATTAACATTAAACAGGGACGAGAGGTGGGAGGGAAAGGGAGGGAGAAGGGAAATTGCATGGAAATGGAAGGAGACCCTCAGGGTTATACAAAATTACATACAAGAGGTAGCGAGGGGAAAGGGAAAAATAATACAAGGGGGAGATATGAACTGCAGTAGAGTGGGTAGAGAGAGAAGAGGGGAGGGGAGGGGGATAGTAAAGGATAGGAAAGGCAGCAGAATACAACAGACCCTAGTATGGCAATATATAAATCAATGGAAGTGTAACTGATGTGATTCTGCAATTTGTATACGGGGTAAAAATGGGAGTTCATAACCCACTTGAATCAAAGTGTGAAATATGATATATCAAGAACTATGTAATGTTTTGAACAACCAACAATAAAAAAAAAAGAATTTGATCAGGAAAAAAAAAAAGACTATTTTGACCACAATGCAATCAAATTAGAAATGAGTAAAAAAAGATTTCAGTGATGAAGCCTGGTTTCAAGTAATGGTAAAGAAGCTTGCTTTGGACTAATTCTTTTATTAATAATGATTTCAAACTCTGGAAAAAATATTTTTAAAAATATTTGAATCACTAGAAATCAATCAAAAGCAGACAAAACTGGAGAATATTTGTGAATGGTGAGAACAACTATGATTGAGATCCATGTTTATATGGCTTTTCTACTCAGGGCATTTCCAAAATATCAGAAAATCACAATCTTATCATCTTGAAGAGGCAAAAGTTGCAGGCTGCCCAATCGCCTGGAAGTAGATGACAGAAACTAAGAATTCAAGGAGCCACAAGGAGAAATTTTAAAATCTATAAAAATTTCCCTTTTATACTACTTTCTTCAAATATTTGGCTGACCTTTGAATTGCACATATGTGGGCATCTCATCAAGTAGCCCAAGGAGAAATTAACATCTGGAGGGTTGAAAGAACTCTTTAGATATTTCAAAAGCTATTTCAACAACTGCCTCACAGGGAAACAGAGTTTGGATATCCAGTCTTATTAAATTACAGGCTCTCAAAAGCAGTAGAACACAGGAAATAATTAAAATCAAAGCTGAGATCAATAACATTGAAACAAAAGAAAAAGTTCAAATAATTGACAAGACAAAATTTGGTTCTTTGAAAAAATAAATAAAATTGATAAAACCTTAGCCAAGCTAGTGAAGAGAAAGAGAGAAAACTCTACGAAAATTTGCAATGAAAACGTAATTATCACATGCACATAAATTGAAATAAGTTGATAATCAGAAAATATTTGAAAATTTTATACTTTAATAAAATACAAAGTCTTGAAGATATCAACAAACTTCTAGAGACATATGACCTCCCAGACTGAATCAGGAGGACATAGAAAATTTAAACAGGTCAATTTCAAGCAACGAAATTGAAGATGCCATCAAAAGGCTGCCAACTGAGAAAAGCCCAGGACCAGATGGATTTTCAGCTGAATTCTACCAGGCCTCCAAAGAAGAATTAACACCAATACTCCTCACATTATTCCATAAAATAGAAAAAGAGGGAACCTTTCCAAACACATTCTGTGAAGCTATTATCTGCCTGATACCAAAACCAGACATAGGCATATCATAGAAAGAGAACTTCAGATCAATATCTCTGATGAATAATAGATGCAAAAATTCTTAACAAAATTGTGGTAAATCCCATAAAAATATATTAAGAAGGTAATGTACCACAATCAAGTGGGGTTCATCCCAGGGATGCAAGGTTGAATCAACATATAGAAATCAATAAATGTAATTTATCACATCAATAGACTTACAGGCAAGAAGCACATGGTTATCTCAAAAGATACAGAAATAGCAGTTGACAAAATACAGTATCCATCATGTTCAAAACACTAGAAAAACTGAGGTTAGTAGGAACATACATTGTAAAAGCTATATATGCTAAACCCAAGGCCAACATTGTTCTAAATGGAGAAAAATTGAAAACATTCCCTCTAAAAACTGGAACAATACAGGGATGCCCTCTTTCACCATTTCTATGATATATAGTCCTGGAAACTCTAGCCCAGCCAGAGCAATTAGACAGAAGAAAGAAATTACAGGGGTACAAAATAGAAATATAAGAACTCAAAGTATCCCTATTTACTGATGACATGATTCTATATTTAGAATAATCAAAAACAAAACAAAACATTACCAGAAAACTTCTAGAGCTAACAAATGAGTTTAGCAAAGTAGCAGAATGTAAAATTAACACTTATAAATCAATTTCATTCCTATACATCAGTGATGAATCAACTGAAAGGTAAATTAGGAAACATACCACATTTGCAAAAACCTCTAAAAAATTGGGAATCAATCTAACAAAAGAGGTGAATTACATCTACAATGAAAACTGCAGAACTCCAAAGAAAGAAATTGAAGAAGCCTTTAGAAGATGAAAAGATCTCTCATGTTCTTTGATAGTCAGAATTAATATTGTCAATATGGCCACACTACCAAAAGAGCTATACAGATTTAATGCAATTCTATTAAAATTCAAATGTCTTTTTTTCATAGAAATAGAAAAACAGTCATGAAATTTATCTGGAAAAATAAGAGACCCAGAATAGCCAAAGCAATCCTTAGTAAGAAAAGTGAATCAGGAGGCATCACAATATCAGACATAAACTATACTATACAGCTATAGTAACAAAAACAGCATGGTATTGGCACCAAAACAGAAATGTGGACTGATGGTGCAGATAACCATATTTACATGGGTTTTTCTCGGTGAAGGCACTGAGAAAAACCCATGTAAATATGGTTATCTCATACTAGAGAAAGGTTCCAAAAACATATATTGGAGAAAAGATAGCCTCTTCAAAAAAAAATGGTGCTGGGAAAAATGGAAATCTATATGCAATAGAATGAAATTTAACTCTTATCTCTCACCCTGTACAAAGTTGAATTTGAAGTGGATCAAAGACCTAGGCATTAGACCAGAGACTCTGCACCCAATAGAAGAAAAAGTAGGCCCAAATCTCCATCATATCAGCTTAGGAAATGACTTCCTTAACAAGACTCCTAATGCACAAGAAGTAAAATCAAGAATCAACAAATGGGATGGTATCACACTATAAAGCTTCTTCACAGCAAAGGAAACAATCAAGAATGTAAAGAGAGAGCCTACAGAATGGGAGAAAATCTTTGCCACCTGTACCTAAGATAGAGCATTAATCTCCAGGAAATATAAAAAAACTCAAAAAACTTAACATCAATAAACAAATAATCCACTCAATAAATGGGAAAAGAAACTGAACAGACACTTCCCAGAAGAAGAAATACAGTTGGTCAACAAATATTAAAAAAAAAAATGTTCAACATCTCTAGCAATTAGAGAAATGCAAGTGAAAATTACTCTGAGATTTCATCTTACTATAGTCAGAATGCCAATTATCAAAAATACAAGCAACAATAAGTGTTGGCAAGGATGTGGGGGAAAAGGTGCACACATACATTACTGTTGGAACTGCAAATTGGTGCAACCACTCTGGAAATCAGTATGGATATTCCTCAGAAAACTTGGAATAGAACTACCATTTGACCCAGTTATCCCACTCCTAGGTTTATACCCTAACACTTAAAATCAGCATACTACAGTTATGCAGCCACATCAATGTTTATAGCAGCTCAATTCACAATAGCTAAACTATGGAACCAACTTAGGTGCCCTTCAGCAGATGAATGGATAAAGAAACTGTGCTATATATTACTCAGCATTAAAGAAGAATGAAATTATGCTGTTTGCAGGGGAGAATATCATGCTAAGTGAAATAAGCCAATCCCTGAAAACAAAGGCCAAATTTTCTCTGATATGTGGATGCTGCTCCATAATGGTTGGGGGCTAGGGAAGAATGGAGGAACTCTGTATTGGGCAGAAGAGAGTGAGGGGAGAGGAGGGGTTTTGGATGTGGGAAAGATGATGGAATGAGATGGCCATTATTAGCCTATATGCATGTATGATTGTACAAATGGTTTTACTCTGCATCATGAAGAGCCAGAGAAATGAGAAGTATGTTCCATTTGTGTATGAGTTGAAATACATTCTTCAGTCATGTATAAGTAATTAGAACTAACTAACTAAATAGAACTCAAAAAACTTAATACCAAGAAAAAAAATAACCCAATCAATAAATGGGCAAAGGTCCTGAACAGACACTTCCCAGAAGAAATACAGTTGGTCACAAATATATGAAAAAAATGCTCAACATCTCTTGCAGTTAGAGAAATACAAATTAAAACTACGTTGAGATTTCATCTCACTCCAGTTAAAATGGCAATTATCATGAATAAAAGTAACAATAAATGTTGGTAAAGATGTAGGGGAAAAGATACACTCATAAGCATTACTGGTGGGACTGCAAATTGGTGCAACCACTCTGGAAAGCAATATGGAGATTCCTCAGGAAACTTGGTCCAATTATCCCACTCCTTGATATTTACCCAAATGGACTTAAAATCAGCATATTATAGTGATGTGGCCACATCAATATTCACAGAAGCTTAGTTCACAACACCCAAACTATGGAACCAGCCCAGGTTCCCTTCAACAGATGAATGAATAAAGAAAATGTGGTATATGTACACAATGGAATATTACTCAGCTTTAAAGGGAAATGAAATTATGGCATTTGCCAGTAAATTAATGGAACTGGAGACTATGATACTAAGTGAAATAAGACAATACCAGAAAACCAAAGGCTGAATGTTGTCTCTGATATGCAGATGCTAACTTACTATAAGCAGGGTCAGGGAAGGGAAGAACAGAAGTACTTTGAATTAGACAAAGCGGAATGAGGGGAAGTGGGGGAATGGGAATAGGAAAGACAGTAGAATGAACCAGACATTATTTTCCTATGTTCACATGTGAATACAAGACCAATGTAATTCCACATCATGTACAACCAGAAGATGTATATCTCAAAATACATTCTACTGTCAAGTATAACTAAAAAGAACAACTAAAAAAAATTACAGGGTCTCAGAAAAAAACTTGAGGATTTTCACTGATATGTATGAAGGACTATTCCTTAAGAATAAAACTACATTTAGTATTATGGAATTCACATTTAGACTCAGGGCAAAACTAATTTATTTGCTGCTAGACCAAAACTCAACACTCCTCAGAGGAAGATAACACAAGGAAAAGACTATACATTTTATAATCAGTGGTGTCTAATATAGAGTTATTCTAACTAGACAAATGAAAAAACAGCATAATTGACCTGTGACTAAGATTAAAAACCAATCACCAGAAACAGACCAATAAACATATGTTAAAATTAGCAGAATGACCTTAAAATGATTAACAACATACCTACGGAATGAATCAATAAAAAGACTAGGTATAATGAATGATTAGCTAAATTTATTCGTAACTGCATTGACACATGGGGAGGAGTACAAGAATCGTAGATTATTAGTAATACTATAAAATTTCTGCAATCTCTAAAAGATAGTATGTGCTTTTTCTCTAAAAATTAGAGTTAAAGTAAATATGTGACAGTTTCTGTCTCATTATGTAGAAGCACACATGTTTTCAGAAAGCCAATTGAAATGAACTAATATAAATACAGTTTTATAATTGAAAGGAGAAAATAATTAAACTACCTTTGTTTACTGCCATGTTTCCCAGTAGCAGTCCTAGAGTCAAGGTATTGAGTGCAAGAAGTTATTTGAATGCTGGTTCCAGGAAACACTTGTAAGGGAGTGAGGCACTGAATGCAGGCAATAGGATGTTGTCTTAGTCCCTTTGGGCTGCCATAGCAAAATAGCATAAACTAAGTTGCTTATAAACCATGATATTTGTTTCTTACATTCTTGAGGATGGTAAGTCCAAGATTAAAGCACTGGCAAACTTGGTGTGTGGTGAGGATGATATTTCTGATCCATGGACAGCCATCTCCTCACAACAAATGGGAATATATAATTTTCTGAGGTCTCTTTTGTAAGTTTACTAATCTCAGTCATGAAGGCTCCATCCTCCTGGTCTCATTGCCTCTCAAATGTCCCACCTCCTGATACCATCAGTTTGAGGGTTAGGATTTCATCATATAAATTCCAGCCATAGTGTGTGCATTATCAAACAAGTTACTACTTAGCCTAGTCTGCTGGGAAATTCTGGAAGACAGCGTATAATACCTCACACTTATCCCAACTGAGGGAAGAGTTCACAGGGATAATTACACAATAATTCATATAACTCATTGACTAAGAAATGTTTCCAAAGGGCATTCCAAATCTTTTCTGTTCTGACTCCTGTATGGTGTAAGCAAGCTCTGATCAGATAAAGCCCTCAGGTTTTTTGAAAGCTGTTATTGGCATGCAGCAGAATGGTCAACATCAAAGTGTATGAGTGAGATACTGACAGTGTTTTCTATAATTTTAATTTAGTAATTAGGCAAACAGATAAATGTTTGCCTAAAATAAATATTAATCATGGACCATTTTCCTAAGTGGATTTTTTTTCACCCCAAAGTAAATTACCAACTCACATAGATTGTTTTAGGCTGTTGTCTCCTGTTCAATATTTGTTGTCATTATAAGCCTGTGGGATATGGCCAGATAGAATATAGAAAATTTGTTTACCATAAATCTGATCACTTAGGGCAGTTTCTTGGTTTGGAATAGACTCATTTTCTGTGTAAAGAAATTAAAAAATTCATTTCATAGGCCCTACAATTGTCCATTGATTAAAATGATTGACTTCTGGGGTGTTCATTATGATCATGTAATAAAAATGATACACAGTTTTTGGACGCGGACTCTTCATTTTTATAAAAGTAAATCCCCAAATGTTCAAATAGGTTTACATGGAAGATATACTAATGATACTAAATTAATAAATTTTCAGTATAATCCAAGAATCTGAACAAACCAGTATAGAATATAGCAAACTCTTTTTAAACCAAGAAACTTAATCGTCCACATAAAAAAAAAACAAAAAAAATTCAGTAATACAGAATGAGAAAAAATGTCTATCTAGATAAAAAATCCAATCTATAATGAAGAAAAATGACCATCCCATTATAGTGAGTCATAATTTCCAAATTAGTTTGAGAGTGTGGTTAACAACTACATTGTCTGTCATATCAGAAGTACTTCTGAAATGAGAGTAACCCTCCTCTAAAAGAATTTATACATGATTAAATTTACATGAAAATTAGTCAAATACCATAATAAATTGTGGGGAAAGATGCCAGATGAAATAATTAATTTCAAGTATAAGAGTAAAACAGATAAAATTAAAATGAGTTTCATAATTTTATTGATTTTTTTTTATTTTTAAGCAATTGTAGAAATCAGTGAATAGTTCAAATAACAGGTGTAGCAAAATGAGAAAACCTGGTTTTCTTTTTCCTGCCAGGAAGTAATTAAGATTATAGAGCTTTGACCAGAAATCAGCAATGAAATCTAAACCTTTCAATTTGTTCTCTTTAATGAATGTAAAGCTATCTACCAGCACAATTGGATTTTTTAAAACCTTTTTAAAAAGAGCCAATCTGTGCCCAAGGTGTGTAAAAATCAAAATGTTTATTGAGATTTATAGAATCATTCATGAGATTTAGATGAGAATCACTGATATTTTTAAAATGAGATTTCTTAACTGCATTTATTAAGTGTTCTGAAAATTTTGATTGAATATATCCTAATGTGACACACTGTGTTATAATTATTAACACAAAAGAACAACAGGATATGAAAAATTGAAACATTTTAATTTACTAAAATACCCAAGGAGGAAGCTCTGTGCTTTAGAACCTAGAACAAAAGTCATTGTTTATGAGTTTGCACATTGGACTTCTTAATTCGATAATGGGTCCTTTCTAACATGTAGAGATATTTTCCCTTATCTTATGGCTTTATATCTTTCATTTATTTGTTAGGACTAACAAATATCCTTTTAAAAGATATTTAGGGAACCTATATCAAATGATATGTGTATGTGTGTGTGTGCGTGTGTGTGTGCATGTGAACAAAAATCTTCAAAAGTATTTCTATCTTGCTTTTCCTTTCAGTAAACCCTCCAATAGGAAAACTTCTTGACAGAGTTGTCTACATGTATTGGTTCTTTTTAGGATGTATGGTGAATTTACTCTTCAATGTGGTTACTTTCCCAAAACCTCTACCTCAAACTGCTCTTACTCTTTTTATTTTCACATTGCAAACTCATTGTATTTTGTCTTTATCCTGCTTGACTATTGCAGCAGCCTTCTGCATTACTAGGCATTTGCCCATCTCGGCAAGTGCTCCTGGATCCTTTGGCTACCATGGTGCTATACTGTTCTGATTTTTCCTTCAGATGACTCCTTTTCAGTCTGCTTTGTCAAGTTACACCTTTCGTGCATTTTTTTGTTATTTTGTTTTTTTTTTCCTGCATTTTAAATGTAGTCACTCAAGCTCTGTCATAGCTTTCTTCTATTTCTGCACTCTCGTCTCTCATCTTGAATCTTCTTATCTCTATAAATAGTTTCAATTACTATCTCTAAGATGGAATAAAAAATCTATCTTGTCCAAATCTCTTCTTTGGACACAAATATCTAAATGCCCATTTGATAGTACAATTGAAGGCCTTAAAATCACTTTAGACTCAACAAATCCAAATCAAACTTTGATTCCCTTAGCTTACAATTACTTCCTGTTCAGTAAATAGCCCCAGCTATCATGTACTCATACAAATCTAAATATCATGTACTCATACAAATCACAAGCATGTGAATCAGCATTCAAACTTCTTTCCCCTTTAATCAGCAATGAAATCTAAACCTTTCAATTTGTTCTCTTGAATGAATGTAAAGCTATCTACCAGCACAATTGGATTTTTTAAAACCTTTTTAAAAAGAGCCAATCTCTACTCAAGATGTGTAAAAATCAAAATGTTTTGACAAATATTTTCTAGACTTTCATCCCTTAAATATATGTAGAATATGCTCACTTCTCTCAATTCTCTTGTTTAATATTTTAAAAAAATATTCAACCTTCCTCCTCCTCCTCCTCCTCCTCCTCATCATCATCATTCAGGGCTGGAATGGAATGAGGTCCTTTCAATTGCTAGGCAAGCTCTCTTCCACTGAACCCCAGTTGCCACCCCAATATTTCCAATTTTAAAGAATACACATCTGTATTATTGCATCAGCATTATGCAATCTCCCCTTAGTATTATCAGGGAATTCATTTCAGGATTCACCATGAATACCAAGAATCCTTGGATGATTAGGTTCCTTATGTAAAATGGCACAGTGTTTGCATGTAACCTATGTGTATGATATAGTATTTGATTATAACCTAAAGTATATAATTTAGGATTTGAATATATTTAACTCTTCTCTAGATTACTTACAATGAATGGGGATGCTATGTAAATCATTGTTACACTGAATTGTTTAGAGAATAATGACTATATAGCAGTCTATACATGTTCAGTAAGGTGCAATTTTTTGGAAATATTTTTGATTTACAGTTGATGAATTGTTGATGCAGAGACTGTAGACATGGAGGATTGAGGATTGACTGTACACTATTTTAAAATTTAAATATGGTGTATATTATTTCCCAATATTTGGTAAAAAGACCAATAATATTTATTTTGAAACTATCTCTAATTTATCAATTACAAAATCAATTTCTTTAGCATTTTTTTATTTCTTTAGCATTATAACTTGATTATGATGTTACATTAAAACTGGTAAAAGAATGAGTCCTATTATAGACACATTTTAAAATGCTTATTTTTGGTCATGTATTTTTCCTGGGAATAATTACACCAAAACATAAGTCTTAGCTCTGCTTTGCAAATGTACATAACTTTAAATAAATGATACACAAAATAGTATTTTGTATGTAATGTATATTTTAATGTCTATTTTTTAAAAGTTAATTTATAAAATTAATGAATAAAAAGTGTCTACAGTTACTGTGTATGTTTTGAAGTTGTGTGAATTTTTCCTTTTTTAATTTCTAAGATTAACAAAAGTTGTAGATGTTTATTGTATAAGATATGTATATATTGTGGAATAGCTAAATGAAGCTATTTAATGTATGTATTGACCTTATATATGTAATTTTTTGTGTGTGTGTATGTGTGTTGAGAACACTTTAGATCTATTTTCTAATTTCTAAGAACACAACATATTGTTATTAACTATAGTCATCTGTTATACAATAGATCTCTTGGACTCCTTTCTAACTGAAAATTTGTATCCTTTGAAACATTATCTTCGCCCTAACCCACATTCCTTATAAGCATTCTGTTGTCTATTTCTATGAGGTCAACTGTTTTAGATTCGAAATGAGTGAGATCAATCTTCAGGTGCCTGACTCAATTCACTTAACATAATCCATATTTTACAAGACAGACAAATTATTTTATGTATTTTAGGGTATAGGTATTTTACCTTACTGTTTTTTAAATCCTCCTCTCTTTTTAAAAAATGTTTTTTCTTTCCACATTTTTTATTGGTGCATTATAGTTGTACATAATGATGGAATTTGTTGTAATATATTCATACACAGTATAACAGTATAATTTGGCCAATATTGCTCCCCAACAATTCCTCCTTCTCTCCCCTCCTCCCATCCCCCAGTCCCTTTCCTCTACTGATCTCCCTTTGATTTTCATGAGATCCCTGAGAATTTCCTTCTTTTTAAAGGATGAATAGTATTCCATTGTGGTGCATGAGAATTTATCCATTCCTGTGCAGATGGTCACTTAGTTTGATTCTTTACCTTGGCTATTGTTGAATAATCAGTGCAATGAACATGGGTGTGCAGATGTCACTTTGATATACGGAATGAATTTCCTTTGAATGTGTACCTAGTAATGGGTTTGCTAGGTCAATGGAGTTCCATTTTTACTTTTTTTCTTAAGGAAATCTCCATATTATTATATTTTATAATGACTATCCTAATTTACATTCCCTCCAACAGAGTGCAAGTGCTCACTTTTCTCTACATCATCTCCAACACCTGTTTTGTCTTTTTGATTGTCTTTGTCTGTTTTGTCACATTCTAAGACATGTGAAGTGATGCTCATTGTGGTTTTAGTTCACATTTTTCTGATGATAAGTCATTTTGAGCATGTTTTAATATATCTGCTGGACATTTGTATGTTTGCTTTTGAGAAATGTCTATTTAGATTCTTTGCCCAGTTTTTACTTGGATTGTTTTGTTGCTTTTGCCCTATATGCTTTGGATATTGACATTTTATTAGGTGTATAGCAGCAAATCTTTTCTCCCATTTTGTAGATTGTACCTTCATTCTGCCAATTGTTTCCTTGACTGTGAAGAAGCATTTTAGTTAGTTATCTGTGTATTTTGGGTTCATATTCAAAAATATTGTTTCCCAAACCAATGCATGAAACTCTTTTTCCTGTTTTGTTCTAGTAGTTTTAAGATTTCAGGTCTTACATTTAAGCTTTTTTTTTTCTTCTTCTTCATTTTGAGTTGCTGTTTGTGTATAATGTGAGACAGGGTCTTATTTCATTCTTCTGCATGTAGATACCCAGTTTTTACAACAGTATTTATTGCATGGTCTGTTTTTACCCATTGTGTGTTCTTGGCATCTTTATTAAAAATAAATTGACCATAATGTGTGGATTTATTTCTCAGCTCTCTATTATGTTCTGATGATGGTCTATGTGTATGTTTCTATGTCAGCGCTATGCTGTGTTGATTATCATAACTTTGTGAAGTATTTTTTAAATCAAGTGATGTAAGCCTCCAGTTTTGTCCTTTTTACTTAAGATTGCTTTGGCTATTAGGGGTCTTTTGTGATTTCATATAAATCTTAGGATTTTTTTTCTATTTCTACAAAAAAGTCATTGGAATTTTGATTACAATTTTACGGTAGAGTTCATACTGAATCTGTAGATTGCTCGGGGTAAGATGCACATTGTAACACCATTAATTCTTTTCATCCATAAACACAGAATATCTTTCCACTTTTGTATCTTCTTCAGTTTTTTCGTCAATTTTTTATATATTTTAGGGTATAGGTCTTTTACCTCTCTGGCTAAATTTATTCCTAAGGATGTTATTATTTGGTAACTATTATATATAGAATTGTGTTCTTGACTTCTTTTTTTGGAATTTGCTGTAAGTGTATAGGAATATAGTGATTTTATATGTGTTGTTTTCTATCATGCAACTTTACTGAATTCATTTATTAGTTCTAACAGTATTTTTTTGTGAGGGTTCTTTGGTTAGGGTTTTTTTGTTTTTACATATAAGATCATGTAGTTTGTAAATAGGGATTATTTAACTTCTTCATTTACTTTTATCTCTATATTTTGCCTAATTGTTCTGGCTAGGACTTCTAGTACCACGGGATAGAAGTGACAAGAACAGACATAAACTCCTGTTACTGATAGTGGAGGAATAGCTTTCAAGTTTTCATCATTGAGTAAATAGTTCTGGGTTCATTATATGTGGCCTTTATTGTATTGAGGTACGTCTCTTTTATATCTAATTTGTTTTTGTCATGAATGAATGCTGAATTTTTTCCAATGTTTTTTTTTTCTGCTTATATTGAGGCAATCATGCTTTTTGCCCTTCAGTCTTTTTATGTGGTGTATCAGTTATTGACTAGTATATGTTGAGGCTTCATTGCTTCCCATAAATATATCCCACTTGATTATGGTGACTAGACCTTTTAATATTCTGTTCAGTACAGTTTGCTAGCATTTTTGTTGGGTATTTTTTGCATCTACATTCATCAGGAATACTGGCTTGTAATTTTCTTGAGGTGTCTTTGTCCTTGGTGTTAGGATAAAACTGGCCTCATGAAATTCATGTGGAAGTATTCCCTTCTCTTCATTTGTTTTCTGTTTCAGAGCAGTTTGAAATATATTGCTATTAATTCTTCCTTCAATATTTGATAAAACTCACTAAGAAGCCATAAGGTCCTGAAATTTTCTTTAATGCTAGATCCAATCTTCTTGCTCTTTGTTGGTCTAGTCAGATTTTCTATTTTTTTTCAGGATTCAGTCTTGGTAGATTATAGAAGTCTAGGAATTTATCTATTTCTTCTCAGTTATTCAGTTCATTGATTTATAACTATTCACAGTATTCTCTCATAACCCTTTTTTAATGCTGTGGTATCAGTTATAATGCCATCTTTTTATTCATTATTTTTATTTGTTTGAGTCTTCTTTTACTTATTCTAGATAAAAGTTCATCAATTTTGTTTATCTTTTTAAAAAAATCAACTCTCAATTTTATTTTTTTTAGAATTGTTTTTCTAGACTCTTAGTTATTTCTGTTCTGATCTTTTTTTATTAGTTGTTCAAAACATTACATAGCTCTTGACATATCATATTTTATACATTTGATTCAAGTGGGTTATGAACTCCCATTTCCCCCCGTATTATTTCCATTCTTTGGCAAAATTTGAGCTTAGTTTATTCTCCCCCTCCCCACTTCCTTGAATATTTTGAAGTTAGGTTGTACATTTGAGGACTTTTTTCTTAATGCAGGCTATTATTGCTACAAACATCCCTTCCAGAACTGCTTTTGCTACATTTTACATTTGTGTGTGCTATGTTTTCATTTTCATTTATCTCAAGATGTTTTTTAATTTCTCTTTAAATTTCCTTTTTTTTTTCTTCTTTTTTTATTGGTTATTCAAAACATTACAAATATTGCAGAATTACATCGGTTACACATCCACATTTTTACATAATACCATAATAGTAACTGTTGTATTCTGCTACCTTTCCTATCCTCTACTATCCCTCCTCCCCTCCCCTCCCATCTTCTCTCTCTACCCCATCCTTAAATTTCTTGATTGACCTATTGGTGGTGCAGGAGCTTGTTTGATTTCCATGCATTTGTAAATATTTCTTTACAAAAAAATTTTTTCATTTGCATCTGTTAGTAACTAATAATATTATAATTTTAATTTAAGGTGAATATTAAAATACTTATTGTATATATACACTATATATATACAATATATGTATATTATATATATACTAATTTCTGTTCTTTGATGACCAAATATTTATTTAATTGCTTTAATATTTGTTACTAATGAAGTTAACTTTTTTTTTAAATAGCAATTTGTGATTTTTTTTAGAGCTTTATTTTATTTCTTTATATATGATGCTGAGAATTGAACCCAGGGCCTCACACGTGCTAGGCAAGTTCTCTACCACTGAGCCACAACTCCAGCCCCTGAAGTTAATTTTTTCATTTTAGTAATCATTCACAATTCTTTTATAATGTAGTAGTTTGTTGTTTATCAATTTTATTGTATATTTTTGTTGTTTTAATTAATTGATCTTCTATAATTCCTTATTTTGTGTTCTTCTTAAATTTAGAACAATTTTTTTTTTTGGGGGGGATATTGCTTGTCTTACGTTTAATTATACAATTTGTTTTAGGTCAATTTATTTCTTGTTTTCTTTTAAGTAATCATTTTTTTTCTTATAGTTAGTCATAGTTAATAACCTTTTTATATTTAATTTTATATTTATTTTTGTCCATGTATGAAGGAAGTTCTCCCTAATTCAGAGAAACCGTATTTATTAATAAATATCCAATGTTTAGTCAGCTAATTTCTTAAATTTAACTCTGTATCCACTTAGAATTATTATGACATGAACTCAGAATTGAAGATCTAAATTTAATTTTTCCAAGTGGTTATTCAGTTTTTTCTGTATCGTATTATTTATGGATTGATCTATTGGCCTATTTTTACATTTTATGCCACTATTTTAATTACCATGATTTTATATTTTATTTGGCACATTGAATTGCCATTCCCAATATGCTCTTATTTTTTCTCCTTCTCAAGTTAGTTTTTTTTTATGTGTAGTTTTCTAAACTTCTTCATGATTATATTATGCAATGACTCTCTAAAAACCACATTAAAATTTTGATTGGATTCCACTTACTTACAGATTAATTTTGGATGAATAAATGTTTTGTATGTCTTCTGAAAATATGTATCCTCCCTATTCATTCCCATCAGAGCTTTCTCTCATTTGGGGACTGTTTTAAGTAGATTTTCTTCACTGTGACCAAAATACTCAATAAGAACAACTTAGTGGAGAAAATATTTTTTGGGGGGCTCATGGTTTCAGAGGTCTCCGTCCCTAGATAGCCAACTTAATTGCTCTGGGCCTGAGGTAAGGCAGACATGGTGGAAGGGTGTGGAGAAGGAAAGTGGCTCAAGATATGGTAAACAGGAAGCACAGAGATAGGGACCCACTCACCAATGACAAAATATAAAACCCCAAATCAAACCCCTAGTGACCTACTTCCTTCAGCCAAACCCTACTTGCCACAGTTACCACACAGTTAATCCATATCAGTAGATTAATCCACGGATAAATTTACGGTTCTTATAATCTAACCATTTCCATCTCTGAACATGCTTGCATTGTCTCACACATGAGCTTCTGGGGAACATCTCATATCTAAACCATAACAGGGATACAGGTGTTTTCAGGGAAGTAAAGCCAATCAATACATCCCATTACTTATGTCAGAGATGAGGGTTAAGTGACTTAAATTGACTCACTTATAAGGAGTCTCAAAACTCCTGGATGCTGAGAAATGATGTCTTTGCTTTTAGATTTAAAATTAAGGACTAGCCAGAAAATGAGCTAGAATCAAGTCAGACAGTTTGTGGCATCACTAGACTACTGGATCCAAATTTAACTGGAATCTCTGGAAGTTAGGTAAGTCAACAAATTTCCTTTAGGTTTTAAAGCCATCTTGAGTTTTATCATTACTTTTTAAGTACCTATACCAATATTGCATCATCATTGTAATATTTTTTATCATATTAAGCAACATGGCATAACTTTCTTGATTTCTGTAAGACTTCATTTCAGCAAAAATGTTATTTTCTTTTTTTAACACTTATTTTTTAGTTATAGGTGGACCCAATATCTTTATTTTATTTTTATGTGGTGCTGAGGATTGAACCCAGTGCCTCACGCATGGTAAGCAAGTAGTCTACCTCTGAGCCACAACCCCAGCCCTGCAAAATGTTATTTTCTTCCATAAATATTTATTTCTTGACTATTGCTGGGTGCTTTAATATATTTAAATTGTTTCAATTTAAACTATAATTATACCCTGAATCTATAAGATAGCACATAAAACTGGCTATAGTGATTAATGTAAATATTTGTCTATAGAATTACATGAAACAATCAGGACATTAGGCAGTTTTTAAGCTCTGGAGTTCCTGTGATTTATGTTGGTTTCTGTTTGGAGTTAAAGGAAGGAGGAATGAGAATGCTTCCTATGATTCTTTTTGTTTTAACTCCAGGCAGTTGTATTATTGACGGCCTGATGTGGCATGTAGTGCTTTTTAATAACTACACATTCATAGTTAGCAGCATACATCATCCTTTGCCTTCAGGTGCTTAAAAGATCAAATATGAGATAAATAACCCCACACCTCTATACAGTGCAGAGAAGAAAGACAAAGACTAGACTCGTCTGTAATAACTTTAGTCAGATACACAAAGTCATAAACTTGTTCCAACATGCTGGAATCAGAATCTAGGAAATTAGAGGGAAGCAACCCAAGCTGTTTTTTAGGCTTAGAACTCATATGTTCAGATACTTAATGTTGGACTTTTGTTCACTTCATAAACAGCAGGGGGCATGCTTTCTTTTCAGATCTTTTTCTTTGGGAGGCTATTCTTGACATCTGTGGAACTCCACAGTGCTATTGCTTATTGTCTTTTGCGTGTTCATATTTAATGCACAATTTTGGACAATCATGAATAGTTTGGACCCATAAAAGTGAAGTAGAGCCTAATTTTATATCTTTGAAATGATTGAGAAATTATTGGGTAAATGTTACATTTAAAATTTGGATAGATAAAACTCAAGTTAGTGGATTTCTTGTTTAACTTGGGAAGCCTGAGTAAAATAGATGGTTGAAGTAAGGTGACCAAGAATCACCAGGATTTTATACATTTTCAGTCAGACTAGTAGAATATGGCCTTTTCAGATAATTAAGAAGATTAATCTGAATGTTTGCAGTTGGTCCTCTATGCGCACGATTCTAAATCTTGTAATTGAACCTGAGTTGTATTATTCATTGCATAATCCTTAAAATACCCAAAGTTTTATACTTCATCATGTATTTTCTCATTTCATGTGTGAAAGTCTTACCAGTCTTGTCACATCATCAAGAGTAGCTTCTTGAAGGGCAGGATGGGGTATCTTTTGAGATGACTGGGGTCATAAGGGGACCCATCAAATGCTTGTTGACCTGAACAGAGGAGGAGTCTGACAGTGGGAGCTTTTCCACTTACATCTCCCTGAAAACTCCCTACCTTGTGAGGGAGTTTTGTGCTTGTGTTCATGTGCTTGTGCAATATCTATGCCAAATTTCATTGGTCAGTAACAAAAATGTGGAAGCAAATGACAGTATTCTGTCATTCGTTATGATTTTTGTGGACATTTTTTCAAAACTTTAATATGACTACCATTTATTAAGTGCTAAACACCTCATAAATATTATCTTATTTAAAACTTTCAATGATTTCGTGCATTAGGTACTACTGTTTTTCTCATTTTTCTAGAGCACAGTGAAGCTCTGAGCTAGTAAGTGACAGAACCAGAATTTGTTCTGTGTTCTTTGCACTGCATATTCTCTCAGGGACACAATTAATACTTCTCTAATTTGGGTAGATTGTCTCAAAAACATAAACATCTTTTTCCTAGGAAACAGTAATGAATATTTTGGTATTACTCCAAATTAATATCTGTAAAGTAAATCTTCATTTTTAAGGTCACTTTATTTCTGTTTTTCTTTTTGAAGAATAACATAATAATTTCTTTCTACAAAGAAAATTATGAATCTATAATTGTTTCCTATCTTAGAATAGTTTTCTCCCTTACTGAAAATAGACATTCTAAGATTTTTAAATCATAGGCAAAACTAACTCCATGTTGCATTTATGAACCCAGAAGTAAATTAAAAGTAATTTAAAAGCTACATTTTTTCATTTTGAAGGACTCTGTTCACTTTTAAAATGGTGACATAAAGTCTTCTAAAAATCATCGGAGACTGGAATCTCATCTGTGCTGTGGAGTGTCTTCTCATTGTGTCAGTATTTCACTACTCTCAAGATAGGAATTTTCTGACCATTGTCAAATGTGGCCACCTCCTATTTTTCCTTCCAAGTGCCTCCCATGGAAATTCTTGAAAAATAAAGCAATGTTTCAGCCCACACTTTAATGAGTGGATTGGAATCCCTCTTCCTTTAGCTATCTCAGTAGTGACTCAGAATTGTCTAGCCTTTGCTTTCCTAACATTTTCCATTCACTGTACTATTTCTTCATCTTCTTTTACTGCTCAAAAGTGCTTTTCATGTTAACCAGCTGAAAAACTAGAAATAAAGAAGACCTGTATTTTCAAATTTGAAAATACAAAAAGTTCAAATTGCTTTTTAAACTTTTTAGTAGAGCCCTAGTGATCTGGTGTTTGGCAGAAGTACCATCAGAAAATGAACAGTTAGGATGCAACTATAAGCTCCTTGGCTATAATTTACTAAATGTGATGCCAAACTGTGCAATCTGACCTGCCCGTGCCATTTAGTGCTCTCTTTTGTCTTCAGTCATTTGTTTTTATCATATGTGAGTTTCTGCTGAGGCACCCTTAGGCCACCCAAGAAATCTGGGCACTTAATTTCAAAATAAAAGTAAATAAATAGCTTCCCAGAAGAATAAGGTAGTGTTGGAAACATATGCTAATGGGATATTATGATACTGATATAAAATGTGTTCATTGGGTAACTTGAGGAAATAGGCAATATCCTAATTAAATGATTTGTTCATGCCTCAGTTGATCACTCATTTGCTTCATGGACAGATTCGCTGGTTATAATTTATATGAGGGAAATATGCAAAAATATTATAGAAGCCAGAGAAATTAAGCTCTAAAGAACATTCTATTTTATCAAAGGCATTTCCTTAGGGACACATATCTTTAAAAAAAATCTGCTCCCTTTTACTTTAACATTCCACTTTGCCAGTAACTCAGAAAGTATGCTTTTGACACCATTCCTGATCAGGAGCAGCATAGCTAATGGACGATACGGAGCAGATGACTCAGGATCTTGTTAATCCTGCCATGGTAGTTGTGGCATGTAACCTTCTAGAAATCAGTTATTCCATCTCGACTTCAGTTTTTTATTCTCTATAAAATAAAGATAGCATTTCTTGCCATGCTTATCTTATGGGATTTTTGTGAGCACCAAATGAAATAATTCTGATGAGAAATTGTTCTGTGGATGTTAGTTATTATTATTTTTCATAACTCAGTGAATATTTTCCTATTATCTTAACTTTCTCTGGAGGTGAAGGCCCTGGAATTGCAAGCTGTGTGTAGGTATTTATGGGTCTAGGACTTCATTAGATAGAGTTGTGACATTTCAAGCAGTGAGTTTATATAAAAATATCAAATTCTTCAAACGCTTCCCAAACAATAATGTACCTTGAAAAGTTCTTGTTAATCACGGTTACCTTATAAAGGGTTCACACCTTGGGTTTGTATGAATTGGCTATGTTTGGCTGTCATATTAAAACACAGTGGCCATTGACTAGGAATATTCATATATTGAAAAAACAGGGTTAAAAGACTTTCATACTCTAAGTAATTGATTACTTTTTGTGCTTCAAAAAATCTATGGATATCGTTAGGTTTAATAATATCCTTAGGGGTAGAGAAAACTGTGTAGTATAATGGAATATCTGATTGGATAACATTTCTTTTATAGCATTTGAAGAATTTTGATATTTTCATATAAAATTAGTCAATTTTCTTTATCTTTTGTACTTGAACCAGGCATTCTTAGCATTTTTAGCTGTTCTGTTAACAGAAACAATCTGTATAAAAGTCTGCTTCAACATGGCATATTCATTCATATTCATTTGAATTATGTTGTCAAAGCTTGCTCTTAATGTTGATAACTCTATATATGAGATAGGATGGGCTAGGTCATGCTTATCAAGTCTCAGTGGCTTAGTAACCAAAAGGCTTACTTCCTATTTATGCTCTATGTTGTATGTCAATATCATTTATTAATGTTAGTCAGGGACTGAGGTTGACTGAATGGCAAGCCATCTCCCTGAATCTGTATGGTCCCTTGTCAGAAGGAAGGATTTCTGCATGATCTTCTTTTGACTTGGAAGTGAAATGAACTGATTTTTTTTCACAATCTTTTGGCCAGAAAAAATCATACTCCCTCCCTAACCAGAAGAGTATCAGAAGTAAAATTTACTTTGTACCTGAATGGAAGGGGATAAGGACAGAAGTATTTGATACACATGTCTAATGACTATAAGTGAAGATAAGCTTTTATAGAAATTAAAATCTGGCTAATACTTTTGAGAGATAACTGTATGTCAAGTCCTACATTAAATGATTTATATGTAATCTTTTATGTGAAGCATATCTATGAATTATTACCACGTTCGTTTTAAACTAGAAAAATGAGGAAGTTTAAATGATTTCTTAAAGGGAACAAGTACAATGAGTGGTAGGGTCAGATGTATTTACTACCAGAGGTAGGAACTATAGTCATCCCTCACTGTTAAAAATGTCCATAATGATCAGTGTTCTAATTTAACATGAGAGATATCAAGATGAAGATTTATATATTTCCTATGTGAAGAATGACACATTACATTCTTCTATTTATGAGAAGAAGAGCTTGATGAAAAAATGCCAACCTGTTGGCTCAAGATGTCGATCCTGAGGGGATTAGATAGGTACTGTTTACTACAAGGATCTTGATTCTGGTTCTGACCAATTACACTGAGCAGCATTATTTTTTGTAATATATAATTTTAGTACTTTTTTTAGATTAATGGTGAATGTGGTTCAGATTAGAGACTGACTCTAGACTAGTGGTATTTTTGAAGTTACTATAGTGAATTTTAGCCCTATATTTAAAAAAAAATAAACTTCAGAATGATTCTGTTTTATTGACAACATTTGTGAAAATAATATGGAGAGTTTCTATATACTCACACCCAAGTTCCTCCATTGTTAATGCCTTACATTAGCTGGCACATGTGTTTCAATGTATGAACCAGTATTGAGGCACTTCAATTAAGAAAAGTCCATACTTTATTTAGAGTTCCTTAGTTGTTGTGTTGCTGTTGTTTTTTAACTGAATATAATTTTTCTGTTCCAGGATCTCCTTTGGGATATCACATTTTAGGTAGTTAGCTTGTATCCTTAGGGTCCCTCTGTACTGTGATAGATTCTCAGATTTTTCTTATTTTTAACCGAATCTTCCAAATGACATAACAATTTTTACATACTTTATAGTCATTATTGCTCTAGCAATTGATTTCAATATACAATATTGCCACAGTCTCTGGCTGGGCACAAATCACGAGTCTCCACACAGCTTGTAGATTCAAACAGCAATTCTTTATTCCCGAACTCACACCGGCCGTCTACAAACACGCTCTGGGGGAATCCACGTTCTCTGCCCAAATCCTCTCCGCGTGGGCTTCTGTCTCCCAAAATATACTGTCTGACCCTAAGCACTCAAGAGGAACTCAGCAGCAGGATACGCCCTATTCTAAAGGGGGAACACCCTAATCTCCTATTATGCTAAACTGCCCTATTCTAAAGGGGGAACACCCTAAACACGGATCCTGCCCTGGTCCTTGAGCAAGGTCACCTTTCAGAAGTCCTTCCACTAGACAGCATGGGAGTAAGCTGGCAAGGAATTTGTCATACCTACTTGGCTGATGGCTCCCAGCACAATATGATGTGTGTTATTTGTAATAACTAAAATAAACAGTTTGTATTGTTCTAGAATTTAGATATTTTTACAGTGTTCAAATATCATGACAGTAAATTGTGTTAAGTCTAGTAATTTGCTTTAATCCCACCCACACATACTAGCATCTTTATTCAATAACCTCCTCATAAAACAGAATTAATGACCTAGAAAAAATGAATTCATGCATTCACAGAGAGACACATAAATCAAGAATGGAAGGAAACATTTGTATAAGCATGTGCTAGAAACAAATACATTTTGTTTACATATATTACAGGTGAAAAAAGATTTTAAATATCCTATTACATGACATCTGTTAGTGCTAGCCTCTCTGGCAGTAGTTTCTCTACTCTGATCATAGTTTTATTATTTTTGCCATTACAAGTGTACAAGTACACTTGTACAATACAAGTGCAGCTGGTGACTGCATCAGACAATAAACTGGAAGAAGATATAGAAGTGGAATTACTGATTCTTTTTTCTAACCTTTGTATTTATTTAATACAATTTGCTTCCTTTGAACTGCTTAGTAGTATTTTATCTTTGTAGTAACTTTCTAGACATTGGGAAGCAACTTAAGTATTCAAAATACATAACCATATGCTATATATTTCAAGAGATTAATAAGAGCTTAAGGGCATGAGAATTATATATCATTGCATTTTTTAAACCTTTATTGTATTTTCAAGTTTTTATTATTAATAATGGAAATGTTAATATATTTCAGCATGTAGGGTTCCAATTTCTGTCTCTGCTGTATAAAGGATTCTTAGATCAAAGAACACCTTATCCACCACTGGTGCTTGCTGATGAACTGGAATCTGGATTTTTCCTTTCCTTTCCTTGTATCATAATTCCTTACTGCTGATGAATTCATTTTTATTGAGAGAAAAGCTTCCAGGTTCTTCAAGGCTTATACAGGTATGACCACTGAGAAGAAAAATGGGAGATTAGTAGGTATATTGTGTAGGTTTAACTGGGGAATTCAGGAGAATTTAGCTTTCTCAAGATAGGGGACTAGATGTGAAGCAGCCATCTCGTGACATGAACATGCTGATGATGCTGTATTCTTGCCGCACCAGTGTAAGATGGCACACTTTTAAACTTGAAAATTAGAAAACCACATTTCTTTTCCTGATAAGTCATTATAAATGGATTTTTGAATCACCTATCTAAATATGATTCCAACACATGTGCTTTCCTTTGTTGGTGATAATGGTGGCAGTGGGCAGTCCACACTTGGGAGCTTCCTGGGGTTCAGCTGGTGGTGTGTGGATGAAATGAGAATATTAAAAGGGTCATGCAGAAACCTCTTCTTACCAGTTTCAACAGTCTATGCTTTGACTGTACTTAGATTTCTGTGATTGGCTGTGATCCTTAGGCAGCCTATGAAACTATCATGTAGTTCCTTCCAGATGCTCCAATCAACTCTCTCTCATTTCTTCCCTCCACATATTCAGCCCTGTCCCATTGCCTTAGTTGGTCTGATGAGAGAAGGATTTTAATTTGTATATGCCCAGCTTGCTCTTGTCTAATGTGCTTTGCAGTTTCTGATATTCTGCTTACAATGTTTTTTTTTTTTCCTCCACAGTTATTCATTTGCCTCATTCTTTCACTTCCTTCAGGTCTCTGCTTAGATCACCTCATCAAAGAGTATTTCTGGCAACCCCCTGTCCTTTAGTCATTGTTTTTTGAATTCTAAATAATCTTTTTAAAAAATTTGTTTTGATTAATTATACATGACAGTAGAATGTATTTTGACACATGATACATAAATGGAGTGTAACTTCTGACTTTTAGTCATAAACAACTGTTTAGCACATAAACAACCATTAGTTTCTTTCCTACTGATATATATATATATATATATTTATTCAGTAGTAAAGTCCTAAAAGACCAGGGACTTTGTTTTATACATTTTTACATATCCTTAGAAAAGTCTTGTATGTAGTATATACTCAGTAGGTATTTGTTGAATAAATTAATCTTTGTAGACATTTGAACTTATTGTTTTAATGGATATGTTAGTGGTAAACAGTCTAATAATAGGGTGCAGTTGATAATTAAAATGTTAATATGGGAATTGAGATTCTTTTTCCCATGAAGCAAACAGAAAGATGAGTTGATGATAATTGTCTTTTTATCAGTCTATTCACTGTTTGGAGTCTGATTTTTTGAGACACTTTTGATTCAGTAAGTTCATGTTTTTACTTATATAAGCAGGTCCATTCATTGCAACTTTATAAGAGTCAGGCTATGTAGCTCTCGTTATTTCGTAGTTATTCATAACCACATAACATTTTTTTTGGTCAGTTGTTTGATGTACAGATTTTAAGCTCCTTTATCTCTGGATTGTCAAATGATAATACTTGAATGATAACTTGAATTGGAACAAAATAATTCATTGATCAAATATTTAAGGTAAATTCCATCCAACATTAACTTAAATATAAATATCACTCTTTACATTATCATTCCTACGAATTTACCTCTATCTAGGCATAGTTTCAAGGTTCTAATTCATCTTTTGTTTATCCATTACTCTTGATTCATTCTGTTCCTGTCAAAAATTTCAAACAAAGATGAATTAGCTGGCTCCAGAGCCTAATTTTGGACCCAGGTTTTATTTGCTGCACGGCACTATTGAAGCTGATGCATTAAGCTCAATTTCCCATAAAGTTTAATTACTTTGTGTTTTGAACTGTATTTCATTCTCAATATTGAACTGTAGTTCATTCTTAATATTTAACTACTGAGAATGGGAGTGTAGTATCTTATTTCTGGAGGAGATCCTGCTTTAATCCCATGACCACAGACTTAATTACCTCATTTTTTTGCATAGGTTAGTTTCATACTGACCATCTTGGATACATTGACTAGAGTTGCCAGGGCCTCTTTGGTCAGTGGAGTTTCATCTGCTAGTCACATCCTGTCTATTCTGGCTTTATGGCCAGTATTACCCACACCACATTGCATCTCTATAGTTTCTGTGATTTCTTGTTCTTGTCTAAACTTTTCTCAGGGATCCACTACTGACAATTTGGGAGTAGGGCTATTTATTTTCCTGAAAACTCCTTATTTTTTAGTAATAAAGATAATGCTTCTGGGAACATTATTTAACCTATTATGACTATCAAAACAGACTTTGATTCTTCCAGAAGGAAAAAGAAAGTTTCTTACTGCCAAATCCATATTCAGATATTGCTATTGGGAACTGATGGATCACTACTGTTTTGTCAGATGTATTTGAAGAAGACATGTATAGATGACAACAACTAGCTATTCCTCTAGAATATTTTAAATGAGTCTATGATGAAGAAGATACTGGATCTATAAGTACATTCATGACAATATATATTGGTTTTATTTTAAAATATATTTGTGTTTCCACAGAATCTCTTTGTACTTTGTGGCTAGCAAGCCTCTTCTTGTTTCTGAATTCTAGTGTCTTCCCAACCCATGCTACAGCCTGAAAAGTCCCCAAGCCTTGTCGAGTCTTAAACCTAAGAAAAATGGCTAAATAGACCTTCATAATGTCTGTGATGTTTTGTTCTTAAGGAATACATGGAGCGGTAGGGATTTTCTATGATTGATCTGAACTCACAGGTAATATTAACCCAGCCCATGTATTTTCAATCTGCTATTTAGCTAAGTAAGTCATACTTGTTCTTACTAGCTTGATTCACCTTAAAATCTGTGATATGCTTCAGTAAGAACATTTTGATTGACTAATTCATATATGTAGATAACCTTTGGATAATTAAAAGGTCTATAATTACAGGGCTTCTTGTTTGAGTTTATTGAGTAAATAATATTAATACTACTAAGATCTAGTACTTTTATTCTTGGTTAATATAGACCAGTCATTAAGTAATGTATTTTGTACTTGTAACTTATTTTTATTTCTCTATATTAATAATAATTATTATTATTTTACAAATGAGAAAACTAAAATTGCTAGTGAGGTAAAATAGTGTCCTAAATTTTAAACTTGGTGCACAGCAAAGCTGAGATTCATACAGATCTGTTCTACTTCAAAAATCAATTTAAATTATAATAGTGAACATTCATTGAATATGCCTTTTTATGAAAGAAAAATAAGAAATTTAAATGCTAATAAGTTAAGAATTTAATTTTGGGGCATAATTTATGGAAATTAAACAAAGTTCAAGTAATGAATGCAATAGAAATGGGATGAAAATTCAAAAAGTTTGAAACTGCTAGTCAGTATGAAATAAAACACTTCATTTTTGAAACAAACTATTTTTAAAAAGTATTAAATCTAAGTTTTGATTCTATTTTCTAGAAACAGTGTGAAAATATACCAACTTCTGTTTAAATATCTTTTTTGAAGTAGTTTCCTACTTTAAGAGCCTTAAGTGAGTCAAAGTTGTGTAATATGAGTCATACATGAGCAATTCCTAAGGAAATTTAACTATGGCAATTGGATAATAGTTGTATTCGATATGGTAAGCATTCACTTTAAAACTCCAATACCCATTTAGCTGCCTTTTAGAAATATGATGTCATTCATAAAACCAGAAAAAAAAAATCCCAGGCTTTTCTACGTCTTTAACCACAGAGGAGGTAATTTACCATAAATAAGCGACAGGGGGTATGACATTCACCAGACATGTAATCCAGTAAATAGTATGTGGTGGTCATTACAGTTGGTGAATAAAAGTTCCAGCACTCAACTAACCCCAACTCTGCCCTCAGAGCACAGACTGCCTAATTTGGAGGAAAAAAATATAGAAGTTGGTTTTGGCTGAGTTAAAAATTTGAAATTATAAGCAATCTGTGTAGGTTATATGAGACAAATTACCACAATTCCCTAGCAACTTTATGAGTAACTGATGAGAAAGAATATGTGTTAAAATTTTCTTCTGGGATGGACAGATACTTATTAGTTTGACTTATATGAAGGTGCTGGTATTTACCCAATTTGGACCTAAAAAGTGACAATTTTATAATGTTAACTCTAATACAATTAACTGGTCGACGTCATGTTGGCTTATTACAAATAATCAAGAATATTGGTATTTAGAAACAAAAAAACTTTGTATATAATCAAATTTCAGTTAATGGATTAATTAGTAATATTTCAAAGAGAAAGCCTTCAAATTATTGGTAATCTACAAAAATTTGCTTCTAAAAGAGAACACTTCTAAAATTCCATAATTTAGAAACAAAATTTTGTAGATTACCAATAATTTGAAGGCTTTATCTTTGAAATATAAGTGAAGTGCTATGTGTTGTGTGCTGTGACCCCCTGAGACCTTGTAAATCTTCAGTAAAAATATCCAAATCATAATATGCTGCTATAAGTGGATTTCTTGTGGATGCATGTGAAGGAGTCTAATTTTGTATTAGCATTGTTCTAGAGTTAGCTAGAATAGAGAGTAATGCACACCTGGGTTGTGCTTTAATTATCTTTTTTTTAGAGTCTCACAACAATCCCATTTTTTACTGACAAAACTTGTATAAATTTGAGATGTATAGCATATTGTTTAAAAATATTTCTGTATGGTGGATCAGCTAAATCAAGCTATTTAACATAAGCATTATCTGACATATCTTTTTGTGTGTGTTGAGAATACTTAAAATCTACTCTCAGCAATTTTCAAACATACAGTACATTGTTATTAACCAGTCTCCAGATTTTACAATAGATCTCCTGAATTTAGTTCTCCTAAATGAAATTTTGTATTCTTTGACCAAAATATCTGAACTTTCCCATCCTATCCCAGGTAATCACCTTTCTACTTCTATGCCTTTGACCTTTTTAGATTCCATGTATATAAATGAGATTCATGTCGGATTTGGTTTTTTGTTCCTGACTTATTTTACTTAGCAAAATGTCCATCCATGTTGTCACACATGACAGAATTTCCTCTTTCTGTGCATATAGACTGCATTTTCTTTATCTGTGTATCTGCTGATGGACATTCAGTTGTTTGAATATCTTGGCTTATGTGATTAATACTTCGATGAACATGAGAATGTAGGTATCTTTTCAACATAATGATTTTGTTTCCTGTGGATGCATACCCAATAATGGGATTCCTGTATCATATGGTAATTCTTTAATTTTGGGGGGAAGCTCCATATTTTTTTTCCATAATAGCAGAACTGTTTTACATTCCTACTAATAATGTACCAGGACTCTACTTCTCCACATCCTTGACAACAGTTGAGATCCTCAGTCCATTTGATAATAGCCATTGTAATAGATGTGAAATGATAGATTATTATTTGTAATTGCACCTGAGAAAGATAATGCCCACAGAAATTATTAACCCATGGAATGCACATGTATTGTCATGGGAGAGAGTGAGAAATTTTAAGTCATACCTCATCACATTCAAAATTTCCTATGCTTTATGTCATCATCATGCCTTCCATTATATCAATATAATTTTATCAACTGCTTCTTGCACAAAAAACTAGCATATATACACTGCTATTGTGGGAGATCAGAAAATAACCAGTGTTTTGATCCACCTAGTTTAAAATCCATCCTTCCTTAAAAGACTATGAAGAAGAATTTCTTGTGCCTTCTTTTGGTTTGTGGATGGTAGAGAAGAACCACCCAGTCATTTACATGACATTCTGGTCAAAGAGAAGGTTATAATCATTTTGCAAAATTGGTGGTCCTGATACACAAGGACTAAGAATTTTTTTAGTTCCTGAAATACATATGTTCTTTGTCCATGTGCTCAACTCTCCTCATATCCTCCATGAATTCCTTGTCTGGTTTTGAACTCCAGAGTCAAAATCTAGAAAAATTGAAGTAGGATCCCAGGAAAGCCTCTACATGGTTAAATTGTTGAAAACAGATTTTAAAGGAAAGTTTGTGACTATTCAGTCTGGAGAAGAAAATGTGAGGTGTGATTTATTTATTGGCTTTATTCAAGTATGGAATTAATTTTTTCCATCCCAGGGAAAGTAATTATCTGCTTTCTAACCACATTATAAAAAGAAATATTGGAAAGGTTTAAGATTTAGGTTAGCCAAGAAGAATTTCCTTACTGTGAAATGGTTAGGTATTAGAGTTGGTCCTGAACCAAATCTATGGAATCTCTCATTGCATTCCATTAAGATAAGGTTAGACTTTGGCTTTAGAGTCTCATAAAATTTGGGGACACAAATGGTCATCTTATTTAAAAAAAAAAAAAATCTTTACTTTGCAAAGCTTCGAGAGGTTAAGTAACCGCTGAATAGCAAAACTGGATCTAACACCAAAGTCTGATTCGTATAAATTTTCTTGACCAAAACCTACACAATGTCTCCAGCTTCTCTAATGTGTGTGGATATGTTTTAATTCAGAATTACATTTATAAAAAATAGCTACTAACAGTGGCCTTTTCTCCTAAATATGATTTGCTAAAAAGAGATAATACATCTTTTGACTGATAAAGTCCTTCTAGTGCTTTCTTCATAGTTTGTTCCTAGAAATAGCATATTGTTTTCTATATGTTCAAGTGAAGAAATCTTGTTTATTTATAACATTTTATTAAGAGCAAATCTAACACTTGTCAAACACATGAATTCCCTCTAAACCTCAGACACACCAGTTCAGAGTACTTCTTGCTTGTTGGAGGTAAGATGTTTGTCTGAAAATTTGTTTCTAAGTGAAGAGTATGCTGAATAGAATTTGGTCAGATGACTAATGTAAAAATAGCACAAGGTCTGGAAACTATTTAAACCTCTGCCACATATTCAGTTAGCCAGAGAAATGGTGCTGGAACTACTGACAACTTTAGGCTATGAAATGAAGTTTAGTCCAAACAGAAGAGAATGTTATACCTTATAAATAAAATGATGCCATTTTCTTTTTTGTGCATGTGGAAATAATACCAGTTTCCTTAGTATTCTTAGTTTGGCAATTCTGACTAAAGAAAGAGATCATAGTAATGAAGAGCTTATTATTAAAGTTTATTTTAAAATATTGTGACCACAAACTGTAGGAATAAAACAAAACTGAAATAATATTTACCAATGAAAAAAAGTGGTGAATAGTAATTTTTTTTCTTTTGGTATCAGGGATTGAATCTGCTTTACCACTGAGCAACATCCCCAGTTCTTTTTTAATTTTTTTTTTTTTTTTAATTTTGAGACAGGTCCTTGCTAAATTGCTGAGGCTGGTGGTGAACAGTGATCCTCCTGCCTCAGCTTACTGAGCCTCTGCCTTTACAGGTGTGCACCACTGTGCCTGGATGGATAATATAATTTTTAATGCTAATTTTGGATAATGAGACATATAAAGTTCAAATAGGTAGAAATGCATCTTTGAACTAAATAGTTAAACAAAGACACTATAGAAGAAGTCATAGGTCAAGACTGTTTTTTAAAGCACAAATACATTATTCAAAGCACTGCAAAAATTATGAAACCAATACAAATATATATGTAATGACAAGACTCTTGTGGTGATGGGTTTTGTTGGCCAACTGGATTTGATGGAGTCATTTTGTAGTTGGCCAGTGAGTTTCGGTAAACTACTTATTTTGACCCTGAAAGCATTTCTATAAATATAAATACAACACAAGACACATGTCTGTTTGTACTTGATCCCTGGTCCATTAAATGAAGTCATCCTGCCCTTGAATCATACTTCTAGAATCATATAAAAATCCAATTCCCATCCTGCTCTGAATTTAGTATACTGGCTTCTCATTTCTCTGGCATTCTAATTTTATTGCTCACTTAAAATAATGGCTAAATAACATAGAAATTAATTAATCTCTTTTGGTTCTGTCTTCACTGTTCCCATTTTCTTCCTCATGTCTTAGAAAATCATTTAAATGTACTCAGTGTGTATCTTTTCATTTTTATGTGGTTTTGGAAATGAATATTTCGTGCACATATTTTTAATAAACGTGATAGAGACCAAGATTGCTTCCAACTTGTTAGTAGAACATATTCACTATTATAGACACTTTCAGAGATGTCATTATGTAAATGTACAAGAAGTTTTGGATTTATAACCTATGAATAAAAAGGCTGGTCATACATTATCTGTATGGCTTGAGAAAGGGCTTTTCATGCAATATTTTAAAATATCTTTTTATACAGTTTTATCGAGGTATGACTCACATACCATAAGTTCATCCTTTTAAAATTTATAATGCAGTGTTTTTTAGGATATTCACAGAATTCAATATTATCACTTTGTAATTTTGAATATTTTTATCACCCCAAAAGATATTTCATGCCCATTAGTAGTCACTCTCTGTTTCACCCTCATTCCTGCTCCTTGGCAAACATAACTGTACTTTCTGTCTCTGTGTTTTTGCTTATTCTGGATATTTCATGTAGATGGAACCATATACTATTTGGCCTTTTATGCCTTCTTGATTCTTTCGATTAGCAAAGATTTTTTTCCAGGTGCATCCACATAGTAGCATGTATCAAGAGTTAATTTCTTTTTATGCCTGAATAATATTCCATTGTATGGATATAAAACATGGTTCTGCTGACACCTTGGGTTTGAACTTCTAGCCTCCTAAATATCTGTGGTTTCAAGATGCTAAGCTTGTGGGAATTTGGTTAATCTACTTTATTTAGTTGATTGTTCTTTTGGCATCATATAAGAAACTGTTGCCAAATCTAAGGAGACTATGACTTCTGTTTCTTCTAAGTGGATAATTCATTTTGAATTACATCTTGTGTCTGGTCTCAGTTTCCAAAGGGATTTTTTGTAACATTTGGCCTTTTCCACTACTCCAGAACATCTTCCTGGTTTGCCTGCTCCCTTACTGTGTCCCAGGCACTTGTACCAACCTAACATATTCCTATCTATTACTATGATTCTTATGCAAATGATTAATTTTATACCTGGTCTATTTCTGATATTTATTTTACCTCTTGCTGCTTTAAATATTGTTTTTCTTTTCAGTATTACTATGAGATTCTTAGTCAAAATTTCAGGGTTTTTTTGTTTTTCTTGAGCCTGAGAATTCATATCTTTTGCCTATTTTGTATTGAAATGTGTATGTGTTTGTCTCATATTGAAACCCTTTTTACAACCGCTACTCTATAGTTAATCACTATTATGAATATATATTCTCTCTATATTTGATTTTTTATAGTTTTATCACCATGTGAATATTTCTAAATAAATACAGTTTAGTTTTTCATGGTTTTGAATTTAATATATACATGTACATATATATAATCATATAGTAAATATGCCTTTGGGTCTGCCTTTTTTCTATCAGAATGATGTTGTCAAGATTTATCTATGTTGCTTCAAATAGCTGTAGTTTATTCACTTTCATCTCTGTATATTATATAAGTGCACTATTTATTTATTTATTTTACTACTATGGGAATTTTGATGTTTCTGAACTTTACTGAATTTTTGCTTCTTGACAATATTCTCGACTATGTACCTTGGTGGACACATGCAGATCTTTTATGTTACATGATTTTCAAGCATATTCTGCAAATATGGCTTGTTTTTATTTATTTATTTAGATGATTTTCATCATAATTAGTTTTATAGTTTATGTTTGGTTTAAGTAAGTACAGTGAAGAGAGAAATACACTGTTAATTTTTCTAGAATTAAAATTTTGTTTTTCTAATTTAAATTCTCAATTTAATTTTTTTTCTGACTGCTCTGCAGTGTGCCTTCTTTAAAGATTTTATAATGGATCAATTTGTTATTTGATTCTCCATTGTCTTCCATTGCTTCATTTTTCCTTCCCTAAACTAAGATCACAACTTTTTTTTATTACTTTGAACGCATTTTATAAGCTTTTTTATTTTACAGAGAATTCTCTTGTGAGATTTTGATTGAAATTATGTCAGTTGACAATTAATGGAGTAATTTTGAATATTTGTAAGTGAATTTTTCGTTATAATAATTGAAACTGCCATTTAGTGGCTGGAACTGGGGACATTACCTATCCCAGAATACAAAGAAGAATTGTTATCATGTAATTGAAAAATCCATTTTAATTATTTGAGCCTAGATACAACTTCATAATATATGCAAAAGCAAACTATTTTTGATAGTTTTATACATCAAAAATTTCTCTGAAATGTAACTGCCAAGTTCACTCAGTCTATTTAATCTGTATATATAGATGTTGAACATAAAAGGTATCTGCAATAGTCAGATGAATATTTTCTTACTTTTATTAAATTCATATTAGTTTAAGTAAATAAAAATCTTATTATTTTCTAGGTCAAATATTTACATAATGAAATATGTATTTTAAAAATCCCTTTTAAATTTCTTGTTTGTGTTGCAATTAGGACATTGTATTGATTTACTAAAGTCAGATGTGTGTGTAAGTACAAGGTTTAAAAGTTTTTTTTTTTTAAATAAAAGAAGACACTGAGTTAGAATGGTTTAGAATCTAAAATAGATAAATATTTGGTGAAACATAAATGGCACTTCTCCAGTTTTAAAGTTTTACTTGATTTCACAAATACAGTGGGCTAAGATTAGCAATGATCTTATTTTTTTTGTACAAAATTAGTTTTTAAAAAGATGTTTTCCAGATAAGAGGATGACAAGATGTGTGTGTGTGTGTGTGTGTGTGTGTGTGTTTGTGTGTGTGTGTGTGTGTGTGCGAGAGAGAGAGAGAGAGAGAGAAAGAGAGAGAGAGAGAGAGAGAGAGAGAGAGAGAGAGAGAGAGAGAGAAGGTTATAGTGGAAGGATTAAAGAAATGAAAAACTTTCAGAGAAAATCTAAAAACCTGAAGGCAGGGTTTGGACAGGTGCTGACTTTTTTTCCTTTATGGTTTACATTGGTGCTGCTAACTAGGAGGCTAAATGGAAACATCTTTATAGGAATTATTTGTATTATTTAAGGAGTCAATATTTAAAAACTTTGAATGAGGATTCTCATTTTGATGCTGTTCTTTGATTTGTTGTTTCCTGCAAATTAAGTTTAATAATTTAACAAATACTTTAATAAAAGTAACATTGGTAAAAAAATGACACAAAACAATGATTTATGTTTATGTTAGGATTACCATTAACTAGGATGTGTATGCTCTCGGTTTTCATGCTTTGTGGTCATGTTGGAAAGTTTTGACTTTATCCCTTCCTGTATTTGGAATTGCTTTCTTCTTCTAACTCTGCCTTTTAGATAGTCTGTTTAGTCTGTTGCTATAGCAGTCACTACTGTGCTTCCTAATATTTGGCTGCAAGGTCAAACTTCCGCTGTAGGTGATAGACATGGCAATTTTGCCCCAGTAACTGGCCAAAGTAAAGGATGATGTGAATGGATGGGAAGATCATAACAGTCTTCCCAAATTCTGTGTGAGTTTGAGCTACACACATTACAAGTTGAAAGAAAAGGAAATCTAAGCTAGGTCCTGAAGCCAAATACACAAAGTAGTTCCTGACTCTTAGAACTGAGACCGAGAAATAACCAGCAGACATCTGATTCATATGCATTGTATGAGAGAGGAGAGAGGCTCTTATTAGTCATATTTTCTCCTGATCATCTGCCAGCTCTTTTCTGACTGACTGACCAAATGTCAAATATCCTTTGGAGGTTTCCTGGTGTTTTTAGTCAATCTGTAAATCTCATTACTTTTTTAACAGTCTTTCCAGAACTTCTTTTATGTTTACTTTTCCCTTATTTTCTTTATAGTTTTTCAGAATGTACTTCAGATAATATTTTCAATATGTATATGTGGATACTAGAATCATTTTGCTTAAAACTATAATTTTAATTAGGCACATATAAAGATATTAATGCTTATTAATAGAAATTAGTTAGAAATTAATATGAGTATATAAAATGCTGAATGGATTATGTGTGATTATGTTGTGAATTTTATCAAGCATGTTTTTATCCTCAGTGATTTTGTATAGAAAAGTCTGGGTGAAGCATCAGATTACAGGAATTCAGTAGGCTTAAAAATAATTATAAAATTCTTATAATGAAATAAAGCTCAAGTACATAGATATGTCAGTCTTTCAAAGACTTTGAAATTCTCCTCTATGTCTAATCTGAACTCTTGTTTCTAACAAGCATATTCATATCATGGAAAAAACACAGATATCTGTTCTATTTTAAAATAGTTCATGGAAGGAGAATAATAATGTTAATCAGTAACCAGGTCTCTTGCTTTACAAAGTTCATTGGATGGAAGATTTTTCTTTTATATAACCTGAATTCCTACTACTGTAATGCAATTTCCCTTTTACAGATTCTGAAGAGAGCACATCTGTTCCCCATCTTTTTTTTTCTTTTACCTTTTGCCAAATGCCATTAGCAGAACCTTCTCCTCTGACCTTTACTATTCAAGTCTGACCCTTAAAAAAGTCCCACTTTATTTTGGTTTGTGTTTTAGGGCATAGTGCACAAGCAGTGGATTCTTTGTTTTCCTCAGTCTCATTGCATACATCATTATCTGGCCTTCAGTAGATTTAAATCCCAAGAGCTAGCTAGGCCTATTGATTTTCATGCTACAAGTCTAAGCTCTGAGTCACTATCTAGGTGAAATGGGACACTCAGAAGTTTATAGTAAACATCCTTGGTTCCCCAAACAAGCTAACTCTATGTATTATCCTCTCAATTCTAGAAACTGGTGCCTCCTCTGATCACTGGGCTATCCAAATTGTTATAAAGGCCAACCAAACTTGGAATTTTCTGACCTCTGCACCACTAGGTTACCCTATAAGACATTATCTCTCTTTGCTAAACGGTTTGAATTGATGTCTGTGATTTTCTGGGAAGATGTAATTCCCCTGAATACAACAATAAAATATAGTGTGTATATGAGGTTTTTTTTTTTTTTCCTCAGAGACATTATAGCTTTCAACAGTTTCTCAAAGAGGAATCTAACACAACCAAGCTTAAAACAGCTCATATTTTAGAGATGTGTACTGAAGGATTTAGGCGTACAGTGTTATGAAGTCTATGGCCAATATAAAATAAAATTTAAAAATAAACACTTGCATTGTTTCCATATATGTTCTCGTGTCCCATGTTGGAACCTGCTGGGCCCTATTCTGTCTCTTTCCCATGTGGATTCCTAGCTAGCAGTTGGGACTTCAGGCCCTTGTATGTTCTGCATGACTTCCTAGAATTGATTTGCTCCTGTCCTTTGGTAGGAATTCAAATCTTCACTTGAAAACGACATTAACAATAGAGCCATCCTGACTTTGTTTTCCAGGTTTTCTAAATTCTGTGTAGCCAGAAGCAAATGTCTCCTGGTACCTATGTCTACTTAACGTGTAAATCATATGTCAGGTTCCAGCTTCTTCTGTCACTATGAGCACTTATGAGACCATTTGAACTTTGAAAACCTGGGTTTCTCTTTAGAATTTTCTTTTCATGTAAAATTTGTTATTGGAATCATTGAAGAAAGACAGGGAATAACTGAATATATGGTAAATCATATTCCCTAAAGAAAAATCAAGTCTGACACTGGTTCTAAATTTGGGACAAAACAATTGGAATTGAGGTTGTCTTGGAAAATTAATGACATATGGTTACCAGGGTGAAGAATATTATCATACTGTATGGGGTTAAAAATAACTTTGGAAAATTAGAACTTGAATGAGTATTACTACAAGTGTCTATAAATGGAAACTCTTAGAATATCATAAAGAACTCAGTCACATATTCAGAAGGAAATGAATACATTTTTTAATGGTTTTTCTCTGACTGTGTTGTTTTCTTTGAATAGCAACTGTTCTGTCATCAAAAGTAATTATGGGCTAGAGTGTACCAAGGTTTGTTTTTTTAAAGAATATTTTTTTAGTTGTTGATAGACTTTTATTTTATTTATTTATATGTGGTGCTGAGAATCAAACCCAGCGCTTCATACATGCCAGGCAAGAGCACTACTGCTGAGCCACAGACCCAGCACACTCACCAAGATTTCTTTATAGATTACTTGGCTAGGGTTTGCAAAGGGGGACTGAAAGTCACAAATTACTCCCATTCTACTCAGATGCAATTTACTTCTCTGATATTCTCTGTTGGGATGTTGGAAAGAAAAGATACAAGATAAGATACAATATATCTATTTTCAGAATATATTCAAAGATACTGGACCTTGAAGGAGTCTTAGGACCATCTGGTCAAGCTTTTCAGCTGAGGGAATGGGTCAAGGGTTTGGGAGGTGGTTTTCTTGGTCATTTGGCTTTCAGAGTTGAAGGTGATACCCAGTTCTCCTAGTTTCTGAATGCATGTTCTTACTCTTCCACTTCATCACTCCTTGGCCAGTTGGCTTTTTCCTGGGCAGGTTTGACTCTGAATTCTTCTTTCAGAAAAAAGAAGAACAAAGTCTCAAATGTGAATGAAAAGAAAACCTAAGATTGCAAATTTTTCTTTTTATACACAGATTCAAACACTCATCACATTCCTTATAACCTCTCATTTTGAGGGTAGGGTTTAGTTATGAAACTGCATATTGTACTTTTCAGCATACTGAACCAGAATTATTATGTTAAGGAAGTATATATACTTTAACTTTGTGTTCAGTTAGTTATCATATCCTGTTCCAGTAAAATAATCAGGTGTCCTTGGCTAAGATATATGCTTGGAAAAGAATAATCCCTGAAAATATGAAGAAAGGCAAAGATAGACATTAATTATTTTGAATATAAAACTAGATACCATGGGGGTGATTTTCAGCCCAAATATTTTAGTTTTTGTGGACCAGTGGGAGAAAATTTGAGGCAGAAGATTGCTTTATGAAAGTTTGTGGCATTATCAATTTAATAATCTGAAACCATAGTTTTGCACTGACAGTAATTAACTTCTCAATGAAAGTAACAGGAATTGCCTCAGTTAAACATACTTCCATAAGAAACCTAAATATACTTATTTTACATAAAAGAAAATTAGATTATTTTAATAAGAGATAATATATAGTTAAAAAAATTTTCCATTGGGTAAGGTAAAATGCAGACACATTCATTTGGAGTTATATTATACTTGGAAATTTTACTTTTAAAATATATTTTATGGCAACTACAAATGTATGATAATTGCTTTGAGGGAAAGGATAACTTACAATGTTTTTCTATCCCAAGGATCTGGTCCATTTCTTTGTATGTCACTCATATTGAGGGTATTTAATTGACAATGATGACATTTGTTACTGCATCTGTTATAATGAATATTATATCTAAGTGTTTTATACAAATATTTATATAGAATATATATTTATATATTATGTTTACATTAGTTATGTGTGTATGTGTATGTATATGTATATGTGTGTATGTGTATATACACACAAGTATGTATATATATAATTGCAAATATATATATATATATATATATATATATATATATATATATATATATATATTTGCTTTTCAAATTCCAAATTAGAATGGCAAAGTCCAGCAGCAAGCTGCCTGGGTAAGCGCAAGAATTTTGGAGACGGGGATCAGGGAAGATGGCCGCGAAGGGAGTGCAGTAACTCCGAGTACTGCGTCACTGTGAGGGAAAATGATGAGTTAGAACGGCTAAAAGCTATCTTGTCAGGAATTTCCAGCAAAATTGGGGTGCTCCAAAACCTAGTGGAAGGACTTTCATCGCACGAGGATCAGCTTCAGGGGCTCAAAAGCGAGCGATTTGTCCGTACGGAGCGCTGATTGTTCGGCAGATCGCCCTGCGGCTGGAGTCTGCGGCGCGCACTGGGAAACGACGGGCTGGTGCCGCAGAGATACAGCGATGCTGATTCTGCGGGCTCCTGCCAGCTAGGCATTTGCTGAGCTCGGAGCTGAATTCTGGGTTGGAGACGGGGAAGGAAACGGTCCAGTTCGGTTCTCCACACCGGTCAGACCACGGAGGAAGCCAGCGGCCACCATCTTGGAGAGCTGACGTCACCATCCTTGTTTTTGACTGATTGCAGCTCTTTCAGCTATAGATCAGGTAATTTCAGGCTGACAATTGTCTGCGTCTCGCAGACAAATTGCTCAGACTTAGTGCTAAATAACACGCGGAAACTGCTTCCTGGAGCCTGCTCCTATCAGAACACGCACCGAGCCCGGAGCGGCGGAGCTCCGACTACCGGAGCTGCTCTGGCCCAGGGCTATAGAACCCGCGGAAACTGCTTCTTGGAGCCTGCTCCTGTCGGAGCATGCACCAAGTCCGGAGAGGCCGAATTCTGGCTCCCGGAACTGCTCTGGCCCAGGGATAAAGATCCCGCGGAAACTGTCTCTCGGTCCGGGTCCTGCTGAATACTGTGAAGGCCAGAGGGGCGGAGCAGAGCCGCCGCCAGAGCCCGGATCAGGTCCAGCGACCCGCAGGCGTGGTGTCGCGTCGCTCCGGCTAGAGCAGGGGCCGAACAGAGCCGCCGCCTGCACCCGGAAGAGGTCCAGCGACCCGCCGGCGTGGTGTCGCGTCGCTCCGGCTAGAGCAGGGGCCGAACAGAGCCGCCGCCAGAGCCCGGAACAGGCACAGCGACCCGCCGGCGTGGAGTCGCGTCGCCCCGGCTAGAGCAGGGGCCGAACAGAGCCACCGCCTGCGCCCGGAAGAGGTCCAGCGACCCGCCGGCGTGGTGTCGCGTCGCTCCGGCTAGAGCAGGGGCTGAACAGAGCCGCCGCCAGAGCCCGGAACAGGCCATGCGACCCGCCGGCGTGGTGTCGCGTCACTCCGGCTAGAGCAGGGGCCGAACAGAGCCTCTGCCTGCGCCCGGAACAGGTCCAGCGACCCGCCGGAGTGGTGTCGCGTCGCTCCAGCTAGAGCAGGGGCCCAACAGAGCCGCCGCCAGAGCCCGGAACAGGCCATGCGACCCGCCGGCGTGGTGTCGCGTCGCTCCGGCTAGAGCAGGGGCTAAACAGAGCTGCCGCCTGCGCCCGGAACAGGTCCTGTGACCTGCCGGCGTGGTTGTCAAAAAACCCCAATTGGAGTAGGGGGAAAGCAGATCCTCCACCCGCGTCCGCAAGGTAGGCAGGCCTGTGACAGTCTGGCAGAACAGCCCCAGCGGCCTGCTGACGTGGTAGACACGTCACACCACTTGGGGGAGGGGCAGAGCAGAGCCGCTCCCCGAGCCTGGATCAGGCCCAGCGGCCCGCCAGCGTGGCAGTCACATCACTCCATTTGGAGTAGGGGCAGAGCAGAGCCGACGCCCGAGCCTGCAAGGTAGACAGACTTGCGACCGACCGGCGGAACAGGCCCAGCGGTCTACTGGTGTGGTAGACACGTCACACAAATTGGAGGAGGGGCAGAGCAGAGCTGCCTCCCGGAGCCCGCTAGGTAGACAGACCCGCGTCCGACCGGCGGATCAGGCCCAGCGGCCTGCTGGTGTGGTAGACACGTAACCCGTCATCCCAATTGGAGTAGGGGCAGAGCAGAGCCTTCTCCCGCGGTCGGTGTAGGCCCAGCGGCCCGACAGCGTCGTAGTCACGTCAACCCAATTGGAGCAGGGACAGGGCAGAGCCGCCACTCGCGCACAGAACAGGTCCAGCGACCTGCCGGTGTAGTAGTCAAGACACCCCAAGTGGAGTAGGGGCAAAGCAGATCCTCCACCCGCGCCCGCAAGGTAAGCAGGCCTGTGACAGACTGGCGGAACAGGCCCAGCGGCCTGCCGGCGTGGTAGACACGTCACACCACCTGGGTGAGGGGCTGAGCAGAGCCGCAGCCCGGGCCCAGAACAGGCACAGCGACCTGCCGGCGTGGTAGTCACGACAACCCAATTGGAGAAGGGGCAGAGCAGAGCCGCCGCCCACGCCTGCAAGGTAGTCAGATCCGCGACTAACTGGTGGAACAGGCCCAGGGGTTCACGGACGTGGTGACGTGGTAGACAAGTCACACCAATAGGAGGAAGGGCAGAGCAGAGCCGCTGCCCGCGCCTCCAAGGTAGGCAGACCTGCGACCGACTGGCAGAACAGTCCCAGCGGCCCGCCAGCGTGGTAGACAGATCACCCCATTTGGAGGAGGAGCAGAGCTGCCGCCCGCCCCTGCAAGGGAGACTTTTCAACTATACAAGAGCAATATAAATATATAGGGGGAAAATTTCAAAAACACAACAGTTTCACTAAGCAGAAAGAAACACGAGCAATATGAAAAGACAAGGAAAGAAAGGACCACAAGCAATGCAGGTCAACTCAACTTTAGAAGAGGTTATAGCTGCAGCAGATGGAATGTCAGATAAAGAATTCAGGATATACATGCTGCAAATGATCTGGAGCCTCAAGGAAGACATTAGACAGCAAAATCAGACAATGAAAGATCATTTCGACCACTTCGACAATGTATTACATAAACAAATCCAAGAAGCAAAAGATCAACTATACAGGGAGATAGAGGTAATAAAAAACAAACAAACAGAAATCCTAGAAATGCAGGAAGCAATAAACCAACTTAAAAACTCAATTGAGAATACTACCAGCAGAGTAGAACACTTAGAAGATAGAACATCAGACAATGAAGACAAAGTATTTCAACTTGAAAAGAACATAGATAGCTCAGCAAAACTGTTAAGAAACCATGAGCAGAACATCCAAGAAATATGGGATAATATAAAGAGACCAAACTTAAGAGTCATTGGGATACAGGAAGGTATAGAGGTCCAAACCAAAGGAATGAACTACCTATTCAATGAAATAATACGAGAAAACTTCCCAGACTTGAAGAATGAGACAGAATCCCAAATCCTAGAAGCATACAGGACGCCGAATGTGCAAAATCATAAGAGATCCACACCTAGACACATTATAATGAAGATGCCCAACATACAGAATAAGGAGAGAATTTTAAAAGCTACAAGAGAAAGGAAGCAAATTACATTTAGGGGTAAACCAATCAGGATAACAGCTGATCTTTCAACACAGACTCTGAAAGCTAGAAGATCCTGGAATAACATATTTCAAAAACTGAAAGAAAATGGGTTCCAACCAAGAATCACGTATCCAGCGAAATTAAGCTTCAGGATGGAAGATGAAATTAAAACCTTCCACGATAAACAAAAGTTAAAAGAATTTGCAACTAGAAAACCATGTCTTCAAAACATCCTCGGCAAAACATTACAGGAAGAGGAAATGGAAAATAACAATGAAAACCAACAGTGGGAGGTAGGACAGTAAAGGGGGGGAAAAATATTCAAAAAGGAAAACAAACCACGTATAGTAACATAAATAAACAATTATGGCTGGAAGAACAACCCATATCTCAATAATAACCCTAAATGTTAATGGCTTAAACTCACCAATCAAGAGACACAGGCTAGTAGAATGGATCACAAAACAAGACCCAACAATATGCTGCCTACAGGAGACGCATCTGATAGGAAAAGACATACATAGACTGAAGGTGAAAGGTTGGGAAAAATCATATCACTCATATGGACTTCGGAAACAAGCAGGAGTGTCCATACTCATATCAAATAAAATAGATTTCAAGCCAAAGTTAATCAAAAGGGATAAAGAGGGACACTACATACTGCTCAAGGGAACCATACACCAACAAGACATAACTATCATAAATATATATGCCCCAAACAATGGTGCAGCTATGTTCACCAAACAAACTCTTCTCAAGTTCAAGAGTCTAATAGACCAACATACAATAATCATGGGAGACTTCAACACACCTCTCTCACCACTAGACAGATCTTCCAAACAAAAGTTGAATAAGGAAACTATAGAACTCAATAACACAATTAATAACCTAGACTTAATTGATATATATAGAATATACCACCCAACATCAAGCAGTTACACTTTTTTCTCAGCAGCACATGGATCCTTCTCAAAAATAGATCATATATTATGTCACAGGGCAACTCTTAGACAATATAAAGGAGTGGAGATAATACCATGCATCTTATCTGATCATAATGGAATGAAACTGAAAATCAACGATAAAAGAAGGAAGGAAAAAACATGCCTCACTTGGAGAATGAACAATTGGTTACTAAATGATCAATGGGTTATAGAAGACATCAAGGAGGAAATTAAAAAATTCTTAGAGATAAATGAATGCACAGACACAACATATAGGAATCTATGGGACACATTAAAAGCAGTTCTAAGAGGAAAATTCATTGCTTGGAGTTCATTCCTTAAAAAAAGAAGAAACCAACAAATAAATGATCTCATACTCCATCTCAAAATCCTAGAAAAAGAAGAGCAAAACAACAGCAAAAGAAGTAGAAGGCAAGAAATTATTAAAATCAGAGCTGAAATTAATGAAATCGAAACAAAAGAAACAATTGAAAAGATTGACAAAACTAAAAGTTGGTTCTTTGAAAAAATAAATAAAATCGACAGACCCTTAGCCATGCTAACGAAGAGAAGAAGGGAGAGAAATCAAATTACTAGCATACGGGATGAAAAAGGCAATATCACAACAGACACTTCAGAAATACAGAAGATAATCAGAAACTATTTTGAATCCTTATACTCCAATAAAATAGAAGATAGTGAAGGCATCGATAAATTTCTTAAGTCATATGATCTGCCCAGATTAAGGCAGGAGGATATAGACAACCTAAACAGACCAATATCAATTGAGGAAATAGAAGAAACCATCAAAAGACTACCAACTAAGAAAAGCCCAGGACCGGATGGGTATACAGCAGAGTTTTACAAAACCTTTAAAGAGGAACTAACACCAATACTTTTCAAGCTATTTCAGGAAATAGAAAAAGAGGGAGAACTTCCAAATTCATTCTACGAGGCCAACATCACCCTGATTCCTAAACCAGACAAAGACACTTCAAAGAAAGAAAACTACAGACCAATATCTCTAATGAACCTAGATGCAAAAATCCTCAATAAAATTTTGGCAAATCGGATTCAAAAACATATCAAAAAAATTGTGCACCATGATCAAGTAGGATTCATCCCTGGGATGCAAGGCTGGTTCAATATACGGAAATCAATTAATGTTATTCACCACATCAATAGACTTAAAAATAAGAACCATATGATCATTTCGATAGATGCAGAAAAAGCATTCGACAAAGTACAGCATCCCTTTATGTTCAAAACGCTAGAAAAACTAGGGATAACAGGAACTTACCTCAACATTGTAAAAGCAATCTATGCTAAACCTCAGGCTAGCATCATTCTGAATGGAGAAAAATTGAAGGCATTCCCTCTAAAATCTGGAACAAGACAGGGATGCCCTCTCTCACCACTTCTGTTCAACATAGTTCTCGAATCACTGGCCAGAGCAATTAGACAGACGAAAGAAATTAAAGGCATAAAAATAGGAAAAGAAGAACTTAAATTATCACTATTTGCAGATGACATGATTCTATACCTAGCAGACCCAAAAGGGTCTACAAAGAAACTATTAGAGCTAATAAATGAATTCAGCAAAGTGGCAGGATATAAAATCAACACGTATAAATCAAAGGCATTCCTGTATATCAGCGACAAATCCTCTGAAATGGAAATGAGGACAACCACTCCATTCACAATATCCCCCCAAAAAATAAAATACTTAGGAATCAACCTAACAAAAGAGGTGAAAGACTTATACAATGAAAACTACAGAACCCTAAAGAGAGAAATAGAAGAAGATCTTAGAAGATGGAAAAATATACCCTGTTCATGGATAGGCAGAACTAACATCATCAAAATGACGATATTACCAAAAGTTCTCTATAGGTTTAATGCAATACCAATCAAAATCCCAATGGCATTTCTTATAGAAATGGAGAAAGCAATCATGAAATTCATATGGAAAAATAAAAGACCCAGAATAGCAAAAACAATGCTAAGCAGGAAGGGTGAATCAGGCGGTATAGCGATACCAGACTTCAAACTATACTACAGAGCAATAGTAACAAAAACAGCATGGTACTGGTACCAAAACAGGCGGGTGGACCAATGGTACAGAATAGAGGACACAGAAACCAACCCACAAAACTACAACTATCTTATATTTGATAAAGGGGCTAAAAGCATGCAATGGAGGAAGGATAGCATCTTCAACAAATGGTGCTGGGAAAATTGGAAATCCATATGCAACAAAATGAAACTGAATCCCTTTCTCTCGCCATGCACTAAAGTTAACTCAAAATGGATCAAGGAGCTCGATATCAAATCAGAGACACGGCGTCTGATAGAAGAAAAAGTCGGCTACGATCTACATACTGTGGGGTCGGGCTCCAAATTCCTCAATAGGACACCCATAGCACAACAGTTAATAACTAGAATCAACAAATGGGACTTACTCAAACTAAAAAGTTTTTTCTCAGCAAAAGAAACAACAAGAGAGGTAAATAGGGAGCCTACATCCTGGGAACAAATCTTTACTCCTCACACTTCAGACAGAGCCCTAATATCCAGAATATACAAAGAACTCAAAAAATTAGACAACAAGATAACAAATAACCCAATCAACAAATGGGCCAAAGACATGAACAGACACTTCTCAGAGGAGGACATACAATCAATCAACAAGTACATGAAAAAATGCTCACCATCCCTAGCAGTCAGAGAAATGCAAATCAAAACCACCCTAAGATACCATCTCACTCCAGTAAGATTGGCAGCCATTATGAAGTCAAACAACAACAAGTGCTGGCGAGGATGTGGGGAAAAGGGTACACTTGTTCATTGTTGGTGGGACTGCAAATTGGTGCAGCCAATCTGGAAAGCAGTATGGAGATTTCTTGGAAAGTTGGGAATGGAACCACCATTTGACCCAGCTATTCCCCTTCTCGGTCTATTCCCTAAAGACCTAAATAGAGCATGCTACAGGGACACTGCTACATCGATGTTCATAGCAGCACAATTCACAATAGCAAGACTGTGGAACCAACCTAGATGCCCTTCAATAGACGAATGGATAAAAAAAATGTGGCATTTATACACAATGGAGTATTACTCTGCATTGAGAAATGACAAAATCATAGAATTTGGAGGGAAATGGATGGCATTAGAGCAGATTATGCTAAGTGAAGCCAGCCAATCCCTAAAAAACAAATGCCAAATGTCTTCTTTGATATAAGGAGAGTAACTAAGAACAGAGTAGGGACGAAGAGCATGAGAAGAAGATTAACATTAAACAGGGACGAGAGGTGGGAGGGAAAGGGAGGGAGAAGGGAAATTGCATGGAAATGGAAGGAGACCCTCAGGGTTATACAAAATTACATACAAGAGGTAGCGAGGGGAAAGGGAAAAATAATACAAGGGGGAGATATGAACTGCAGTAGAGTGGGTAGAGAGAGAAGAGGGGAGGGGAGGGGAGGGGAGGGGGGTAGTAATAGATAGGAAAGGCAGCAGAATACAACAGACCCTAGTATGGCAATATATAAATCAATGGAAGTGTAACTGATGTGATTCTGTAATTTGTATACGGAGTAAAAATGGGAGTTCATAACCCACTTGAATCAAAGTGTGAAATATGATGTATCAAGAACTATGTAATGTTTTGAACAACCAACAATAAAAAAAATTAAAAAAAAAAAAAAAAAAAAAAAGAATGGGGAGGGAGGAGGGAATGAAGAATGATCTGTCTAGGCTTTCTGATTAAGTTCACTTAGTTGTTAAGATTTAGAATCAGAAATCTAATTGTCTCTAGTAAAAGCTGAAGAAAGGAGACTACATCTCTCAGTGTATCTGCCCCAGCCCTGGACCTTAAGAACCAATTGTGCTGGGTGCAGTGGGGCTCATCTGTAATCCCAGCAATTCTGAAGGCTGAAACAGCAAGATTGCAAATTCAGAAGGCAGCCTGGGCAACTTAGCAAGACCTTGTGTCAAAATAAACAAATAAAAACGGGCTGGGGGTAGCTCAGTGGTATAGCGCTCCTGGATTCAATCCCTAGTACCCCCCCTCACACACACAAGAGAGAATAATTTGTAATAAATATGGGATAGTTTTTGTGTGGTGATGAAAGCCTTCTTAAACTGATTATGGTGTGGCTGCAGAATTTTACAAATACACCAAATTCATAAATGTATACTTTAAAAAGGAAAATTGCATGATTATGTGAATTACATTGCTATAAAGATATGTTATAAAGGGTTATTAACACTAATATCCTTCCATTTTGCTTTGAAAAAAAAAAAAAAAAAAAAAAGAATGGCAAAGTCCATTCAATAGCTTTTTACTAAGGATACATTTGACTGTTGGGGGCCTCAGGTCATGTTTTCTATATACTGAAATATACAATATATCTTAGGGTAAACTATTATAATCAAATAGGGAATATACCCTGATGTTTAGAAAACTGTTATTTTTCAGAACCTCATGAATTATTTAAGAAGGTCATCACATAATAATTAGTCGAATTTCACAATGTTCCAGGATTAGGAAACACCCAATGAAAGAATTGTTCTAAAAATAAGGAAACCTGCATAAAAATCTAAACACAGAATTAACCACTATGAGGGAAATGGCCCCTCTAATTTGTGGCTATGCTTAAATAGTAAAACCCTATAATGGACAAGTTAGCAATATATACTACAATTATGAACACACACACACACACACACACACACACATATATATATATATATATATATATACCTTCCTTCTTTTATTCTAGGTTGTTAATCTATGGATGATGGGATATATTATGAAATGAGGTACATATAAGACACTAATTGCAGCACTGTTTTAAATAGAAAAATTACATACATAAATTATAATAATGATAATATATTATACTATGTAAATTATAATTATATATAAATTATAATACAGGAGTTTGAAAATAACTTATATTTCCAAAAAATAATAGTGTATTTAAATAAATAATGTTGCTTCCACAAAAAGTTATCATATCCTGTTCCAGTAAAATAATCAGGTGTCCTGATTATCTTTTGGTTATATTGCTCATGATAAGATAACTGTGCAGCCAAAGATTATAGGGCATTGGTTTTTGATTTGCAAAGATCTCCAAATTCTACCTAGGATAAACTCTTGAATGAGCCAGACTTATCCACCCAGTTATAGACAGCTGCAGAAAACTTCTAGCCTGAAGAAGCTGAGGAGAATGGATCATCTCCAAGGTAGGTGCTCTCCCAGTAGACCAGGAAGAGTAGGACTCTACATGCCTGGTTTCTCCTTGGAATTCGGCTCTTGGTAGTCATTTTTCTACCTCACACTGAGAAGAGAAGCTATGGATAGTACTGCTAGTGGTTCTCATTCTGTCAGGAAGGAAACAGCATGGGGAAGACGGCAGGATGAGTGCCCTTCAAGGCATACCCCATCTGTCTTCCTAGTTCTAACCTTTTTGTACCTCCAATCTGTTTAATGTGTCAAAAACAGTGAAAATACAGGTTCATTCATCTCATTTCTTTCCACAAGAACCTTCTTGATGCCTGCAAAAATGAAATGAAAAAATGTTAAATTTGCCTTCTGAACTTTCTAGACTGGAAGGCAAGACTGAATCTCAATCCTTATTAAATCTTCAGTAGGACATCCTCTTCCTGGGATGTAACAGGCACACAGATTCACCCACATATATAGTGAATAAGTGACATACCAATGCTGTAGGTCATAATAATTCCCCCAGTGGCTTTTGAGTCCCGCCTTCTCTTCTGCCTTCCATGTACTCAGCATTTTTTGCTGTTTGTCAGCCATTGCATCCTCCCTGTACTCTTAAGGTGAGATGTTCCAGTAGTGCTCTCCTCTCTCTTTCCTGTCACAATCTTGCTCATCTTTCAGAATCCTGGAGTGCCACTTCCTTTATGAAACATTCTCTTTCCTGCTATGAGGATGTGTAGTTCTCCCACTTTACCTTCAAAGCCTGTTACTGATTCTCTCTGGCTCTTAACATTATCCCCCCTTATACTAAAGTTATTTTCATGCGTCTTTTACCCATTAGGCTACTTGCCAGAGATATGCTTCTAATAGGTGTGAAATTAAGAAGCCCCTTCAAGAAGGAGCTGTTGTAAGAATCAATAAATGTTTATAAAATTGAATTGTGCCCAAATTTAAAAAATATTTATTGAGTGGCAGTGAATCTTTGGCTGCACAGATATCTTATCATGAGCAATATAACTTTAGTTTGAGGGAATATTACCATTTTCCAAATGGTTGTCCAAATGATAGTGGGTTTCAGAAAAATTTCCATCAAAAGAGATTTTGGGTATTGGGTTTGGGGAAGACAAATATCCATTTGGATGGTAGGGATGCTATCTTAAGATTACCCTATAAATTTTACTGTACATTGGAAAGAATGTTGAATGACTACACACATTTTATTGTTGTAATGATGAGTTGGTGAGTGAAATTTTTAATTTTTATTGGAATCTGCAATGGAATTTGCATTTACCTGCAAATGCCATGATTTTTCTCTTTTAATTCTGAGTAATATTCTGTTGTTATATGTATCAGAGTTTCTTTACTCATTCATCTACTGAAGGGCATCTAGGTTGGTTCCACAATTTAGCTATTGTGAATTATGCTGCTATAAACACTGATATGGCTGCATCACTGTAGTATGCTGTTTTTAAGTCCTTTGGGTATAGACTGAGGAGTGGGATAGCTGGGTCAAATGGTGGTTCCATTCCCAGTTTTCCAAGGAATCTCCATACTGCTTTCCATATTGGCTGCACCAATTTGCAGTCCCACCAGCAATGTAGGAGTGTGCCTTTTTCCTCACATCCTCATCAACACTTATTGTCATTTGTATTCTTAATACCTGCCATTCTGACTGGAGTAACATGAAATCTTAGAGTAATTTTGATTTGCATTTCTCAAATTGCTAGAGATGATGAACATTTTTTCATCTATTTGTTGATTGATTATCATCTTCTGAGAAGTGACTGTTCAGTTCCTTTGCCTATTTATTGATTGGGTTATTCATTTTTTGATGTTAAGATTTTTGAGTTCTTTATATATACTAGAGATTAGTGTTCTATCTAATGTGTGTGTTTGTTCCCAATTAGAAGGCTCTCTATTCACCTCACTGATTGTTTCTTTTGCTGAGAAGAAGCTTTTTCAATAGGTGATTCAAAGGCTGCATTTCATGTGTTCTCTGTCTAGAGTTGTAATTCCCTTGTTAAATTGGGAGATTTCTTAGGTCTTCTGGTACCATCCTCAGGTTCAAATTATTCCCTTCCTGTTATGGATGTGTGCTCAAGAACAAATACCTCTACCTAAGGTGGGAAAAAGGGGGAAAGATTGGGAAGGGCTAAGGAGACAGGAAGAGAAAGAAACATGTCCATTTTAAAAATCAGTTATAATGAAAGAGAAGCAAGGACTATATTCAAAGCATAAAGTGGACCACTGTTACATTTACCCACTGTAGATTTTTGCATTACATTCCTATGAAAAAATGGGCAACAACCACTCCTTTCTGTTGAAGGAGGGTGAAGTTGGGGGAAATGAACTGAATTCTTTGTCCTCTATCAGGGGGAGCATGGACAGTTAAGGGTACTTAGCATCAGGGCAGTCTAGGGGTCCACAGTGGCAGTGGCAGATGATTGAACAAGGTACACATAGGACAGGGATGATGCTAGACAACAATAAACAAGACAGCAAAGCTTTACTTTTTTTTTTTGTAAACAGCACAAAAGCAATTAGTATTTTAGTCAACCTCTGAAAACTGTGATGTCAGTTACTCATTAAAGCTTAAGTTGGGTTCCAATATGCTATTGATTTATGAGTGGGGGCAATTTAAGGCTTCAGAAACATTAGCAGAATAATTAAAAACACATACAAATATTTAGTTTTTATAATGGAACAGGTATCCCCTTGAGCTGTAGTTAAGGTGTCTAATGTCAACTAATTTCTATAAAATAGCTTTATCATTAGCATTACCTTAATAAAGTTTAATGCAACTCAAACAGGATAAACAATTATCATCTCTGTGTGTGTTTAATAAAGAGAACCCTTTAACTGTATCATTTAGGGATCTCTTGGTAAAGTTAGGACATTTGTATGCCACATTGCATCTTGTAGACCAATCTGAGGGCTAAATATAAGGGCAAGATAATCATACCAGTGAAAAACAGATCAAATTTATTTATACAGGAGATTAGGAAGATTTGCAGATCCACGAGATCAGGCTCAAATTGACTTAGGACAAACTTGTGACTCTATAATCCTTTCTGACAGTTATTTTAGGTACTCACACACAAGAACTCTTCCTTTTCTGCTTCCAATTTTACTTATTTTTGGTAGGGCTGACACAAGTATACATCTTAAGTTACATTAAAGAAACCATTGTCTTTTCTTTGAAATGTTCATGCATGACTGGGCTTTGGCTATACTCTCTTGCCAGGGGTTTAAGACCAATTTGGTCAAAATTGACCTTGTTCTTATCTACTTTTAGAGTCAGCTGAGAGTCCTCAGAGATCACCTTTGGTAACTTATGAGAAGTCTCTTGGCTTCTTTAGCCCTGTACCAGTTGTGCCATTTGCCAGATGCGTCAGGGTCTTACTAACCATGTGTGGCTTCCTTTTGAAGTATCAGGGACATTTTCCTCTCCAGTGACCCTCCTCTTTGCAGAATGTGCTATGGTTGTCTTTCTGGAACAAGAGTTTTAATGTGTTTGGATTTTAACTGTTTTTAAATTAACTTAATCACACATTCTGTGAATCAACATTTAGAATTTATGTTTGAATTCTGAGGTTCACATCAACTCAAAATCTTTGGATCAGAGACACATTTCTAATAAGGGGGAAAGACCCTGGCTTGCCTGTTTTCTGTTTGGTGGAAGAAGACTTATCCATTGTTTCTGTCCTCTCTTACCCATCATTCATATGCCTTGGGAAGGCTTGTAGGATAGCATGTGCAGATACTATTTATGTGTAAATGATAAATGAATAAAATAACCGTGAGCAGCAGTTCTGGTATTATGAAATAGAGTGATTCTGGTGTCTTTGCAATGAAAGAGATGTGTACTGATGCCTTCAAATGATAGGAATTTTGTTCTTAGGTTAAGTCAGAATCTGTGAAGTGGTTTACTTCCTTAATTGGCCTCAGTTTCACAGATTTCCTGGAATCCCTTAGAGAAAACTCCTGTCTTTTGGCTCCTAGTAACAGGCAGAGGCAGCCAGGTTCTCGTATAATGTCAGAGTGACTGTTCTGTGCCATAGGGCCTGGAATGACTGAAGTTAGTATGGTACAGTTGCCAACCAGTGGGTAGGCAGGAAGGAGTACCACACCAGGATGGAGCACAGGAGAAGTGGCCATCTATCTGGCTGTTGTCAGACCACAGCATGCTCAGAAAGGGTTCCTCTGTCATTCCCCCATCACTTCCATCAAGTATTGAGAATCTGTTTGGCTCATGCCTTTTTCTGGCTGCCCTCCCAAGACATTTTAATGTCCTGCCCAAGATCACCTAGTGGATCCATGTGTTGCTGAGGTAATTGGCCAAACTGCCTTAGGTTTGCAAACTTAGTTATTTACACCTTTTATAATTTCCCTTCATGGAACATTTGGATACCTGTCCATACAATAAAGTTTAATGCAACTCAAACAGGATAAACAATTATCATCTCTGTTAAATTATAGCAGAACATGTTCTTAAAAGTTCAAATTACATTAATTGAGGACATTTTGAGTTATATTTTTGGAAAAATTTTGTGAGAATAAAATAAAGTAGTACATAGCAATCAACAGAGGGGCAAATTGTGTAAATTTAAGAGTATTTATGAGCACCTTTCAGACTGCTACCCAGGAAAGAGGTTCCAGGATGATGAAACATTAGAAGTGAGTATTGACCTCAAGGATGTTTGGTTTATGGCAATAAGATGTTTATTGTTGTTGGCTTTTCTTTGAATTATATTTGTCAGTGAGTGAGAGAGTGAATTGTCAGATAGCTAGGCACTGAATTTTCTCTTTCAAGATACAAGTTTGATCAAGAATAAAGCACCAGAATACTTTCAATGGGGAAATGACTCAGGGTGAAATAAGTGGAATCTGGTTACATACACGAAAACTTCACAAGCAACACAAGGTGCTAAGGTGATACAAAAGTGATTAAAAAAAGAAAAAAAAGGTGATACAAAGTCCTGTGAAAGTTTGGAAGCAGAAAAAAAATTATGTTTGGTAAAGTTTTCAGAAAACATTGATCAAATTTGATTAATATCTAAAATGTGCTAAGTGCTGAAAACTCACATGTGATTAACCTGGGGACTGTGCAGTTATGATGGATTTTGACAGACGGAAACTGGAAAGATATGGCATGGAAAGTGATCCAAAAGAGGTGAAAATGTACAAGGTGTAGAGTGTAAGGAACACTAACAAATCAGAGGACGCACACAAAGTCCTGAGGGAGGCTTCAAGTGTGAACAATGTGTCTGACTCTACTTGTTAGGGATTCAATGTATACCTAACATTTGTAGAGCACTTCATAAGCCAGCATTGGTGCCAAGCACTTGGTAGGGATCATTGACTTTAATTGTAACTCTGTGGAGGTAGGTAGGATGGTTATCCCTACTTTTTAGATGAGAATACATAAATTCAGGGAAGTTATGGTACCTTGACAGAGTAGGTTTGATAACTTAAATTCTAAGCTAGTAAGTGGGGAATACAGATTTGAGACAGTCTGATTTTAGAACCACTAGTTCTAGGGATGTAGCTCAGTGATAGAGCATTTGCCCAGTGCATGTGAGGCCCTGGGCTAGAGAGAAGAAAGAAAGAGACAAAGGAAGGAAGGAAGGAAGGAAGGAAGGAAGGAAGGAAGGAAGGAAGGAAGGAAGGAAGGAAGGAAGGAAGGAAGGAGAAAAAAGAAAAATGACATGATTTCGGAGTCACATAACCATGAAATCATTGTGTCAATCTGTCGTTGATTTTATTGTAATAACTCTGAAATATTTCTTAGGAATTAGATCCTTTACTTCATCAGCTCCCTTACATTATTCATTTAGTTGTGATGTGTCTTGTCATTATGGCAATATTCTCTCAATTACCTTTCATGTCACCAGACATTTTCTCGTCAAAACCACCCTACAAGTGCTTCCTGAATTACTTTTTAAAAAACACAGATTTGGTCTCTACTCTTTCATGTTAAAACAGAATGTCTTATTACCTTTAGTAATAGATCTAACCTTCTTAGTGTGACATGTATTGTCTTTTATAATCTAACTGCAGTCCCACTATCCTTCATAGCCCTGTCTTCTATAACACTCCTTTCTCCTCAAGGCTCCTAGATGTCCCAGTTCTACTCAAATATAAAATTCAAAAACTGCAGAGGAGTTCTAGAGTTTCTTTAAAATGTCACCTTTTAAAATACTTCTTGAGAGTTCATGTAAAGAACAAGTTGAAATAGTAAAGAATTCAGCTGGAAAACATAGATTGGAGTTTGAAAAAATGAAAATGACATTGAATGACTGTTTAGTGGAATTGAAATGTATTAAGTAGTCATGGAAGAACTTTTGAAGACTTTTGAATAAGGAGACTCCTCCATCCTGGTGAGTTATTTGAAAATTCTGTTGTAGTGAGCAAAGTAAAATGGCAGAGAGATTCTGTCTGCTTACTTCACTATGAATCCTAGGTGCCAAAAACACTGCATATTTACATATGTAAATATTTCCTGAGTGAATGGGTTCTAGAATACCTATAGAGATTTGTGTTTATATCAAGTTCTTTTCTCTCCATTTTGATCTCCATTTCTCTTTCTCTCTCACATATGGAACATTTCTTTTTCATTTATTTTGATCTCTTGTCTCATTGGTTATTAAAGGATATTTTTTCTTTTATGTTGTAATTATTAGAATTCATACTCAACAAATATTTTCCTATTTATTGTTGTAAGATCAGTTTTGAGGGTTTACTCACACTTGATGGCATATAATCCTCAGCAACCCAGTGAAATAGACATCATTACTTCTAATTTGCAGGTGATTAGTGCCCAGAATTCATGTCAATAAGCAGGGTGGACTTCTGGTCCCAAAGTTCTATTTTCTTTATAACACACCAGTTGATGAATTCACATCATAATTCCTTTTTTGATCTCTGGCTAAAACTTGGGGACTATTCTGTCCCCATGGTAGTCACCATTCCTTAAAAATAGGAAGAGTACAGAAGTTAAAGATGGGACCTTAGCTCTAAGGGGAACAGGTTATGGAGGGATTTATTTTCTTGAAGGATGTAGACCTGGAAATATATCTGGGCTAAGGAAGAAATACTATGCAGGAGATTGAGGACTGTTATGAGTTAAGATTATGGAAAGGATCTGGTAGGAGATGGAATTAATTGATAAACTAAAGCTTTTGTTAGCCTTGGAATGGAAGAGAGATACTAATCCCTCAAGGCAAGAAGAAAGTAAAGGAAATAATAGAGGAGGGATGATAGTTGCAGAAAATAACTGTTAAAGTTTCTAGGTAAAGTGACTACAAATTGTTTGGTCATAAAAAATGTGGTGTGGTGGCTAGGTATTACTCTCTGGAGAAGCAAAAGAATATGGTCAAACTTTGTTACTTGGTTAAGAGAATGGATTATGAAGTCAAATTGTCTGGGTCCTAATTCTGTCACCTCTATTTAAGTCCTTAGTGCTTTAGTCCTCATCCATTAATGGGGTAATACCGTACCAACTTCAGAGATTTGTGATGCAAATTAAATGTATTAATATATCCAAAGCTCTAGAAATGCTACTGTGTACACAGAAAGCCTGTACAAATGGGAGCTGCTACTGGATGTATTCCAGTTACCAACACCTTAATTATTTTAAATATTGTTCATCCATTTCTTATAGTATATATTTTTATTGGAAGATATGGCTTACCTGGGCATCAGAAGTGAAACACAGTATTCTTTCCTACTTTTTTCAACTGTATCCATTTTCATAGTGTGATACAAAAAGAACTACACGGGTTACAATCCTGTTGACAATTTGTGATTGAGTGGTGCCCGTGTTGTTTGAATTGCTAGTTGAAATTTCAGTAGACATGTTAGAGAATTTTAGCAAAGAAAATATAATCCTGAGATAATAATTCCTACCATATATCGCCAACTTCATTTCCTGAAAGTTTGCTTTAATAAAACCTTTTAAAGTTTGCCAAAGAAAATTTTAGAATTGGCTACCCTTGTTACAAATGGTAAAAAAAATAAAAAGTATAAGTTTGAGTTAAGCCAACTAGTAATTTTTTCTAAATCTTTTGAAATATTATAACAATCTGTTTTTTAATTGAAATAGTCTCTTCTGTTGTATACCCAGATAACTGTAAGGATACTTTAAAGTTATTTTAATGATGTAGAATCATATCTTGACCAAGAATAAAATGAACATATTCTGCAAAATGATGAGATATGTACCCAAACTATCATTGTTACTCAAATGACAAGAATCTTTTAGAAATTATTGTAGAAGAATAGTGGGCCATGAATTAATCTCTTTTCTCAAGTGTAGGTTAATTTGAAAGCTGTGATAGACATAAAAAGGTAGCAGAAAGGTTAGAAATTATCAAAACTAATTTAAAAGTCATAGATTATAAAAAGCAGAATAAACTCGAAGTTTTCAATATACTCTATGAGTAGGTATATACAGTTTTATGAACACAAAATCATGATGAAGTATAATGTTCACTAAAGTTGCTTTCATATTAATAAATGCATATGTAATACACATTCAATAATATTCCTTAATCTCATTTTAAATTATTTTTATTTCAAGAAAGTACATAAAAATAAACTTGCCTTTTTGACAGAGCATTTCTTCTACCAACATTCCTGTAACTGCTGCCAAATATTTTTGAAATAGTTTAAAATATATTTCATCATTCAACATCTGTTTCTTTTCTGATTTTTTAAAACATGGAAATAGCTGTAGATAAGGGAAACTTCTCTAAAATGCTAAACATTGTTATACAAATATAAATTATGACATACACAACAATATCTGGAGAATGAAAACTATTAATTTGTGACATTGAAAAAAGTACATACTATTGCGATAGTAACTGACATTTTGTAGCTTGAATATTTACATTGCTTTTTTTAATGGATACAACACATCTATCTATTTATTTATTTATGTGATGCTGAGAATTGAACCCAATGCCTCACACATGCCAGGCAAGTGTTCTACCCCTGAGCCATAACCCCAGGCCCTACATTGCCTTTTTATAGTATTTTAGAGCTAGTAGCAAGAACTATGTTTTTCAGTGTTTCTTATTTTGGGGAGTAGGATATTTCCAAATGAATTAAAATAATTAATTTTACTCCTAGAAAAATTAGACTACATATAGATTTTAATGCTTTGAAATAAAGCTTTAAATATTTCTTCAGAATCTATCCTGGCTCCATACAGTGAGTTTTTTGCTGTGTTGTGGCAGTTTAAAAACTCAAAAATAAGATTTGAAAAATTACTCCTAATGTGGTGTGCTATGTATTCTGCTCCTAGTGTGGCAATATTTTTTTTGTATATAAAAGTGTCCCATAGGACTGGAGTTCTCGATTTGGAGCTTTTCAGACTCTAATATGTGTGCAAGTCTTAAAGGGAGGCTATGGGCACATGTTTCACAGTCCTGTTTAACCACATGGCTTCTTTTGGAGACAGAATTGGGTATGTGGCAATTGTAACGTGTCTGTTAAGGTGTGTATGTCTCCACTGATTTGTGGACATTAAGTAAGACTGTTTTATAGAGAGCCCTCAGCTGTCAAATGGTCCTCATTCATTATTAAAGGATATTTTTTCGTTTATAATTTCATTATTATTTTCTATCTTTTTATTGTTACAACATCAGTTTGTAGGGGATATTTACTCTCACTTGATCTCAAGTAATTCTCATGGGAACCCACTGAGATAGGCATTATGACTCCCTACATGCATGTAGTTAGTGTTGAGCATTTATACTAGTAAGCAGATTGTACATCTAGTCCCAAAGTCCTATTCTATTTAGAACACACTGGAAGAATTCACATCAGGATTCTTTTTTGTCTTTGATTAAAATAGGATGATTGATTTAACTCCATATTAGTCATGATTCCTTAAACATAACAAGGGTAAAGATGAAATGGTAGAGTTAAAGAGGAACAGGGGTGTGGAGAGATTTTATTTTTGCTTAGAATCTTCTTTCTTTTCTTCCTTTTTTCTTTTCTTTCTTTCTTTCTTTTTTTTTTAGGTTTAAGTTGTTTATTATTTTCAGCCTTGAAGAGTTGTACTAATCACAGATAGAAATTGGGGAGTTTCAGAAGGGAGACTGTGGAAAACGTGCTGCATTTAATTTTGTGTATTTTTTGAATTTTGTATATTTTTAATTTTAATTTGTTATATATAGCAAGAGAATGCATTACAATTCGTATTACACATATAGAACGCATTTTTCATATCTCTGATTGTACATGAAGTAGAGTCATATCCATTGTGTCTTCATACATGTACTTAGGGTAATGCATTCCACCTTCTTTCCTGTACCTATGCCCTCTCCTTACCATTCCCTCCCCTTTTCCCCTTTACCCTATTTAGAGTTCACTTAATCCCACCCCCACCCCCACAGCATATTTTGGATCAGCATTCTTAAATCAGAGAAATCATTTGGCATTTAGTTTTCGGGATTGGCTAATTTCACTTAGCATTATATTCTCCAGCTCCATCCATTTACTTACAAATGCCATGATTTTATTCTCTTTTAATGCTGAATAATATTTCATTGTGTATATATACCACATTTTCTTTGTCAGATAGAGCGCTAATCTCTAGAATAAAGAACTCAAAAATCTTAACACCAAAATAAATAAATAAATAAATAACCCAATCAATAAATGGGCCAAGGAACTGAAAAGACACTTCTCAGAAGATATATAATCAATCAACAAATATATGAAAAAATGTTCACTATCTCTAGCAACTAGAGAAATGCAAATCAAAATTACTCTAAGATTTCATGTTACTCCAGTCAGAATGGCAGCTATTAAGAATACAAATGACAATAAGTGTTGATGAGGATGTGAGGAAAAAGGCACACTCCTACATTGCTGGTGGGACTGCAAATTGGTGCAGCCAATATGGAAAGCAGTATGGAGATTCCTTGGAAAACTGGGAATGGAACCACCATTTGACCCAGCTATTCCACTCCTCAGTCTATATCCAAAGGACTTAAAAAGAGCATACTACAGGGACACAGGTACATCAATGTTTATAGCAGCACAATTCACAGCAGCTAAACTGTGGAGCCAATCTAGATGTCCTTTAGTAGAATGAATGGATAAAGAAAATGTGATATATAGAATCTTATTTCTTACTGACATTTTTATCCATTTGAAGTTTGAATTTATAATTTAGGTATAAGATTCATTTTCAATGTACAAGAGAAAAAGAAAAAGAATATATGTTTCTGAATCCACAAAATGTTATCATGTTGTCAAAATGATGATATTCAGGGAGACCTCTTTGGAGAGGTCTTGCTGATTGTCTCATTTGCATTTTGAAAAACCATCATTAAAAGAAAAAACCTAACATTATCAAATTTATAATGGAGAAGCTGAAGGAATCTGATTAGAACAATGTGAAATTCTCAAACAGGAAGAGGAGAAATGTAACTGGGAATGTTCTGAAAAATTAGAATATATTTTTATTATATGCATATATACTTGATTTTGAATGGGAATATCTTATAAAGGAAGTCTATTTTGTTCCTGAATCCCACTGATAATTTCAGTAATGATAGAAATATTTTGTTATATAAAAGTCTGATCCAGACTAATTTTTTTTCACTTAGTATATGAAAGCTTTAGAATGATGGATTTATTTAACCTTGAGTAACAGGGTAATGTTGAAATTTATTTGATTTAACACTGGACCTTGATGTACTCAATTTCAGTGAAATCCAAAGTCTATCAATTGTAGAGTTATAGCTACTTTTCACATTTAATTTATTTATTTTTTTACTTTATAAATTTCCATGAGCAAATGGAAAATTTGTGCCAAATAAGAGTATATATTTGACTACACATCTACAGTCTGTCATTGCAAATTTGTTTGGTCTATAGAGATTAGATACATTGCCATGTAAGTAAAATACCATCAATTGTGCATATTTACATTTTTATGACAATATGTTCTTATGATAACATCAAATTCATCAACTTCTTGAGATGTATTCCTTTCTAACCCTAGATCAATGTGATTACTTTTTCCTTTGAATTCCAAGCCAATTTAGTAAGTGTATTATTTTATATACAATTTAACAAAATCTTTCTTACTAGCAATATTGACATATTAATTATCTTGAGCCTAGATTTTCTTTGTGTTTTGTTACAATCTTGCAATGGTTATTTCTGTGACCTTATTCTCATTCTCTTTTGTGAACTCTATAAAATAGGAGATAAAACTGAGAGAATAATAAAAAAGAATTAAATATGAAAAAAATTCTAAAGAAATGTTCACAAGTTCACAAGTAGAACATATATAGAGTAGGAAATAGTTATTCTGAAGTGAAAGACAGAGCAAGTAAAATAGGAAAATATTGAGATACATCATTAAGAAGAAAAAATTTTCTTGAACTGATGTGAACAGTAAATGTGTACACTGGAAGGGTACACTGAAAAATTTTTTTAAAGTTAATGGTAATGATAAATTGTGAATTGTACCCTTATGAAGTTATTTGACTTCAATTAAAATGAAAGACTTCACAATAATAAAAATGTTGTTTTCAGAGGACTGTAGATATAAATTTAAAAGGATTTAAAAGGCAGGGTTTCTGGTCTAATGCCTAGGTCTTTGATCCACTTTGAGTTGAGTTTTGAGCAGGATAAGAGATAAGGGTTAAATTTCATTCTGCTACATATGGATTTCCAGTTTTCCAGTACCATTAATTGAAGAGGCTATCTTTTCTCCAATGTTTGTTTATGGCTCCTTTGTCTAGTATGAGAAACTGTATTTAAGTGGGTTTGTCTTTGTGCCTTCTATTCTGTTCCATTGGTCTTCATGTCTGTTTGGTGCCAATACCATGCTGTTTTGTTACTATCATTCTGTAGTATAACTTAAGGTCTGGTATTGTAATGCCTCCTGCTTCACTTTTCTCACTAAGGATTGCTTTGTCTGTTCTGGGTATCTTATTTTTCCAAATGAATTTCATGATTATTTTTTCTCTTTCTAGTGTTCACTTTCCATATTTTCTACAATGAGTATGCATTATGTTAACAAGGAAAAAAAAAACACTTAACACACAACAAAAATGCCGAAAACAAAATAAATAAATAAACATAAGTAAATAAATAAATAAATAAAAGGAAAAGGAGTAAAACATGAGAGAATATCTTTATGGTTTTGGGATAGTAAATATTATTTAAGTAAGAGATACAAACTCTAAGTTATAAAGGAAAAATTGATAAATTGAATTACATTAAAATTAAGAACTTCAGCTTATCACAGGTTAACATTAAGAGGAGAGAATATATTTGTTACACACACACACACACACACACACACACAAATACCAGCTGACCCATATGTAAGGAGACCCATATGTTTTATATCCATAATACATACAAAATACCAATAGATCAAAAAGAAAAAAATTGATAGCCCAGAAAAAATTGACAAATGACTTGAATAGTCACTTCATAAAAATATTCAAATAAATTGTGAACAACAAAACAGATCTCAACTTTAGTCATTAGGGAAATTATAAATTAAACCCCAAATGAAATGTCACTCTATATCTGCCAGATTGGCTCAGATGACAATGACAAGTGTTGAGTTGTAAATTTGTACAGCCATGTTGGATATTTGTCAATAATTAGTAGTGTTGAACATATTCATAGCCTATGACCAACAAGTCCACTCCTCAGTGTATATTCACCATGTTTTCCAACAGGCATGTACAAAAACATCCACACGATCTGCAATAGCTCTATGTCAGGGATTGCAAGGACCCTAAGTTTGATGACTCACAGAAGAATTCTCAGGACTCAACATGGCATGAGTCATGTTCATGAGTATGATCTATTACAGTGGAAGTGCACAAAGCAAAGTCAGCATAGGGAAAAGGCTCAAGGGGCCAAAGTCCAGAGGGAAACCGGTATAATTTCCCAGAGCAGTTTCCCAGTGGAATCACACAGGACATGATTCCCCCAGCATTAAGTTGTGACAACATGTGGGAAATGCTGTCTACCAGGGAAACTTGCTAGAGATTCAGTGCTCAAAGTTTTTAGTAGGCAAAGGTCAAGTATGCAGTATGCCTGGCACGTCCTGAAATTCCAGACTCCAAGAAGGAAAGCAGGTGTTCAGTATAAACCATATTATTTTTACAAGCAGTAACCACTTTTACCAGTTGGTTACTATGAAACCCAAGTTTCCACATGTCATCCAAGGGCCAACAGTATATGCAGGCCTGTAAAGTCAGTGCTCTGGCCTGCTATTAGTAAATCTTTTCTGCACAAGCTCCTAACTGGAATTGCAGTCATGAACAGCATAATGATGTTTTTAGTCAATGACAGACTATACCTATGATGGTGATTCCATAAGATTATAATGGAGGGGCTGGGGATGTGGCTCAAGCGGTAGCGTGCTCGCCTGGCATGCATGCAGCCCAGGTTCGATCCTCAGTACCACATACATGGTGCTGAGATGTTGTGTCCGCCGATAAATAAAAGATAAATATTAAAATATTCTCTCTCTCTCTCTCTCTCTCTCTCTCTCTCTCTTTAAAAAAAAAAAATGATTATAATGGAGCTGAAAAGTTCCTATTGCCCAGTGATATCATGGGTGTCCTAATGTCCTATTATCACAAACTACTCACAGGTTTTCTGTTACTGAAGTAAACAAACCTATTGTCCTGCCAGTCATATAAAAGTATTGCACATCCATTTCAATTATGTACAGTAAATAATGCTTGATAATGATAAACAACTACATCACTGGCTTATGTATTTATTATGCTATATTTTAATCATTATTTTAGACTTTACTACTTCTACTTATTAAAAACATCCACTGTAAAATAGAATGCTATATTATTCCAGCAGCCTCATACAACTCACATTTACTGTGTCTTTTGATTGCACCAAAAGACCACTTCCTGTGGTCAATTCACACCATCTAGACTTGCGTGAGTGCCCTCAATAGCAAAGTTGCCTAGTGATATATTCCTCAGATTGTATATTCATTCTTAGGTAATAAATGACTGTTATTCAAGCCTATCAACAGTATAATGGAAGAATGGATAAATAAGTTAGGATATACTTGTACAATAGGTTTGAAACAAGAGTAATATTATAGTTGAAAATTCATATGCAACAATATAGATAAAATATAATGCTGACCTAAGATGCAAGATGTAAAAATTCACACTTTATATTTCTGTTTGTAGTAAGTTCAAACATATTTAAAATTTAAAATAGTGTTTGAAGTTAATTGGGGAGTTTATTGGATCTGAGCATTGATTTCATATTCAGTCTGTAAATATTTGGGGGGCCAAATACTTATTATTTGTGCTCTTTTCTGTTTTATATTTTAATAAAAGCTTAATTATAAGTTTTTTAACCTGGAAAAAAACAATCAAGACTCTGGCTTATAGTTAGGCAGAAGAAACTAATTATTTGGAAAGAAAATAAAGCAGAGATTTTTCTGGCAGTTCTATATCATTAAAATAAAACAATAAAATATGGTCAATTTAGTGAATGTTTATGACAGAACTCAACTGACTAATATTATATTGCTCAGTACAGTATAGGAGCCACTGCACATGTGTGGCTATTAAGCACTTGAAATGTGGCAGCTCCACATTGTTATATTCTATATGTATATGCTATAACTATGCTATAGCTATATGCTATAAGTGTAAAGTATACACCAGACTTAGAATACTTAGTGTTAAAAAAATAATACAATATCTCAGTATTGGTTTAATTTTACATGTTGGAATATCACATTTTTCAATGTATTAAGTGAAATGTGGTATTTAAACTATTTATTTACTTCTTCATATGACAGAAAGAAAATTAAAGCTTTATATGTAGCTTATGTTTCCAGCTACACTAATGTAGATCATATTGTTAAGTCCTTATGTCAAACTGCAGAGCTATTAGACCCATTGTATAGATAAAGACACTGAGATTTAGAAAATAACGAGAAGGTATATATTATGTAATTTTCAAAGGTCTCCTAGCAAGTAATTAGCAAAGCTGAAGTTAAAAATATATATGACATTAGGTCCTGTGCTTTTCACCTCCTCCTCTAACTTTCAGAAGACAAAAGAACATCATCTACTTTATTTTCAGAGAATTAGTTTGAGCCATCAATTCTATCTAATCAAGTTCCCAACCTCATGCAAAGTAAACAGAAAAACTTTCTTATGCATCCATAGATTTTGGGAAAACATTATTTCTGTAAACTACCCTACCACAATTTCTATTTAAATATGTGATTCAACCAATTTATGAGAAAACTAAAGTATCCTTGAATGGGGATTTCATGGTATGAAAGAGCTGTTGATGAGCTTTGAGTCTATGCAAACATAGAATTTAGTCATAAGAATTATAGAAGAAACATCATTATTTCTTTATATTCAGGAATGAAAATAACAACAGTGGTGATTTCAAAATTGTAGAGCATACGATAAAAATTAGGGTGTTTGTGGGAGGTTGGGACTAGGTTGAGAAAGTGTGTAGTTCACTATACAATTTGTGATTCTTAGGAGGAAGTTAATGGATGTTTCATTCTTGAACTTGATAAAGTGACAACCACGTGCTTAACTGATGCCATTAAAAGATACTAATGTAAACACTAGTGGAATTACAAACACAACATGTGCTTTACAACATACTTGGCACAGATATTATAGAAAATATAAAATAAAGAGAGAAAACAAAGAAAACAGCCAAGAAACAGAAATAAAACAGAAAACTTTAAAATTGGAAGATTAAAGGAGGTAAGATAAGTCTTCTAGCAATAAAAAACAATTAAAATAAAATGAGTTTGAAGAAAATATATTGAGTAGAAAAATAAATAGACAAATTTTCCATTTGACTCTACTTTCTAAATAAAAAAATAAATCTGTGCTAGCCAAGTTGGGTTTAATGATCATGTATACCTAATTCCATATGCTATTCTGGTTTTTTAAAAGTTCTTAGTAGGGTCTCAGGTCCTAGTGTCTATTTAAAATGTTTATATCCATTGACAAGTAGCCACATGAATTACAAATGCTGTTTCATTTTTAATTATCCCTGTTTATCCCACCTTGTGGCTACATGTAGCTTTGCTTTAGAAAGCAATAATAACTTTATTCTTTAATGGAAGTATTTAAAACATTGTTTATCTTTCCTGAATCTCAGTCTCCAATTACCTAGAAGCAAAATGAAGGTAGTCAGATAGAGGTCCAGATGCCAACAAGAAAACAGTGATTTGTACACTCGGTATAATAACCATATGTATTCCTGGGCTGAGACTATTATTACTACATGCTTTTGACTGAAATTTTCTCCTTATGTCTTGAGACAAATCTGAAACAGAAAACTTAGTGTGCCAGAAATCCATTTATTTCTCTTAAATTTTATTGATATATTAGTATTCTGAAGCTAGAATAACTTTGGGCATAAACTATGTCTCCATATTAGTTACAACAGAAAGCCTTTTGCTCAGGTGTGATCCCACACACTCTCCAGGACTGCCAATATTCCTCCACCTTACACTCCTGTTCTCAGTAGGAATTTTTTCTCTTATTCCAGGCCCACATCCCACTATCAACTGCCAGATATCAACTATTCTTTTCTCTCTTGCTTTACCTCATTGTGGTAATATATCCTGTCTTTCAAACAAAGAAGTTTGTTACTGATGATAACTCAAGATATTGCTGTGGCTATGTGTGGAAGATGTTTGTAGTTACTTTCTGGAGTTGTTTATGGCTACATTATGGACTTAGCTACTGGTTTTGTTGCAGTCTGCTTGCAAAGGATTGCTGATGTCTAATGTTGAGGACACTGATATCTGAGTCACCCATTTCTTACTACTATGAAAGCCAGTGGTTCCATCTCCCATCACTACTTGCACCAATACTGCTAATGACTTGAATTTCCAATGCCCTGCGGTGGTTTCTAGCCTTCTGCTGCAACTCACTGTATTTAGATGCAGGTTGTTGTCTTTGAGGATATGTTTGGATAGGCACTATGATACTCAAAACCAATTCTTTCTTCAGTTAAAAGCCTTATCCTTGAACCAAACTCTGTCCCCTTAACTAACACCTCCATTGTAGATCACCTCCTCCTTAAGGGAGAGTAGTTAGTGCTGCCATATAAGTATAGAGCCTTCAGTTAAATCTGAATTTCAAATTAAGTGTCTAAGTCCATTCAGACTACTGTAATAAAAGTATCATAGACTGAGTAGCTTATAAAAAACAGAAGTTTATTTCTAATATTTTTTGAGGCTGGATTTAGTATTTGGTGAGGGTCTGATTCCTAGTCTATGTTGAAATCTTTATTTCACTTTTGTTGATTGTTTTTTCTCTGCATATCATACCCAGTTTTCCCAACACCCTGTTGAAAGCACTAGCCGCATCCAGTTTTGTGTTCTTGGCAGTTTTCTTGAAGGATGACTTGATCATATGTACCCAATTTGGTTTTAAGTCTCTTTATTGCCTTCCATTGATCTACAGATCTATCTTCATGGCAGTGCTATACAGTTTTAATTACTGTGGATTTGTAGTGTTTTGAAATAAGAAAGCATGGACTCTTTAGTTCTGCTCTTTCTCAATATCTTTTTTGGCTATTTGGGGTCCTCTGTGGTTTTATATAAATTGAAGAATTTTTGCAGTTGAGATTTTGATGGGAAGTTGCAATGAATCTGTAATTTACTTTAGGTAGTATGAACATTTTATGGTTTTAATTCTTTCAATCCATGAACACAGAATGTCTTTCCACTTATTTGTGTCTTATTTCATTTTCTTCATTAGTGTTTTTTTTTTTTCTTTTAGGGTAAAAATCTTTTGCCTCCTTTGTTAAATTTATTCCTAAGGATGCTATTGTTTTTGATGCTGTTTTGAAGAGGATTCCTTGCCTAATTTTCTTTAGAATTATGTATTGCTAGTGTCCAGAAACACAACTGATTTTTGTATGTTGATTTTGTATCTAGAACTTTACTGAATTTGTTTCTTCTAATGATACTTTTTTGTGTGTAAAGATTTAGGTGTTTCTGTATATAAATTATGCCACATGATAGCTACCAAACTTAATACTTTCTTTTTTCACTATGATTTGAATGCCTTTTCTTTGATTTTTCTCTTTCCTTCCCTTCCTTCCTCCCCCTCTTCCTTCCTCTCTTTCTTTCTCTGCTTCCTCCCTCTTTCTTTCCTCCCTTCTCCTCCCCACCCACTCTCTGTTTCATCACTGCTTAATTGCTCTAGCTAGAACTTCCAGCACTATGTTGAATGTAAGTGACTCTAATCCTGATCTGAGAGGAAAAACAATTTTTGAGTATTAAGTATGATGGTAGCTGTGGGCTTTTTAATAGCTGGTCTTGCTTATGTTGAGGTAACTTTCTTTTGTTACTAGTTGGTTGAATGCTTTTTCATGACAGGGTGTTGAATTTTGTCAAATGCTTTTTATGTGTAAAATATAATTATCCTGTAATTTATATCCCTTTTTATATTAATATGGTAAATTATATTGATTGATAGTTATACCCTTGCATCCTAGGGATAAATCCACTTGGTTTCTATGTATGATCCTCCTGATAAGCAAAGCCATATATGAAAATCCCACAGCTAACATCATTCTCAATGTCGAAAAACTAATGTGCTGCTGAATGCAACTTGCTCATTTTTATGAGTGTTTTTGCATTTAAAATTATCAGGGGGATATTGACCTATAGTTTTCTTGTCATTGTCTGGCTCTAGTATCAGGGTATGCTGACCTCAGAAAAATTAGCTTAAAAATGTTCACTCCACTTCAAATTTTTTGGAAGATTTCGAAAAGTACTGGTAATAATTCTTTAAATATTTCAGAGATTTCACCACTGCAGCCATCTGGTCCTGGGCTTCACTTTTTTGAGAAAGTTTTGATTACTCATTTAATCTTCTTAACTAGTTACATGTCAGTTCAGATTTTTTATTTTTTCATCATTTACTCTTGGAATTTCATCCATTTTTTCTAGGTTATCCAATTCATTGGCTTATAATGGTTCATAGTAGTCTCTCCTAATTCTCTCTGTGGCATAAATTGTATCATCTCCTCCTTTATTTTTGGTTTTATTTTTTGAGCTTTCTCTCATTTTTCTTTAGTTTAATTAAAGGTTTGTGAAGTTCAAGGATCTTTTCAAAACACTAATTCATTTTCTTGTTTTTAAAATTGTTTTTCTATTCTGTTTTTTTCTATTGTTTTCATTTATTTCTGTTCAAATCTTTGTCATTTATTTTATTCTTTCTTCTAACTTTGAGCTTAGCCTTCTTTCTTTTTCTAGTTCTTTGACACATAGAACTGTGCTGCTTATTTGAGATCTTTTATAATGTAGGCATTTATTTTTTAAAATTTCTTCTTTTCCTATATCCTGTAACTAGGTATGTTTTCGGTTTTATTTGACTCAAAATACTTTTTATTTTCCCTTTTGATTTCTTATTTAACTCATTGCTTCTTCAAAAGTGTGTTGTTTAGTGAGTTTTCTAGTTTTCTTTCTGCTATTGATTTCTAGTTTCATTCTGTTGTGCTTAGAAAACTTTATATGATTTCTATCTTATTAAATTTTTTGACTTGTGGTTGTGAGTTAATATGTGATCTGTCCTATGGAGTGTTCTCTGTGTGTGAGAAGAACATGTATTATGGTATCTCAGCTTCTCTCTGCCATACCATGGATTCTTCAGCACAGAAACATGAATTCCAGCTCTTGTTTGTTCTCAGTAGCTTCCAGGAATCCAGTCCAAGACATGTCTTTACTTCCATTTGGTCTATAGTGTTATTCAAGTCTTTTATTTCCCCATTGGTCTTTTATCTTGAAGTACCATCCACTTTTCTGTTTGCTTATTATATATTTAGGTGCTCTGATTTTGGTTGCATATATATTCATAATTGTTATCTTTCCCCAGTGATTTAAATCTTAATGTTATTAAATGCCATTTTCTTTTTTCTTTCTGGTTTTTTTTTTTTTTTTTTTTGCCCTTTGTTACAGTTTTTGACTTAATATTTTGGGGAATAAGTATGGCCATTCCTCTTTTGTTGTTGTTGTTGCAATTTGCATGAAATATCTTTTTTTTTAATCCTCTCTTTTAACCTATGTGTGTCCTTAATTCAAAAGCCAGTCTTTTTTAGACCATGTATAGTTGGATCTTGTTTATATTTTAATCTATTCAGCATTCTGTATCAGTAATTACTATTGTCATTTGTTATGTTTATGCACCAGTTTCCTGACACTATTGAGCTTCCTTTTTAAAAAATATTTATTTATTTTTAGTTATAGTTGGACACAATATCTTTATTTATTTATTTTTTATGTGGTGCTGAGGATGGAACCCAGGGCCTTGCATGTGCAATGCAAGTGCTTTACCTCTGACTCAAAACCCCAGCCCCTATTGAGCTTCTTTATGAGGGTTATTTTTAATTTTTTTGTCAGGTAATTCATGTATGTGACCATGTTTTCTCATGTTGGTTTCTGGAGATTTATTTGATCTTTTTATTGGACAGTTTTTTCCCCTGATTCTTAATGTCACTCATAACTTTGTGTTATTGTCTTAACATTTAGAGAAACAACTGCTTCTCCCAGTCTTTATAAACTAGCTTTTATTTTTTTCTCATGGTAGTGGGGTTTGAGCCTAGGGGTGTGCTACTACTGAGCCACATCTCCAGCTCTTTTTCTATTTTATTTTCCCTTGAATTTGTGATGCTTAGGCTTTAGCCTCCTAAGTTGGTAAAATTATAGGCATGTATCTAAGCCCTGTTTATTGTAAATAATGTATCTGAATAATAGGTGGTGGTTATATGCCTCAGCTTTCCAAGTTGCTGGGATTACAGGTGTACCTGACTCTGCCTGGCATGAACTAGCTTTGTACAGTTGGAAAGACCTTTACCAGTCAGCCCAGGTAGAAATTCTGTAGGGCTTTTCAAACTCTATCAGTGTATGTATCTTCTCTGGGGTTATGTACATGGATTCCTAATTACAGGGATTTGCTTGTTTCTTTTTTGTATTTTTTTTTTTAGGAGCTTATAGTCTTTCACTCTCTGATAAGCTAAGTCCTCTGAAGCTGCAAAAAGCCATTCAGATCTTCTTGCTTTCACTGGTTCTCAGGCATGTAAAGTATACTGGATTCCATCTACACTATTAGAAATTCAAGACAGAAATTAATCACTTGGGTACCTCCTAAAAAGTGGGACTATTGGACATAAGTTCCATTTTTCTCCTCCCCTCCCTGGAGAGTATACTGGCCTCTGTCTGGTACCATGGGCCCTTTGGAACAGCAGCACACAGTCCAGCTCTTCTGTACCCTCAGTAGTTCACAGGAATCAGAGTATGTCTGTGGTATACAAACTGTTTTGATTCAACTGGGCCATTTGTCCTCCAAGATAGTTTTAGTGTTTATACTTCCACCATGCCTCTGTATTATACAACACTTCTTATTAATCAGAGTATCAGTGGTCCAAGGCAGGCAAGACAGTAGCCTCTCTGAGAAATCAGAACATGTGATGTGATCCAGACTTATCTTTCCTTCTCCATGGAGAAATAGGGAGCTGGGAATTTCCTTCCAATCACATGAGCTATTCTAGGATGATGGACTTTAGTGAAAGGGTACTACAAATTTTAGTACCCACTATGATATGGAATGCAGGTAGCTCTTATCTGTTTTTTTAATTTCTCATAAAGGGAATTGTCCATGAATTGTTGTTGAATTGGTGTTTCTCTGGGAGGAAGGAGGGTCTTGGCTTCCTCTTCTTTCATCCTGATATATCACTCTCCTATCATTCTTCTATTTATTATTAGGTCTTGCTACTTACATATGATTTTGTGTTCTGAGTTCTTGAGAGTGTGATCACCAACATATCATGTTCTATGAATGGTATCTGCAGTAGAGAAAATAGTTAGATATAGATATAATTACAGATACCATTTACTAAGTACTTGCATTCATCTATAGTAATTAATTTTTATAAAAACATTTTTGGTATATTCCCACCTGCATTCCATATGGGTGATGGAAATGAGGGTTCTCTTGATGGAATGGGCTGGCTGAGAAATAAAAGCTAAGAAAAATAGAATGGCAAAAAACTACAGAACACAGATAGTAGTTTCAAAAGCAGGAGCAGGACTGGCAAGCCGATCAGACCAATGGAGCTTCTAAACTCTGGCAGATGGATCCTGTGCCTGCTTTATTTATATCAGGGAACATCAAAGGCTTTTCATAGAATGTTCTTCACCAAAAAAGGTTAAAGGTGGGCTGTTCAGTTCCTAATCGGTTACGCCCATCTCTGTAGCTACTATGGGGTATCTTCTTAGCAGAGTGGAGATAAAGGTTATGTGCATTGGGCAATCTATTTCCATGGGAGAGCCAGGATAGTTCTCAAGGCCAAACCTAAATCTCCCTGGCTTCATGCTGAGAGAAGATCTTCATGTATTTCATGGATGGCTTCCCGAAGTATATTTCCTTTATTTTTTTAGAGGAGAAAACTAAAGCACAGGAAGAATATGTAATTTGCCCAACATTGTGCAGTTTATTAATAAAGCTAGGAATTAAATCCAGACGTTTAACTCCAGGGCCTGTGCACAAGAGCCTGAAAGTGTACACAGTAACCCTTGTGCCACATAATTTAACTCAGTGGTTATTCTGAAAGTAAAAACTGTAAAGGAAAAGAAGTCAGTGTAACCCTGATACTAAAACAAGACAAAGATACATCAAGGAACTAAAACTATAAACCAATATCTCTGATAGATTCAAAAATATTTAATAAAATATTATCAAACCACATTCAAAAACACATCAAAAAGGTAAATAAATCAAATTGGTTTCATTACAGGGATGCAAGATTGGCTCAACATATGCAAATCAATAAATATAATTCACCACTTGAACAGAATTAAAAATAAAAATCACATAATCATCTCAATAGATGAAGAAAAGGCCTTTGATAATATCCAACATCCATTTATGTTATAAATGTTGGAGAAGCTAGGGATTGATGGAACTTACATCAACATTGTAAAGGCCATTAATGACAAACTCAAAGCCAAAATCATACTAAATGAAGAAAAACTAAAAGCATTTCCTCTAAAATCAGGACCAAGACAAGGCTATTCACTTCTATTCAGTATAGTTCTCAAAACATTAGCCAGATGAGCAGGCAAGAAAAGGAAATCAAAGGTATGCAAATAGGACAAGAAGAAATCAAACTATCTCTGTTGATAATATGATCCTATATCTAGAAGACACACACACACACACACACACACACACACACAAAACTCTACCAGAAGACTTCTAAAGCTTATGAGTTTAGTGAAGTAGCAGGATATAAGATCAACACTTACAAAACAATAGCTTTCCTATATTGCAACACTGATTCAGCTGAAGAAGAAATCAGGAAAACCATCCCATTAACAATAACCTCAAAAAAATTAGAAAAAAACCCAATTATTGAATTCATTTGGAAGAATAAGAAAACCAGAATAGTCAAAGAAATATTAAGAAAGAAAAGCAAAGAAGGAGGTTTTACATACAATACCTGATCGGAAATTATAATAACAAAACAGCATGATATTGATATCAAAATAAATATGAAGACTAATTAAATAAAATAGAGACAAATCCACATAACTATAGCTGTCTGGTATTTGACAAAGATTCCAAAAATATATCTTGGAGAAACAGACCTTTAAACAAATAGTGTTGGGAAAACTGGATAGTTAGATGTGAAAAACTGAAATTAGACCACTCTCTCTCACCCTACACAAAAATCAAATTAAAATGAATCAAAGAGTTAGGAATTAGACCAGAAGTTTTACAACAGCTAGAAGAAAACATAGGCTCCACATTCCATTGTATAGTGCTGGCACTGGCCTCCTTAACAAAGATCCCAAAGCACAAGAAATAAAACCAAGCATAAATAAGTGGGATTCCATCAAACTAAAAAGCTTCTGTACAGCAAAGGAAATGTTTAAGAGCATGAAGAGAGAGCCTCCAGTATGGAAGAAATGCTTGTCCAGCTACTAGTCTGATAGGGGATTAATATCCAGAATATGCAAAGGATTCAAAAAACACAACACCCCCCCATCACCAATAACCTAATAAAAAAATGGGCAAAATAACTAAACAGAAACTTCTCAAAAGAAGAAACACAAAAGGCCAATAAATATATGGAAAAATGTTCAATGTCTCTAGTAATCAGAGAAATGCTAATCAAAACTACACTAAGATGTATTTTCACTCCAGTCATAATAGTGATGATCAAGAATAAGAATAACAATAAATGCTGGTGTGGTTGTGAGAACAAAGGTACGTTGTTAGTGGGTCTGTAGACTAGTACAGAAATTCCTCAAAAAACTAGGGTGGAACCATCTTATCACCTAGCTATCCCACTGCTTGATATTTTCCCAAACAATCTAAAATTGTCATGCTACAGCAACAAAACCACATCACTGTTTATAGCAGCATGATGATAATAGCTAAATTATGGAATCAACCTAGGTGCCATCAATAGATGAATGTGTTAAGAAATTGTTGTATATATAAATATACAATGGAGCTCTACTCAGCCATAAAAAATAATAAAATTATGGCATTTGCCAGTAAATGGATAGAAATGGAGAATATCATGCCAAGTGAAATTAGCTGAACTTAGAAACTCAAAGGGAGAATGTCTTTTCTCATATGTGGAAGCTGGAGTAAAATAAAGGAAAGGGGGAGGAAAGGATAAGATAACATTAAAAAAGCCAATCAAATATAAATTAATAGATGAGCAAAAGGAAGTCCAGTAGAATAGAGGAGGGAGGATGGAAGAAAAAGGGGGAGGAAAAAGTGGAGATCATGAACTGACATTGATTTCTATGCATGTATGAGTTTGTCAGGATGAACCCAACTAAATGTGTAACTATATAGCTCTAATTAAAAAAAGTATAGGAAAAAAATAACACAATAGCACAACCACATACAATTTTTAAAAATTAAAAAAAATCTCCTAAGGTCAGTGTCCAATTGAGAACATGTGAAGTGGCATTATTATTTTTTTTTGGCGGGGGGTGGTTTTGAGGAGTTACTTCTTTGTTTTTTTAATAGTTGAAAATATTCTTTTTTTTGCTTAATTTTTCCCCCCAAACATGGGCAATATTCCTTTTGTTGTAACTGGAAAAAAACAAAATACCCAAATTTTCTTTTAACAAAATTGACATTTTGCCAAATTTGAATGCAAGATTCTCAGAGCCTGACTTTGATAATTGACATGTGGCAGGAGTTTCCTGGGCACAAAATAATAGTAGGCACTGTTTTCAAGATTAGCAAGGTGATTGCCATTTTGTAAGCTAGTCCATCTGGGTCGGTATGTTATAAACATTTTTCTTTATTTTTGGCTTCATCGTGGATAAACTCCAGTTATATCAAAGGTCCTCAGAAGTCCAAACATGTGCTCCCTCATCTATGCTGTCCCCAGCAGCAGCCCTTGCAAGTTTTGGGGTTCTGGAGTTGCTGTTATCATTGGCTCCATACAATTGCTTCTTCCTTAGTGTCTAATAAGATTGTGGATGGCTGAGCTTAATGCCCTATGGTATGTACACTATGAAGTGTTTTGATCAGTAGGACCAGTTGTCCTTCAAGATAGTTTTAATATTTGTACCTCTATTATGTTCTGTATTATTCAACACTGATTGTTAATATAGTCCTTAGAAATTTTATAATCTCAAAATTGTCTCATTTTGATATGCATTGAGGTTGATTCATTTTTTACTTACTTTCTTTTGTAATATATCTGCTTTTCTGTTAAAATATTTTTGTTGGTTTAAAAAACAATCTTAACTGATCAAGTATATGAACTATTTGCCTTTCATGTAAGTTACAAATGTTTTTCTATTAAATGTTTTTCTCTTTTAAATGTTCTCACTTTGATCTATTGCTCATTGAATGCATAGAACTTTTTTCATGTTGAAAAAACTGTTAGAATTACTATGCATTTTTCAAAATTATACTTTTTGATTTTTTAAGAACGGATTCCTCTTTTATATTTTATCTATATCCTCCTTTATATTTCACCTATCTTTTTGAAGTTGGAAGAGCAAGTGATATCTGGGGAGATTATATAGTGTGAGATAGGGAACTAATTTTATTTTTTTAACAGTAATCAAGGATCCAGAAGCCATCTATTCTTTTAAGTTGCATTGATTTTTGACAGTTTCACATTAGGGGAGAAAATTTTTGGTGATGTTTTCTGTTTTGCTTTGATCTTTCATATTATCCAAGGATTTTGGTTTAGATTTTATCCTTAGTTTCCTTTCTTTCCTCCATGAAGAAACAGGCAGTCATTTCATAAGAAATTTCTTTGATCTATTTTTTTGTCTTGGTTTCTCCTGGCATCACTACTCCCTTTCCCTGCTGTTGTCTCTCATGTTCTCATTTACCCATGTTCATATTATTTTTCTTACAGGTATGTGACAGAATATTTTAAAATTAACTATTTATTGATGTGCAATGTACATAAAGAAAAGTGCATATCACTTGTGCATAACATATGTGAAAACTTTTCTCAGTGTGAACAGAGCCGTGAGCTAGGACCCAGATAAACAGAATCTTATATACCTCCCTGCATATTCATCTCCAAGCACTACTATCTCTTATAACTTTTAATCATTATTCTGATTTATAGCACTAAAGATTAATTTTTCACTTTATATGAATAGAAATATACAGTACAGAACAACAACATAGTATTGGCTATGTACTCAATATTGTAGTTGAAGGATTTTTGCATAATTGAGGATAATTATGGATCATTTATTGTAATTGCTGTATGAATAGAACCACAACTTTATTTATCACTATGTTTTGATACACATTTGGGTGGTTGCTGGCTTGGGGCTTTTATAGTTGTGCTATGAATATTCTTGCATGACTTCTCAGAACACACACAAAGATTCCTTATGATCTGATTCACTTTTTCCTAAACTTCCTGGTTTATTATTTTTTATTTATTTTATTTTATTTTTAGTTGTAGATGGACACAATATTTTTTATTTATTTATTTTTATGTGGTGCTGAGGATTAAACCCAGTGCCTCACATGTGCTTGGCAAGTGCTCTACCACTGAGCCACAACCCCAGTCCCTTTATGGTTTATTTTTGATCTTCCAGTTGTTTAGCTTGGTCTGGCATTCAGAGACTCAATAAATGGAGAAAATTTCTGAATTTTGAAAAACAGCAATGAATTATGGATTAGATGAATATAGATAGACTGGTTACTTGCATAAAATACCATCCAAGCATATGTTTTTGTTATACTAAATCTTGTGAGTGAGATAATTTGGAAAACAACTTTAAATTTGAATGGGAAAAATACATTTTCCATGGTGACTTCACTTAGTAATTATTTTGGTAGAAGTTTCTTGTGTATTAAGTCATTTGGAGAAATGTATTATATAATAAATACAACATAATAAGATATTTTGGTATATAATTAATTTACATAAGAATATATTTTTAAATGGGTTGACTTAGACAAAACCCAGATACTTGGCCTTTATAGAAGAAATTTATAATTTATTTATTTATAGTTCCTGAATATTATCCATGAATTATTCTGACATATATCCTAGAAATACTTGTAGTGGGTAAATGGAAATTTGTCAGCATAGGAGTCTAGACCAATGTCATGTGAAGTCATTGAGGTCTATTTTTCATATGCTCAGTGATGTTCTATATTCAGCCTGTAACAGAATTGTAGTTTTGGGATTCTGGGAGGCTTTCTACTGGGCATAAGTGATTTCCTTTCCTAAACTACAAACACAACTGCCCCTTCTGAAGAGGAAAGCAGTCAGGTTTGCCTTGGCCAAAGTCCAGTGGACCAGAGTCAAGCCCTTAAGTGCTTTTTCAAGTGTCCAGACTAGTTTCTCTGAGGATCCATCCTTGGTAGCCTAAGAAGGAAATCATCCAGTCATTTCTGTTCTGGCATTTATGAGTACACAGCTGTTTCTTTCAGTTCTGCAAGAGAATGAATTTGAACTGACCCCTTTCCTGAATACAAGACAACTATAAAAAGAGAGAAAATACTTTTCATTGGCCTACAGAGGTTGGAGACTATGTTATGAAAAAATTATACTTGATAATAGTTTTATTATTAAATGTTTCTTATCTGTGCTAAAGAACATTATTTCTAATAGTATTTCTAATATTAACAAAAGTTTTAAATGTGGGGACCACACCTTAGTCCTACTGAATCTGAATTTCAGGGGAAGGGGCCTAAAAATTTTCAATATTATCAGTCATTTCAGATGACTCTTAGGTACACTAACACTTATGAACATCTGGCTTAGGGCCCACTTTGTTAAACTTATTAGTTAGCATCCATTTGAGAACAAAAGGGGTTCGGGGCTTAGTTCAGTGGCAGAGCACTTTCCTAGCATGGGCAAGTTCCTGAGTTTTGTCCTCAGCCCTGAAAAAAAGAAAACAAAAGCAAGAACAAGAGGAAATTTAGCACTAAAATGATAGTGACTTATCTTGATTAGTTGAAATAAAGTTAAGCATTACTTGACATGTGATTCATGCTAGTAATACTCTAGAAATTTTTTGCAAGGCCTTAAGGTCTATGGATCATAGAAAGGATTTAGGAGATAGTGGAACTATCTCATGAACACATTCATGTTTCAGAAGATAAATGTCCTTAACTTTGAGTTTTGAATAAATCCACATTACACAAAATTCTATTCTGCACAGAGTGCAACGTTAGTTTCTTGAACTTTAGTCCAACTTTTACCACATTGCCATGCACTATCTTTCACTCTTGCTGCCAATGAGGGGCAGATTAGGAGAAAACAGTCTGGGAAAAAAGAGAATGAATTTTTCTTAGGTACATTACCAATCACTGGGAGCCAACAACTCCTATCTAAGTTCTATGTGCCTTTTTCTTTAAAATATACACTTGTCTAGATTGCATTTCTCAAATAAATACATTTTTGTAAAGAAGGTGCAATGTTTGGATATAGACTTCATCCAAACATGTGCTTTTAGTGTTAATGTTAGTATGACTATTTTTTCTTTTTATAAGTTCTTCTAAGGCCTAGCAATTGCCAGTCCATGCTGGCAGACCCTTTGGTGGAGGAGCCAATCCTCTGTCCCCTTTGCCATCCATGGACTCCACATTTCCTGGTCTCTAGGGTTTATTCTCCAAACTCAATCTCTCAAACTCCAGTGTGGGCACAGCCCTACCAGCATGTCCTTCCTGTGCCTGGACTAGGTCGGGGGCTTTCGATGACTTGCATTCTCCTGTGTAAACCTCTTTCCACATCTGACCCTCTTCTGCTTATTTAGGAATTATCTATTTTGCAGTATGGGTTTGCCAGGCCCACACTTTGGGCCCAACTTGAGTTTACCAAGCATCAGCTCCCATACCTTCTGACCCCTGCAGTGCAGCTGCAAAAATGGCTCCTTTCTCTGTCCACAGGCATCCAGGAGAGACGTGGCCCATGAACTTCACAAGGACAGTATAGAGCATACCTTTCAGGCTAATCCAGCAGTGTCTTTGATCTCTGATTTCTCTATACCCAAACATGCCACAGGCTGCCTGATAGCATTTAATCATATCCAAAGCAGTAAAATAGAAACCAGGTTTTATTATCAGCATGGTATTATTCTCTAGATTCTTCTCCATCTAAGGTCTGGTATTGTGATGCCTCCTACTTTACTTTTTTTGCTGAGGATTACTTTGACTATACTGGGTCTCTTATTTTTCCAGTTATTAAGAATACAAGCAGCAACAATTGTTGTCAAGGACTTGGGGGAATAGGTACACTCATATGTTGCTGGTGTGACTGTACATTGGTACAACCACTATGAAAAACAGTGTGGAGATTCCTCTAAAGACTGGAATGGAACTACCATTTGACCCAGTTATCCTGCTCCTTAGTATATATCAAAGAATTTTAAATCCACATACTACAGTGATGCAGCTACATCAATATTTATAGCAGCACAATCTACAATATCTAAGCTATGGATCCAATCTAGTTGCCCTTCAACAGATGAATGGAAGAAGAAAATGTGGTATACACACACACACACACACACACACAATGGAATATCACTCAGCCATAAAGCAAAATGAAATTATGGCATTTGCCGGTAAATGGATGGAACTAGAGACTTTCATGCTAAGTGAAATAAGCCTATCCAAAAAAATCCAAAGGTCATATGTTCTCTCTAATATGCGGATGCTAACACACAATAAGGCGGGCAAGGAGAAGAGTGGAAGTTTAGTGGATTAGACAAAGGGCAATTAAGGGAAGGAGAAGGAATAGGAAAAGGAAAGACAGTGAAATGAACTGTACGTAACTTTTCTATGTTCATATATGAATACATGACCAGTGAAACTCCACATCATGTACAACCGCAAGAATGGGATTCTAATTAGAATAAATTATACTCTGTGTATTTAGAATATGTCAAAATATACTCTACTGACATGTATATCTCAAAAGAACAACAACAAAAAAAGAAAATGTTTTTAAAAAAGGTGCTATCAGTCTCTGAGACATAGAAACTTAAGTCTTATAAATTCAAACACCTTTTCTATGCTTGCCTCAGATTTGTAAGATAGCCTTTAAACTGTAATAAAAACATGAATATAAAAAGATTGAATCATCACAAAGAGAAGTCAGAGTACAGATTAGTTTTCGCTGTAACTATTTTTCATAATTTAGAGTGCTTGAAAGTATGAGCATTGCTTTTGTGGCTCCATTTTGAATTCTGTTCAGACATAGTTTTAACAGCTCTTGGCCTTTGCTAATTATGCAAGTGTGAGGTTATATATTACATATTTTTAGTCACAATTCTAAGAAAGTTTTGACAAATTTCTTTAGATTTACTCATTTATTCAATAACTCATTTTTGAGCTCTCATTAGAGGCCAGCTACTTTTCTTTGTATTGGTAATAGGACAATAAACAAAGCCAACTAAAAGCTCTTACCTCAAAGGGCTTATGTTGGGCAGGAAGGAACTAGACAATGAAAATAACAAGTGAAATTGGTAAGTTAGAAATAAATAAGTGCTATGGAAAGAAAATGATCATGGCAAGAGGGGCGGGGAAGGCTGCCTCATGGTCATCTTGTTTTAGACTTTGCTCACAGACTGTGGAGCACCTGAAATGACACTGGGATCCTAAAATACTGTTTGTTTTCATCCTTTCTCTTTATGTATTGCAACTGATAAGGTTTATTTCCTAATGTATAACCAACACTACCAGTGTGTTTCCAGTTTCCCCTAAATTCAAGATCTTTCTAATATATGCCTATATTTGAAATAGTGTATTTGGAAAGTATATCTAAGTAATATTTGATTTAAAAAAACCAGAGACCAAAATTTTTCTATTTGTATTGGTTAGACTGAGAGTGATTGGCATATTAGAACCTATGTAGAAAAAAAAAATTGGTGGTATTTTAATGTGGTGAACTTATTAAAGCTGTCGATTTATCATAACTAAAATAATTTTGAAGAGGTAATTTTCAAGCTAATTTGAGTTTGGTAAAGAACTTTCTTACTAAGGAATTGATAAAAAATGATTTAAACTTTAGGAGTATTTACATACTTACTATGAATAAGGAGATACTCAGGCAACTAAAATTATCATTAAAGTACTTGGATAGACTTAACACACATGAGCATTAAACCTGTGGTGTACATGACAATATGCTGCTCAGGACCCTCCATGAGAAGCCTGATTGTCCAATTGTCAGCTCCTACAGGATGGGCCTCAGCTGCAGAGTTTCTCTTTACCTGAATTCATGGCCCTTTTGTGGACACAATATCTGGTGACAGCCTGGTGGCAAAAGGCCCTCATTCCAGCTTAACAAGGAACATTGTAATGGGCTACTATGTGTTCCATACAAACTGGCAACATAATTTGTAGGGCTCAGTGCAAAATGAAAATATGGATCCTTTTGTTATGAATTTTATTAAGAATTTCAAGAAGGTGATAATTGATTGTTAACCCAGCATAGAGTGCTTCTAAGAGCTGGGCTCTGACTGTACAAATAGAATGTCTGTGAAACTGCCTTGGCTCCAAAGTCCCAAGGTACTATTTGCCAGGCTTACATTGCACTTCAACCTGGTTTCTAAGCCTACTTTCTCCTACTCATTGTATACCCCAAGCAAGAAGCTTACTTTTTTCTAAATTTCAAATATTTTACAATAAAAAGTTAAACCACATACTTTTCAGATTCACTTAGAGCTTTCAGTGCCGTGACAAGAACAACTCTTGGTATCTATCACTGTTTCTAAGTTATATACAAATGTTTTACAGTATATCTCCAGCTGCTCACCTACATCATAACAAATGTGGTAATTTTATCTACAGATTCTAGATTTTTTTTGAGTCCTAGAACTTAATTTGAGAAGGTCTACATAAGAAAAAGACTATGAAATTACAGAGTACATTTGTTATAAGTGAATATTTATTTAGAATGAGAAGACATTGAGTTTGATTGTAAAAATCTGACAAATACCATAAATATTGAAGAAGAATTTTTTTTAAACTTAGTTTTAAATAATTTTTCTTATGTTAAATTTTTGGTGTCTACTAGAATACTTCCTATTGTATTTGAATTTAGTATAATCCATAAATGTGAAAATACACAAAATTAACCTAAAATTAAGGTATAAACAAGAAAATTTAAATGAACTTTTATATGGCTGCTCTTTTATATTGTATATCACTTATGTGTTTGTGCAGTAGTTTCATTATTTGATCACAAGCTTTTTAAAGAAATATGTTACATAAATGGCAATTTTGTACATTGTTGGCTCTTTTCAGTTTTTGCACCAGATTTTGTTAGGATAAGGTAAATCAGATATAATGCAAAATATCTAATATAATCTGATACAAAAATAATGCAAGCATTTTCTTGCACTGAGATACTTTCTGTTATTACTACTGGTTAGGGTTTGGATGTGAGGTGTCCCCCAAAAGCTCATATGTCAGACAGTGCAAGAAGGTTCAGAGGAAAAATTATTGGGTTGTAAGAGTCTTAACCCAATCAGTGATTAAATCCCCTGAGTGGGGTTAACTGAGTGGTAACTGAAGTGGTAGGGTGTGGCTTTGGGGTATATATTTTGTCTGTGGCTAGTGGAGTCTCTCTCTCCTTTCTGATCATGATGTAAGTGGTTTCCCTCTGCTACACTGTCCCACACCTCGAGGCCAGAGAAATGGAGCCAGCCTCCTAAGACTTCTGAAACCATGAGCCCCCAAATAAACTTTTCTTCCTTTTAATTTTTTTCTGTTTAGATCTTTTAGTCACAGCAGCGAAGAGCTGACTAAAATACTACTTCTGGCCAGGACCAGTGGCACATGCCTGTAATCACAGTGGATAGGGAGGCTGAGACAGGAGGATATCAAGTTCAAAGCCAGCAATGGTGAGGTGCTGAGCAATTCAGTGAGACTCTGTCTCTAAATAAAATACAAAATAGGACTGAAATGTGGCTCAGTGGTTAAGTGCCCCGGAGTTCAATCCCCAGCATGCCAAAAATAAATAAATAAATAAATTTAAAAAACACTACTTCTGTGTGTTTGTATCCTACAAATAGATATTTGTGATAAATTCCATTTCTGTGCCCCCACCAAGAAAGACCCATAAGAATGGAGGGTGCATTTATAGGTGTAAACTCTGAATTATCAAATATATTGCTATCAGAAGAGGATTTCCATGTTGACTAGGCATCAAAGAGAACTCAATGCTCAAATTCAGTTGTTTATAGATGATAATTGGAAGACTTTTCCACACACCAAATGCATGTATTTTATGTATTAAACCTTGTGTTTTCTCCACTACTCACATATTTTCATTGCAAGGTGCCACAGGATATGTTCATATTAATATATAAATTATAGCCCTGGATTTTTTGTAGTACAATGCAGGGTTAGTACTATAATAAGTAGGAGTATTTCTAGAAACTATTTCTACAGTTGGTGTACTAGCAGTAATTCAACTATATATGGAATGGATGTGAACCTATGTCCTCAAATCCCACTAAGTCAAGATAAGTGTACCCCCAACTCAGTTTCTTTGCTGGGTCCCTGAAATGCCTGTTGCCACACCAAAAGTGTAACAAAGGAAGTTTTGGTGATTTTAATTTATTACAGTTAAAATATCTGATTTTTTAAGATTTTATTAAAAAAATTATGATTATGTGAACATATTGCTAGGACATATCCTAAAACTTAAAGATTAAATCTCAAGATATTAAGGCAGCAGATACTTAAATTTTTCATCTTTGAATTCCCATCCCCTAGCTTCTAGAGAAAAGAATATTAATAAGTGAATGAGTTAGTGAGTTGTCAAATGAATCTAATGGTAACCAGCAGAAATTAGTGACTAGACAAAAAGGGATGGATTTCTACATAGAGATTCCAGACTAAAATGGGAGGCAGATGGAGCCTTGGGAAACCAGGGTGATGCCTCAAATCACCTTACACAGCTCTGTATTTGTGTAGTACAAGTTAGGGAAAGAAAAAAGTTTGTTTTCATTTTGCAAATGATAATATTAGTGCTATTACAATTAATTTGACTTGCTTTTTCTATTTGCTAAAAATATGACCAAAAAAAGTGCTTGTTATAAGATTTGAACACCATTAAAATCACTATTTTATATTTTGTTGGAGGAATGAGATTCTCTCAAAGTCCAATTCCATGTTGTATTTATTGCTGCTCAGGTGAGCTATGTGAGCAATTGAAAAAAGTGCAGAAGGATAGAGGAAAGAAAAAAAGTACAAATTCTCAAGCTTCATTGCTATGCCAGTTACACTGGAGAAGCATTTGAATTTCAGGTATTCTCTTGAGTTGGAGGAGGTGATAATTCCTCAGGGAATCTTCATAGCTATATATTTATTTTGTTTCCCTGTAGCTTGAAATGCTCAATTGTGATTGAGTCAGAAGACCTAGGTATAGATCCAAGATCTGTTGTTTATGAGCCATGTGTCAATAAGAAATTGCCTTAGGTTTTCTGAGCCTGAGTTTATGTCACAATGTTAAAGTGAAGATAATAGTATCTAGCTCACAGAAAGTTCAAGAAATTTGAACTTTGAGGGTTATAATAAAATTGCATAGGAAAACATACCAATATCTTGTCCTGGCAAAAGGTGATAATAATAGGTGTTAAGTAACAGATGTCAAGCATAAGATATATCTAAAGGAGCTCTTTATATTATGCATATAATAGGAAAAGCACCTTTCACAAAATTCCACGGAATCTATGCATTCATTTCTGAGAATAAGCTAATTGGTTAGTTAAGATTTAAAAAAATTAATTAGTGCATATTAGTCGTATAGAATGGTGTGTTTTACTGTGGTACATTTATAATGCATATAAAATAATTCAATCAGTTTCATTTCCCAGTACCTCCCCTGGCTTTCTCTTGTTCCCTCTCCCAGTCCACTTCTCTATCCTTATGATCTCCCTTCTATTTTCATGAGATTTCCCTTCCCATCTGCCTTTTTTTTTTTTTTAACCTTCCACATATGAAAGAAAATCTATGGCATTTGTCTTTCTTGCTCCTCAGTTTCATCCTTTTTTTCCTGCAAATGACATAATTTCATTTTTCAGTATGGCTGATAAAATTCTATTGTGTATATAGACTGAATTTTCTTTATTCATTCATCTCTTGATGGACACCTAGGCTGGTTGCATAATTTTGCTTTTGTCAATTGTGCTGCTATAAACATGGGACTGCAAGTAACTCTAAAGAATCCTGTCTTTAACTCTCGTGGATAGATTTGAGGAGTGGTGTAGCTGGATCATTTTTAGTTTTTTGAGGGGCCCCACACTAATTCCCATAATGACTGTACTAATTTCTAAGCTCCTCAACAGTTTGTTAAAATGCCCATATTACCAAAAGTGATTTACATATCCAGTGAAATCCCTATCAAAATACCAATGATATTCTTCTCAGAACTAGAAAATCATATGGAAAACAAGAGATTGAGTAATTTTGAGCTAAAAAAGTAAAGCTGGAGGCCTCACCATACCTGGCTTCAAATTATTATATAAAGCCTCAGTAACAGCAGCTTGGAGTACAAATAGAAGTGCAGACCAATGAAATAAAAGGCAAGACACCGAGGCAAACCCATACAGCTACAGTAGACTCTTGACAAAGGTGCGAAGAACCTACCCTGGAGAAAAGACTGCTTCTTGAAGAGTGCTGGGAAAACTGAATATCCATATGTAAAAGATTAAAGCTAGATTCCTATCTCCCATGCACCAAAGTCAACTCAGAATGGAGCAAACACTTAGGATTAAGACCAGAAGCTTTACAAATGTAGAAGAGATCTTAGAGGAAACATGCCAACAACATGTACCTGTAGGCAGTGGCTTTCTCAATGGCTCCTTAGGCTTTGAGATCACCAGGGGTCCCTTTACCCACTGCTGCCTAGCCTTGTCCCGCACTACCCTGCATTTTTGATTAAAAAAGGGAGGGATAACTTCAAATTTCCTTTTGCTAATTACAATCTATTTTACCAGGAGTACCCCTGACCCCATCTGCCCCAGGTATTTTCCTTTTTGAATTTTTGTCAATCTGAGTTAGAAATGGTATATTGTTGTTTTTAAATTTTCATGACTTGACTTTTTATCTATTTGTTTCTATTTATTTATTTTCAGTCATTTTTTTCTTTTATATATGACCTGTTCTTAATTTTGCATATTTTTTTCTACTGAAGTCTTAGCCTTATTCTTCATGATATATAAGAATTATTATTTATATAGGCAAAAAAATTAGTTTTTTTGTCTATATGCATTATAGCAATAATAATGATAATGATTTTTGACAATGTAGCATTTTCCATCCAAATTTATTTTTGTCATTGCATAGTTTTAAACTTTAAGTGAGTAAATTTTAATTCCTTTTTCTTCTGAATGCTTTTGGGTTATATTTAGAGAGACCCACCTAGTCATTGTTGAAGGGTTTGGTAAGTTTCAGCAATGAACAATATTTAGTTAACGTCATGACAGGATAAAAGAAACAATGAAATCTTGGAAAGCAGCATGTTTTCTTGAATTGAAATGAGCTAAATGCTGTCAGTCCTATTTGTAGTTGATCTCTGTATCTCCAGCCCATTAAAACAATAGTATCTAAGGTTTATGCAGGGCCTAACGTTTACAGATTCCTTTCATTTATATGATTTGAGCCTCACGCTAATTAGAAAAATAAGTGCCGAAGCCAGCAGCCATCTTTTCCAAGTGAGATTGCCTAATTATAAATCTCTCTCATTGCTAAGGGACCTGAAGGTCAGTGTTAGGAGTCACAGTTAAAAAACAACAACAACAACAAAAACCATTATGGACAAATCAGTTAGCAGGCTTAGTAGGCATTTGCCAGGAAATGGATTCTTTGCAGATTACTTGACATAGATTCTATAAAGAAGCAAACCTCTGTTCCCACCCCTTCATTCTGCTTTTCCTGCCTGCTCTGCTCCAAAGAGGCAAATATTTAGATACATTTGAACCATCAAAATAAGCAGTTCATACTGACCTGAACAAAGCAAGTCATAAACACTAGATATTGTTAAAATTTTACCCATTTTTTCTTACAGCTGACAGGTTTTTATATTTTAAAAGATATGATACAAGATGACACCTTTTAAAAAATGACCTCTGTTTGGTATTAAAAGTTTAAGTAAGTCCTAAAGTCCTATGCAACTTGGTGAATTATTTCTTGAACAGGATTTTTTTAAAAACTTTAAATCAAAGTTATTAAGCATCTATGATGCTGCAATTCTAGTGATTCAGAAATTCACCATCTTTGGAGTTTCAGTTTTCCATTTTCAATGGCTTCCTCTGTCTTTTTTTTTTTTTTTTTTTTTTCAAGCCCAACAAATGTAAAATATTTTAATCAAGTGAAAACAGACGAAAATGTGACTCATTCTTCTCAGCTAGGGATTGGCTTGCTGATGTCATCCCAGTCTCTGCAGCCAAACACTTCTAAGGATCCTGCCTTCAGTTAGGAACTAAGGCATTTTGTTCTGAACTCTTTTTATCTGTCTTTTCCTTCTCTTTTTGTTTCCTTCCATTAAAAAAAAAAAAAAAAAAAAAGAAGCTCTTGGATAGTTTCATATTTTTCTTATGCGTCATACCACATACATTTCTTTTAATCCCTCATGTCTCCATTCCCTGCTTAATATATATATATATATTTTTCTGAACACTGTTTGCTATTCTTTATGGGGGAAAAAAACCCACAAAGATTTATATTTAACAGCTTGAAAACTCTGCTCGCTTCAGCCTCATTCTGAGGGCAGGAGTCACCATGTTCTTTCATGGTTTTATCTAGCTTATTATTCTGAAGGCCTGAATCTTTATCTCTAAGGTCAACCTGTTTGAATGCCCTGCTAAAATTCAACTTTCAACTAACATCACTCCTCACATGCCCTATAATCATTTTGAATAAAAAATATTCAAAGTTTAACTATTCCTTCAGATACACAAATCTGATATTTTTCCCACTGTAATTAACAACTTCATCATTTATTATCATCAAAACTAAATGTGTCCAGGAGGTTTTTTAATTTTATTTATTTATTTATATTTTACTTCTTTTTTCCCCTGATTCTTTCTGTTGAATTAGTGGCCAAACGCTATTGCTTCTTTTTCAGAAATAACTCAAGAACTCAACCCCTTTTAAATTGGCCAAAGGGAGGGCTTTGGAACCAGAAGATGAAGTTATCTATCATTATTATCTATGTGGTTGGGGACCCATTACTTGAATCTCTCTGGGCCTCAGTTTCCTTGTCTGTAAAATGGAACTAATATAGTACCTATCTTATAGGGATTGTGGACTTGGAACAATGCTGGTATAAGTGTTAGCTGCTGTTATTTACCATTTTTACTTTTACTTCCATAGCACTGACTTTCTTTATATCTGCCTAGGTATTGGTAAAGCTTTTAACTGGTCTTCTAATATCAGTTCTTGTCATCCCATTTCTAATCCACAACAAAGTATTTATGCCAATCAGGGTACTGTCAGAACAGTAGAAGCCATGCTGGGTATTTCAGTATACAGAATTGATGGTGTATTGATACTCAGTTCTTATAGAACTGAAAAAAAAAAAAAAAAACAGAGAAATCATTGTAGAAGCCTCACCCACTTCCAAACAGAGGGGATGGCAGCAGGAGTCTGGGGTTTCAGAAATTAGAAGGTTTAAATAAAAGCCCATGTGGCAGGACTAGAATTTAGAGGAAGAGGCATTTCTAGATGCTATTGATACTTCCAGGGGGCCAGATGACGATGATTATGGGAGGGCCAAAAGAAGCTCAAATGCTACCATAGAGTGATGTCAACAAAGACATGGAACAGACAGCAAGAGGGAGTCTCTCTTCCCTCTGCCATTCTTGCATTTTCCCTTTATAGTCCACTATTGGCCATATGGGACAGAGAGCCAGCTGATCAAAGAAAACAATTTGCAGCACCCCAGAACAGAGTATAATAGGATGGATAGGAAATGAAATAACCAATACAACTTGCTTTCGAAAACCACTATTTATTTATTTATTTAAAACCACATGTGTTTTAGAATGTCCACACTCTTTCTCCACTAGGAAACATCAAGTGGTTCTTCATTCCTAAAAGTTCAGTTTCCTCAAACTCTGGTAAAAAATCTCTTTTTTTTTTTTTTTTTTTTTTTTTTTTAGGTTTTCTCTCCAATTCTCCCCCGTTCCCTTATCATTGCCCCCACTTTGCCTCCTAACTTCCTGACTCTGATGCTCCAGGCCCTTTGCTTTGCAGTTCTTGGGTTGTACTTTCCAACACTTAGTATGGGCCTTCCTGCCCAGGTCCTGCTTGAACAAGAGATGAGCTGGCTGCAAAAGAAAAAGCTATGAGAGTAATATATCAGAAATAAAGACAAAAAAGGCAAGAATTACATATTTTCAAAGCAGGTGTGTGACCAGTTGAGCCGACCAGAAGGGTCTGACTTCTAACCAAGAAAAAGCTTGCGCTTGCTTTTATTTGTGGTGGTACAGATCAAAAGGAGATCACAAAGGATCTCCTTTAGATCTCCTTTAGTGGGAACAGAATAAGAGTGAAGATAAACAGGTTGTTTGTACTTGACAGGTTATGCCCATCTCTAGCAGTTGTGTTTGAACTTGGATCTGAGAGCCAGGTCAGGGTGCCAGTATGATCTGGACTTTCTCCAACTGGGGAATTTCACCGATGAGTTCCTGGAAGAGTGGCTTAGCTCAAGCACTTCCTGGTTTTTAACAGAGACCTACTCCTTACTCAGCTTGAAGGACTTTTATTCATCACAGTACAGGTTTTAAGAGAAATAACTTCTTCCATACATAATCCCATTATGTAGGTAGCTACCATTTTTATTTTTGCAGGCCGCTCGTCTAGAAGGCATGCACATTTAACATGAAAGCCCATGAGCCCTCTGTTTACTCTGTGTGTAGGGCCCTTAGAAGTCTGAGAGTGTTGTAACAGATGATGTGGAATTTGGTCTGGATCATTGTGTTTGTACTTCTTTGTTGAATCCCTCTTGCCTACAAAACTTCTTTCAGCATTTGCTTGGTTAAATGCTCTTTCTCTTGCCATTTGTTTATGTGGTTACAGTTGGGGACTCTCTGGAGTCCACCAATAAGCTTGAACTCACTTAAATTAGCTGTTTCTCTGCAGTTTCCTGTTCCCTACTCAGCTTCTCCACTCCAAGGTTATGATGTGATGTACACACCTAGTAATCATTAAAAAGGTTACTGTAAACTCAACAGATGCTAGGAGCAGTTTGTTGAGTGGGGAGGGGGTTAATTGCCCTTCTACTTAAAACAGTTCATTTTAGGGAAAAAAAAAAAAAAGGTTTTTGCTGAAGTAGTAAGAAAATGGCCCTGTAATTACTTAAAACTTCCACCCAATCTTTCTGGTAAATGTGATATAATGATTCTTCCAGGTTATAAAAGTTTTTACTTTATAAGTGTTCATTACTTTTGTTTCTCTAGTGACTTACAGCTTTAAGGAAAACCTAAAGATCTGATTACTTATAGAACTCATAAACTATAAAATTATGGCTATAAATAACCAACAATTGGTAAGGTGTTCTATAAGCAATTATTTTACTAATTCTCATATTTTTATCATTATCTCCATTTTACATACAAGGGGAAAATGGCTCATGGAAAGGCCATTAGCTGACATGAGCACAGGAGTTAATCCCAAGGCCAAATTTTGCTGTTTCTGAACATTAACATTCAGTTCAATTATTTTACTGGGGAGCCATTATCCCATTTAGAGAAACAACCTGACACTGTAATTAAGAACATGGGACTTGAGATTTGATGTCCTGGGCTCATATCCCTTCTCTGCTATGGCTACTAACCAGCACTGGGCCCTGAAGATGTTATTTAACATCAGCAAGATTCAGCATCTGTGCTGAGATAACGCATGTGAAGCACTTAGCACCAATAGCAAACAGAAAATCATTTTTCTTTCATTAATTCAGACATTTTGCCTTAAAAAGTAACTTTTTTTTCTTTTAGCTAACAAAATAGGAATTAGAACAAGCTATGTTTTTAAGGCAAAAAGCTTACTTATTTCTGTGAGAAGGAATTACATTTCCTCATTTCTTTATAGATGCCTCAACATGAAGGTGGGAGGTGGAAATGACCATCGGTAAAATCCATAAGCCAAGCAAGATGGAGTTACTGTGGCTAGGACTACAGTGTGAGAATTCTTTTTCCATGTTTCATGATATAAAAAACTGCAGCAAACAGAGAATGCTACAGAAATTTGTGTGCTAGTGTTAATCAGTTTAGAATTCTATGGGGTAAAACATTAAGATCCTGAGATCTGGGGGTCACAGATTAATGGCAAGCATTCCACCACGCTTCCTTCCACCATTCTAAGTCTATAGGAGTCGTAACTAATCCAAATCAAGGCAGACATAAGCTCATGCTCTTCCCAGTTCAGTGCACCATACAGTCCCTATGAATCCGTCAGGAGTTAGTCTGCAGGATAGAATCTATATATACTCTTTGATTTGATATTCACTTGTTATCACAGTTTTGAGATAGAAATCAAAATGGAAAATGACTTAGGTATTTCAGTGTGTAGAAAGTTAAGTTTAAAGATGAAACAGATTTTAAAGTTTGAAAGTAAGTCAATTAAACAATTATTGAAATACAAGTAGGTCAAAGACGTTGAATCAGTGGGGAAGTTAAAAAGATGTGAGCTCATAATTTAGAAACAGGGTATGTTGCAGCAGTTTGTGATTACTTAACCCAGAGAGAAGTCCTAACATTTCTAAGAATGGGAGAAGTAAGACACTAACAGGTATTCAGTCATTATTCATTCAATAAACATCTTTGGGCAAAGCCCACTTGGTGAATATCATGGTGCTTCTGTTTCATTTCATTTCATTTTTGAAATGCTCAAGGGACCTACATTTCTCCATTAAGTAACATATTTCACTAAACTGGGAAATTAAAGAGCTTTATGTGAAAATTCTTCACTTATAGGAAAAGTTCTTTAATTTTATTCTCTATAATTTTCTAGCATTACTTTCCTAAACTTAAGTGTGGAATATTTTTGTTTTATTAAGGTTCCCACACATATGTAACTAATTATATGTTTAATTCACTCTTTTAAGGCTAAAAGTTAACCAGCTCCAGGAGCTTGTGGAAAATAATAAATATCCAAAGTTGAGAAAATAATAGTAGTCATGTAAGAAAGATATAGCCTGGATAATGAAGCTGAAGTATTATAAGTGACAAGTGACAAACATGCTTCATACAGATCACTTGCTCCATAATTTTTTAAAAAATATTAGAATGGCACCCTGTTCTCTAAATTTGCTGATACATTGCAACTTTGGATATTCCTTTATGTCTAATTCAGCAGTTTTAGAAACACTAAAATATTCTGCATACAGCTGTGTTCCCACTTGAACAGACTCTACATCTGCCAAAGCAAATACTGGTCTGCTCCCTGTAATTCTACCATCCACCAGAGTTTCTCCTGTATTTATGGGATGGGTGTGTTGATTATAAGCTAGAGTTCTGTTGTTTGGTTCTTGACTACATTGTACTTAAGTTCATTCTATGTTTTTTTGGTAAGAACTTGAAAGCAATGCCACTTTTAGATTTGGGAGGGTGCAAAGAAATAAGACAAGATGATTATATTATAGTCATGATATATCCTCATTATATTTCCTTGACCTATATCTATGTTTGAAGTACTTACCCTTTCTCTTATTTCCAAATTATACATTAAAAGAAACTCTATTATAGATTTATATTTTATGTGAAGCAGTGGGAAGTTACCAAAATTGCATTTTATTTTTAGTATTTTAATGCATTTCTATGCTTCTAGAGAAAAAAAATATCCAGTAGATGAAAGGTTTTAAGTGTATTAGTGATAATATTTTTCTGGAAAATTGGGCTAAGAAAAACTCTTTATAAAGAATTTCACTTTAAGATTGGTAAGTTTAAGTTAACAAGTAGTGAAATATGAGTGATTGAAAGTGGTGCATAGAAAAGGTTAGTGATAGAGTTTTGTCTCTGGTCCTGCTTTCTTGTCCCCATGTCTCCATACCTATGGTCTGGCCAAATCTCCAATAAAGAAAATTATTTTAGTGATGATTCTCGAATTCACAATGCACACAGTAAGTGTATGTCACATTCTTTACAGTGAGTTGTGGAATCTGATACTTGAAGCTTTCTCTGTCAGTTCATCCTACATGCTTCAGTACTAGCTCTGCCTTGTCTTTCTTTTGCTCAGTAGCACTCAGTTTTCTACCACATGAATTCTAAACCTGCAGAGAATAATTCCCACTGCTTCAGAATTTGAATCCTTTGCCTCACCTGTCCAGTTTACTGTCGCTTTTCAGTAAGTCAAGGTTATTCCATCCTTCACATTTGTTCTTCCTATCTTTGTCTTCTGGTCATTCAAATTCTACATTTTCTCAAGATATGGTCTGATAATTTTTTGGGTTTTGACTGCACAATTCAGTATATTTATGTTTAGTGGAAACTAACTTTTTAACATTGTGTTTTATTCTCTTGATTTATTCTGCCATTTTTGTTTTCAATAACCTTTTCAGTGAGGGTTTTAGTATGTTTTGGTTTCTGTTCACATTTCTACTCCTCTTAAGTGATCATTGCATTGCATGTAATTTCCACTATTTTAATTATTAAAAGATATGTTAACATGTAGTAAAATCAACAATCTAAAATTAGTATATTTAATTTCATATCAACTGAAATAGTAGTTTAAAATGTTTAATTCTTCAAATCCTATACATGTATGTTATATATACTATGTATTTATTATACGTCTGTGTTACATATCACATAACATGTCTAATATAAACTGATATTTATTAAATATAATTTTATTTTATATATTTTATTAACATTGGCTTTTTATTTAGATTTACCCATATGTATAACATTTTTCCTTGTATCTGTTTTCCTTTTTCTAGCTCATATATTTTTTGTAAGGTGACTTGCTTTCTTCCTAAAGTCTATTCCTTGAAAATGTCAGTATTCTGATTTCTGTTATTGTTGAGAAATTAACTCTTATTTTATTTGTCTTCCTTTTAAAGCAATTTGTCTTTTTTCTTCCTGCTGCTTTTATAATATTTTGTCTTTGATGTATTGTAGTTTAAATATAATGTGCTTATTAATGAACTAAAAAAATATCCTTCTTAGGCTTTCCATATTTTTCTAATTAAAAGGAATTAGGATAATTTTCAACTTTGAAAAAATATTAGCCATAATCTATTATTATTGCCTCTTTCCAATACTCTCGATCACTCCCTTCTGAAACTGTAACTAGATGTATGACAGGACTTCTCACTCTGATCTCTATATTTCTTTTTTTTTTCTTTTTTTAAAATTTGTTTTAATTAATTACACATGACAGTACAATGACCTTGACATAAAATACATTTGAATCAGATGGGATATAATTTCTCATTTTTCTGAGTATACAGGTTGCAGAATCACATTGGTCATGCAGTCACATATATACACACAGTAATAATAACGTCTGTTTCATTCTACTATCCTTCCTATCTCCCCAATCCCTTCCCTCCCCTCCCATCACTTTTCTCTACCTAATCTAGGGTAACACTATTCTTTTTTTTTTCTCACATCTTCATACATGTATTTTGTATAACAAGGAGGGTCTCCTTCCACCATTCATGCAATTCTCTTTCTCCTTCCCTTTCCTTCCCACCCCTCTTCCCTATGTAGAGGAAATCTTCTTCCCATGCTTTTCCTCTCTTCCCCATTTTGAGTCACCCCCCTTATATCAGAGAAGACATTCGGCATTTGTTTTTTTGGGATTGGCTAACTTCACTTAGCATAATCTGCTCTAATGCCATCCATTTCCCTGCAAATGTCATGATCTTATTATATTTTATTGCTGAGTAATATACCATTTTGTATATATGCGACATTTTTTTTTATCCATTCATCCATTGAAGGGCATCTAGTTGGTTCCCCAGTCTAGCTATTGTGAATTGTGCTGCTATAAACATTGATGTGGCTATGTCCCTGTAGTATGCTGTTTTTAGGTCTTTTGGGTATAGTCCGAGAAGAGGAATAGCTGTGTCAAATGGTGGTTCCATTCCAAGCTTTCCAAGGAATCTCCATTCTGTTTTCCAAATTGGCTGCACCAATTTGCAGTCCCACCAGCAGTGTATGAGTGTACCTTTCCCCCCACCTCCCCCAACCCTGCATCCTCCCCAGCACTTGTGGTTGTTTGTCTTCCTCATGGCTGCCATTCTTACTGGAGTAAGATGGTATCTTGGAGTAGTTTTAATTTGCATTTCTCTGATTGCTAGAGATGTTGAGCATTTCATGTCCTTTTCTTACTTCTTATTTTCTGTGTTGTATTCTGGATGTTTTCTAAAGTTCCGTCTTTCAGTTTACCATTTCTCTCTTTCACTTTGTCTAGTATGCTTGCTTTTGGATTAACTACTTTGTATGGTTATATTTTATCCTCATTATGGACTTATTGGTATTTTATTAGTGGTTCTGTAGGATTTATGATATGTATTGTTAAATTTTACAAAAGTATTTTTCCAGTTCTTCTTTTATATCATTTTGCTACTTTTACCACATAATTTACTTTTTAACATGCCATGATTGTTATTAGTGTTGCCTTAGATATTCAATTATATTTTAGAGTAAAACTATTAAGTAAAGTTCATTTTGTTTTTAAAGTAAAATATCTACCTTCATTTTAATGATTTCCAGGGATTGCATTTCTTTGTGTAGATTTTGTTTTCTGTCATATTCCTTTTGGCTGAAGAACTTCCTTCAACATTTACTGCAGTGCAGGTTTCCAGTAGTGAATAATTTCAGTTATTGTTTCTGATAAAAGTGTGTCTTTATTTCAAAGGTGGTTTTTTTTTTTTCCTGAGTAAAGAAGTCTTGGTTGGCATCCCCTCCGCCAGCACTTCAATAATGGCATTCCATTTGTCTTCTGTCTTGCAGTATTTCTGATGAGAAATCTGGTGTTATTTTTTGTCCTTCATTATGTATTTTCATCCTGATTACCTTAAAGATTTTTTTTCCTTTTTGTTTTGTTTTAGAGTTTCAAGAGTTTATAGATGATGTGTCAGGTATTTTGCCTTTAATATTTATACTGTTTGGAATTTTCTGAGCTACTTGAATTAGTGTCTGTGATATATTTTATTATTTGGGGGAAACTGTTGATCCTTATCTTTTCAAATATTTCTTCTGTACTATTCTCTTTCTCTTCTCCTTTCATTTGAGTTACAACTCTAGCTTTTCATATTGTTACTTAACTGTCCTGGAACTTCATTTTTGTGCTAGGTTAAAAAATATGATCTTGAAAATTATTTGACTTTTGGATTATTATTAGGGTGAGAGCAATGAGCTTGCCACATTTTTTAACTTTCAATCAGAAATGTAGAGCCCTATAATTCTATAATAATATTAAAATAGTATCTAATGACTTTGAGCCATGAAAGATGTGAAAAGGTACATTTTATTTTTTTTCTATTCTCTTCCTAAACTCCTTAATTTGAATTATTTAGATAATGTACTATTTATACTACCAATTTATTATTTATGCCATCAAAGTAGGATCAACAAATGATGAAGCACCAAGGGCCTCACTTTAAGATACCTAGGCTTGAAGGAACAAAGAGGAGAACAGTTATTAGAATGTAGGGGATATACCTGTAGGAAAAAACAAAAAACAAAAAACAAAAAAAAAAACTACTCCACTGGAATTCAGCAACTCTTATAGTCTGGTTGGGTAGTGCAAGGGGAATAAATATCCTGAATACACTGTCTTTTATCCCCTTCTCATTTCCTACTGTGCTTTCTGTTGGCCATAGGACAGGTTGTCTATTGATAAGACCTATGATGTTCTGTCTTTTAGGGTGTAGAAACATAAAAAGAATTTAACAAAAGGGAATCACTAAGTTACAGATTAGACATAGATTAAGTTACAGATTAGACATATCATAAATTAGTGATAGATTATTATAGTACCATTACATAGAATTTGTGGCAACATGTATTTAATAGTGTTAATTGGAGGAAAAGTACATCAAGTTAGACATTGCATGTAAAATATATTCTGAAATTTAAAAAAATCCTTGAAGATAAATTTTGTTAAACAATGATTACTTACCAATGAAATTACTTTCTACATTTTCCTTTCTCTAGGGGTGAAGAGAAAAGCATGTAGTACTTTCATAAACTTGAAAAACTAAATGCTATATTAAAAATGCAGATGAGAAATGGTCATGCTTGAACCATGATGTATTTGTCAAACTTTTTGTTTGATCTCAGAGACTCTTTGTACTCATATAATTATTAAGAACTCCAAATACATCTTTATATACTTTATCTATTAATATTTGCTGTTCTTAAATAAATATTGTGAGCTTTTAAAAAGCTATTAATTTTAAATAACAGTAATAAGACCAGTATGTGTCAACATAAATAATGCATTTTTATGAAAATAAATGTATTCACCAAACCAAAAAAAAAATAACGAGAAGAGTAGCATTACTTTACATTTTTTGAAAATCTCTTTAAAAGTCTGGCTTAATAGCATACAGCAGAATTCTTATATTTGCATCTGATTTCAATTTGTTGCCATATGTTGTTATGGTTAAAGTATATGAAAAAATCTGGCTTCATACATATACATAAGTTGGAAAAGGGAAAACTTTATAGACTTCTTACCCTAGCCCCCTCCACTTATCCTGTCCCCCCAAAAGAAAGCTTTGAGGGCAACCAGGACTGCTCAGACCCTTCTGTGGAGAAGAGGAACTGGATGTCAGATTTGAATTTGAGTCCTGAGTGATTTACTCATGAGTTGTGTAAGTCTTGTCCGTCCACATCAAATTTTAATTGGCTGTAGAAGGAGGTCCATGTCTCTCTGGGTGGTTGAGAATGTTAAGTGGGGTGTTGTAAACGTTTCAGTGCCTAAGCAGACTTGAGAAGCATTGGTCATTTTTGCATTTTCCACATTTAATCGAAAGGATATTTTTATACTAGTTACTTACACTTGAAGGTCTTATTTCATAAATGGTATAGGAATTCTATTTTGATTCCATGTATTACTTTTAAGCAATTGGAAAGTTTTTTTTTCTTCCCAGCAGGATGTCAGACTATTATTCTCTCTCACCCATTCCCTCCAAATTCTAGCTCCCTTTTTTGCTCATCCTGTTAGATCAGAGCTCACTTTGGCAGTTCTTTCTGAGTTTAGGCAGTTTGAAGAGAGCTCTGCCAAACCAAGGAAAATTGCATTGCTCACTGCTCTTGTCCTTTTACCCAGTGAAATTGCACTTTTAATGGCTAAAAATAACTTCAGAACCCCACATTGTCCATTGTTAAGCAAAGAATTGAATAAAGTTCTTCTCAAACTAGTTGTACTATATATTAGTAAAAAAAGAATAATAAGAATGATAGTTTGTAGGGTTTTTTTTAAATTGATTATTAGAGTCTGAAAAACCTCATTTTTATAGCTCCTGCCACAATATTTAGAAATATAAAGGGGATTTCACCATCCCATATTACAAATAAAAAATTGGCTCTGCGGATATATAGGACATTCATCGTGTAAAGTAGTTACTGAGAAGCTGTCCTGGGACCAAATCTCATGTTTCCCGTGGTCCTACTGCCAGGGATAACATTCTGCAGAATAATCCATTTTGAGTTAGTATGCTTTAAGTTCTTGATGACACAAGTCTTCATTTTATTTTTTTTCCATTTAAAACTACTTTGATTATATGAGGTATTCATTTGCCTTCTTTAAGATTTGTAATTAAGAACTATAGTTTATCTAAATATTTTAAAGTGCTAGTAATTCTCTCAGACTTAGGAGAAGGACCTGCACATGCACTTTTTTTTCTCTCTTTGTGATGTTGACTCAAGCTGATAACAAAGATGACCACTTTGGAGCAAGTCTGAAAGATGAAGTGAGGTTACTATGTGAAAAACAGAATTTAAATTTATGTATGGTTGCTGATCCAATCACATTTTTTTTGAGTTATGTCATCTTTTGGAAGCAAAATTATGGGTGTGGTTCTATAAGAAACAAAATCATGCAGAAGTAACGATGTAGGATGTTATTGATGTCTTCCTGTGCCTCCCTGATATAAAAGCGTTCCAGAGACTCTAGTGCAATAACCTATTAACTTACTGAAATAATAAAATAACAGCACTCTGAAACATAATAAGATAGAAATTATCGTGAAACATTGGTTAGACCATTAAAAGATGAAAACACTGTTAATATTGGGATTTATTGAAGTGTCCTATTAATTGTTTTCCTGGTTATTCTTTCTATCTCTATACTTTTAGACTTAAAACATTAGATGCTTTTTTTAGTTATAGATGGACACAATACCTTTGTATGTATGTATGTATTTATTTATATGTGGTGCTGAGAATTGAACCCAGTTCCTCACACATGCTAGGTAAGCACTCTACCTTTGAGCTGCAACAGCAGCCCCAAAATATTAGATATTTTTGTTCCTGCATTTTATTATGTGGAGGAGCCTATGATTTAACTCTGCTAGGCATTAAAAATTTCTTAGAGCCACTGTTTTACTTTTTAGCTTCCCTGACCTCTCTTCAACTGATATTGGTTGCATTATAGTCCATTTTCTGAAGTTCCATTTAAATTCTGTTGCATTCAGTAGCTCTTTCCAGGTTTATTGGGCCTCTGAACCTTTTCACCCTACCCCATTTTTTCACTGCTCTTTGTATGTCTATAATAGAACTCATCCTTGTATTTTGTATAGTGAAGGAATCAGTGCTTGTGTCTATTACTACCAAACCCAGTAAGCCATTAGTAGACTAGAACTATGTACTATGCATATTTGCATAATTAATCTCTCAATGAATGTGCATTACATTGAATTACATACAACTTTTGAAACCAGAGCCCCCTTCTGACTTAAGTATAATGAACACATTAGGATGAGCAAAGCACATTTAAAACAAGGGTGTGGTGACTGATGCTAATGCCTTAGGAGACAGTAACTTTTTAATTCTTCCAGCTACTAATAATTTCCTATTCCAAATAACTAAAGTACACTAGAGATTTTAACAGATTCCTAAAAATTTGTGGAAGCTAGAATTAATGTAGGAAATTAGCATGTTTTGTCTTTGGGAACCAGCTCCAAAGACTGACTGTAAAGCATGAACTATTAAAAGTTCTCTTCTTACCAATCAATAGATGTAAACTTAGCTTTAGTAGACTTTCAAGAAGAGATATTGTCAAATGTTCTAAGAATACCTTGATTGTTTTAGCTATGCATTATATTTATAAAAAAGAGATTTCAGATGTTCCAGGAACAATTTTCAAGATTCCTCTCATTCCACAATCATGGAAGTAGAGATGATGCTGATAGAGAAGACAAGGAACACTTATAAAATCTCACTCATATAATAATATCTTATGATTGCAGTTATTCCAGAGAAAACAAAAGTAAGTCTCTGTAAAACAGCAAAATGAGATCCATGTGTTCCTTCAAATCTCATGAGCTATCACTCACATACAAAATAATTAAATACTATGTTGTCCAACTTAAGTGAAAACTGTGTTAGCATTTCCGACATATTAGTAGTAACACATATCTTTTTGTTTTAAGCAATCCCATGGGACTTTATTTTATACTTAGTGTCAAGGAGGATTCAGATTTAGGAGGCAACAATAATTTAAGAACATGCTTTGAATCAAGTTTATGAATTGCTCTTCACCAAACCTTTTTGTATATGTGCATGTTTTTTTGTGTATGGATAGGTAAGTGTCTTAATTAAATAGTAATTAGGGCTAAATATGTCCTTGATTTCTGAACAGTATAATCAATGAACCATTCTCCTCATGATGTTTAGAATATTGAAAAATTTGGACACATAGTGAATACATGTTAATACATAAATTGGAGTTCAATTACTATGAAGCCTATTTCAATGCATAGTCGTATATTTATATCAAGTTGAGTTCACTTGATAACCCGAAGATATTTCATAGAAATTATAATTCAAATAAATCTTATATTTTAGATCAATAATGCCATTTTAGCTTCTTCATGATTATTAAAGTTTGTACATACTACAAAGAATTGTGTTGGTAGGGATTCTGGGCAGAAATTTCTGCTTTTTGGCATTAATCAAGATTTGACCATTGCTGATCATTTCCCATCTGATACATCATTACTGGAGAGAGAGATGGGGTAACTTTTGTATTGCTCAGATTGTCTAACAGTATTTTCAAAAAGTTAAATGTTAAGTCCTCGTGATATATTAACAGCTTATACAATTATTTTTATCCAAACATTAGACACAAATACAAAATGTAAAAAAAAAAAAAAGTACAAATTAAATCACGTTTAAAATGTCAGATTTGTCAAAAATTCTATCTTTCTCAGGGGTCACTTTACAAAAACTCCTTGGATCTTGTCAGAGCAGGGAATTTCATAGATTTTCAAAACAGAACTAAAGTTACTAAAGAGGATGAAAGGCTAGTTTCCCTCAATATATTCAGGAAATACTAAAATATTCAACAAAGTGCCAATGGACTTACAAGATGTGATAAATGCACCATATGGTTGTGCTGCCCCAGGCTGCCCTCTCCCTACCAAGAAAAGCCACATTCCCCAGACCTCTAGCAGCCACATAATTGTCAATTGAGCAATGTGAGAGCTCAGTGCCTGATAGGCTGAATGACTCCATATTTTGCTCAGAAACAACTCAAGACTTTTGATACTTTAATTTCTTCTAAGCAGATGTGGAGCATAGCACAAATTTATACAAAACTTATTTGTATAAATGCCTTTGGTGTCAGTGAGCTTCTGGACAAGTTCTTCTTTGTAGTCTATATCTAGTCCTGCCATCTAAAAAGTTTCCCTCAGGGGAAGCCCTGACTCATGGACTCTCATTTTAGCTACAGAGAATGATCTATTCCAATACAAATAATCACCCATGCTTGAAGGCTTATTAGGCTTTAAACTAAATAATAGATTAATGACTAAGAATAAAGGTAAACATTTAAAAATACAAACATAAAAGTTAAAAAATATCAACTTCTTATACATAGAACAGCATGGACGAATCTTGGAAGCAGACACAGAAGATGGTGTGCAGTGTGATTCTTATCTAGTACTCTGGAACCGCAAACTACAGGAATGGAAATCAGATTAAGGGTGCCAGGGTTGGGATGGGAGGAAAAGGTTGACTCCAAATGGAGAAACCTTTTGGAAGTAAAGATAATATCCTAGATTGTGATTGTGATCTTTTGATTGTCCACATTCCTCAAAACTCAAAGAATTATAGCCCTAACTACATGAATTTTGCTCTGTGTCAACCATATACATAATATACATAATGTTATTAAAAAAAACAGAACAAGAGAGTGATGGAGCATATATGGTTGGTGATTAAGCTTCCTTCTTTTTTGATGGGGGGTGCCAGGGATTGAACTCAGGGGCACTTGGCCACTGAGCCACACCCCCAGCCCTATTTTGTATTTTATTTAGAGACAGGGTCTCAATGAGCTGCTTTACCCTCACTGTTGCTGAGGCTGCCTTTGAACTTGTGATTCTCCTGTCTTAGCCTCTCGAGTCTCTGGGATTATAGGCATGCACCACTGAGCCTGGCTAAACTTCCTTCTTGATATCTAGTTTTTGATCCTCAAGTAGATTTTAGTAACTAAATGTTAGACTGATGACAAAATTTGAATTTTTGAAAACAAGCATGAACACACTTATTTTTACTTAATCAGCACTAATAAAATATTGCCTCTATGCCAAAAAGTTTTTTAAGAACTTTACAAATTTTAACTCATTTAATACTCATAACAACTCAATGAAGTAGATGATATTATCCCCATTTTGCAGATGAGGAAACTGGAGCCAAAGAAAAGATATGAAATTTTTCCAGGATCACCCAGCTGGTAGGTGGTAGAACCAGTATTTTGCAGTTACCTTCCTAAAATTCGAATTATATTTTAATTTGAATTATACTTTAAAATCAAGTACAGAGAGTAGAGTGCTAGAACTTGGAAACCTATATTTAAGACCCTTTTTTTTTTGTATTGTGTGACTTTTGACAATTCATTTAATTTCTCTGAATCCCAATTATAAAATGAGAATAATCATTGATGCCATACTAGTCCACTGGGTTATTGCAAGCCTCAAACAGTATGTGTGGAATTGGGTAGTATATAAAGAGTCAGATGCTACAATTCAATTTAAGTATGATCTTGGTTTACAGAACTGTTCATAACTCCTAAATATGACTGTCTATTGTCTTAAGAGATAACACATCTTTTAAAATATAAAGCTGCAAAATGTTTTTAAAAGTGTGACATAGCTAAAGTATAATTATTCAGATTATATTTAAAATTCACATTTTAAAAATGTTAGAATGAAGTTGATATTTCTAATACAAAATGAAAAATTTCTCTTCTTATGCTTAAATATCTTAAAATGTATTTTCAGTAGAAACATTCAGATAGAGAACTTATTTATGAAGTTTGGGTGTAGACAGAATTTATAATTAAATCAATTGGTACATATATTTATTTACTTGAAAAGACACTGTGCCAAAGACATTTTGAGTGATTCTTCTACTAGTGTCACTTGTTTTTTTTTTTTAAATTAGTGACAGAATTTAATCTAAGAAAATAAACATTATATAATATCTTTGAACCTAATTCCTTATGAAGAGAAAAAACTCTGCAGCCAGAATTTCAACCCTAGATCTAGTCATTCCTTGATATGTAACTTGACGCAAGTTATTTACTGTTTATGAATCTCAATTTCCTTCCTCACCTGTAAAAAAAGGAAAATAACAGCAATTTGATTTAAAGATTTAGTTGAAATATATGAAGTGCTTACACAGGATTGGACACATGAAGTATTTTGCACATTCTAGCTATGCTACTGTGATCATTATTATTCTCACTGTGGCTTTTAGCCAGACAGAGAGCATAATCACAATGTGCAGGCTTTTTCTGGTCAAGAATTTTAGTTTGCAATTTCAAAGCATATACATGCACAGATGCCCTTAACCAGTTGTGTGGTCTCCTTCTGCTCTATTAAAGTTCATCTTCCTTGAATAGATATTTCTTCCACTAGGACTATCACTTTCCTCATCCTCTAGGGTTGACATCTTGGGATCATCGTTATATGTGCTAATTGCCATTTCTCTCATGGCCATACCATCATTGTGTTCTGATTCCCAAACAATATGCATTCAACATGGAACTACTAGGCATAAGTAATCAATGCCCCTAATATCAAGGAGCTTTAAGCATGGTAGAAGCAGATATGAACATCTATCTTGATGGAAGGTCTACACAGACCATGTTGGTCAGTTCCTGAAGAAGCAAAGGGGTTCACTAGGTGAGGTGATGCCTGAGATTTGTTGGCTTTATCATTCATTCATTTGGCAGAAATATCATCTTTAGTTTCCTCCTCTTTCTAGCACTTGTATTCATCAGCACATTTACTTTCAAAATTTATCCTGACTCCCTCATTTCTATTTCTACCATACTTCCCTAGTGCAAACCATCTTCATCTTACTGAACTAAAATTCCTACCTAATGGGTGCTTCCACTTCCATTTTTTACCTTGTTGTGACACATTTCTCACATGCAATTCAGTTTCTATAAATCAGTAAATTGGAGCATGTGATTTTTCTGTTTAAAACCCATTGATGATTTCTTATTGAAGTTAGAAAAAATTCAATCTACTCCCTATTATCTATAATGTTTTAATTTAAGCTTTGTGTTCAACCTTATATCATATCAGTCATCTGGTTTTCTCTCTACTTTTGTGTAGTCAAAGCTTATTTCTGTTTTCAGTAGGAAGAATAATGGCTCCCAAAGATGCCCAAGTCATAATCCCTGGAACCTGTGAATTCAATTATATTAACATACCAAAAATGATTTTGAAAATGTGATTAAAGGTCTTGCATTGGGGAAATTATCTTGGATTATCCAAGTGGGCTTGGTATAGTCACATGGGTCCTTAAAAGCAGAGGACCTTTCCAGGTTGTGGTCAGAGAATAAAAGTTGTATCAGGGGGATGCCATGTCTCTGGCTTGAAGATGTAGGAAAAGGCCGCAAGGTAAGGAATGAGGATGACCTCTAGAAACTCAAAAATTAGGGACGCAGATTCTCCCTCTGTGTCTCTTAAAAGCATCATAGCCCTGCTGACACTGGTTTCAACCCAATAGCATCCATGTCAGATTTTGGCCCTACAGAACAATAAGATAATCCATATGTGTTGTTTATGCCATAAAATCAATAGTAATTTTTATGGCAACAACAGAAAACTGATATACATTTACACTTATGGTTTCCATTATCAGGAATACCTCCCCCCCGCCACTTCTTCAATGACAAATCTTTTTCATATTTTAGGTCTCAGTTTCACTGCTACCTCCTTAAATGTGTGTTTCCTCATAACCTCCTCTGCTGCATTCATCCTGTCATTGAGAAATCTAAAACAACAGAATGTCTCTTTTCTTTATGACATATTGTCTGAAATTACCATGTTCACATATTTTCTTACTTGTTGTTTTTCCAAAATTGTAAAGTCCGCAACATCAGGGACATTGTGTTTTTCAGAGCTATATTCTCAGTGTCCTTGAATAGAACCTGGAAGATAATGGATACTCAATAAACATTTATTAAATGAAGGAATTAATTAGACCAGGGAGGTGGTTATTTCAGATGAAGATCAGAACCTGAGTAAAATTCTATGGTGTGAAACTGCTTTGTGAGACTCAGGAAGATCTGTTCTTTGGGTGAGACAAGAGGAAAGAAGAAGGAAGTGAGAATCAAAAAGTAGGCATTCAATATTATTTTAAAATATCATGTTATATCCTGTAAGCATTTGGAATTCAATTTTTTTAGGAAATGGATATAACTGAGAGAAGGACTGCATGACAAAATTGATAGGACTTGGTGACCAGTTGAAGGTGGATTGATGGAGAAAGAAAGGTCTCCTCTCATGGGATGAGGAGGACAGCGATAGTGTTAATTGGCATGAAGAACGATGGGAGATAATGATTCTATTTTGGACTGTGAGTCTCATGGATCTGTTTAGAGGAAGATGTTCAAATGAAGCCCTCAGAAATGGAAATGAAATTAAGGGATCTAATAGTTATATAGCCCAGGACAATGTGTGATCAGGGGGAAAAACAGTTGGTAGTCACTGGCAAGCATAAATGACTTTCTGAGAGGAATTAACCTAGAGGAATACATGGGACCAGGGAAGCCCAGAGAGGAAAGGGTTTCAGTAAGAGTGGGTAGTCAGACATCAAACACTATGGGGAGGAAAGAAGAATCATCTTTGGTCTTATTAGCAAAGAGTTGTTGATGTCGCTGGCAGTGCTGGTGATGCAGAGCGTGGAAGATGACTAGGAGGTGAAGAAGTGTGAGGAGAAATTAGACTGAGAAGGATGTGAGGTTGAGGGAAATCTCCTTTCTTCCCTTCCCGCCCCCATCCCCTCTTCAAAGAAAGTTAAGCTACAGGAAGGGAGCAGGTTTATAGGCTGCAGGAAGTGGACTAGTGGAGGAAGAGATGTGGAAGGTAGAGAAGAGAAAGGACCCTGAGAAAGTAATGTACTGAGGGGATTGAAGGGATGGAATGAAGAATTGAGAGTGAGAGATCCACTGTGAGAGAATGCTGAGCCTTCCTTTCTCCTGAGTCTGGAAGTATGGGGTCTGGTAGTTTAAGGAAGCAAATGAGAACATTGACTTTGGAATGGGACATCACTGAAATAGAATTGTTAATTCACTACTTACTAGCTGAGAAAAATTGAGCATGTAAGCTTTTTAATTCAAAAGTCTTTACATATAATCTGAGAAAAAAAAACCCTACCTTTTAGGGTCATTGTAAGAATTGATAAAAATATTAACTCCAACATATATATTATAATTTGTGAACTGTTGCGATGGTTTATTGGAATTGGGATAGAATTCTGAGCTCCTTGCTCTAGCACTGAGGGCTAGAATCAGTTCTTCAAGGACTAAAAAATAGCATCATCCTCTATCTATTAAGTATGCACACCTGGTCAACACCTGTGTACATTTTAGTCTTTTCCAAATTGTAATATAGAATCCTAAAATCAAGCATGGAAGGAAAACCCAAGTGGCAAAATATTTTACTACTTATGCCTTGACTGCAATAGATGTCAAAAGGACATTATAGAATGCTAATTTATCTCAGCTTTCATGAAAATATTTGCTATACCCTTATCATACCATAATGGAAAGAGGTGGCAGAAACTGGGGGAGGTTGAGGTTGTATTTTAATGTGAGGTTGCATTGTGTTTTAATGTTTCCTTTATAAACTGAAATGTGATTTCAGTTAAGCTTAAAATAACTGGATTAATAAGACAATAATAACTTTAAATAACAGATTAGTAAGATACTCATCTGAGCAGACACTGTTATGTACACTGACTAGTACAGACTGTGCAATATTATCATCTTGTACACTCAGCATGGAGAATAGTTTCTGAAAGTTACAGATTCTCTATACAAGTCTGTTATCTGTGCACTTCATTAAGGAATCCACATGAGATACTTGGAAACTGTGCTAACCCTTTGGTAGAAGAATGATATTGATGTCTAAAATGGTCTCATAGTTGAATAGTTCTGAGTGTAGCTTTTCCCTCTGCATTTCTTTATTTTCCTGTCTCTTCAATATAGAGCAAGACAATTTTTAAGTCTTTCCCTCTCTCAGGTATTGTACAAAGAATTAGCAAAAGAGTGGTTTTGGGTCTCGGTTCAGCCATTCATTCAATGGGAGCAGGGCTGCACCCTTGGGAGCTATATGCTGGTGATAGCAGTCATTGAAATGAGACACGACTCAAGTGACAAGTTGTTCTGATATGTACAGGGTTAGAAAGTTAGATGTGCTTGGGAAGTTGACCTTCTCTGGAATACTTCTTTAGAGATTATACTTCAAAGTTAAACTGCAAGATTCTTGGATTTCTTTTGTTAAGAAAAAAATGCTAGTTGGTGCTGGGGTTGTGGGTCAGTGGTAGAGCACTTGCCTAGCATGTATGAGGCACTGGGTTCCATCCTAAGCACCACATAAAAAAAACCCAAATAAACAAAATAAAGATACTGTGTTCACCTACACCTAAAAATATTTTAAAAAGAATCCTCCATGTTGCTGATAGAGGAAATTTTTTTAAAAAAAATGATAATAATTCCTTACTTGTCTAATCTCATTTTATCACCTCTCTTTTCTCAATATTTCTATTATGCTTAATGCATTCTGCATATATGTATATGCTCTGGCTCATATTCATTTGTTTTATGCAAATTTATTTTCTCAGCATTTACTTTTGTTCCTTGAAGGCGAAGGGCATGCTTTTTATTTCCTTTGTTTCATCCTCTCCCTCCACTACTTGGCCTTGTCCTGGGTCGGGGGTCTGATCATTACTCAATAGCTGACTACCCTGTAGTGTGTGGGGCATCCATTCTGATTCTTTCTTTGTGTTCAATTATAAAGAACATACTGAGGGTCACTAAGATCTTGACAGGCCTGAGGTTTTCATAAAAGTTTACAGATATTGGTCTTCAAAGGCACGTGCAACTGGTTCTGCCATATTTCCTGAAAAGCTGGTCCAGGGTTGATAACACTACCATCTACTTTTATGCAGCTCTTTGCAATTTGGAACTTAGTTAATAATATATTACTCATTTTAGTGTCACCAAATCCTGAGCACTCTTCAGGGCAAAGCCCTTTTTTCAAACAAGAAAATTGGAGTGCACAGAGATAAAGGACTATGTGTACGTTTACAAAATTGGTGAGTGGCAGATCTGGTGTTTGAACTGAGCTTTTCTGCATCTAAAGCCAGCGTTCTTCCCATTCCTCTGCAAGAGCTCAGTAGATTATTTTTCTACACAATAAAACTGTCTGGGAAAGAGGAACCTGCAGATGTGGCCCTTAAGAGAAATGGAAAGAACTTAATTTGAATTATGATGTATTTCAAATTCATTTGCCTAAAATAGTTTTTTTTTTTTTTCCACCTGATTTTACCTGGACTTCAGTATAATACTCCCCTTCCAGAGTATGGGATAAGAAACACAATCTGAGAAGGAGACAAGAATCCTTTCTATGTAGTCAAAAGAAAGGGTTAAAATGTGACTCTTTAAAGGTTTAAGGTGGAGAAGAGAGACCTGAATTACCCAAATGCCAAAAATTAGGCATTTCCTCTCTATGTCCTTTTTCAGCCTATAGTGGAAAAAATAAGGGGTGTGAGTCTGGAGAAAGGGTTTAGGGAGGGGAGAATAGGATTCTTTTCCTCTAACAGGCTTTCTTTAAAAATAAAAGGAAAGAGAAATAAAAGTTTTGTGTCTGTTATTTCGCTCCATCTGTGTTTAAAGCATACATGAAATTGGGACAGTTTCAGGCACCAAGAGGCGTGTTCTGATTCGGTTGTTTACCATCAATCAGACGGTTGCTTGGCAGACACTGGATGGTTATGAGCCTGAACAAGCTGAAAGGGGGCAGGAAAAGAAGTGGAGGCAGCATTCTTCCTATTTAAAGCTGCATCGCTTGAAAAAAGTTTTCACAGACTGTGCTGGAGCTGGTGCTGAAAAAGGGGGATTGCTGAGGCTGCCCTGGTGCTGGTGCTGAGAGAAGAGCCCACAGCTGCCTTCATGGTGCTACAATAACCCCAGAATCTACTTTTCACTCCCAGGAGGATCCACATGTCTAATATTTAGATATGATGGCAAACTGGGTGGAAGCAAGATCTCTCCTCATTCTTACTGTTTTATTAGGGCAATTTGTCTCAATAAAAGCCCAGCAAGGAGGCCCGGATGGTGAGTTTGCCTTTTGCTTTGCTTGCGGTGTTTATTGCTGGGTTTGGGAACAGAGGTGGTATGTTAAGCCTCAGGAAGAGGCTGAAGAGGAGGCTCAGTTTGAAGTTTGAGAAGGGGGCTGAAGGATTTGCACCTGGGAAAGGGGATGTTTGTGTATCGGGAGCGCCTCTACCTGCCCTTGGAGGGGACACTGCTAACTACTTCGAGGGGGAAAAGCCCAGAATCGGTTCCTTAGCTTGAGTGTGGGAGTGGGAAGTTTAAAAGACTCTTCTTCAATCGGAGCGCGAAGGGCACTGGAGTTTGCAGAGAGGTCTGTTCTGTGGGCTGGAGCTTTCGGAGCGGGGAAAAGTCTCAGCAGAAGCTGGGTAGGGTGGAGTCTTTCTTGTACGGAACTTCGGCTGCTTCATAAAATTCTTTGTTTAGAAAAACCCCTGCGGGAACTCCGATAGCTCTGATATTTCTTTGTCTTTGGCTCCCCATTCTTTTCTCTTTACAGAAACTTAACTTCTTTTTCCCAGTTCTGTTTGTGATCTTACAGTTATTTCTGCACACTGAAAGGGAGCCTCCTTTATTTCTCCAAGACAGAGGCTGATAGAAGCCAGATTTCTTAAACAGTGGTATTTTCCCACCCCACTGACTTGATTATCAGGACAGTGGTGGTTGCCGGTTGGAGGGCGGGAGGCAGGAAATCAGCATGCCTTACATATAGCTTATTTGGCATGGAGTACTTTTATGGGCATTTTCCCCCCGCAGACACAAGCTTTTGCTTTGTTTTGCTTTTCGTTTTTTCTTTTAAAGACAAATCTTGCTTGCCTGGTTACTGAATTTTCCCCCTTATATGATTTGCATATGTTCCGGTTGGGATATATGGTTAAGCAAAACTGCATGGCTAAAGGAGAAGATGAGAATATTTTTAAATTGGTTCCATTGATTGTTAAATCCTGACTCTTGAGGGTGGAAGTTTCAAATACATGCAGTATACTCTTCTAATAGGCTCTTACAGAGTTTCATGACCATGAACATCAAACTCGAGCTTTTAAAACAGCACATGCATTATCCTTTCTTGTTACTGTCTTTCATAATCTCCATATTATTTGTATATATGTGTGTGTGTATACATGTATGTGTGTGTGTGTGTTATATTCTTTTTTACTCGTCTCCCCCTGTGTACTTTTGCTCTAAAGATGTTTGTAAAAAGTAGCAGAGACCCTAAGTTCTAAAAACTTTTAAAGAGTGAAAATAAAAATCTGAAGATTCAACAATCTGTCAGGAGTCCCATAGAGGGGGCACTTTTCTAAAATCTTGGAATTTTTTATGTTGCTTTTTTATGATTCAAAAAAATGAGGCAACTTATAAAAAAGTAAAAACGCTTGAGTTTCTTTGTAAAGGCATGAAAAACGTGTTGTTTGCAGGGATAGGGGAGGTAATTGAACAGAAAGTAGAAGTTAGGATAAAGGAGAACAAACATAGAAAAATTAATAGAAATAGAAAATCTGATTGTGAAATCCCTCACCAAAGTGACCAACTTTAATTTTAAACTTTCAGTACAACTTTCTTCCTTAATTTATCTTAAAATTAATCACATTTGTAAGGCATAGAAATAATTGAGAATGTGAATAAATAAATGTTTCAAAAGGCATATAGGAGAGGCCATATGTTAAAACCAAACAAACAAAAGAAAAAAAAAACTTTCTAAATAATTGTAATTACTCTGTAGGTGTTTCTGAAAAATAGGGAGAACTTATTTTGCCTTACTACTGATTTACATAGGTGTTAAGAATGTGATGCTTGGTGCAGTGAGTGAAGTCCCCACTCGGAACCAACCCCTCTGCCCCACATAATCAAATAGCACAGAAACTGGAATTCCAAACATCAAATTTTATAGAGAACAAATGTCTCTATTTTATTAATCAACCTGCGTTAATACATGTGATAAAAATTCAATAGCAAAAAGAGTACTTATGGTCTTAATTAAAGATAATACAGAAAAATGTTCAGAATACAGTATGTTCCAAGCTATTTACATATTGTATGTACTTACCATGAATATTTTGATGTCTATTGATATCCAATGGATACTTGCTATACTTTATTTTCCCTCTCTAGGCATGTTACAAGATTAGTAAAATTGTCAGAATTTAGAAACTCTATGTGATTTTTTGAATTTGAAGAAGAGAAAATAAGATAAATAAATAAAATAAATGTCTAAGTTCTGCATGTTAAAAAGTATGTTTTTTTTTAAATTTTTTGGTATAACTAAGCCATAGTATTAACTTTGTATACAAATATGTTTCCTTGGAAATGTAGAGAACTGTCATTGTATGTAAGTGCATGTTTATGAGCTTTTATTTTTATGACTTAAAGGTATATTTTACTGGGGTTATTTTCTAGAAATGTAAAACATAAACACAGTGTCTGCCTGATGGAAATACATATGAATAACATCAAAGTAAATAAAAAAAATTTGAGCATTTTAGGCCCAAATGGTACTACTTTTCCATAAAATTTAAGAGCTGATTTGATTTTTGTTTAATTCATAAAAACTGAGAAGAAAAAGTTTAGGAGTTGGGCTAACTTCAGTTGTAACTATTAAATAGCAAAAATAAATGGGTCAAGATGACCAAGTCAACTTTTCAAGTGTGTGTGTGTGTGGTGGGGGGAGGTTTTGGAAGGTTCCACACTTGTTTTTTTGTAAGAGCAAATACCAGAGTGTTTATAGGAAAATAAAAGTCTAACATCTAGGGAGCTATATACATTCTTATTATTAGAAGTAGGCACACTTAATCTTAGAAAATAATCTTAGATCATTGCATTCAACATTGGGTGAGCTATGGAGAGAAGGAATGGTGCAGAGATATAATTTTATTTCCAATATTGTAAACTTCAGTGCTTCCAGGGGCCAGGCAGGTAATATAAACAAGTGAAGCAAGTGAGTATTTGTACATTAATAGGGGATGATAGAGCTTGTAAAGAACTGAAGATGCATGTCCATTTTAAGCATTCAAAATTAATATTTTCAGAAAGTATTGCATAAGCCAAATAAAATACATCTGAGTGCCAAATTCGGCTCATGGATCATAAATTCCCAACACCCAAACTGCAACCCTGCACTGGTCTTCTATCCCCAAGTCAATTTCTGATTACGAAGAGGGGCTCACAGACCTTTCTATATTATGATCTCTTGCATTTTATGGTGTTATAACTGTCATTTATCCCACTATGAAGAAGCAGAGACTTAAAACTCATTAGTACTTGTATGATATCATTTCAAAGGAGGTATAATATATGAATACATAGTTTAACATACTTGTTTACTCATAAATTATTTAAAACTCATTAGTCTTGAAATAGATATTGTAGATCATGTGGGACATGCAGACTTGTATAATGGTTGTTTTAAGTCCAGCTGTATTTATCAGAATGTAGTATGTATGTATGTATATATGAGTTTTTTTTCCTTATGTAAAAGAAGCTTTTAAATAATTAGTAAAATGCTGGTATATTCCACAAAATCTTCAGGAACTCAAATTTTTCTCTTTCTCATCTTCAGTCCCTAGGGTATAGTCTTTGATTTTATTCCTCTAGATGGCTGCTGGAGCTCCAGCCATTACATGTACTTTCCAGGCATGTGAAAAGAGGAATAGGAGAGAGGAGCTAAAAGCTGTGACCCCATCCTTTTAAAAAATTGAGACTTTTAAGTCTTTTAAAACTTATAATTGGCCAGAATTTAACCTATGGTCACACAAAATTTTAAGGTAGTCTAGGAAATAAAGCCTTCTAGCTGGGCAGAACTGGCAATGTATGCCACTAAATAGAATTTTGCTATGTAGGATATGAGGAAGAATATTTATTAGGAGGCAACTCTAGTTCTGGCCATGAGCATATGTGTTGCCCACTTTAATTGGAAAGGATCTTGTAGTTTGAATGAACAGAATATCCTTGAGTGGCCAGAGCACTCTGGTTATTAGTTATTATTGAGCAGACTACAGAACCAGAGTCACTGGCACTTAAATAATAGGCTGCATTTGTTTCTGCTTCCTACTTCTCTTCAGGTAAATTTAGATGTATTTAGAACTTTCATCCAAATGAAAGTGAAGCTGTATTCTGAAGAGTATACATATGTAGACTGGTAGACCGATAGATTTAGTGGAATTTTTTATATTGAACAGTGCAGTGTATGCTTTAACCATGATTCAGGTTGGTTGGTAAGCAATCCACAGATCAGTGTTGAGTTGACTGCAGGACTGGGGATCTTGTTACCTATATAGGTTCTGTCTAAATATCCTGATTTAGTAGGTACATATGTGGGCTAAGAATCTTTATATTTTCAAAGCTCTACAGAGAGCTCTGCCTCACACTGGGAACCACTATATTAAATCTCTGACTAACCTTCTTTTGCTCTAGATGTAGTCCCCTTGGCTTCTATGTTCCAAAGCTACACTCTGAGATTTTGGTGATGTCTCACTTACTAGTCATTCCCTTTACTCAGAAGGGTGACTGAAGTGTGTAGGTAAACCATTGCAAATTCACCATGATTTCTGGAGAAACAGCCAAGACCCAAAGGCCCCTCAAGGTGGGTTAGGTCTACCATTCTACTCTGCAAAGGAGGTACATTAGCAAATGTCTTTCCAGGCGAATGTATACTTTTTGCCTTTGACCTTCCCTGTCTCTTCCTGCTCTTCACACCTTCAGCACTGTCACCATAGGCCTGACATTTATGGTGCTGATCATTCTAGACATGCACACAATGCAGGATGGGTTGTGTGTGTGTGTGTGTGTGTGTGTGTGTGTGTGTATGCAAAAACAGGTGGAAGATTTGGTTTGAGAAGCTGGGACTTACAAGTTTGGAATCATGTATCTGTGGTCAGAGAATGAAATCTCTTTTAAGCATTCAGCCTGGCCCAGGTTGAAGGATAATTCATGTGTCATCACTGGCCTTGTGTGGCCTTTGTAAGATGTTGGAACAGGGACTACCAACTTATGGAGCTAATTTTTTTTTTTTTTTCTCTAAATTGAAAAGTTTAGGCTTACATTTGAGAGAGCTAGTAATGGTAGGGGAAAATATTAGAATTGTGAATAATTAATGTAAGATATACATTTGGGTAAGTTGCACAAGGTTATACAAAACAAGTCTGTCTTAGAGTTAATGACATGATTAATTCTTTGGCATAATATTCTATATGGTCTATATCCCTGAAATTGGAAACTTCCTCAAAGATGTGACATGAGACATTCTCAATTTACTAATAAATGTGAGGTATTTGATTTTTTTTAACTATAAAATTTACAGCTTGAAAAAGTTTTCTGGGCTCAAAAGGAATTGTTAAGAAGATACTGACAAGTTAGTTTTCCTTTATGTTTCTTTCTATGTAAATTTCATGCACTCATCTAAATTTCATGTTAGATGGATGAATGGTCATATTCTATATTTACAAGGCAATCTATTCTTGGTATTTGTATGGGGCGGGGACAGTCAATTCAGTGGGAATTTTTGCTTTAAAGGTATGACCCATATTGGCAGCCTTAGGTTTTTAATTTTATTTTATTGTTACATTCACAACTAAACCTTCAAAAGAAATCAAGATGGTTCCATCTTATGTTGAATGAATTGTCTAAGGAATAGTGTGTCAGGGAAATTCCAGTAAAACATTGTTTCCCTTATCCATGTCTTGCCTTCTACAGAGAAAGCAGTAATATTAGCAACATTAATAAATTAATTATTAACATTAATAAATGAATAGAACTTGGTCCCCATAACATTCTGATATAATATTAAACTAAAAAAATATTTATCTTTCTTTTAAAGTTTAGGTTTGGAAAGGAGAAAGAGTCTCATTATTTTCTTTCTTTTTTTCCTTCTCTATTTGGGATGTCTATTTAATCAGATTTGTGAATTCAGCTTTTTTTTTTTTTTTTTTTTTAATTACCGGGAATTGAACCCAGAGGTGCTTAACCACTCAGTCACATCCCCAGCCCTATTTTTTTTTAATTTTTATTTTGTTTATTTATTTTTATGTGGTGCTGAGGATCGAACTTAGTGCCTCACATGTGTGAGGCAAGTTCTCTGCCACTGAGCCACAACTCCAGCCCCCCCAGCCCTATTTTATATTTTATTTAGAGACAGGGTCTCATTGAGTTGCTTAGTGCTTCACGTTTTCTGAGGATGGCTTTGAATTTGCAATCCTCCTGCCTCAGCCTCGGGAGCCACTGGGATTACCCGCATGAATTCAGTTTTAAGGTAACAATAAACTACATTGTTGGTGGAAACTCGACTTTCAACATAGGACCACAGCCTTGTAGTATTATACGTAGTTTCACGGGTACAGAAAGCCTTGTCCAAACCTCACAGAAGAAAACACCTGGGTCCTGGTCATTGTTCTCTTTAGCAGCTGGGCAATCTGCAGAGTCCTTTAGCTTCACTGGGCCTTCAAATTCTCGCGTTGAAAAAAAATTTTTTCGGTACCAGGGATTGACTCCAGGGGCACTAAATCATGGAGCCAAATCCCCAGCCCTTTTGTTTTGTAGTTTGAGACAGGGTCTTGCTAAATTGACTCAATAGTTAAGTTGCTGAGGCTGGCTTTGCACTTGTGATCCTCCTGCCTCAGCCTCCTGAGTCTCTGGGATGATAGGCCTGTGCCACTGCACCTGGCTGACATTGAAATTAAGGAAATAGTACTCACTTGTGTCAATCTGATGGGACTTTTATGAGGATCACTTGGGAAATTTACCCAAAGGTAATTTGAGAGACACAGAAAGTTTTAGGGCAATCTATTTCAATCATCATAGATTTATAAAATTTTCACCAACTCTTTGAACTGTTCTGAAGCGCCTTCTGGATTTGTTCTCCAGTGTTTTGTTTGTGCTCATCTCATTGGGGAACTTGCTGCCCCAATTGTGCTCTCATTTCTATAAATTGAAATACTCTCTTTCCTTCGTCTGCCCCCATTTCATCTGCAAACAAGTGCTGCTCTCTGCCAGGGCCCATGTCTAGCTCTCACTTATCTTTTTCCTTAGTCCGCCTGCTTTAAAGGACCGTTATCGCCATCTGCCCCTGCTTCCCATGGCCCCACTCTGACTCTTGTACTCTGACTCTGGACCCTCCATTGCACTTAAGCTGGTCTGGTAGGACGAGGGTGAGCATTGTGCTCTTCCAGTGGCTGCTTTCTCCTTATCTCATCAGGCCTTTCTCCTTTATTTGGCAGCATTGACTGGTCCAGCTTTCTTGAAATCCTGTATGCCGGAGATTCTTCCCCCACCTCTCTGACCCTTCCCTCTTAGCTTCATCCATGGGTTCCTTGCCCTCTTTCCTCCCTTAGCACTTTGCTATTCATATGTTTGTAGGTTTGTTGGTTCTCTCTGGATGGGCTCTTCCTAAGCTCTTCAGGAATCTCACACACTGTCAGTCTTGCTTCACAGCTAAATGCAGATAAATATCAAATCTCTCCAGTTCTGATCTTTGGCGTGAACTTCACAAGAATGTATTAAATAATCCAGAACCACTTCAAGTTTAATGTATCCAAAACTCCATTATTAATCTTCTCTGTAAGGCTGGGTCATTTTTCTTATGTAGATCTATATCAGTAATGGCAACATCATCCAATCTGGACATTCAATCAGTAAAATTCTAAGCAGTCCCTAAGCTCTACAATTTTACATGATAAACATTTCTGAAACACCTCTACTTCATCTCTTCTACAGTGTGGTTCAGGCCATCTTCATCAATCGCTGGATTACCACAGTAGCATAGGAATTGACCTCCTTGCCTCTTATGTGACCCCTTCCCATCTGCACATTCCATCTGCTGCTAGTGTGATATATAACTAAAGTCTGACCTTCCCTAAACCCTTCTCTGGCTCCTGAAACTTTACCAAACAATAATGTTCAAGCATCTTAGCATGGCATAAATGACTGTCCTTGATGTGGCCCATTTCTAGAATTTTAGTTACATTGGTTGTTATTCTTTGCCTCCAAGTACAGAATTTTTATAGTGCTCACCTTCCGACACATACACACACACACACACACACACACACTTTTGCTTTTTTAAAAATCTCTGTGCAGATCCCACTCAGAACTAGTTTTGATCTAATTGTTCCTCCTTTACCATATTCTAAACCATATTCTGTTGAGAATGCTTTCTTTCCATGAATTCATTTTACATGTTCCTGCCAGATTTGTCTTTCTAAGACCTATTTTTCTCATGTCAATCCCCAGTTTAATAATTTAATCAGACTTTTCTATTGCATCATACTTAGAACACCATGTTGACACGAAATCCTTGTGTGTATACTGTTTGTTAAACCTAGAATGCCAGAATCATCCAGCTGACTTTCAAGGCTATTTGTGATCATCTTCCCTCTAACCAAATAACCATTATTATAGCTATTATTGTTACTTAGCACTGTTAATGGTTACACACTGTGTAGTATCCTTTCTCAGACCAGAGCTATTTTTTTTTACTGTTCCCACATCTAATTTTTGCAATTGGGTACTCCCATCCTTCTAATTTCAGCTTCTTTCTGCCTATTGGCATTTTCCTTCAGGTGGTATTTCAAATCTTCTATTCCCTAATAAATTAGAGGGTTCTAGTCTACAGTAAATGCCCCCTTTCCTTTCAGTGTGTGTACTCAAAAGGTTTAATGTGTGCTGATGTTAACAGACGCTATGTTTCTTGGGAGATAAGGCCAATTCCATAAATTCATTTTGTTTAGCTATTTTCTGCATAGATGCCAACTGACGATTATTTGTGAAAATCTGAGAAAAATTTTCTCCACAATTCCTATCATTCAAGTATGAGTGAACAGAATTCAGTTTCAGGTTTTGCAAAGTATATTTGCATATTCTTGGACATTTTTCTTGACTTCACCATGTCTTGATTTCTTCGTCCATAAAACTGGATTAATAATATTTACCTCAAATGTTATTATGGAGATAGTTTTGTGTATAAACCACCTTCATGTTAGTGTGGCTCCCAACAAAAGAATGGGCTTAGTCAAGGTATTTCATATTATTACATTACTATTTAATAATAATAACAAACATAACAAATGCTTGTTGAGTTGATTAGGAGAACCAACATGTTAGATAATATAGAAGTAAAGCAATAACTTTTGTTCTCAAAGAGATTAAAGTCTAGTGCAGAACTCAAATTCAAATTTTATCTACTATTTATTTTGAAAGTATATCAATACTTTATGTGTTAATGATTCTCTTAAATTTTCTTAATTTTTTTGCTATTTGGATAGAAGGGATATATTGTATTGTCTTCTTATGTTGGTTTACTACTGAAAAGAAAAAAAGAAAGTAAAAGCAAAGCCCTCTTCCTCCTGGACACTTCTAATGTCTCTGTGCTTTGAAGCATCACAGTCTCTCCTATGTCACACCCCACATGCCTTTAGTTCCTTGTAACTGTTCTCAAAGTGTGTGCAAGCCAAGCATGACCCACTCCATGTCCCAGTGCTACCTCATACCTGTCTACCAACTCTGCTTCAGAGTTTATTTTATGAAAATATGATAGTCATAAAAGTCTTTATTAAAAATTTGAGGCTTATTTTCCACTCTGCCTTGCTTTGGGCTGCATGTGAAATGAGAGGAATTGCTTCACTGCACAGGGATTTACAAGGCAGCTCCCAGGACTATTTGGATACAGTAGTGGGGGTGACCATCTTTTCCCAGGCTCTGCAGCATTTTCCAAAGGCTGTTAATTTATTTCACTCCCTCTACTCCCAAGAGATTCTTGTGAATTGACTCCAGAAAGCAGAAAATGGTGTAGCATATAGCCACATGATTTATACACTTTACTTACTTTGGAGCACTTTGCTTTCTTTATAGATTTTGCAACTTAAAAAACAATGATGGGTTTAACATGGGAGGAGAGATGCAGAGATAATTTTACCAGGTACTTATAACCCTGACATTTTAAATTAAATCTTTGATATTCAATATGGTCATTGTGTGGTCATCATCCTTACATTTTCTCATTATGGAATTCTGAATTTATGGACAGTTTCCATAGCAAATTAAACTTATTTATAGAGATTTAGTATTTTCATTTATCTCAAGAACTATTATCCGCTATTTTTTTTTCTGAGAAGAAAGAACATATCAGATTCATTTATGCTAATTTGAAAGTATTTTTTAAGCTTTTTCTTTTTCAATCTTTCTAGAGCTTTATATTGAAGAAACGACAAGTTACAGTTTAATTCAGAGCATCAAGTTTCTTGTGCTATTATTAAATCATCTTTCTCATGTTAGGACTAAATTTTTAGCTAGAATTTCTGGTAGGGTGGATTGGTGGAAGTGAGGCTAAGCATCTACCATGGAAAGATAAACTGCACAGAAGTTTTCTCAGTCTTTGGTTGTAAACACAGAACTTCTGATATTTCAGCAAAGAAGACTTCTGCTTGCTTTGAGAGGACAGAAGGGCACTAAACATTCCAAGGCAAGTGAGAGATTCTGATGTAAGAATTTTCATTTACATGAGACCAATTGAAACAATTAGTTTTAGAATGCTAAATCAATAAATATACTTCAAGGGCCCTGTGGGTGCTTGGGTTTGAGTATCTGGAGGATGACAAACTAAAATTGCACATTTTATAATATCATAGTATATTCAATATATAAATAGTATGTTTTATAAACTTGCTCACTTGAGCTGTTTCGTGCTGATGACCAGTTCTAGGGAAGTAATCTAGAAATAGATAGCTTATTTTAATTAATTAATTAATTATTTTAGATAAATATACTCTCAACCTCTTTTCTGTTGGAGGGAAAGGCATTCAGGATGCTGAGGTCATCTTTCCCTTTCTAGGGTCACACACTGCGGCAGCTCCATCTGGATGTCACTTTCTCAAATTTTGCCTTAGATTACAGACTTCTCCTTAACCTTCTGTGAAAACATACTTCTTGGGTATCCACTTCTTTCCTACTCCATAGGGAACTAAGGCACTCCACATGCCCTCTGTAGTTATTACTCCAGTGCACAATTTTAATAACATTACTTCCTTGAAACGTGAGCTCTAATTATATGGTAATTTGTCTTTTAGGATGTTTTCCTCAATATTCTCTGGCATCAGCATCAGCTGACCTGGTTCTGGGTAGAAACTCCAGTATCCCAGAGGTGCTCTGCTCACCTTTAAGAGGATTCTGTGGTCATCGATGCTGAGCACTTATCCCTGGAGGGTTCCACAATAGAAACATTATAATTCCCTTCAATTCTATTCTAATATTAACTGAAAGCTGCCTAATATATTCAAAATTAAAATTTGCTTACCATTCCCACTATTTGTGAAAAGGACTTTTGAGTTTCTTCAGGATAAAAACCTAAATTGCCACATCATATATGTCCAAAGTCACCTATCATGGCCAACTGAACTTTAAGGAGTTGTTCCCAAGTGACAAATTCCCTGGAACCATTTCAGAATCGATACTTCCATTCCATCTCTTTCCTTCTCTCCCTGTCTGCAAGCTCAATGCCTTCCCTTTTCTGCTTAGGTAACTTAAAAAAATTTAAATCTGTATGTTCTTTCTAAGGGCTTTTTACAGCAAGTTTCAAGTTATACTTGAGTAAAACCTCATGCCTCTGTGGCAATCAGCAGGATGTAGAGGATAGGAAAGAGGGCATGAAAAGCATTAAGTGGCAGTAGGCAGACAATTCCAGCTGACAGTTGGCTCCCATAGCATCTGTGAGGCTTCCTGCTAATTCCTTATGACCATACCTTTATGATGTCTTGTTAGATTTTTCAGAGAATTTCAAGGAATTTGGTATCTCTCAATTTTTACCCTTTGACTTCTACTTTTTAAATTCAACATATCTGAAAGATAATGAATTCAGATTAAATAAAAGATGCCAAAATGATACATCTTTATTCTTTTGGGCCAATGGCAAAGATACTATCAATTAGGTCTACAGACAGTGGGAGTAGGATGTTGACTCAGCAGTGAGATTTCTTTTGACCCTGGGGAATTCCTTGAGTTCCCAACCAGTGCCATTTCAATTTCTTTTGACCCTGGGAAATTCCTTGAGTTCCCAACCATTACCATTTCAAAAAGCATTTACTTTTTTTTTTTTTTTTTAAATAATTTGCAATTCCTTCATTTAGAACTCCCTTTCCATCTACTTTCTAAAAGCAGTTAACAAAGCCAGTGTCTTTGGAGTCTCACAGTTGCCTCCTGGAGTTTGTTCTTTGCTAAATTTGTGACCTTGAGCAAGTTATTAATCTTCTTTGAGATACAGTTTCTTCTTCTTCATATTGAAAAATTTAACAATTTAACATGCTTGATACTTTAAATGCTTCCTACTTTATGGGCACCAGGAAATGTTGACGTTGTTAGTACTTTAAGGATGGGTTCCCTGATTGAGCCATTACTGATAGTTTCTTCCATAATCGAAATAATTTCTATAAGACCAGTTACTAGGCTTAATAGGAGGAAGGTTAGGGGTGCAGTGAATCCCAGGTACCTGAGGCAAAAGCAGGGGGGGAGTATGTGCAAGGGGTATAACTAAGGAAATTTGAAATGGTAATAATGAATTTTTGTTAATCTCCTGTTTTTTCCTTTGGGATAAGCTTGTGCTAAACTCTTGATTATTCACAAAGCAAGTCAGGAAAAGCAAACCTGCAAAATCCCTGAAAGTTACACTTTGATATTGGGATGCATTTCACAAACTTGACATTATGTATACTCATTTAATTTAATTATTTTTTCTGATATAAAGATTTTTTCATCAATTGTTTGCACTTTGGCTCAGTTGTTTAAAAAAGGTGGAGCTATGCCCAATATATAAAACCTCTGTTTACTTTTCTGAGCTTTTTAAGGATGTGATGCTAGACTTATTTGACCCTGCAGGCAATGCTTTGTGAGGGATGGCATGCACCTTCCCTGAGAGGCCAGTGAGGAGTAGGCAGCTATGTGAGTTCACTTGGCCTCACTAACTCAATCTGGCAAGAGACTCCAGTAGCATAAACCTGAGTCAGATGACTGGAATGAAGTCCTGACTCTTCCCTTATAAACTGCTTATGAGTACTATAGCCTTAATTCTCTCACTTATAATTCTTTATAATTTTGTATCTTATAAGTTCAAATAGTTTTATTTGTCAGGTGTAAATTCCTGCATAAGAACACTGTTATTATTTTAGCATTCACTGCTAGGATGAATACTTAGCTAGATGCAAAATAAATTTGTTCTTTGAAGTAAATAGTCATATGAATAATTCAAAAGAACACAAGATTCTTCATAGAAGTTAAGGAAAGTAAAGCTGTTCATTTTTTAAAAGTTTAAAACCTTGAATTGAATAAAGTAAAATGGCCTTTTTATATAACAACCTAGAACACCTCCCAAAGTCCCCAAACAGGATTTAATAGGAAAAAAAAAAAAATAAGAATAGAGGCTTTGACTTGAGGATAAACAAAGCAGATGGACACAGTCTTTCTATGAGCAAAAATGTAGCTTCCTGGCGGAAGGCTGAATCCACTATTGTTATTACTTTTCCCTAATTCATCTCTCCTCAGGAAGCCAGTCTCAAAATCCAAGTCCAGCGCTGAGGGCCTGTTTGTGGCATTGTATCTCTTTTCCTTGGGTCAGAAGGTGACTTGGAGCAAGAAGTTTAAACTGGTGACAAATGTCCCCAGCAATCTGAGCCAGGTGTTTAGACAAAGGGCCCATCTTCTCTCAGGCCTGTCTACTTTCTGGTATATTTTAAGACTCTTTACTTGGGCAGAGAGAAACATGCAGTTAAAGAGATGAGGGCTTCAAGTAAATATACTGTTACTTTCTTACATGAATGAATTGTTGAAATAATTTTAATGAAAAGCTTCTAAATTAAAACTGGACCAGAACACAGGAAATCTGCATTCTAATTGCAGCTCTGTCATGGACTAACTTGGTGATTTGGGGGAAGTGACTTAAATTCTCTGGGCCTCAGTTTCTTCCTTTGTAAAACTTGGGATATATTAGCCAGGGCCACTTTCCAAGTCTATGACTATGGAACATTTACATAAATTTACATAGGTCAGATTTGTGTTATAAAAAAAAAAAGAAGTATGTCACATTAGATTGGGTAGAGAGAAGAGATGGGAGGGGAGGGGAGGAGAAGGACATAGGAAGGACAGTAGAATAAAATAGACATTGCTGTATGTATATATGTATATATATGACTGTATGACCAATGTGATTCTGTAACTTGTACACTCAGAAAAATGAGAAATTATACCCTATCTGATTCAAATGTATGATATGTCAAGATCATTGAACTGTCATGTGTAACTAATTAAAATACTATGGAGAATCTCAAGTACATTGTATAATAGTTGGAGGAATCATTCATCATATCTGTTGGTAATAGATTTGTTCACCTTTCAGTTAGGATTTAAAGTTTGGATCCAGGTTCATAGTTATTTCCCTAAATATAGTTTACTTAAGAAACATGACTCCCAATTTATAACCTTATAAAATGATCTGATTTTCAGCAAGTGGCTCCACACAATGTTTCTAGGTAAAATAGGAGATGATTATGGGGAAAAAAAATCTAAAATAATCTGATATTATGTTTTATAGGTTTCAGGTTAAGCTGGAATTTTCAAATTAGAAAGAAAATATGTGAATATATCATGTATTACACTATCATAACAATGAAACTGAAGTTCCCTAAATGTTCTTTAGAGTGGTACTATATTAAAGTTCAATATATGCATGCTTTTCTTTATAGATAATGAATTTGTCTTTGTGGTAGAAACACTGCTTATTTTTCCGAACAACCTAATGAACCCGTTAAATGTTGTTATTTTCTTCTTCTTTTTTTTTTTTTCATTTTTAAAGTGATGTTTATTGAGGTATACTTTGCACTTATTAAAACCCCTTTTTTATCTGTGTGGTCCTATATATCTTGATAAATCAGTATAGGCTGGTAAAGATCATCAAAATCAAAACACTTGACACTTCCTTTACTCTATAGAGTTCCCTTAAGTCCTTGTAACTTACTCTTTCCCTTGATTTTACCTCTTCTGTCTATTCCTGAAGGTGAACCCACTAACCTTTATTTCACTATCATCAATAAATAATAATAATTATACAAGAGCAAGAGAAGGAGGAGGAACAGAGGAAGAAATGTTATGAGTAAGTGGTCATGGGTTTTCTCACACTCTCTTGATTCCTTATTTTGTATTTTTCTCTTATTTTTCATTACAGTGAAGTCTATTGAGGGATTTGTATGTAACGTGACTATTTACAAGGTTTGATTTATTCCAAAAACTGACATTTCTTGAGCACAAAACTTTGGGAGTATGCTGCTTGCCCTCCCTTTCCTTCAGGGAAGGTGCGACTCCATTTCTGTGTTTCTTTCTCCCATTTCCTTCCCTCACCAATATTGAATGATTCCTGTAAACATCTATGTTCCCCAGTCCTTCTAGAATTTCACTTCTTAACATTCTGAGCAGAAAACAAGACTCCCTATCCCTCTCTCTTAAAAATGTCTTTATAAGTAGTGTGTGTGTCTAATTCAAGTGCATGAAGTATTTGGATTAAAAGCCTGATGATATTAAAAACAAAGCATACAACTGAAATGTGCACATCCACATGAAATGAGAGATTCCAATGGGCAAAAGCTACCAGGTTCTGGATGAATGTATACTTCACTAAGTGAAATGTACTTGGTCACTTTAACGCACTTGACAGAAATTTATGTCTTTGGAAAATATAAATCCCATTCTATCATCACAATTCCTTATAAAAGTATGTCAGTACATTAGAATTTCTTTGAATTATTCTTAAGAATTTGGCATTTTATTCAAAGAAATGATGCTGTATCTCAAATGATAATGACTTCAACTTGCTTTGACTTCCTGCAGAGAAGTATTTCCCCCCACCCTGCCCTGCAACCTATGGGATGATTACTTTCATTTATTCATAATTCCACAAACATGTACTGTTTATTAGGCACTCTTCTGCAAGATGCAGAAAAAAATATTTAATCCTTTTCTCCCAGGTGTTAATCATTTAGTAAAGGTGAGACAAATAAGACCAGCACAAGCCTTTGTGGTCTGTACTGTGATGGAGATGGGGCCCTGGAAGATGTCCCTGTCACATACTGCCTCAGAGGTGAAGGGCTGGGCTGGGAGCTCAGGGAAGGCTCATAGAGGGGACAGCTGAGTGGAATCATTCCTGTGCATTTACTCTGTTATTTCCCTTATTCCATTCTCTCCTTTACATGGAAATCCTTCAATTCTTCCAAGACTAATGTGCATATGCTTTGAAATCTTTTAAATATCCTTTATACCTTTGCTCTTTTTTCTTTAAATCATAAATAAAACTTCCTCTTCCAGTACATTTAATGTTTAATAGATCCTTCTAGGCATTGTCCATTGTTGTAGCTTCACTTATGTAATAGATACCATTGACTCTTAGTTATATCATGTGACAATTGAGGACAAAGACTCTCAAACTGAGAAAGTTGGATCCAGATCCAGTACTAAGCATATCGATGACTATTCCATGTTTATTAATGATAGTTCAAGAAAAATATATTTCTTTTGATCTTGATTGTCAAAAATCTAGCTCCTTCTCTTTGTTAATTGTCAGTTCATTGCCTAATTACATCACTCAGCCTTGCCTAATTTTTTTAAAAATTCGTTTTAGTTGTAGATGGAAACAATAATATTATTTTGTTTATTTACTTTTTTTAATGTGGTGCTGAGGATCAAACCCAGTGCCTTACATATGCTAGGCGAGCGCTCTACCACTGAGCCACAATCCCAGTGCCTAAATTTATATATACATAGCAATAAACTAAAAAATATGGAACCAACTTTCATATAGATTAGTTGTATTTAGTGTCTTTTTTGACTAAAGCACCACAAAAAAACCACTTGGAAGTATTCAATTCACTACTAATTGAGAGAAAAAGTTAATTTTATAATTTTCCTATTTTAAATTAAATTTATTTTTAACTATACATAAAATCACAAAATTGTACATATTAATGGAGTACCATGATGCATGCATATATTATATAATCAGAGTAAATATTTACCGCTTTTACCATGGCAAAAAAAAATTCAAAATAATTTCTTTTGTCTTTCTTTTCTTTTTGTTGGTGAGGGATGGTGGTGGTACTGGGGTTGGAACCGAGGACTTCCCACATGCTAGCCTCTACTGCTGATCTATACTCTAAATCCTATTTATTTTTATTTTGATTCAGCTTTAGTCAAAAAAAGACACTAGATACAACTAATCTATATGAAAGTTGGTTCCATATTTTTTAGTTTATTGCTACATATATAAAAATTTAGGGAAGGCTGAGTAATGTAATTAGGCAATGAACTGACAATTAACAAAGAGAAGTACCTGGATTTTGGACCATCCAGATCAAAAGAAATATATTTTGCTTAGTTACTTAGGCTGACCTCAACTTTGTGATCTTCCTGTCTCACCCTCCCCAGTAGCTGGGTTACTTATGTGCATCACTGCACCTGATTTATAGCTTTTTGCCATCTATATTCACCCTACTGTGAAAGAGAACATCAGAGCTTCTTACTCCCATCTAAGTACAGCTTAGTACCTATTAGTCATCACTTCCCCTGCCCACATTTTATTTACTGTGATTTTATTCAAGACATAAAAACACAAAAACGATTAGCACACTATCCCATATTAAAAGAATCTATGTGAGAGGGATAAGATATGAACAACGGGTGTACCACAGTGCAATAAATATAATGAAAGGGATGGCTTAGGAGGAGGATCTAACTTACCCATGGGAACATAGCTTGGTTTCCTGCAGGAGATGAACCCAGAACATAAATGATGGATGTGTAGCCATCAGCAGAAATGAGACAAGAGAAGAGCAAGTGGATGACATGTAGATAGGAAAAAAAAATACATGAAGAAGTTCTCAGAAACTTTAGTTAGCATTGTTTTGTGAGGAAGTACAACTGCTCTAATACCTTGGGGCATGGGATGGAATTTATAATGATATTAGTTATTATAGTTTTGATAATTTATCAATTGATTAAAAACTCAGTATGTATTAGTAGTGGAGGTGGAAAGTATAGGTAATTTTTTTAATTTCCCTATTAATAAAAAAGGTGAGGTGTGAAAGGAAGAAGAGATATTAAATCATAGTTGGAATAGGATTTAGAGTCAAGTGAGGATTTTTGTTTAAATTTGCTACTGCAATCTGTATACGGGGTAAAAATGGGAGTTCATAACCCACTTGAATCAAATGTATGAAATATGATATGTCAAGAGCTATGTAATGTTTTGAACAACCAATTAAAAAAAGACTAAATTTGTTATCAGGTGGTACAGTGAGATGTTTATAGGCTTCAGGAAAGAACACCATGCAAAGGAATATGTTGAGGAGAGACAAAGGAGGATGGGAATTGACATTATATAGCAAGACACATGTTTGGTGGAGTGGTAGTGGGGTTAGCCTTAAGGAGATTAGATATTATGTATTTGATACGAGAACAAAGAAACAAAGAGGCTGTTATAGTCTCAGATGAAAGTAATATATTTATGTTCAAAGATGGGCAGTTATGATAATTCATGTCTATATACATAAACTATTTTTATTGCCTCAATTATTTTAATTCATCAATTATATTAAATTACATATACTGGGATACCTTTTATGAGCAACTGTTCTACCCTATTTCTTTTTGTTCTAATATTGCATGAAAATTATCAGTATCATTTTTATAAATTGGGAATGGTCAGGTTTTCATCACTGTGACCAAAATACCTAACAAGAAGAACTTAGAGGAGGAAAGATGTATTTTGGCATGTAGAAAGGTAGAAAGAGGCAGAAGAGAGAGAAAGAGGAAGCAAGCAAGCATGAGTACCAGAAGACAAACCATTCCAGAGCATATCCCCAACCCCATAACCTACCTTCTCCAACTATGTCCCACATCTCAGTACTCCAATCAGCTATCAAAGGATTACTCCATCAAATGGGTTAGTCCACTAATGGACAAAGCTCTCATGTCCCTATCTTTGCCTAAAAGTCTCACCTTTGAACCTTGCTACACTGTGAACCAAGCTTTCACCATGAGCTTTTTGGGGGATATTCCAGATCTAAACCATAACAATGAAAATATATAATGTCTCCTTTCCCAACTAGACAATGTGCTGTTCTTTTGGATGATGTCAGCTTTACCCTTGTACCCGTCCTTAATTCACTGTTAAAAAATTCAAGTGTTACCAAATCACAACAATAAAGAGATTTACTTATAGTGGTAAGACTAGAGTTTTTTTTGTGCTGACCAATGGTCTATACTCTGTTAACATCAATATTTAGTTTTCTGTCTTTGTAAATAGTAGTATTACACTATATGTAAGGTATATAATTCGTGGAATATGTGCACTTTCTTTCTTTTGTTCTTCCTTCCTTTCTTTTTTTTTTGTGTGGTACTGGGGATTAAATTCAGGGCTACTCAACCATTAAGCCACACCCCCAGCCCTATTTTTATTTAAAGACAGGGTCTCATGAAGTTGCTTAGTGCCTCACTTTTGCTGAGGCTGGCTTTGAACTCAGGATCCTCCTGCCTCAGCCTCCTGAGCTGCTGGGATTATAAGTGTGCACCACTGCGCCTGGCTGGAATATGTAGACTTGATGTACATATTCTAAGAACTTTAGATTACAGATGGAAAAAATGTCAAATAATGCAGAGGGTGTTAGACAGAGATAGAGAACCTAAATTTTTCAGCATTCAGTCAGAGTCTTTAATTGTATAGTATAGACAGGAGAAAGTGAAAGGAGGAGGACAGTTTTAGTCACCACGAATACTCTACACTATATGAAAATCATTTGTGTTTGGTGTTTTGTTCTTAGAAACTTCAGTAAGACCATCCCATGGCAGGCAGTAATCGGGGAAAGTATAATTCAATGTTGTAGAAGTTTAGAGTTTATTTTTACATATTTTTTATTCTTGAAAGTTGCAGATAAGCATGAAGAACTTTTTTGTTTACCCAACTAGAATTTTACTTGCAAAGAAATTGGTAACCCTGTAAGCTGGAATCAGTGCAGAGATGAAAACAAATGTAATTACAGGCTGTGTGCTATGTGACAGGGCAAGAACCAAAAATGACTTTTGGAAGGAAAAAAATAATGCTTGTTTAGCATTCAGTGACATATTCCTAATTGGCCAAATATCCCTACCTTATAAGTGCCAGTTTAGACACTGAAAACAGAAAAAATAGAAATGATGCCAATATGAAATACAGCTAGTTGAAGATTTTTGTAAAGAGAACTGTAGGTATATAACAGCATAGATACAGAATAGCTTAAGCAGAAACCAGACATCTGAACCAAATCTTTTTAGTAGAATGACCTCTAATGAAACTGTGTATTTGCTAAGAAAATATTTTTCTTTCTGCTGTGGTGACATTTTTGATCAACACATTTGTTCAAGTTTCCATGAAGGGAGTTCCAAATGAGTTAAAAATTTATCCAGCAGCAGTGTTTTAATAATTTGTGTGAACCATGCTTATTTATCATCACTCTGTTGATAACAAATATTTGATTTTTATTTACCAAGTTAAGTGCTATGGTGCCCTCAATCTCTATATTTATTGTTAAATTTGAAGTAGAATCCTTGGTTCCTGACCTTAATAAGAGGATAAGAAATTGGCTATATAAGCACCACTATGGTTTGGATAAAATTTAAATATGTCCTACCCACAAAGGACATTTATTGCAGAGTTGGACCCCAGGAAGGTAGTATTGGTAGGTGGTGGGACCTTTAAGGAGTTTGGTCTGTTAGGAGGTCCTTACTGCTGAAAAGACTGCTCTTGGAAGGGATTAAGTAGTTCTTCCAAGAGTGAGTTGTTATGAAAGCAAGCTCAACTCCTGATTCTCTCTTGGGCTTGGTTTGAGATGGAATCTTTCATTCACACATGTACTTCTGTCACTACCATCTGCCATGAAGTAACACAGTCAAGGAGGCCCCTTGCTAGGAGCTGTGTCATGCTGTTTGTGAGCATTTCAACATTTAAAATTGTGAGCTAAATAAACTTCTTTTCTTTACAAAGTTTGTCTACATCAGTTTTGTAGTTGTTAGTGTTTTTTTTTTTTTTTTTTTTTTTTTTTTTTTTGGTAATAGTGGTGAAAATGGACTAATACAAGTACTGAACAAAAAGGATGTTAAACTTTTGGGAATAATCCTAGAGTCAGCTGAGGAAACAGGGAGTCAAGCTGGAGTTGTTAGGAAGTGTGTGAAGTCTTCAGAGAGGAAGTAGGCAGGAAAATACAGTGTGGTGGAAGGCATCAGAAGGTTTCCTAAGAAGAGATGGGTGGCAACTATACCATAAAGATCCAAGGGAAGAAGGATGGTGGGAAAGTACTGGATTTGATAGTGGAGTTTTCTGATGAGGAAATAGTGTCTGTAAAAGCAAGAACATATCTACATTTTCAGAAGTTAGATTTCTTATTTATTGTAATATATTGATTTGGGGACTAATTTCTTATAAGAGATGGCATTTAAGTTCACATATTTGACTAAAAGTCTACTCAACTAATTACCTTTGGTTGTCTATTGTTTTTTCATTCTGAGTATTTCTTGAATTGTAATGAAATGATGAATGTGATTTGTGAGTGTTTGCATTGTGTAAATATGTTTTAGTGCTAGGAAATGTTTGTAGTGAGAGTAAGATAAAAAGTAGAGATACTGTGTGGAGTGGATTTAATAAAATGTGAATAAAATCCTTGGCTTGACATATTTAATCAATATTTAATAATATTTGTTATCATAAAACACAGATTTACAAATATTAATAAAGTTATTATTATATTAATCATTACACTTATCTTCAGGTATTTCTGTGATGATTTTTAGTAACTCATCTACTAATTATTGAATAATTATCTTAAAACTTTGACTTTATAAGAAAATTCAACAAATATTTATTGGACATGTACTATGATTCAGATATTGTGCTAAGCTAAATGGATATCATAGTGTATAAGACAGTTCCTAACTTCATTCAACTTGTAATTTTAAGAGAAAGAGAAACAAATATATAAAATGGTAATGATTTTAAAAAAATAGTTGCCATTTTTTTCCTATTTAGGTCAAGAAAAAAATGATATATGTATGAGTAATATCACATTTAAAATGTTTTATTATTCCAGTGATTTCATTGATGGTAAAAATATGAAGTTGTTTCATCAAACCAGGACATACCAGAGGGAGTAGGGCATTTTGACCAAACCCTTGGCAAAGTTCTACTTCAAATAAGAATACCACAAAACATTTAGTTCCACTAAAAAATCAGCTCACATTTTTTTTTCTTTTTATCCAAAGCACATTGCATTCTTTTCCTGGTATGTGTAAAAATACTCTACAGTAGACAGTAGTCTGGGTTGGGATTCCATGTAGGTCAGTCACTACAAGTATGTCCACCTCTAGGAGATGGCAGAATTGTGTGTTTGTGATTATTGCTGAAGATATATGATGAAACTATATTCTTGTCCTTTTTAGATCTCTTAAATGTTCTTAACATGTCCTGTTAATTCAATGAATATTTTAGATTCTTCTGTATCACTGTTTTGTTTTTCACTTTTGATCTTTTTTTTGAGGGGGTGCTAAACTTTCATATGTGTTATTACTTGTACATGTTTTAATACACTATTTAGAAATAGTGAATGTATACAACTTTCACTTTTGATATGATCCACTAGTTTTATCATTAGCTTTCTTTGGAGCTTCTTCTATCTCACAAAGCTTACTTAGAATATATGTACGTATCTCCATGCTGAAATCTCTATAAGCTGTGGGTATATTGTCTTATATAGATAGAAAAGGACAATGAAGTTTTTATTTTGTAGATGGCATATGGCTGCTAATTAACTTTAATATACAGTAAAAAGCATGCACACACTCATATGTATACACATACACATGTACACACACACACACACACACACCCACACACATACAATGGATAGTTTCATTACACTGCAAAGTGTTTACTTGCTTCAGTATAGCCTGTTCACTCAGGAGACAGATAAAGAATGCAGACAGGTATTTAGAAGAACTATTACCTTGTCACATTATCAGTTGTCTAAGCTGAGTTTTTTATTTTGTTGCAAGACATTATTTTTCAGCTACCGTGGCAACTAATCGTCAATCATACTTCCATTATTTTATTGCAAATTATTACAGTAACTTAATAGAGATATGTTTATTGTATTCCCCAGTGTGAATCATACTGGATTTTCTGCTGGCTATTTTAGAAGTTTCAGAAGATAATGTGATTTTACATCATGAATTTAATAGGAGGTAGTCTTAGATAAATATTAAACAGAAAAATGTAGTTTAAATACATCAATAGGCAAAAATAGATAATTTTTAACTATTAAAGCATCGATTTGTGGCAACATTATTTCTATGTAAGCCTATGTTTCATTGGGGCATTCTCTCCAACAGAACAGGATAATCAGACTCTTTTTACATGAATGTGTGAGGATAAGATCATTAATATACAACAGAAAACTGAGCATATTTGAAATTTTGAAGTCCTGAAAAGGCCTTATGAAAGGATAATATATAAAAAATGATATTTTAGTTTATTCTCAAATATCATATGAATATAAGATCTTTTTAAAATTCCCAAATCCTCGATATACATAGTCAAAAATTATTTCCCTAAAAAGAAATTTTGATGTTTTGAGTTAATAAGTTTTATGGTATTTTGTAATTTTAGCAATCAGGAAACAACACAGAGAGATAAGACAATAAAAGGAACAAAATATATATATTTAAAGAAGAGATGTTTTCAGATTTAGTGCCATAAAAGAATTGAAGGTTAAGATTCTGAAACTGTGCTCTTCAATATAACATCCACTAGCCACATGCTGCTACTTAAATTTAAATAAATTAAAACCTAAACTGCTACTGGTATAGCTCCTAATTGCACTGCACAGTACAGAGAGCAGAACACTTCTATCATCATGAAAGCTGTCTTGGTAGTGCTGTTCTGAAGACAGGCCCAAATATACATGTGAAAGATTCAGTGGGAATGAAGATCTGACTGAGAAGAACAACTCTGGCATGTGAAAGGCCAAGGGAAAGGCGCCCCACGTTGAAGGAGCAAGCCGTGGAGCTATATGTATCATAAAATAGAAGAAAGAGGTAGATGGGATGTAGAGCACTTTGAAGTCCCGTAGACTGCTTTAGGGTCATGGTTATTGTTTTATTTTAAGATGAATATAACTAATTTTTTATTCATTCATCAAGCATTTATGGACAGCCTAATTTTATATTGGGTTTTATGCCTGATATACATAGAAATATGACAGAGATTCTAAACTCATGGAACTCACAGCCTGGTAGTATTCTCTTTGAAAAACTGATGGTTCACTGTAATGACTTCAGAGACCATTAATTCTCTAGGTGGAGAGTTAATCTGCAATATTGCATGATGCTAGGGAGGATGAGGGAAGAGAGAAACTGGCAATGTTCTGTTACACTAGAGACTTCCCAATTGTCTAGTAGCAAGAACATTTTCCTGATCATTCTTTGGAACAGATTCAACCCTGGCATCAATGCATATCATATTGGTGGAAGAAGCACAGTGGGAGTCATGAATAATGTCTCCCATAGCAAATGAGCAGCATCTTATTAAACTTTTAAGTTCTTTAGCTGTTAAGTCTTGAATTTGAAACTTTGTCTTCATCATGTATTTTTGTTGTTGCTGCTATGCATTCATTTTTTGTGTTTTTCAGTTTATGCTAATGATATCAGATTTCATCTATCACATCTAAAAAGTAGAGATTCTGATATAATTATCTCCTTGAGGAGGAATTCAGTGGTGTGTGTGTGTGTGTGTGTGTGTGTGTGTGTGTGTGTTTCTTTGCTTGATCATTTGGATTAATTTTTCCTTTTTAAAATATATTATTTCAGTATAACTTCAGTATACTACAACATTGACTCATACAATATGTTATTATTAACATGGTGGAAAGTGCCAGAGTTTGCAGTCAGTGAATTGCAATTTTCCATAGCCAGGGAATATTGGAAAACTGTTACTCAAAGGTAATGTGGAATCTCAGGGGTCTCTATGGGAACTACCTTTTAAGGCAAATGCATCTTACCAGTGAAAGTGATGGAGGATGCTTTCCAGATGTTCAAATGCTTGTTTTGGCAACTGCTACAGAAAACTGAAACATGTGTTGCCAGAACAACCAAAAGGATGTGAAGGCTGGATCTAAGCAGAATCAAGCACACAGGAAACAGGGCAAGCAGAATCCTCAGAGTATAGATACAGTGGGGAGACAATTGAGCCAAGAAAGCAAAATTTGGAGCCCCAGTAATTGCATGCAGTGAGAACAGCTGTGTCTCTGTATTAAGGATACACACTCGAGCTTATTGCTGTGCACCTCACTCACAATTTCCTGTAACACTTTTATCATCTTCTCTGTAACAATTGATGTCAATATGTTGATCAGATAAATTCTTCCTGGCTAATTTGTTTGTTAGATGTTATAAGGTTAGAGAAACATGCTTGAGGTTAAATGGATTTGTCTTCAAATCCTGAATTCATTATTTATGACCAAGGTAGTATTGAGTTGCTTAACCTCTGGACAATTCAGTTTCTTCGTTTACAGAGTGGAGGTTATAACATCATTGCTGAAAGGCTGTTGTGACAATCACATGAAACAAAGTCTATGAAATATGTGCAAGGATGAGTTTCTTTTTTCATGTGACCACCTACAACCAATATCCAGAATTAACTTTATGTTTCTGTCTAGTAGAGAAAGAGCACATATTCAGAAGATATCTGAGACTTTAATGGAATGTTGTTAGAATTATAGATTATATATGCTTTTGGTCAGGTTGACTTTCTGAAAGGTTTTAGAATAGAATTCCACAGACAACTAATTATTCTATCTACAAATCAAGTACTCTCTTGGAATTGTTTCCTAAAAGGTGAAGAAAATACCAAAAAAAAATTCCATTCTCCTTTAAATATTCCTTTCACATATAGAATACTATAGTGCCTCTTTGCCTTCAACATTTAAAAACCTATGTGTTGATTTACAAATATAGATTATTAATTGCTATCTCAGAGAAGTTAACCAGTTCCAAGCAGTTCAAGATAAATACAATTCCTCATTTGCCTCCACATCTTGGTAAGATCTTGGACCTTCATTTCCAAATTGTTTTGATTTCCCCCTTCCCTCTACAAAGCTCTCCATCTTGTCTCCTTTCTGAAGTAGAAATTTTTTCCAATCTCCGTGCTCAGCCTGGTTGTGGGCCAGAAAAAAACCAGGCTCTTCCAAAAATCCAGCCTCTACAAAAGTTGGAACCTAAAAACTCAATTCCTGTTCCAGTTATTTTCCCAAGGGGTAGAGCAACAGGAGCCAGGATAACAGGAAGAGATCCCTGTGGGGAGCTAGTTCCGTCCACACCTGGACACCGGGCTGTGTTCCATGATGAATTTGCAGGGGAAATGTTTAAAGTTATATGTGAATATGCAACTAGTGAAACTCCACATCGTGTACAACCACAGGAATGGGAAGTTGTACTCCATGTATGTATAATATGTCAGAATACACTGTGCTGTCATATACATCTAAAAAGAACAAATTAAAAAATTAAATTGTGTGTTGACCTTTCTGGCACTTTAGCTTTCCATATTATCTGTCCTTACTCTTTTTTTGTTATTAATTTGTAAATTTGTTCTTTAAAAATAATTAAATAATTATAGAAAGTAAATTAGAGAAGGAACTCTGATAGTTTTTGTAGTTAAGAAGTGAGAAAAAGGACTACAGAGAAATGTTTTTATGGTATGGCTTAGATTTTAATTTAAACAAACTTTGGTAACCCATCATCAAGGTGAGGAAGTGAACTGAAATGGAATCTTTCAGAAGCTATAGCTGTATGTCAAATATTTATTTAATTTGCATATTACCTAGACTATCATTCTCTTTAAGAATTTAACATGCATTCATGTTTCTAGTCGTGGAAACAATAGAAAATAGGACAGTCAAAACCCAGTTATTTGCTCTATTGATTTTCTTGAAAAAAAAAATCTGTTATCTAGGTTATAAGGGTCTTCATTATGATGATCACTTGACATTACCTACTTACTAAATACAAATGTAAAAGTACTTTGCAATCAACAATAACATATTTGGAGATTACTGTACTTTAAAGAAGGTACATTTTTGTAAGTATGTTCAGGGAAGATATGGTAATTCTGTTGTAATGGAAAGGGTAGAGGCATTGAGTTCATCTCATTAAAGACTAGAATAAAGTGGGAGGTGTTACTTAGTGTCTTAAAATGTTGAAAGGATTATCTGTGTGCAAGTGGTGATGAATAAATGGAGAATAAATGAGATTTATTTTCCTTAACACCAACAGGCTAAGGTAGTGCTTTATGTTAGAAAGTACAAGCGCTCAATTTTGAGTTGCCAGGTAATCCATGATATTTTCATTGAATTGCATTAAAGACTGCTTTGCCACTTCATCCCATATTTATACATTGAAACACATTTTAATGGGTCACATGAGATTGTCTGTGGAAGATATTTGTAAATTTGACCTAACTGAAAATATGGTGGACTCCCTTTGAGGTGATAAATTCTCCATCTCTGGAAATAGCCATGTAGAAGCTTTATAGCCACTTATAGATGATATAGAAGAAATTCCTGAGAAATTGGAATAAATACTTTTTGTTCTCTTGTTATGCTCTGTGTAAATGAATTCAGCGTTCAAAGAACCAAAGATAAGCTCCCTAAGTTCATTTCAGGACAAGGGCCTGAGAAGAATAGAGGTTCCAATGAGTATAAGAGAATATTTATTGTATACAGAAAACCTTGTATTTTTTAAGGATCTAAAAAATAATGTGGGTGAACAAATCCAAGACTGATTTAGACTAATTTTCTTATAAGATTAAAAAATAATAGTAACCCACAGAGACACTGCCAATTCATATTGATATTTTAGTCTTTAAGTACATTTTACATCTTGAAAAACAATTTGTGTCCACAAGAATGCTAATTGATTGAATTTCAAGTAGAAATTATTTCTAAGCACTATGTCCCAAGGGTTTTTATACGGATGTGACAGAACAAGAGTTGTGTTTATGCTCTGATATGTAACAAGTAGTGTGAACTCTATTCGTTTCCTGTGCTCAGCTGCTTATCATCTGAGAGCATTCTGTGTATAATTTATTGCCTATTAAGCCATCTCCAAAGTATAATTGTAATATAGGAAACAATCACAACTGTTTTGTGGCTGAACAATTGGTTGCTTTCATTTGACCTTGTGGACTGTGAGCCTGTTAGTTTGACTCCTGAAGGCACACACATTGTTCAGGAATGTTTACCAGTAATGAGTGAGGGCTAGTTTTCCATAAATTGACCTCATACATAATTACATAAATTAAAGCAAAGCATAACAACTGAGAGTACACATAAAACTTTAAAGCCCTTACATTGTGCTAAGCTTGAAATTATACAGTCATATAGCACATATATCATTTTTGAAAAGTGTATGTTTCAAGTTCCTACTAAGACTGCACAAAGAACACTAAATAAAAGTTTTTATTTTAATAAACATTGCCATGGAATTTTTCTCTAGAAAAATTTGGCTAAGAGGAATGTAAATATGGAAGGCCATGAGTTTATTGTGGAGGTTGATGACATGATAATAAAAATTTCTAATTCCAGGTTTCCAAACTATCTTGAAGTCACTAAATAGGAAAGAAAGTGGAAATATAGAATTTGGGCCTCAACCAACTGAAAATATCAGCCACTTTTAATGCACATATAATTTCTTCATTCTGCAAGTTCAATTTACTTTTATAGCTAACTTTTGTCATATGTGATCTTGGGGGCTTAATAATGTGGTATTGTTTTTGTTAATATAATGTAATCACAAGATCTCTGCAAATGAGATTGAATTTTAAATTATTATTATAAGAATTATAGATATTCAGAAATTAGTGGAATTTAGATCCAATATTAAATTTATTTGCTAATATTTCTTTTAGATTATGGAAGGCTAAAACTTTCAGTTGTTGGTCAAATATTTGTGCGTTAACTTAATAATTGAATTGTTGCCATGTTCTATAATTTTCTGACAGCATAATAGAGAGAAATATGGATTTTACATTTGTTCGAAACTTTATAGTGTTCTTTTCTTCTTAATCCTGTATTTACACCTTTCAGGTCACATATCAAACTCTTCATTCCTTGCTAGACATCATGGGCCTACCACATTCTACTTTGCTTCTATATGTTCGCATTCTGGAAGCCCCATGTCTTCTGCATGAGCTCATCAGTGTCTTCCCTTCTCTTAGGTCTGTGCTTCCTTTTGCTGGACTCTTTCTACCTCTCTGTATCCGTCTTTAAATGTGGCAACCTGTGCCAGATGACATATTCCAGACCTAGCTTCATGGCTAGGTCTAAGAACAGATACTTCCTTATTTGTATATTTTTTTCTCCTAAAAAAATATGTTGACTTTTAAAGTAATCATCTTGCTGGACTATCATTAGGGAGGACTGTGCAAAACTCAGATTATTTCTTCAGGTCTTTCTCATCATAATATAGTTTGTCATCTAGGTTTAATTTGGATTTTCCTTCACCAGTGAATAGAACCATATTTGTCTGCCAATGCAAATGTATATTTTCCACCAAGAAATTCACTAGTCCTTTATCTATCTACTAGGAGCATCACAGGGTTTTCTAATGACAATCAGCCACAATTTAGTGTTTTAATCCCAGTATAGTTTAGGATTATCCAGATGTGGTTCTAAGGATTTGGATAAAATTTTGAAGAAATTCATCACCAACTCATTTAATAGAAACTAAAAGAATATCAGAGGAATATCAGATATAAGATAAACTTTCTTTTTTTGCCCTCTTCTCATCATCATTATCCTGCATATAGATGGATTCCAAGGTAAAATATCTATACTTCTATCTATATTTCTAAATAGATATAATATAGATATTATAGTAAGATATATATCTATATAAATATCTATATCTATATATATGTATATCTTGTTCCCTGATATATATATATATATATATATATATATATATATATATATATATATATATATATATATATATCAGTTGGTGTTACTTATAAGCCCAGAGAGCTCTCAGAGCTTGGAGCAGTGTTTTTTTTTTTTTTTTTTTTTTTCAATTATAGCATACCAGTTCTTGGAAGTCCCAGTATTTGAAACTCACTACTTTAAGAAACAGTCTTTTGAGCCTTGCTTCTTGTTTGACTGACTCTAACCAGCTTCTTAACAAATGTCAAAACATCTTTCTAAATCCCATGGTGACTCAATATTCAAGTAGACTTGGAATGACTCTTCTCCTGTTCCTTCTGAAAATATAAATAAACTACATCCATTGGTTTTACTTCTGTCCAAATGTCCACTTAGTGTGACAACTCTAATAAGTTATCACATATCACCTTCCCCTTCTTCTACAAGTTCTGTTGTATTAAGTACATGGTTATCTTTCCCTTTGTAACAAATCCCATGAAATTGCCTGGGTGGAATTAAGTCTCAGGTTTCCAGTTTCTTCACTGGGATTCTGTGTTTATGAATGAGGATCATGTGGGCAATTTGTCTTTCTGGCTCTGTTAATTTGTTCATGTGTGACAGGTATGCAGATTAGCTCACTGTTTCTTCACCCTTAAATGCTTTCATCATTTTTGTGTATGTTTTATTGTCTCAGGTATTTATCTGTGTTAAATTTGCCAATAAGTAAAACAATGTGTTTTTGATAATTTGTCTAGTTTTCTAATAGGCCTACTTCAATATATAGTTTGAGTGTGGAAATCGTCAAGGAAATATATCAAAACAGGAAAGAACTAACCATTTTTGAGTATTCTCCAAATACACCATTTTATATTTAGGATTCCTTTGGATTTTGTGGTTGGATTCCTTCCTCTTTAAAAAATTTTTAAGGGTCTTCTCATTATTGGCTTTGAAGTTCCTTGTAAGATAGTTTCACAAATATTTTTCTGGTCTGTTTAGTTTCTAGTTGTATCTGATCTGTCACGTTTTAGAAGCTTCCCTCTTCCCCCCCTTGATTTGGCAAGCTTTCTATGTTATGCTTATTTCTCTCCATGAAGGCAGCTTTTACTGTAACCATTTGCTGTGAAAGCATTTTTTTTTCTTGCATCTGGCTTGTTTTTATGATTCATGACAAAAAATTCATCTTGGGCTTCTAATAGTGCATTTTAAAATAGACTCCAGACCGTCTGTGGTTTATTTTATTTTAAACTATTCCTTTTTACTTTTTAAAAAATAATGGCCACATTTTCCTAAGCTTTCATTCCTAAAATTAAATTATTTTATATGACATTCTTCCATCTGCCAAATGTTTGGCTTAATTGTTGTGAGAATAGTGAATAGGCAGAAATGGGTACCCATGATATAGCCTGCATCAATCCCTTCTCAAATCTGTCTAGACTCTGAATTCCAATTTTAGCAAATAGATGTCTGTGATCATCTTTATTTTTGCATTTGAATGTGCATTCTATCTGCCTATGAGTGAATGACAATAAAATACACCTTATTACTTTATGAGATGTTTTCACTTTCTTAATTGTTGTATGCTATTCAAATGATTTTGCTTTAAAAGTTTCCCTGTAGTATGAAAAATATTTTTATTCTTTAGTTTAATAACCAAGCCCTTTCATCATTTGATCCTCAATTACCTTATCTTCACTTAGTTTACCCACAACTGTTTCAGTTCTTTTGCAGCATAGTTCTTATAAATGATATCATTTCATGAGTCTATACCTTTTTGTAGTTCTTTTTGGAATATGCTTCCATAGCTTCATTGTTCATCCATTCAAATGTCATCCAGACGTCTTTTTTGTGATCAAGATGTTGACTATAGGACATTCCTCCGTTAAAGTAACTTCCCCCAAATCCATGGTCCTTGACTTCTGTGTAATTCTAATGTCTTGCTCTGTGAGTCTAGATGTGAGAGTCTACCTTGCTCATGTACACAGCGAAGTCTACACATACCAACTCTTTAGGAATTTATTTCGCTGAAAATATAGAGTTCTAAAGAAGAGTCCTGGTATTAAGAACTAAGATTTCAGTTTTTTCTTTCTCTATCTTTCCTTCCTGCCTATCCACCCACCTCCCTTCACTTTTTTTTCAGAGGAAAACATCTTTCCTTATGTCTTACACTTCTGTAGTCTGATCACCTTTCATATAGGCTTCCCATATATTTTAAGCAGCTGTTAAAGTATATTCTTTCCTTCTGATAAAATCTTCAGCTTTTTGTTTTCCTGACAATAATATTTTAAGTGCTCATAAAGATGCAGGCAACACAAAAGACACCAAGTTTATAGTGGGAAATTGCAGATAAGTTTTTTTTTTGCATTCATGAAATTTCTGATTTAGTGTGTGATACAAGGAGCAACACATAAATTATTTGAATTGATTCCCAGTTTGATATGGATGTCATTGCTATATATCACCATAACTTCCAGTGTATACTTTTATTCCCACACATAACCATACATAATTATAATTTATTATTTGTGAGTTTTCTCTCCTACTCTGTAAATTCTCAGAGGGACATTGTCTTATTTCCTTAAATACAGCACCTGCACATATTATGTTCAGCTGTAATAGATATTCAAAAGATATTTAGGGTTGTGTGAATGAATCTTTTATAAGCTCAACTTAATTGCATTATTTTAGTGAACTCTAATATACATATATTACTCTATTTCACTTTTAAATTAGGAAATTCAATAAACCCAGCCTGAATTCATATAAAAAATAAACACGGAAAAGGTGCTCAAGAAATAAGTTGTTCTAAATTCTTGATATAAGTAAGTTCTCACACTATTTTTCTCATGTACTAAGATTTCTATTAGATTTATAGTCGTCATGGCAGATTACTGACTCTTTATGAATGCAAGAATCCATAGGTCAGCTGGGGTTGTGGCTTAGTGGTAAAGTACTTGCCTAGCATGTGTGAGGTACTGGGTTCAATTCTCAGCACCATGTGTAAATAAAAAATAAGGTCCATAAACAACTAATAAAAATATTTAAAAAAAAAAGAATCCATAGGTCCTCCTTACATTTTACTTATTTAGAGCCAGAGGTAAGGAAGTTTTCATGAGAACATGGAATCAGTCATACTTCCACTCTTCCACACATGTAGGAATTAAGCAAATACCTCGTGATGCTCTGAAAGCAATCTGGTTATGGACTAGGTAAACTCAGTTTTCCAAGAGGTTCCAAACTCAAAGAAGGGCTAGTCAGCAAGGATCATTCTAATAAGAGGAAAATTGCATTCTAATATATTCCAGAGGATGATGAAATCTCTTATCTTATTAATTTGGCAGTGCTGAGTTCCCCTTTTGCAGAATGTAATTTCCTTTCTAAAAGATATGAGGCATCTGTTCCCACTCAGAACCAAATGGAGAATGCTTCATCTACACTAGTAAGTCAGGCCTCTTATACCTCATGCTCCACGTTCTGCTTACATTCTACTCACACAGACTAGTTAGTGCATCTGGTGTGTCACATTATTTGTTAGAATTATAAGCACCCACCATTTCCCCATTTTCATTGGAATTTAAAAAAGCTGATAAAATGTGTGTGTATAAACTTAGCATGATGGATAGTGGATTTTTTTGTCAGATTATTTGAAAACACTTGAAGAGGTTATCATATTAACATGCACATGTGACATGTATATATGTATTATGCACACTTATTTTTGTTTGATTCTACTCTTTGAGTATTATGTGGTTACAAAAATTATATTGCAGCCTACTGCTATATCCTTGTGATGCCAAAATATATCTTTATAACAAAGCCATTTGTCTGGTTTTCTAATTTGAAATTTGTAATAAACAAGCCCTGATTATTTGTTTTTTACTCTTTCCTTTGAGAAGATTTTTACTCAAAACTTTTTCTCTCATAACTAGATAAAACTAAACAAACTCCGATTTTTATTCCTAGTGTGTGTCAAACTGTATCTTTTTCTATTTTATTTATCCATCTTCTGATTTTTTGAACTGTCAGGAAAACTCTCAAGTGCTTTTGTCCTCACTGTTTTTAGAGGCTGGAATCTTGCATCATAGCAACATGGTTTCTTGAAGGAGAAGAATGTCTTTGAGTGTCCACACCCCTTTCCATAACCATCTGGTTTGCAGATGACAAAGCCTTTAGGTTGTTTTTCCCCACTTAAAGATCTGAGAAACAGTTTGGACTTAAAGTTCTACTGCAGTGATCCTAGTATATTAATCTTCATAATTTTGTCAAGTTATTCAAGAATTGGTTCTGCATCTATTTTTTAAAGAAGGAACATACAACACCTATGATAAACAGCCTATAGGACATTTTCCATAAGGCTATAATGTCTTCATTCTTTCATGAAGTCTAGCTCTGTCTTATTCATTTTTCAAAGTTCAGTTTAATATTTGCTTCTTCCATGAAGTTTTTTTCTAGTTAGTTTAAGCTTCATGCATCTCTTCCATTATCTAGAACACTGCCTTCACACCACATCAAGGTGTATACTTGTTGAAATATTCCACATATGTGTTTGGTTTTCCAATCAGAATGTGAGTGTCTGATAATAGAATCCTCTGTGCTTTGTTCTGTAGTCCCAGTATCAGGGATTCAGTTGATATTCAGGACTTAATTGCTAAATAAATACTAGCATAATGCTTTTTAAGAAGACTCTACTAGACACTGTGGGAAAGACTATATTTGGATGGGACTTAGTCAAGAAAAATTCTTCAGTAGAAAATATTAACCTCAATTATAAGACAAGAGTAAGACTTTTAATGCCATCTTGGGTGACAAGACTCTTGTCCCCCACCTCCCCCCCAAACAAAAACCAAACAGGCATCCTTTCCTCCAGTGCAGCCCCAGAGTAGGAAGCACAAAGAACAACTTGGATTGAATATCAGCTTCCACTTTCCCCTTCATCAAGAGATTTTGTGATGTGTATAAACTGCAGAGAAAGTAACAGATTCCTCCAAATAGTAATACAGATAGTGAATGCGAGTAAGGAGGCTTGGTGGTTAGGAGATGTGACATGGAGCTACAGGCTAAGCATCCAGGGTTTCTATGTGAAACACATGGGAGGTAGATGTGAGTATTATGGCTGAGGTGGATAGAGGTGTTTAATTGGCACAAGAAGATATGAAAGAGAATGAATAGATCAGAGAATGGCCAGGTAGGCAAGGAAGGAGTAGATGAGACTTGTGAGGCCTGAATGCCAATCAGAGTGAAGAAAATGACACAATTTTCATGGACAAGGATTGAATTTCTTATTGGGACAGAGTGCACCTGAGTACAAGCTGAGAATTAAGGAAAGTGACATGGTTGAAGTGCCACTTCAGAATACATATATACAGTTTTAGTTGCTGCATTTAAAATGGGTTGCAGGGCAATAATAGGAGAAGGAAATCTGGATGCCTTGGTGTTGAGGAGAAAGAAAGGGGAATGAATGAGGTAAAATAAGCATAGAAATTTTTTTTTACTCCATAGAGGCATAAAATATGGGGAAGTGTGCTCTGGAAGATAAGGAGATGGAATAGTTGATATTATAAATTATTAGTCTTTCAGAGATGTGCATTAATTTAAAAATAATACTTATTTTTATGTATCACTATTTGGAGGCATCTGGTGTATTCTTTGCAGTTTATACACATCACAAAATCTCCCACTGAAGGGGACAGTGGAAGCTGATATTCAATCCAAAATATTATTATTTTATTATTACCATTTATTGAGTTCTAAGCACATTTAGTTATTAAACCAATGTACTATACATTCTTATGAAGCATGTATACATTGTTAAGGTGGCATTACAATAATTTTTAGGATAAATTGATTTTCTCAATTTGCAATCTACCTATGAATTTTATGGCATAAGCCAATTTTAAAACTTACCCAGTCTGAAATTCTGTGAATTATGAGAGTGTTTCCCAAAGTATAGGACATTAGTCACTTTTGGCATATGAAATAATTTCAGTTGGCACACATCAATTTATATTTTCAAATTATCTGTTTAATTAGGGAACACTATATAGCTTTTCAAATATGAAATTAGTTAGAACTGAGGAATAAAAAAATGAAGGAGGAAACTTAAAATAATTTTAATGAAAATGCACATAAATAATGATAAGTGATGTTCATGGATATGAAAAGTTTATAATTACAGTTTGCTAGTTGAGTGCAGTATAGAAATACTAATACACAGTATTAGTATATATCATAAGTGTTAAGAATGTGTCATAAAGCAAAAAGTTTTGGGGAGGAATTATGGATGATTAGAGATAACTAGTTTGAAGAGAAAACTTTCAAACTAGAAAGGATTTTACTATTTTAAAGAATTTTTAACATTATGTCAATCATAACACCAAAATGTATAGGTTTAGCTTAAATATTTTAGAATAGTCTGTACACCACCCAAATATGGCTTATCATTTGTATGTAGTATTTGCAATATTTACTTAGAATAAAAAAATCTATCTTAATTATATCAAATTTGTATTATCTCAGCATTGTTGTAAGAGATTCCAGAAAAGAGTTTGAAAGTATCTTTAAGATATTGATCCATAAAACATCTCAATAGTTTTTCCTTAGTTTGATGAAGCTTAACTTTTGGCCTTTTATCTTTGATATAAACTTCATTATGTAATTAAGCAAGTGAAATATATTGGACAACTGGATTTCTTTAAATGTAAGAGAGATGACTACACCACTGAATCTGTAATCTCTGTGACCTTATCAACTAGACAGTTAACTTTATTTATAGGTCAGAATACACCTGAAAAATCAAGAGGAAATTTAAAGTGCCTTTCACTCTTCTAATGCAGTACTACTAAGTTCTAAGAATTGAGGGGAAATATGAGAGTATGATAAATTTAAAGTTTGCTTTTATCGTATGACCCTAACGACTGTATTTTGAGTGAGAGGGGAATCTTTAAATATACACACAAAAAAATCATCCCAGTTATATGGATACTTTATTATAAATCAATAACATAATCTTCATTTAAAATGATAGAAACAACTATCACATAGATGGAATAGTTAATATTGTTCTCACATAGATAATTGTTTGTTGGTCACATAGAAGAATGAAAACTGACTCTTCATCAACTTGGCAAAATCAGTTTACCTCTGTGAATCTCAATCACTTTAACTTAAAATAGCAAAATAGAGATTTTGTGATCTTGATAAGTATAAACAGTGTGAGACAATGTGTTCACCAATACCTAGAGAACTGCAGATCACCCTTGGAAATTTAAAATACACTTTACTACAATAAGAATACCCTCTATAAAAAAAAGAAAAGAAAATCCAGACATTAACTTATAGGATTTTTAAAAAATATTTTTAAATATATGCACAAATGCAAGATTAGACAAACCAAGACAATTCAACTAATTGTTTCTTTGACTAATGTTAAATAAAGGCTTTTTCCCTCCTAAAAAATATATATATATAGGAACATAATTTCTTCTTTGAATGTTCATAGATAACCAGATGACATCTGAAAACTGCCTTATATAAAGTAAAAATTTAATAAATGTTTCTTCTTATTATTACAGATGACCTAGTTCATCTGGACTCACTAGTGTTCTGCTGCACGTTTATTTCATTGGTCTGCTGTGTGTAAATTTCCAGCTCATTTCCTCCATACCAAATTATTTGGAATCAGTGTTACCCATCTCCCACCTCCGCCTGTCAAAGTCCTGGTTTTACTTTCCAGAAAAACTCACTTGCCAGTACATGTCTCTTAAAGGAAATACCTATGTCTGTGTTATAGTTCTTTTTAATAAAATAATGATGATTTATCTTTAAAATACTCCTAAATTTGAAAGGGGAAAGGTATAACTTTTAGTACTTTTTAAAACAGAATATTTGAGTTCAGTTCAACTAACAAGAACTATTTGTATAGTGTTTAATAGTTTGAAATGATTTTTTTCATGTAATTTATTGCATTTCATGTAAAATAAGAATTTTTTTCTTTTTAAATTGTAAGAAGTGAGTCTTAGAAAAATGAATGACTTACTCAGTGTTTCCCTGATGGTAGGTACTAGAGCTGGGTTTTCTAATGCCAGAAACAGTTGCTCCTTGTGTATGTCAATGAGAAATGTACTTAGTAAAAAAGAAGGGGAGGGACCAAAGATAAAAAGCTTAAAAGGAGGGTAGCTTGCAATTTAAAGCTCTGACTATGTCATTATAAATTTTGAGCAAATATAAACTTTCTCATTTGTTCTTGTTTTCTGTATATATCTACATATTTTCTGTATCCTTATCATTAACTTTGTTGAGGCAGAGTGGTATCTCTGTGTTTAGCTGTTCTATAAACATTTTGTTTCATAATAAAGTACCAAATGTGCCTTTAGGCTTAAAATGTATTAATGTTCAGAAAAGTTCTCTAATCCATTTAAGATAGGCAAAGGGAAAAAAAAGGCACCATATCCTTCAGGAAAGGGCTCTGGGTTAGGAATCAAAGGGTTTTGTTTAGCCTGGAAACCTCCGCCATGTTTTTAAAAGTACTGGAAATTCTTCTTTTTTTTTTTTTTTTTTTTTTAAGGGAGTACCGGAGATTGAACTCAGGGGCACTCAAACACTGAGCCACATCCCTAGCCCCTTTTTGTATTTTATTTAGAGACAGGGTCTCACTGAGTAGCTTAACACCTTGATGTTGCTGAGGCTGTCTTTAAACTTGTGATCCTCCTGCCTCAGGCCTCCAGAGCCATTGGAATTACAGACCTGCCCCACCAGGTCCAGCTGGGTTTTTTCCCCTGCTTCTATGGTGTTTTATGGAGTATGTATATGTTAAAGTCTGAGATATCCTTTGGTGTAAATGAATTTTTAATCTTTGATGTTTATTTTTTACTTTACTGCTTAATAGCTGGGCAATACTGAAATCCTAACCAATTGTACTTTGACCATGTTTTAACATCTGCTCAATTTTGAAAAATCTGATTTTTTATTTTTGAAGTTTCATATTTATAGTAAAAATATAAAGATAGTACACAAGTTCTCATATACTCCAGAGCCAGTTCTCCCTCTTATTAACTTCCTTCACTCCCAGTTGATGAATTTGTATTGATACTTTATTCCTAATTAAAGTTCAAACTTTTTCTAATTTCCTTGGCTTTCACCTGGCGACCTTTTTCTATTCCAGGATCCTATAGGTAATACCGTATTACACTTAGGTGTCACGTCTCCTCGAGATCCTTTCCCGAGAATTTCTTTGCTTTTCATGATCTTGATGGTTTTGAGCAATAGTGGTCAGGTATTTTATAGAATGTCCCTTAATTAGAACGTGTGTGTGTGTGTGTGTGTGTGTGTTTCATGATTTAGAATGGGATTATGGGTGTTTAGAAGGCAGCTCTTAATGGAAGTGCCATTCCCAATTGTCAACATGATTTATTACCAGTGATACTAAACTTGATCCCCTCACTGAAGCAGTGTGTGACAGGTGTCTTTGCTATAGTACTGCTCTCCCTTTCTGTACTATACTCTTAGAAGAAAGTCACTATGGGGAGTTATGTTTATCTTTTTGAGGCTGGAGTATCTACACAAATTATTTGTAATGTTGCACAGGAGATTTATCCGTCTTACTTATTTATTCATATCAGTATGGACTCTCAGATATTTATTTGGTTAGATTGTTCTAATTGTTTTGACCATTGGAAGCTCTTTAAATTGACTCCTGTATCCCTTTGATATGCCATTATGTTTTATTTTTCTTTTGTTTTTAACAATTTCTTACTTTCAGACACTACAAAAAGATGCTGCAGGCTTATCTGATATATTTCCTACTCTAGTCTTAGAATCAACCATTTCTCTGAGGAACCTTTATTAGACAATGATATCAGAAACCACAATGTGAAATGGAGGTATTTTTGTAAGTCCTGAGGAGTCATTGCTTCCTCACCCTCTCAGCTGATAGCAAGGAAACACATGTATGTGCAAAAGGTGTATGTATACATGTCTATGAATATTTCAATGAAGTATCTGATTATTTACATTTTGGAAGCAGGCACAGGAGAATAGCCTTGGTTTTCCCCCATACTTTCTGTATATTGAATATCATACAAATTAGAGGACAATCAAGATATATTAAATAATAGTTTAAGGGTAGAGCAAGGTAGAGATTGGAAATAATATCTTTAAAATATATTCAAAACCAGAGGTCCCTGAAATCCTCAGGCTGAATTATGTCTGCACATGTATTCTATTTGGCTCCCAAAGGACTTTTAAAACTCTTTCACTAATGTGAAAAAATTGAGAGATGACAAACACAAATATTGATTTCTAGATTCTTTTGAAAATTTGTCAGGTCTGAGCCCATATTATTTATAGTGTTCTTATACCAAATGGTGGTGCAAATCTTGGCAAGGATTGCATAAGCTCCAGTTCCCCAGCCCATTTACTCATCCCCATCCCAGCCTCACTGTCTTCTGGACACTGGGGAGCCATCCCAGGCCCCATCCCACATGGACTGCTGTTTTTCCTCTAGTAAAGAAGGAAGGAAAATATTTCTTGAACCCATGGCTAACAAATTTGGAAAATGAGATAGAGCATTTTCCTATGTATAAATGAAAAAATAACCCTATTTGTTTAATACACAAACTATGACTACATTAAAATAATACTACTTAAAATTCCAGGGAAAAATAAGCCCAGCCCACTAAATTTGGACGTGTTCCCTAGTCCTTGGTTTTCCAATGGTGATCGGAACATAAATCAGCCTTCTTGCCACTTCTACAAAATGACTTCATTAAAAATATGAAGCAATAGAAATTTTGGATTTTGATGAATAGGCTGTTACTGTATGGCCTAGATTTTAAAATTTTAGAAGACATCTACAATGAAAGAATATGATTTTTTTCCTCAGGCAATTTTCATGCATCTTGAACCATTTTTTTTTTTTTTGGTTAAAGGCCAGTGATAAATAATTTAGTCATGATATGTAATACACACTCTACTTCTATATTTGAAGCACTGTGCGTGTGTTTTTACTTGTGGAGATCAGTTCAATTAGTTTATTCAGAAGGGACAGAATAAAGAAAAGTTTCATTAATTATAGAATAAAGATTTCCCATAAGCTAATATATGAAATATAAATCCAGCATTTTTTTTGACATTTGACTTCTGTTTTTCAAAATGAAGAATATTATTAGACAATAAAAAGTTTAGATCACAAGTTAAAATGAAAATAAAATCCAGATTGTAAGCTGCTGGGAAAGAAGCAAGCTTTCTGCTTTCTGTATTTTACTGACTGAACCAAATCAAATATATTTGGCAAGACAATGGATTGGTGGCAAGTTGGCAGAAGAAATGAATTATAATTACCTTAATAAGAGCAAATTTAGTTCAAATTCCAAATATAAAAATTAATATAGTGTGATATAAAATCAATAAATATTATATAAAATAACATTGAAAAGTATGAAGAATAAATCAGCTTTGGAAATTTGACTCCTCCAACTTCTGAATGCCCCATATCAGTGCATCATAGGATTCCATAGTGTTTGTGTGTATTTGTCCATATATGAAAATATACAAGCATAAGCTTTCACCAGATTTGTATGAGTATGGTATTTTTTTGTACATATATTTATTTATAGAAAAAAGAAAAAATCTACAACTTCCCAATATGAGTACCATTTAAAATATTTACAGCCATAATACACATAGAAAATGATGTTTACATGTATATACACACATAAATATACAAATTTATACGTATTTTTAACCAAAAATTTTTATGTTAGAAGATATACATTAACACTCAGAACAATTCTGTTGTATAGAACAATATGTTGGATTTTTAAATACAAATTAATTCTCTAGGAACATATGCAGCAGTAGATTAGCATTTGAAAAAAATAAATCTGATGAATATAGCTAAAATAGAATCTGCACTTTTGAGAAACCATAACTCAAGTAAGGAGCATCCAGGGAATGAATATGTCTGACGAACCTGTCCCTCTGCTAGTCTTCATTACTGAAGAAAAAGCTTTCACCTTTTCTAATACCATCTGGTTTCCTGTCCAGGGTCTATCACTTCAAAGCTATAGGAATTACTGTGAGCTTGTGTCATTTTACCTTACGGGGATGATACTGTGTGTGTTGAAGATTAAGTGGATCAAGAATGTTACAGTACAATACTTAGCATTGAGACTATTAAGTATTCAACAACCTTCTAATTGCTACCTCAACAATTACCACTATGCTACCACCACTGTAAACACAGTCCTTTTGAACTGAGTTTTCTTTTATAAAATAGAATAAAAAACAGCAGCATCCTAAATCACAAATTCTTAATCTGGAGATTTCCCAAATGTGTAGATATACCCATAGTCTTTTCAACTGGAGCTGAAACAATTGATAATAATAAATCACCAAGTAGAGCACTAGCTTTTTTTCACTTCACTGTAAGCAACATGTGTAACACAAAAGAATAGGATTTGTCAAAAGTCATTGCAGTACCTCATTTGCAAGCTTAAGTAGTATTTCTCTTACCACGCAGGTACCCTGCAGCTTCTTGGAGCATTCAAAGCCCTGTGTTACTGTTACAAAATCTTGCCTGTGCAGCAAGATTTTGTCATGAACTATTTCCATCATAAATGACATATTACTTAAATTTTCTGGTCAGGGAAGAAAACAAATTGCTGAAGGGGTTGAAGTAATAGTATGCTAAATCATGACCATCCACAGTAGGTTCTGTTTTTTTGTTTTTTCTTTTGGTTGGTCTGAATTAGAACTGAGGTGTTTTTTAAATTAAGTCAGTCCTTTATTCATTGCCGGTAACCATAATTATAAACTGAAATCCCCAAATAGAAATAGAAAGATAACATTATGAAAAACTATGTCTTGAACTGAAGATTTATTATATACATTATAAATATCCCAGTTAACCCAAGTTTGTGGGGCAGAAGGTATAGACACTGTCTTTACCGGCCAAGAACTTTCCAAAGCTTTGCAACTAAATGATTCTCATAACTTCTCAGTCTATTCATTTCAGGAGGTTAATGAGGTATGCAGGAGTTAGTGTTATTACTAATAAATTAATTGGGATTAGGAGGATTTCATTTTGTAAGTCTTTGACCTGATTATCCACTCCATCTCTCCTTTTTTTTTTTTTTTTTTTTTTGGCAAACCTTAAGAGATGTCCTTAGAACAGTTCGCTTGTGATTTATGATATAATTTGCTTCATTTTCCCAGAATTTGACTTGGTGTTTGGCAACTTTGAAATTCCCAGAGAGGAGTTTTCATGTAGGTCTTTAAAAAAATCTTTTCATCAAATGTGCATTTGCTTCATGCAAAACTGTTGAAAATTATGTACTCCAATATAGTATAGAAATTGCTAAGAAGTTATATTTACATTGTCAACTACCAGGAATTTTCAGACTTAAGTTGTAGTTTCTGTCACTTCTGTGAAGGCTACTGGAGGGTGAGAGGATGTGGTATTAACCAAGCAGTATTAATAACTCTCAGAATGCTATGAATGAGATGCCAGGTACAGCAACCCATCTGGATTCCAGAGAACATTGAACAATATGTAATTTTTGTATTTTTTTTTTTTTAATTATTAAAAGAAGAACTTTTGGGAAAGGTGAAGTGATTCTGTATGGGTGTGACCTTGATAGACTAAGATGGGGGAGGGGCAGTGAATGCATTTATCTTTCTCTACTTCCTTGCTCAGAAAGAGACACCTGAAAGAAAACAGAGAAACAGTAACTCCAGTCTTCAAGGCAGGATAGGTACTCCCAAAATTTGTCATTTTATGAAACAGTTCCTGAACTTCTGTGATTCTGTCACCAATGGTTGGCTGGTAATATGATTTTTCTATCTTCTTTTTTATCTACTTTCCCTTTTCCCCCTCTGTCCCTAGGCTAGACCCTCTTCAATTCATATAAAGTTACCTACCTGTTTTGCTTCTTGGAATTTCTCCTACCTCTCTGGTTCAGTTCATTCTTGAATCTCAGGAGATTCATTCTTCGATAATTTTGTAGCTCCACAAAGGAAAAGACTTCAATGACATCACATCACCATCAACCAAGTCAAATGAAACACTATCAGTTGGTGCCCAGGGTTTCTATGATTAGAGGCTGCCAACACTTTCTGGCATTTCTTCCACTTGTTTCCCTAAATAGCATACTCAGTATGAGGCAGACTAAGCTCTACACTGTACATCTTTAATTTCTTTATCTTGGAGTAGTTGCTGAAGTATCTTTTCAATTGTTCTTTCCAAAACCCCAACCAGGGATTCATGGGCAATGAGCACTCAATTAACATTGTTCTATTGATTTTGGCAATAAATTAGGTGGATGGTTAGAAATTATATGAAATGCATTTTTACTCCTGTGCATTATATTATTTGATTTTCTCTCATTTTTCATTATTATTCTTATAAAAATATTAATGGTATTGGGCTTCAATAAAAGTATCAATTATTACTTAATATTTGAAGCCATGGCTAGTAAGGTTGTTTTTCAATTTCTTTAAGGGCACAAAATTAATTAATAGAAATATGGGTTTTTAAAAAATATGTACTTAGGTTTATAATCTTTCAAAAACAAGTTCTCTTTTTCTCCTCTGATTTTTATGAAGTTGTCTGTACCAAGATGATACTGTTATTTTGGAATGTTGATGTGGTAGGAAACTTCTACTTATGTCTCTAGAAACTAGGCCATGATTACATATCATAAAAATAGATACAAAACGTGGCTATTCTGGCCTCTTGAGGTCAGATAACTTTGCTATGAGCATGTTTAATCACAAGTCTGTACATCTCCATGACTTATTTCTTTTTCTAATAACAGACATTTTTAATATATGACAATTAAAATCTGAAACTCTATGAATGAATGGATACCTTATGATCCAAATTTATTTCCCCTGGAATTCACCCAAAGTTCAGTATTTGTATTTTTTTTTTAAATTACACAAAGTATTAATTCATTTCAAATATTTGATATTATGAGAAATCAATAATTATTGAATCACACATAGAATTTCTCCATTTTTCTTTAATTTGTTTTACCAAGTGTAAGAGGTAAATTTAATTAAAAAACTGAATCACACCAGAGAATTGTTGTTACAACTCAATTCCTTAGTGTACTTTTTACCATTAAAGTTGCTAGTTTCTGGATTTGCATGTTTTTGGATAAAAGTGTGTTTCTTGGAGGATAATTGCATGAAAAATCACCATAGACATTCTCTCTCCTGGTGGTCTGGTGCATATAGATTGTCTTGTTTAGAGCTCCAAGTTTTGTTGCTGGTTTTGCTCAACAGAAACCCCAAATCTTTACTCCTCACACTTCAGATAGAGCACTAATATCCAGAGTATACAAAGAACTAAAAAAATTAAACAATAAGAAAACAAATAACCTCAGTATCTAATAGCAGCTCAAAAATCCATCTTTGACCCTAAACCTTTTGTTCAATAAAGTATCCCAAGATTTTCTAACTTGTTGTCTTAATACAATATAATTCATTATTATTTTTTTTTTTTTGGTATAGCCAAGAACTTTTTAAGCAAAAGTGAAAATTTCTCACTGAATTTCCTTATTTTTGTGAAAAAATTTTAAATTGTTTAAAGGGAAAATTTTTTAAGGGCAAAAGGAATGCTTTTTAATACCTTTTTTTGTGTGTGTGTTATTTGATGAAAAATCTCATAGGCAAAACAGATCATTGCCCCATTACGTGAACTTTAAGTTAATTTAGCTGTCAAAGTCATTCCCCTCTTCAAAAAAAAATTTTTTTTTGAAATTACTTTTATAGTGACAATATTTAAAGTTGATAATGTTTTTTTGTAAACGTTGAAATTACAATCCAACGTCTTCCTCTAAATCTTAGCAGAAATGAAGTCTGAATAAATATATAATACAGTTAATTTTCTCTTTGATTCCTAATTTGAAAATAACTTCCTAGACTATATATATATATATATATATATACACTATATACTATATAGTTGTCTATTATGAAATGGAACAAAGGGAACAAAAAATATCCTTCAATCATCATACATATTTCATACTTAAAACACTTTTTCAAGCTTTAACAGTCTAGGTATGGGCTGGGATCTTTTTGGTAAAACATAAAGGATTTTTGTTTTTCCTGCCAGTTTATAAAGGCATAGAAAAACAGGTTGAGGACTTAGTTGATAGCCTTTCAGCTTTAGTAACTATAGCCATCTGTTTTCTGTAAGGCAGTTGTTTTTTCTTGTTAAAGTCTCTGTGTGAAGTGTTTTTCTTGAGATTTCTTTTTCTTTTTTTTTTTGGTCTGTGAATTCTTCCCAGTGATAAAACACACCATGGGGCCATAAAAGCACAACTGGATTCTGGGAGTGCTTTGCAACTTCTCATATTCACATTCAAACCTCACTGTTCTAAATTGGATCTTTTTCTATCCAGGGAGATTCATTTCCAATATACCAAAGGGTATTAATGATTAAAATGATTTTAATTGAAACCTGTTTGCACCTTAAAATGGATGATTATTGAGAGTTCAGGTTTATGGTAGATCTCAGAGGGAAAGTTTCCTATGAAGGAAAATACCAGTTAGCTCTGTGTTATGAAGAGCAGGCAGAAAATACATTTTTCTCTAACAACTGGACATAAGGAAGGAAAGGTACCAACTGTACATAAGGAATAATGGTTTTCTTGTGTCTTCCATTTAAAGAAGGTAGTGCATTATTGGAAGTGCTGTTGTAAGGACAAGAGTAATTTCTCCCAACTGTGGCAGCAAATTACTGGAGAAATTTCCAAGAAGTATTGATTTTCAGTTTCAAAGCAAAATCAAAATCCCTAGAGGTATAGTTTAGGAATCAGCATTAAAAAAAAAAAAAATCCTCTGAGTGCAAAGTTAGGTTTCAGAAGCATCAACTTAAAACAAAATCAAGGCTGAGATTTAAAACAAGATTTAAAACCCTCAATTTGAGTGACACACAGTATTTAAAATCACAAAACACATAATTTTTATGGGATGGATTTTGGGTAAAATCTTTGAATTAAAGAAGAACTGAAAGATCATAAATATATAGTTTTAAAAATAACCTGAAACTTTAAATGGCTCCGAAAGATAATACTGGGATTTGCCTCTCTATCCTGCAAGCACAATACCACCTACTTTTTAAAATTATAACTGACAAAATGTGGGTTATGTTGGCAGAAATCGCAAAATATTCTTCCTTGACTTAAAAGCCTCTTGTCAAGATGCCATGCAATTGGCTTCAAAACTCCATCTGTGATTAAATTAAACACAGGTGTATTGCTTCTGGCAGGTACTCAAGGTTTTGTGGCATTAACAGGATCAATTAATTGCTACAGTGGCTTTGCTGGGTATCATATGCTAAATCAGAAAAAATCCTCTTGCCCTACAGAAAACATTTAATTTCTTCCCTATTCTTATTACTGTTGTTGTTAAAGTCTTCTGTTTTGTGATATTATTTATATGGGCAGACTTGAAGGTTTCTATTGTGATCATAGTCCTATGTGAATGGATTTCCACCAAATATAATGTAATGCATGATTTCTCTCTTCATCCTTGTTCTATTCCAGATTCTGATAGGACCCTATGGGAGGGAGTGAGGTGAACATGAATCTGCACTTGATATATCTACAGATAAATGAGGTTGAGGCAGGCAAGACACTCTGGGAAACTTTGTACAAAGTAATAACATTTTTTGTTTGAGTAATACATATTCATTTTTTCAAACAACTTTCACATCTATTTGATTTTGAGAACAATCTTCAGAGAAGATATATTATTCCTATTTTTAAGATGAAAAAATTTGATGATCAAAGAGGTCATTTGCCAAAGCTTACATAGCAAGCAATTTTCAGTGCCAGGGTAAAAAAAAGCAAAATACCACAAAAAGCTAGGTTTCCTCAACTCCTTAATTTCCATTGCCCCTACCTCACTTTACCTCTTTGGGATTTCCCAATGATTAGTTTCATAGTCAGAAATATATCTGGAAGGCTTATTGCAAATTTTCTCTTTCTCCATTCTTGATTCTCTTGGTACGGATTGGCAAAGTCCTACTCACACTGAAGATGGAGTTGAAGAAAGAACACCAAAGTGCATTCAAAATCTATGGTGCACATACCTGAGGCTGACATTTTCTGCAAGCCTGCCCCATTCCCCACCACTCAATGTCTTTTTTCTCTTCTTTCTTTTTTATTTCTCTATCTTCCTTCTAACCATAGTGAATTACATATAGAATTACATATAGTGAAATACACCTGGTTGCTGGATAAATTTAACTTCTTTCTTAAATCTCAGTTGACACATCACTTCTACTAGAAAGGCTAACCTCACTGTCCCACGAAACGCCTTAAACAATGTTGGCATGCTCCCTTAGCATCCTGTATTTAATTATATACTTGTCACTATATACTTAAATTGCTTGTCTTCCTCTTTAGACTATGGCTACATGGAATTAGAATGATGTCTTTTTTGTTGTTGTTATTCATCTTTAGTACCTACTAGAGAGATGGCATATAGTAGGTGCTCAAATGAATAAAGACCTTCTACTCTCTCTGCTCCTGGTTTTAGCATTCCTTGGAGTATTCCTGAGGATAGTTCTTTGGAGACCCTGATCTGTTCCCTGATTCTGCCAAGGGCATAGCCTCCTCATAGCACACTAGATTATGTAATTATCATTTGTTAAATGTGACCATTTTTGTTATTGGTGTTATTAGTCCCTTAGTTTAAAAAATTATCTTACTTTAATGCTACCTCTCTAATGGATATTAGATTTGACTGTCATTCTAGGAAACAATTTTTTCCTCATAAGTTTCAGAAGCCAAAGATCTAATTTCCTCTTTCTTCTTAAGACATTCTGCAGGATATGCTACTTGATGTCCTTTAATTGCTACAATATTTTCTTGAAATCCACTCTTGTTTAGCAACATGGAAAGCAATAAAATTTTACAACTTTTAATTTTAAGGAAGAGGAATAAAGTTTTAATAAAAATCTTAATGATATTTTTAAATACAAAATATGAATTTGGTGTTAATAATCAAATATGCTGTAAATTTTCTATGTTCTCTTCCAATTATGTGAAATACTACCATTGTAAATACCCTAATACCCTACATGTACACATATACTGACTTAGATAACATGCATTTTGCTAACGTATCAATGCCCTGACTTTTTTCTTTACTAATATTAGTTGTTTTTTTTTTTTTTTTTTTTTTAAACTGGGTATTGAACCTAGAGCCACTTAATCCCTGAGCCACATCCCCAGACCTTCAGACCATTTTATTTTTTGAGACAGGTCTCACTAAATTGATTAAGGTCTTGCTAAGTTGCTTAGACTGGCTTTGAACTTGCTTTAAAGATAGAAAAGCTCAATGATTGTTAGTTTAAGCAAACCAGAATACATTCAAGTCTAACCTAGTTCTTATAAAAGAATCAATTTTTAAGTTAATGACTTTTAAGAAAACTATATATAATGGAGTTTATAATTCATCATACATAGGCTGGCATAAAGTTATGATCTTAGTAGGTGTTCAATACTTGTTGGAAGGATAAAGACCCTCTAGTCTCTTTGCTCATGGCCTTAGAATTCCTTGGTGCATTCCTGTGGATTATTCTTTGGAGACCCCAAACTCTGTCAAAGCCTTTCAGGGCCCCTATCTAGTGCATATTTCACATTCCTTTAGGTTCTGGTTTGCGTCTTCACTCACTCAATAAAGAGTTCAAGGAATCTTAAGTCCAGGGTTCAAAAAGGACAAACAATTTTTCTCCTGATTTTATGAGACAAGTTAGAATAATGTTGAATAAATATGCATACCACTATACCAATTCGATATGAATGTGAAGAATGATTATATTTCTTAGAATTTCTAACTCCCAGAGATATTGCTGGTATAATAATCTTTAAATCTACTGCTCTGTTGGCAATCCCAGATTATGTAAAAGATCTTATTCTGGTATGGTTGAACCTCCACAACATTAGATGGATACTGCTGGTGACATAAATTTTTCTTTGTATCCAGAACATTTTTTTCATATCATTTGATAAGATATATAGTTATGAGTTTGGTTGAGCTCATAATAAATCCCATCAGCATTTATATATGGCAGTGAACCAGAAAATTGCATTAGAGAACTCAAGTCATTGGTACCATAAAAGCATTTAAATTTGCCCAATTATCTTCTATTATATCAATATTCAAATTATCAGATTAAGATTTTTATTAGATCACATGCCATCTTTTAATATTATAAAACAAAATTTGCAATTACACTTATTCCATTTTTCTTTTTATTTCTAATCCTTATAACAGGTCAATTAGATTATGATTAACCTGACAGTTATTAAACAAACAAACAACAACAACAACAACAACAACAACAACAAAAAACCCTAAAACTGTAGCTTGGTCCTTGGAGAATGTTTCTATTTTCAAATCTTGTAGTAAAGATTAAATTGAAAAACAAAACAAAGGAAATACAGTTGGGAACTTTGTAGACTAGTTTAGACTTCAGAAAAATGAAAGAAAATGGAGACTTGAATGTAATGTACTTTTACTGATTTACTTTAAATTCTATTTTTCAATGTTCAATTTAAAAAAATTTTTTCTTCAATGATGCTGTCAGCATCACCTTCTTAGTTAAAATAAAATAGAGAACATAACATATATTGTTTGCTATGAAGGAAGTCATGTTTATTAGAGTGTAAACTAAATATTCTGGGGAAAATTTCATTTCCTGTGCCCTATAAACTAATCTAAAAAAGAACAAAATAATAGTTGGTATGCAATCACTTACTACCCATTCTCATTAAAATGCCTGGAAGTTTATTCATGTCATGGAGATGGTTTCCCTCCATCAATATCCTGCAAGGCCTCAGGAAAGCGAGGGGAATTTTTACCGGATATTAGGATGGTAACATTTGGTGGCTACACAAGCAAAGCACCAGGAAATGAAATATTGACCATTAAGAGTTGGGAGCTGAATAGAAAGAATGGAATTCATATTCTTAATTTCAAGTTTCAGTTGCTTCTCTTTGATTATGAGTTAATTTTTGCAAAATTCATCTTAATCTCTCCCTTTTCTTATTTCTAAAGTAAACCATGTTTTACCTGTCCCCCTCCCCCCGCCCCTTTGGAATCAATATAGACTGTTGCTCTTTATCTTTCATATGGGCTCTTTTAGTCAATTTATCACATTTACTTATTCAAATCTACACAGTATGTGTACCTTATCCCTTGCATTGTTAATCAATTTCTGTATATTTTCTACGTATCTTTTCTCTTCATTCCTAGAATTACTATTTGTCTTAAATCCAGTATAACATTTCAACTAGTGGTCTTTTGTGTCATCCTGCTTCCAATCTGTCATTAATTTCATTTTTTATGTCTCAGAAAGCCACTTACACATTATTCTATTAATTAACTTTATTCATCGATTCAACAAACATTTATGGGTTGACTTCTACATCCAGTGAATCTGGCATTATTCTACACATGATATACAGAGAATTTGCATGTTCTCTGTTTGAATAAATGTATAGCCCAGTAGAGTTTGCGTGTAAATAAACAAGTGTCACAGAATGTCACAGGCACTTTGTTAGGTGTGTGGAAAAACTGAGATCAGGGCACAGACAAAAGAATAGTCAAATTTCAGGTGGTAAGTCATAAAAACCTTACTAGGGGCAGAGGTATCATTTTAAACAAGAATTCTAACGCCTCTTTTTCTTGAAGTTAAACCATCCCCTCCTGATCCTACCTATATGACCTGTTTCCCATCCTCTCCTGCCTCTTTTATGTGGTTTCCCTGTCTCCTCATCTTCATCTTAAATTCCTCATCTTTTCCAAGGCCTGCTCAAGAACCCACTTCCTTCCATTCACCCCTCCTTGGACAATTTCAGCCTATAGTGATCTCCTCTTTTCAGATTTATTATATCCTCAAACCTAGTATTTTATACAGACTATTTTCTGCCTTTACTAATTGTAGTCATTAGGGAAATAACTGGAAAGAAAATACACTTGGAAAAATTAGCGAATATTTGTCAAAAGCCTAATATTTAAGTACTTCCCATTTATTTTCTCAATAAAACCCCTTCTGGAGTACATTGCGCATCTTTTACTTTAGAATCTCTCAGGCATGGGACATAATCAAGGCTATAGTAAGTAGACTCTTCATAAGTACTTAAGTAGTATCTAAATGGGTATAAATGGATTTTCTAAATATAAAAGTAGGTATTTGATATCCTTATTATTAGTAGTATTTACTAAATTATAAACTAGCATCCAAGGAAGAAACTCAGATTCTTTCAAACAAGACATTATACATTATTATTTTTTTTTTGTCTAAATAAATAAAATGTCAATGCAGTATGATCCAGAATTCTGTACCTCAACTTGAAAAATGGCAGTGGAACTGGACTTGGAAAAACACGTTTATAGTTTATCCTAGTGTAGCCAGAGTTAGTCATCAGCAACAAATGATTCTTCCCTTTCTTGCTGTGCATGGCTGTCCTGGCTTCTGTAAGGCTGGCTGGTCCTCTGACTGACTGGCCACACTGCTCTACTTCCAAAGCACCTACTCTGGACACAGTGGTTGATTTAGAAACAAAAGTGCTGTTGTTTTTCCCTTAGGCAAGGGGAGAAATGGTAAAGAAATTGAAATAGGAGTCATAGGTTTGAGGAAGTACCCTGTTTCTTATTTGGCAGTGTAAAGGAATCCATTGCCAGTTACTAGGAGTGAGCCAAGGATAGCAATATTATACAGCTTGGAAGTGAATTTTTGGAAGAAATCACTTTGGATTTTAATTTTCTCATTTAAAAAAGAGTAACCCTCAAAATAATAAATTAAAGAAAGAAAATAAGGAAATGACAGAACTTTAATCACACAACTCTTGACAGGGGAGATGCCTGTCCTAAGTTCTGTAATACCCTGGGTTTGCCTCCAGTTTTATATGTGAAGAATAGTGTTCTAACTACTGCCCTGGAGTCCTTGCCAGTCTTTAAGCTTAGCTCTGTGTTCTCAGTGCTTGGCAAGGTAACAGATAATAAGGATTTGTTGAATAAAAAATGACATCAAAATGCATGCATTATATTATTTTGATGTCTGTTTCAAAAGTCAGTGCATTTATTTTATAATTTGGAAAAATTCTTAATGCTGAAGGCATTGAAAGAGTAAAGCATCCAAAGAGAACTAAACCCACAGAGGAGATCTCAGTACTGTGGTTTTAGACATTCTAGCTGCTATATCCTGAGGGTTCATTGGATGATGTACATTTGGAGATTTCTCCTTTCTCCCTGCTGTGTACTCAGACTGTCCAGATCCTAAGGGTTTGAAAATATGTTCCATTATGAAAAGGACACTGAAGGACAGTTAAGTCGCTGACGAGGTCTTAATAAAATTTAATGTCATTCAGAAGTCTGTATTCCTTTCACTCCTAACTTATTTGACATCTGTTTTTATGAAAAATCTTTATTCCCCAAATGATTGAAGATTGTTTTTGTTTTGGAGTTTAGGAAATCTTCAGACTGGTGTTCTTTTTTTAAAAAATTAATATTTTTATTAGGTATATATGACAGCAGAATGCATTTTGATTCATTATATACAACTGCAGCACAACTTTTCATTTCAGTGGTTGTACACAAGGTAGCGTCACACCATACCTGCAGTCATACATGTACCTAGGATAATATCCATCTAATTTCACCATCTTTCCTGCTCCATGCACCCTCCCCACCAGACTGGTGTTCTTAAGACTTAGTTGCAATTACTGAAAATTAATAGCCATAAGTAAAGAGTTCTCAAAACACAAAGAAAGATTTTCAGGATAAGGATCAATAATTCAAAAATCTCCAACAGACATAGAGGTTAATGAGAAAATACCATTGAATTTATGAATCATCATACTACAGTGATGGGGCTACATCAATGTTTATAGTAGCTTATCTCTCAATAGCTAAGTTATGGAACCAACTAGGTGCCCTTCAACAGATAAATGGATAAAGAAAATGTGATACACACACACACACACACACACACACAATGGAATATTACTCAGCCATAAAGAGAAATAAAATTATGGCATTTGCTGGTAAATGGATGGAACTGTAGACTTTCATGATAAGTAAAATAAGCCAATCCCCCTAAAACCAAAGGCTGGATGTTCTCTGATATGCAGATGCTAACTCACAATAAAGTGGGGGCAGGGGGTGGTGGTAAGGGAAGAATGGAAACACTCTGAATTAGACAAAGGGGAATTAAGGGAAGGTAGGGGGGATGTGTATAAGAAAGATAGAATGAATCAGACATTACTTCCCTATGTTCATATATGAATACATGACCACTGTATCTCCACATTATGTACAACTACAAGAATGGGAACTTAAACTCCATGTGTGTAAAATATGTCAAAATACATTCTTCTGTCATGTATAACTAAAAAGAACAAATTTAAAAGGGGGAAAAATTCATATGACAAAATCTCAATCCCCAAGGTGATGGCATTGGAAAACAGGGCCTTTGGGGAGGTGATCAGGTCATGAAGTCACATGGATGAGATTAGTTACCTTATATAATATGTGCAAAGAAACTTGTTTACACTTTCTACCATATGGGGATACAGCAAGAAGTTGTTGTCTATCAGCCAGAATACCTGAATACACTAGACCCTCAATCTGGCCTAATCTAATACCATTCCAGTCTCCAGAATGGTAAAAAAAATAAATTTGTTTTTGTTCAGCTTAAAAGAAAAAGAAAGAATTGAGTTTATGAATAGCAATGTGTATGTAAATTTTCCAGAATGTACTACTGAAATACACATGTGTACAAAATTATTCTTTTATCAGAATGTTTCATTACCTTTTCAGCTTTGGTGTATATTGTTTGTTTCTGACAAGACAGGTGGACTCCTAATGGCTCATTGGCTGATTCAAAGTTTGCTCTTTTAGTAGACAAGTATATACTAAAATCTGGTGGAGAAATAAATATTGACTAAATAAATTGAGCAAAGCTTCTACTTCTTTTTGCAGATTGACAATTTTGGAGGATTAACTTGCAGCAAGACTTTATGGCAAATTTATTTGTGATATCCCTGAACATTTCTTTTTCCCAAAAAATGAAGGCTCATGAATTTTGCCTTTTCCTCTATGTTAATAAGTAGAGAACTGAGCCATACTTTGCTTTATTAATTTTGTTTTATTAATTTAGTAATAAGTAGTTAACTGGCAAACAATCTAATTAATATGTCCTTTTATTCTGTCCTTAGTTTAATAAGTATTCTGTATTTTTTCCTGATGTCAATACTTGCTAACCACTGTGTTAGCACAAGTAAGCATTCTATAGCTAGTTGGAATAAAACAAATTATCACAAGTTTTGTAAACTCTAAATCATCCCATAAATATGTAAAGAAAGTTACAAAATTAAAATATGAATTAAATGATAATGATTAATTTCAAAATTTAAAAAACCTGAAAGGAATAACATTAATTATTAATAACCTGATGCTTTTGAAATTCTAATGAGACTTATGCATATTCACATTTCATCTTTGCAATAGTTCTAATTTTGTCTCCATTTATTTATTAAGGAAAACAGAGCTCTTCAGAAGAACATGAAATTATAGTCAAAACTTTGGATTTCAGTATTTGTATTTTTCCTATCAAATAGTAGGATAAGAAAATATCTCTAGTTTAATTCTGTTGGTTTGCTAAAGAGACTTCTAAATCTTCATCCATGAAGTGAAATTATAAAGGAAGAAAATGTCATAGTTGTTGGTCTTCTGGTCTCCTTCCCTTGTCCCTCTCCCTCGTCCCCCTCCCCTTCCCCCTTTGCTTTTCTTATCTTTTGTTCACCCTATAAGCCCAGAAGTTTCCCAGTGAAGAACTTTGCTGTACATCTAGAAAGTTATTAACATAATTTTCCAGTGAAGGCAACAATTTCTCTTTCTCTTACCAAATTTTGCTATGACATCCAGCCGACTTTGAGATTGATACACATTAAGTCTTAAACCTACAAGTCATAAGTTGGATTTTATGAATCATAAATATTCCTTATAAAGGACAAATTGAATATGAAGATTGATAGATAGACTTAGGTTCTGGAATGATTATAGTCTCACCTAGAGTCCGAAATCTTCTGTGGAAGTGACATGGGAATGCCAGAAAGAAGGGTCAAATCCATTTTTATTTTCCATTCTTGTTAAGGTTTAGATATGAGATATCCTCCAAAACCTCATTATATGAAACAAGGCAAGAAAGTTAAGATGTGAAATGATTGGGTTATGAGAGCCTTAACCTATCAATGAATTAATCCACTTGAATGGATTAACTGGGTGGTGACTATGAGCAGCTAGGGTGTGACTAGATGAGGTGGGTCACTAGAGGCGTGCCTTTGGGGTTTATATTTTGTCTCTGCTTCCTGATGCCATGTTCTGAGATGCTTTCATTCACCATACCCTTCCGCCATGATGTTCTTCTCACCTTGGATCCACAGCAATAGAGTTGGCCATCTGTGGATGAGACCTCTGACACTGTGAGTGCCAAATAAACTTTTCCTTCATGTCTAAAATGGTTCTTGTCAGTTCTTTTAGTCTCAGCAGTGAAAAAGCTGACTAAAACAATTCTTCATTGATACCACCTATGTTTTAATAATTTCAAAGTAGATTTAAATTGTATCTATGTAGATCAGAACAAAATTGAGTATTAGTTGAGGTTGCTAGATATATCCAGGTGGATAAAATTAGCAAATACACCTTCTGGATGGAAATACTAGTCCTGCTCTCCCTATATCCACCACCATCCCCTACTACCAGCATGCATTTTCAGGTAGATAGTGAAGAAAGAGGCAGCCCTTTGAATTCGCTTTAGGAATTTCCTTGAAAATATTTCAGAACCCTCAGTAGTGAAATGAATTGGATCAAAAAGCCTTTAAGAACTGTAGAATGTTTAGTTGATTGCAAAAGAAATTTCAATTTGTTAAAGGGTAAGGGCAGTGAATAAAGAATGAAAATTGGAAGAAATAAGTTGACTACAATATCTAGTTATTCCTTAGAGGCCCAGTTTTCTCTGACAAGGAATATAAGAAGGGAAGGCAAATGAAACTGTGAAGAAATAACAAGATACAGAGTTGATGATGTCTTGTCTTTAAAACCATTTAATTTTATAGAGATGTGTGTATTTCATACTGAATAGTATCTTAAAACACAATAGTACCTCAAAGTAATAAAAATGAGTAAAACTATATGTTCATCTTAGATAACATATCTGTAATATTAATACATAATCTCACAATTCAATGTATTTTATATTCCTGTAGTTATGACTCTCATCCAAATAAGCAACTAAAAAGAAGATTTTCTTTAAAAACCATGTAATAGTTCAGGTCTGAAGCAAATCATTTTGCATCCAATTTTGTCCGAATCATTTCCTTATTATTCTTACAATTTGCTTTAGATATAGAAGTTCCTTTTTAATTCACCAAAGAGTTTTACAAAATAACTGTATCACCTAAAATGTCTTGAACTACAACTAATATTCACTAAATTAATTCAATAACTATTTTTTTGAGTATCTACTATAGTTCTGACACTATTCTAGGATATTAGGACATGAATGAAATAAAACAGTAAATTATATGTCCTTACAGAGTTAGGATTCCTTCATGAAGAGGCAAAAATAAATATACTACATCAAATGATATGGTATGTTTGAAAGTGATAACTACTACATAAAAAGAAAAAAAGAAGAAATCAAAGAGAAAAAGACAGCTGGGAGTGGTGGTACATACCTGTAATCCCAGTGGTCCTGAAGGCTGAGGCAGGAGGACTGTGAATTCAAAGCCGGTCTCAGTAACTCTGCAAGACCCTGTCTCTAAATAAAACACAAAAAGGGCTGAGAATGTGGCTTAGTGGTTGAGCACCCCGGGGTTCAATCCCTGTACCAAGAAAAAAAGAGAGGAGTGGGGCAAGACTAAGAATTGTTGGATTGAGAGTGTCATGTTTGTGTGTGTGTGTGGGGGGGGGGCGGTAATTTGCTGCCTTTTCTAAGATTGTCAAAGTAAGCTCTATGGAGAAACTAGCATTGCAGCTAAGACTTACAGGAGATGAAGGAAATCTATAAAGTAGATATTATATAATGATATGTTACTTACATAATTTATCTCTGGACTCCATGGAAGCCTTGAGACTGTGCTTCAAAAGAGAAATGGTTAAACATGTTTTTGGCTCTCCCTTTTATATCAAGGAATATCATGGTGGAGAGAGATGAACTGGACAAAGTTTTTTCAAAACAACTCAAAATTGTTTATGTATTTAGGGGGGCACAGCCTTGGTCATAGCACATGCACTGACTTAGGCTTTGAGGATTAAATTTAAGCATGAGACTAGGGTTTGCTAGTGTGTAGAATAGAAGGTGGACTCAGTTCTCTTTGTGGTGTTTTTGCAGCTATGCAGGAGTTTGAGCCATGTGTTCAGAAAAAAAAAAAATCTATGTCAAATGCATTAGCTGCTTGAAATTCACTCTTCCAGATAGAATCGTAGATGAGCATTGCATGTGTAATATCTGTAGTTCTAGTTTCACATTTTGGCCACATTTAGATTTCCCAGTGGAAAGAAACCAAGGCAGTCCCTAATATGAATTTTTCTTTTTTATATTTTCCATTTTAAGTAAAGTAAAAACAGCAGTTTTACTGGTTAACTGAAAAGCCTTGGCACATGAGGTTGAAATGCATTTAATGGCTTCATTGAAGAAGCCACCATCTTCACAATTTATTTAAACATGCTTTATGTGTATGCTGCACTGAAATATTGTGACTTGTCTTCTTTTCACTTTCTTGGATTTCAAGAAAATGTTTAAAAGTTATCTGCTAATAAGCTGGACAATGGCTCATGCCTATAATCCCAGCAATTTTGGAGGCTGAGGTGGGTGGATAGCAAGTTTGAGGCCAGCCTGAGTAACATAGAGACCTTGTTTCAAAACAAAAAAATAAAAGGGCTAGGATGCAGCTCTGTGGTTCAGTCTCCAGTACCACTCAAACAAACAAACAAATAAACAAAATTAATTATTATAATTGTTTTATAATGTAATATGATGGCCCTTATTGGAGCAGAACTTTATTTCAACTCAAATAATCATTGAATGACTGTTCTTACTCAGTTGGTACAAGGAAAGAAGGAGAACATAAAAAGTAATAATTCGAATAAGTAGCTTGGAAATAGACTTACATATAGGGGTGATTATTAGAAAGTAGAACTGTGGAGTAGATTGAAGAACATGAGATTAAAAAAACAAAACAAAAAACAACAACAAAATACCTCCATAGGCCTTCCCCCTATCCAACTACCCACCTACCATCCGACAGACCTTGAGGTTCAGGAGGAAAGAAATTATTAAAGTACGTAGCTGAACCTCTCAACTGGTTGCTTCATATGTTTCTAACTTTTAAAACTTTGAGGATTAGATAAAGAGATAATGGAGGCAGGATCATTGGCATTTGTTCATTAGATTGTAAAGGAAGAAATGAATGCTCTCCCTCATTGCTTTTCCCTTATGGAGCTCAATACTGCTTCAGAGCTGAAGGAAGGGAGAGATTTCCTTGGAAGAGTCTCTGGAACCCAACCATCAGCTGGAGTTTTTCTATGAATTGTTGAAGGCTGACTGTGGCTTGGTCCAGAGTCATACATGAGATGCTTTGTTGCTACCTCCTTTGTGACAGTTGAAAGACTTTCATAGTCAGGGAAGCTTTAAATAATGTCAATTCAGACCTTCACAACCCCAGAAGGGACATAGGTCAGCTGGCTCAGGAAGGTGATTGTTTAAAATATGAGTTGTTATGACTGACATAGTCTTCCTCTTTTCTGGCTGCCCAGAGGACTGGAGACACCCTTGGCAAGAAAGACCATGTGACTCATTTCCTTTTCATGCTAAGTAAGAGCCCTAAATGCAATCCTCTTTAGGAAGTTCAGGGAAGACAGCTAAAAGTGCTATCTTTTTAATAAGCATATGGATGAACTAGTTATTTTCTTCCTTCATTTCCTTATGCATTCATCAAAGATACACATGCATTTATCAAAGATACTAAGTGTAAAGCTTGCTGAGATGAGCACTGCTCTGGCTCCTAAGCAATTCACAGTCCAATAGGGGCAAATGATTTGGATACACACTCATCTATATAAGAGATTTAACATTCTTGTAACACACAAGCCCTTTACATTACATGTGCAAGGAAGAATTTTAGTTAAGTTTTAAAAGCTAATAGCACTTGGGATGCTTCCACGTTTTAGTCATAATGCATTATTGTGCTATGATCAGAGCTGTACAAATATTTTCTTTAGTTTCTGCAAGTAAGAACTTTAGCCATGTGATTTAGAATTGCCTATCTCTGGGTCAGTCCAAAGGTTTCAATGTGGCCATGTCTATACAGGCTTTTCTGCACACAAAAAATACTGTTTAGGAAGGAATGGAGAGGCAGGGAGTAGCCCATAGCTGGCAAGCAGCCATTCAGAGAACTTTCCAATTGTCTATTATAATAAGGTGGTGGATTTGGTCTGCCATCTAGTGATTAAGAACTGAATTTTAATTAAATTTAAAAGCCTATAAGATTTATGAAAGACAAATCTATGAGAATATGAAACATACAGGACAATTGGGGGTTGATTTCAAATAAAATGTAGTCAGATGAAATACATCTTTTCTAGGGTATCAGTGCCAGGACTTTCATAGAGATGAAGTCATCATACATTCAATTTGTTGAAATGTTCAGTTAGGGGGAAAGAATCTTGTAGCTTGAAAGATAAAATTTGCAAGTACACAAACACAGAATCTACAAAATAAAGAAACTACTATCAGATTTTTACCTGTCCTTCTAAATTTTGAAAAAGTTAACCAGAAATAGCAAAAAATACAAATAGGAAAAAACTGTTGGAGCTCTTTTTCATAGTGTATGAAATACTTGTTTACACAAATACTTTAAGTAAATACATGTGTATTTTTTACTTTTGGGCCCTAGAACAAGGCTTCAGATGTCAGCTTGGGTTAATTTTATGATTTGGTTAGAGGACTCAAGAAGACAGTATTAAATTTCTGAGAATATTATGTGAAATTTTTCTTAGTTATTTTTATTTTACTGTGAAATATGTGAATTATTATGTCACTACAACTTCATGCAATTTTTTTCAACAAATTGGCTACAATTTTGTTTTCTATTTTACTTTTCATTTAAACATCTATGTACAAAACAAAAGGGATGATCTAATTATATGGTACAAAACTACCATGTGGAATTGTGAAAGCTGCTGGACACCCTATATTTTCTACCCACTGTTTCTTTGCATGTGTCTTTCATTCAGACATGAACAGTGAGAGTTTGCTGAGTTTTCAAGCCCTCTGTGTTGTGTGTGGACACTTATGTGGGTCAAGAGAAGGCAGTGAATGTGGTTTTTCATCTCTTTGCCATTTAAAAGCATTCCAACTAAATTTCCCCATCATCTTAAATTTAATTATAAATTTTCAGGGGAGAGAGACCAGAGATGAATCAGACTATAAAACTACCTTTTAACATTTCCATTTAAAGAAAGTAATACAGTGACCCATTTCTTTGCCCCTTGGGTTGAGGTCACCTTGTCCTAAATTTCCCGGAAGAAACTGCCTTTCTATGTGTTAGCACAGGACTGAGAGAGTGTGTCTTTTTAATTCAACCCGGAAGGAGGCCAGAAGAACAGCATTGAGTCACTCCCTGAAAGGTTTCCCACACACTTTAGTGATATCTACTTGTCAACCTTACTGCATGCCATATTGTCTTTGTTTTGTATATTCTCTATCCCCAATATCTATTTCATCAGTGATGCAGCATGTGTCTACATATGTCTCCAATGATCTTACATTTTATTATAATAATAAATTTTATATATTGAAATTTTAAAAATGTTAATTCTATTCAACTAATGTTAATAGATTATAATTTATGTATTATTTTTATTTATTACATAAATAAAAGTAATACTCCACAGTATAATATATGGCATATATTACTATTTTATATATATATTATAGACATTACATTCCACAATGGTAATACATATTTTTGAGGACCTAACACATATGCTTTCAATAGTTTGCATGTTCACTTCTAGACACTTACCCACTTACCTTTCCATAAATGTGTGTGAATGTTAACTCCCTTTCCCCACACCTGCTGTCACCCAGGATGTGGAAGGGAGGAACAAGCTAACTGTGCTCACAGTGTTTTGCATTTTTCAGACCGTGGTATTTAACACTTGTAAATCATATGCCTTTCTCAATCATAAAGCTGAATGAACAAAGTTATTTTTAATTTAAAAAACTATGGATATTATCCTGCCCTCCCCGCCCGTTTTTTTTTTTTTTTTTTTTTTTTTTTGCAGGTCATGTTTTTGGAAATATTTGTCATGGAACACTATGTTGTTTTAAAATGATTATTCAACTAATCATTATGCTCCTTATTTGATATTTACATATCTCATTGATTTTCACAATAACCTTGCAGAAAAGCACATCAAAACATGAGTCCTCTTTTCCTCTTGGTTTTGATGCTTCTGATAGCATTGTGAATATACAGCCAATATTTTGTTTTTTAACTGTGTACCACGTTGTAAAAGTCTTCTGATAATGACATAACATACTAGAAAGAGCATCCTTCTTATAAAATAGCTTACAAACCGTGTATATGTAGTATTGTGCTTTGAAATGATTTTCATTTGCCAAATATCTCTCATAATAGAACAAATATATGAAGCGAAATATTCCATAAAGCACTGAGAAAAATGTTTTACTGGTTTTGTTGATAAGTATAATTGATAAATACAAATTGTATAGGTATGTACTTGGGTTAACATGGCTATCCTAACCGTAAGTAATTTTCATTTAGTTCTGCATTATCATTTGAGTATATTTATATTCCAAATGATATCTTTCAAAAATTGATTATGAATATACATTTAAATTTTATTTTTTCACAGTCCAAAGTTAATACTGTGAGATTAATTTAGCAAACCATTATGTCAGGTTCATTCCACTGCTACAATTTTCCTATGTACATATATAAAAACAACACATTGAATCCCACCATCATGTACATCCATAAGAATGGAATTCTAACTAGATAAGATATATTCCATACTTGTATAATCATATCAAAACGGATTCTATTGTTGTACATAACTAAAAAGAACCAATAAATTAAAAAAACACAAAAATAAAACAAAAGTCTGATTATAAAAAAAATTAGCGAGCCATTATTTAGATTCCCTCCTTCCATTTCCATTTGAGAAATGTTGAGTGGAGGTTCTTCTAAAGATGTAGTGCTAAGCATTGGAAATGCCATGAGGAACAAGGTACTCCTGGTCCACAACTATATGGTGTTTATTATCTAGTGGAGGACATAAGAAAATAAAGTGAAAATAATTTAGATCATTCTAATTGTAAGAAACCAATGAGTAGCTAAAATTCCAAAATTTCAGATTACTAACCTCCTTTTTTTTTTCTTTTTACTTTAGATGAATTTCTTTATGAAGAGTCCTGCACTCAAAATGGCCATATATACTTAAACAAGGACATTTGGAAGCCTGCTCCTTGTGAGATCTGTGTCTGTGACAGAGGACATATTCTCTGTGAAAAGATAGAGTGTGATGAAAATCTCCCTTGTGCTGATGCTGTGATTCCCCCTGGGGAGTGCTGTGCTTACTGTCCAGTGGTATCTGGAGGTGGAAACCCCAATTTTGGTAAGAATGCTCAGGGCCAGCTGAGAATCCATTCCATGAGTCATCTTTCTAGTTTCAATGTTCTTTGCTCTCAGGGTTCAACAATCCAAGAGAATAAAGTAATTTATACAGTGGCCTCTGGGGGTTATGATTTTTCTTGCCTACCTGCTTACCTTCATATTATGTAGAATCAGACAGTAATTTGCTGTGTTTGTAAATATGCAGAGGAATTCTTTTGCTGAATTTTGAGTGATTATGTCCAAATTAAGAATTCCTTGTACCTCTTAAGATGGACATTTGTTACCATATCCACAGTGTTTTTTTTTTCTTTTTTTTTTTTCTTTTGGAGGTGGGAATTGAAGCCCTTTTAAAATATTTTATTTAGAGACAGGGTCTTGCTAAGTTGCTTAGGGCCTTGCTAAATTGCTGAGGTTGGCTTTAATTCATGATCCTCCTGCCTCAGCCTCCCAAGAGGCTGGGATTACCAAGAGCATTGTGCCAGTGCACTCGGCAAGTGTTTGGTTTTCTGCAAAATCCTTTAGTGCCCAAGAAGAGATCTAAAAAAACACATTTATCTTCCTAGGTACCTGTGCTTCTATAGGACATAGAATAATTATTCCTAACATAATTTAGATGTTTGTTCAAGGTACATTATTACTATTGAATGATAATAAATTTTTGCCAGAGTACTTCTGTTTTATTGATTCGTAAATGAACCTGCTTTTTTATGTTGCTAAAAGAATGGAATGGATTTCTAAAAGAAAAGAACAATATAAATTGCTGATTTTAAAAACATTTTTGAAGAAAAAGTATATGTGTTTAGCAGATTGTATGTATTTGATTAAGAATACATATGTTAAGGAGATTTGCACATAAGGAAAATAAGTTCATATTTGTCTTTTCATGAACTAGGTAAGATTGATTTTACATTTACCTCTTCTCCTCTTGGTTATCATTCAATCGTAACAATGTACCTTGAACAAATACCTAAATTCAGTTTTTAGCACTGTGATAAAATAAATCATAGGAAGAATTTTTAAAAAGAGACATATTTGGGCTACCTGAAGCATATACAGTCTTCAAACAAGCCCAGAAATGAAGTAAACCTGTGGGATAAGTGATAAGTCCCCCTTTACTAGTGAGGGTGATGGTGGGAAACATCAGAAGTCAGCACAACATACAACTTCCTAAGAATAGCTGGTCTGGAAAAGTGTAATGAGTTTTAAGATAAATGATGAAAAACTCCTGCAAACCGTTTTATATAAATAAACTATGAGTAAAAAGGAAATTGAGTTCAGTTAAATCTATGAGAACAAGAACACACTGGTAAATGTGATACCATAGACAAGCTGAAGAATATACTTTACTTATAAAGAAATTCTAGATATAAATAAATAAAATATCAATGATATTTTCCCTGGCTATATCTTCAGACTCAGTGTGTTTTAAAAGTAGAACAAGAGGGGCTCGGGATGTAGCTTAGCAGAAGAACACTTTCTTAGAATATGTGAGGCCTTGGGTTTGATCCCCAACACTCAAATTAAAAAAATGAAAAAAAAAACATAAACATAGGACAGGAAGATAACTAACAATTTTTAGCAATGGTCCTTCAATATGACAACATTCAAAAATTTCTTATAATCAAATAATTGTAAATTGAAAATGTACTGAGCTATCATATTTTAAATATCAGATTAACCCAAATCAGTATGTTTGCTTGCACACTACATAATGCCTGTGAGAAAATATGTGCACTGATTGTGGGAGTACAAAGTAGTCAACCTGTATAAAAGGAATATTGGCAATATATCTAATTATAAAGGCTTATACTCTGGGACTCAAAAGGGCATTAGGGAGTTTATCCTACAAATATACTTACATGTAGCCATGTATATAACCATTATTTGTTATAGCATTATTTATAATAGAATGACTGTCTATCCAAGCTTGCCTGTGAAAACCCCAGATTGTACCAACCTTCCTGGCATAGTAAATAGTAAATAATAACTCTCACCTTCACACTTCAAACTGTCCTAGTTAAGTAATAAATTAGCAAAAGACTAGAAACAACACACATATCCAACATGACATATCAAGGAAATGTCAGTTTAGTAGATTCTATTATGTTTATACAATGGAACCCTGAAATATTTTTGATAAAAAACAACAAGGAAACAATTTATTTATCTGCAAAATTCTCTAATATTTAAATAGCTATGAGATATACAGACAAGTGAAAGACAGTATTGAAAAATAGGAAGAAGAAATTTTTATATATGTGAGAAGAAACTTGAAAACAATATGTTAAAAAAAGTGACTTCTAATGGAGGGCAAAAGAGAAATAGAGAAGAGATGATGGAACAGAAGGTTTTTCATTGTGTAACTGGACACTTTTAATACATGTTTGTGTTTAAAACATGAATGAAAAACTTTATTAATTAAATAGGCTGAAAACAATAGAGAACATTGATTATAAATAATTCCTAATAACTTTATAAGGAATTTTCTAATTCAATTAACTTTAAATGTCATATAAATGATGTGAAGAATATCAACATCATGTCAGAAAGAGGATGCATTATTTTGCTTTTGATGGAAATACTGATTCATAACAACTTTTGAGTTCTGCTTACTGGTATTAGGACAATTTGTTTACATTAAATTCTGAGTGCACAAAAATCCTATTAAATATTTAGCATGTTCTCAATGATTGTTTCTCCACAAAATAATGTGTTTATTCTTTTCTTTTTATAGGCAGAGGAAGAAAGGTGAGTTTTACTCTGCATGTTTCTTTTTTTATAAGCAGAATTCTTTCTACTACTGTCCACATAGAATTGTGCTCTGAAATGGGTGAAAACCTTTTGTAAAGTACAAAAAAACATGCAAATTCATTGTGAAAAATAAATGAGTACAGTCCAGCTACTATGCTTATAGGCTACAAATGATTCTGTTATAGTTAGTTTTTGTTCTTATATCTGTTTCTGCCAGAAAGTTGTGAACTCCACAGGCACTGAGAACGTGTTTTATCAAGCTTTGTACTTCTTGTACTTATCACTATTCTTAGTGCATGTTTTACACACATGAGAAGCCCAATACACATTTGATGGAAGAGAGGAAGGAAGAACAGGAGGACGAGAGAAAGGAAGGAATAAAGAATGTTAGTTCTACTTTGGTGGAGTTGTGGCTCCTTTTTCATGGTTTGAAAAGTTGAGAAGCTGAAAAATTTGAGAAGTTTGAAAAAATTTGAGAAGTTGAAAAAAAATGTTTAAGAAGATGAAAAATTTACCAAAATACATAGCTTACTCTCTTCTGCCTTCGCTGCCTTCTAATCCTGGAGAGGGGCTTCATGGTCATGAAGACCAAGGTGGGAGACACTCATGACCCTCGAACAGCGGACCAGCATGGCCACTGGTCATTAGGACACAATCTCATCAAGTTCCTTTCCCCTTGTCTCTGCTCTCAGCTCCCTAGTTTTCTTAAAAAGTTGTGGTATTTGCTTCAGTCTTATCCAAATATGATTGCCCCAGAGATCAAGAATGTAGAAATGAGCAATGACTCTAATTTTCATGGCAGATATAAGACAGATGACAAGCTGATTTACATCTTATTTACTTTTGCACAGAATGGAACTTAAAGTGCTTTATCAGATAATCAGGTAAAATAATGCTATAGCTTCATGACAAATGAGAATGATGTTGTCTGGGGCATAGGCCAGACAACTTGGCACTTTTTAGTTCAGAGAGAAATATCATAAAAGTATATTGCAAGTAAAGTAAATCCAAGTAAAGTTATTTTTATTTGAATATTTATCATAGAAGAGAGAATACTTATACTTACTCTATTTTATATATGACAGCTAGAATAAATTGAAACTTAAAAGATTGATATGGGATTTAAGCAAACTAAATAGATAGATGAAAGATAGATGGAAAGATAAAGGACACGTTGATAGATTGATCTATGAAATAGCAAAAAGAAAATAATAACAAAGTAAGAACTGCCTGTAATTACTAACTGTTTGGTTAGAAATTACCCAACTTACTGAGAGGCATCTGGTAGGCTGTGTCATCCACACCCTTCTCTAAAAGCAGTGTGGGACAGCTGGGTGAAGGATATGCTCAAAGTAGCTGTCATTCACGATACTCACAATATGTGCTACTATTTGGCTTGCCTGATTTCATTTATCAGGTGTGATCAGAAACAGCAAAGCTGAGCAATGCTATAAAAATTCAGTGTGTTCTTGGTTTATGTCCATATTGATTTTTACTTATGATTCTTATTCACTCATTCAAGTTAATCCCAATTACTGAGCCTTTAAAATATCTTTTTATGAGGCAAATAATACAGATGATGTAACAGTGGGAAGAAAAATACCGTTTCTGCCTCTGTGGTGAAGACATCCTATGACAATTATGAAATATATCTACATGTTATTAGTTGATCAGTAAATATAATTCTCATCTGAAATCTAAGTAAACTTTTTGTTTCTCAGTGAATCTGAAAATTAAATTCTGTAAAACTTTAGACAAATCCTCATTTCAAATAAAATAATGCATTCAAAACCCATATTAATAAAGACAGTGAAAATTAATATTTATATCTTGTGGCTTATATCCAAAACAGGAAGTTCATGCAATCATTGGGAAGTTTATTATCAAAAATTGGTAATTGAGAACTTAATATTATTATGGAACAATGGAATGCTTATATAATATATCAAAAAGCCTACTGTTTACTTAAAACATATATCAGAGAATTTCATAACCTAAATACAAAGCAAGAGTAAAATCTGTAATTTGCTTGTGGGTTTCTTAGAATGGAAATTTTACCACGATCTTCTCAGGCTATTCCACTTCTCTCACTTTGGCGAAATCATTTTTTTTCCCCTCTTTGTAGTTGTTTTTCTAGACTTATTCCAGAAGGAACATTTTTTTTCAATATTGTTCTTATGAAGTTCTTCATTCAGTGAATACAAATTATATGTACCCTTTCTAAGCAAACCAAAATGATTCATCATTTCAAAGAAATCTCTTGCTATATATATGGAATGCCAGGATGTTAACAGTCATTATCTCCTGGGTATTGAGGAAGATAGTTTTTACTATATATTTTCTCTACTTTCAAAAATTCCCTTTTATGAACACATATAAATTTTAATTAAACAAAAGAATAACATGTGAAAGGAAGAAATTAAACACACTAGAGCTCATTCACTACATTTTGGATGTGTAATTGTTTAATTCATATGCATGCACTCTCCCCAATTATTTCATAGAGAACTTCTATGTGCCAGACTGAAAATTTAGAATAAACTAAGACAAAATACTGGCCTTCAGGAGAATAAAATTTCTTTTTTTTGTGGGGAGTGGGTTATGGGAGATTGAACTCATGGGCATTCGACCACTGAGCCACATCTTCATCCCTATTGTGTATTTTATTTAGAGACAGGCTCTCACTGAGTTGCTTAGTACCTTGCTTTTGCTGAGGATGACTTTGAACCTGTGATCCTCCTGCCTCAGTCTCCTGAGCCCCTGGGATTATAGGTGTGCTTCACTGTGCCCAGCTATAAAATCTCTTTGAAGACAACTCCTGAAATAAATAATATGACTTAATATGTGATAAAATTGAATATAAAGGTATAACTCATCCAATATTATTCAACCTGTATGTCTGATATCATGCAATATGTGTACAAATTTTGAAATTCTGAAGTTCTAGGAATCAAAAGAAATTCCATCTCTGTTATTTTTGCTACCTCTGTTCTGAGAGCAAATAAACTGACTTGACTTTATGTAGTTCAAGTTATGATAGTCCCATGTTATTTTTATTTTCTTATTTGATTGATGTTTCCATAACTGCACTTTTGCACTTTTATTTTTATCAAGTTAGCACACTTTTTCTCTTGCTATTTTTAATATTTTTCCATGAGTTCTACAAAAGGAAAGCAAGTGGCTCAGGAGTAGCATCTCACAAGTTACTGGAAACCATACATATGTTATACACTAAGAGACTGAAATTCAAGTATACCAACATTTCTGTATTTTCCTGTGTATCTTTAACTTTTGGGTAGTTTGTTCAATCGTCCTTTTTTTTTTAACATTTTTCATCACAGTTATTTCTTGCTCTCATTGATTCTTTGGATTTGATCCTGGTAAAAACTGAAGGGAACCAATTTTATATCTTTCAAACATGTTGTATTAATTTTTTTCATGTCCTTCAGATGAGTAGTAATTATTTTCATGAATAATGTCTGACTAAGTACCTGAAATATAGATTGTTCATTTTCTTTTCTCATGTCATGTTTTACATTTCTTAGAAATCCAGAATGTTCGTATGGCTTATTCTGATATTACATACTCATACACAATAAGACATTATAGTGTACTGACTGAAATTTTTCTCCCCACTTCTTAGGGTCAAAAAGGAGAACCAGGGTTAGTGCCTGTTGTAAGTATACGTATATACATTGTTTTCAAATATAACTATAATATAGTTGTATATAATTTATTCCTCTCAAAAAAGGAAATTGTTTTATAACTAAACTTTTAGTATTACACAAGCAAGCCAAAAGAGATGAATTAGTGCAATATTTAATGATCCGTATTTACCTTTTATAATCCTATGACAAAAGGTACAAAAATATAGTTTTGTACAATTCAGTATATTGCATGAAGATAGATATACATTGATAGTTAATATTAGTATTACTATAATAGTTTAATATTATTATTACTATAGTTCCACACTTTGGGAAATATGTGATGTTTTGATCCTGATTGAAATCCCATTTTATGTAATAATTCTTACCACTTCTTTACTTATTGATGATCAAAAAATATATTATCAAGTAGAATAAAAGTTCTTCAGTCACCATTCTTACTAATTTTAAAGGTGTTATAATCTGTCAGGACACAAAATTATACACATTGATTTATTTGGCAGTGTTTGCATTTTTGCTTTTCTTTTAGATCTGCTAATTTCTCACAAAGATTGCCTAAAAATAATCATTTAAATCATTTTTGCACTTATGTGTATTTACTATCTTTGGTTCTGAACGTTCTACAAATGTTTATTTAAGATGCATTTAAGGAAACTTAAGTGTTGAGAAGGTAAGTAATCATTCAAAGTCAGTCCAGGTAGTAAGGAGTTGTGTCAGGATTTGAATGCAGCACTCTTGGGTCTGGCACTGGTACTCTTAATCACTATAGCAGTACTGCCTCCCGATATTGGAATTTAAATGAGATAATATCTCAACTGATAAAGCTAGGAGGAAATGGTATCAATTGATAGCATCAAGTTGTTTAAATAAAATTCATGGTGCTTTTGCCCTTTTTTAGTTATTCCTGTTTGTGACTATTGACTTTTCTGAATCTTGGTATAAAATTTATAGATTTTCTTGTTTATTGTTTAGGTAACAGGCATACGAGGTCGTCCTGGGCCTGCAGTAAGTAGTTTCCTTCTGTATTTATGATACTATTGTGCTTTCCGAGATACTGAAAATCTTTGTTAACATTCAAATTATTTTTAAAAGGTAAATGTGACAGATCTTGTTATACTCATCACCTCAAACAGTATTTTTAGTAATCATTAAGCTTCTGTGTCCCACAAGCTCTCATCACATATAGAAGGAATCAAGCTACAAATAATCATCATCTTTTGATGTAACAATGACAATATCCTGGTGAACAACAGTACTCTTAAATGTCTTTACTGTGCAGATGATCCTCAATGTAAAAGGGATTATGTCTCAATAAATGCATAATGCATATGTAGAAAATATCATAAATTGAAAATGCACTTAATACATTGGCCTACTGAACACCCCAGCTTGCTGTGGGATATATGATGCTCCTCTTGTGATCATGTTGCTGACTGTTGCTGTCCAGGATCATCAGAGGGTATCATACCATACAGCACCAAGAAAAGATCAAAAGTATCTTTTCATCAAGATACTGGAAATCTTTACAGATATAATATCCATGTGTAAAAAAATGATATTTGGTTTCTTGAAATGATTTGCCTTGAGCCATCTTCAAGTTTAGGCATTCCTTCTCAGTGAGGAATGATACATAGGATATAAATTAATTACAAAATTGTTGAAGTTGATGTCTTCTCATGTGTTAGTGTTGCTTGTTGGTTATGTGAAAGACAAAACAATCAACTATTACGTTATTAATTTTAGATTGACCTTGTTCATCAAAACCAGATCATACATGTCTATTGTTGAACCATGATCAGAGTGGACTACTTTTACTTACTTAAATCATATATTAATATTGCTGCAGAATTTGACTAATTATATATCAAAATAACATTTTTATTTTGCATTCAAGACTATTTCTGTTTTGTTTAGAGTTAACTAGGTGGATAACACCCCCCACATATATTTTAAGTTAAATGTTAGTACATCTTTAACATACCTTCTGTAGTAGAGGATAGGAAAGGTAGCAGAATACAACAGTTACTAATATGGCATTATGTAAAAATGTGGATGTGTAATCAATGTGATTCTGCAATCTGTATTTGGGGTAAAAATGGGAGTTCATAACCCACTTGAATCTAATGTATGAAATATGATATGTCAAGAGCTATGTAACGTTTTGAACAACCAATAAAAAAAAAAGAAAAAAAAACATACCTTCTGTAATTCTTCAGAAGCTTTTGCTTCTAGACATACTGTTGAATTGGCCATGGTGGCATGCACTTATAATTTTGGATACTTTGTAGGCTGAGGCAGGAGGATAGTTGGTTCAATGCAGGCATTTGGGACCAGACTGGGCATCATAGCAAGACCCTGTCTCTCTCACAAAAAAATAGAAATACAAATTAAAAATTTTAAAATTATATATACAGACACATGTATATATATTATATGTATATATGTGCATATATATACACATATGTATATATATGTGTGTGTGTATATACACATATATATGTGTGTGTATATATAAATAAATATGAAAACAAGAACAAACAATGCCATTTGGTGAACTGGGTAAATGTGGAATCTAATCTTCATAAATCTATTAAAATTATCCTTCAAAGAGAAATTAAAACCCCTGGCAATTTCATTTCCCTGAAACAAAAACAATCAACCAAAAAAAAAAAAAAAAAACCAAAACAACCTATTTTAAGATATCAGTACAATAAGACCACTTTTGAAATACAATAGTCATTTATTATTTTAAGGGAGAGATGACAGCAATTATGATATGGAAAATTAGAAGTAGGTCTTAAATAAACAATGGAAATGATATAATATTTAAAGTTAAGTGAAAGAATGATGTCAATGTATATAAAATAGTCGCAGGTTAACTGGCTGTTCTTTGTTTTGCTTCCTTCAGCAACTTGAACAGTGATGAACAATTTTGAGTATAACATACCATTTTGGATTTATATACTCATGTAGATAATTGATAATTTTTCTAAATCTGAACTGTAACTTTCTGTGCCCAGAATTTAATGGCAAAAGCTTTACCTGGTAGATGATAGCAAAAATGATTTTTAAAAATTTGTAATTACCAATCAAGCTAATGTATTTAGCTGATTGAGCTCCCTGGTGCTATAATATGGTATTAATTCTTTAAAGACCTTCAACTTCACAGCTAAGATAAACAGTCTTTCTATGTATACAGAATTTCTATAGGTGCATGACTTTGTTCGCCAGTCTTCAACTCCCCCTGAGTTAAAAATGTGAGGTTTCCATTTTCCAATCTCATTTAAAAAGTCTTTAAGACAAATACATTCAAAGATAAATGTGTACATACCTGATCATCATTTCTGTTTCAGGGACCTCCAGGATCCCAAGGTCCAAGAGGAGAGCGAGGCCCCAAAGGAAGACCTGTAAGTTGACAAGGAGCTCCCTTTTTGTAAAGTGTTCTAAGCAGGCCCCTCTATGCCATGATCCCTGAGGGTGGCAAGGGCACTGTTCTGCTACATGCATTAAAAATTGCAAAAAGCTCAGGTCATGAAGTGATTGCGTAGCTCTCTTAATTCAGAAGAAATTATTATGTATTAATTGCTTTTTATCTTATTAAATAATCCGAATGATATTTTTATGTCCTTTGGGATGTCAAATTAAAATAAATAAAATTTAAGGAAACATCGTTAAACATATCATGTTGTTTTCAGAAGTTGTCAGTCATGAATGAACAATGCTAATAACTTACTGTCAAGATAAAACATCCAAATTCTGTGATCTATAGCTGCTGTAAGAATAATGAAACTGGACAGAGGAGGAGAATTAGGAAAGAATAAAATGCACCTTCAAGTGGTTGCACATTGCTTCCCAGGTAGCACTTTGCATTTTTAATTGAGTAACTGCTACAGGCATATCAAGGAATAATTTTAAAAATCAACAGTTCTATTACCAGAAAATGGGGATACCTTTTAAATTAAAATAATTACTTCTATACCATTGAGATAAAACGTGGGAGTATTTTATATTATTAGATTTTTCTCTCATTAGCAATCTGTACAGAATATTTACTATTCTAAGTCTTAGGAGTACAATTCTTTCTCTTTCTTATATGTTACCCCAAATATATAATGTCTTTCACAAATTGAATAACTGGATTAATTTATGTATTGCTGTTATTATCCCACATTTCCATCAGAAAAAAAAATAGGTTGCTTAATTTTTTCTCTGATGGTGTCTACTAGAACTTAACTCTCAATGTGTTTCTATTCATTTAAATATGTATTTACCTGTTTCTAAATGGGAGGAAATAAGCAAGGAAGCAACAGACAACTTTGAATATATGAATGAGGACAAAATTTGTATTGTGTCTCTGGGTACTTTTGCTGCTGGCTTCATTTTGTTACTGTTTTATGGTTCTACACGTGTCCAAGTGCAGGTGGAAGTTGCTCTGAGAATAGTGGTCAGACTTCCAAAATTCCTTGTTAGTATCCAATGGGTCTACTCCTCAACCTTCTTGTTTTTCTTCTCTTTCCTCCCTAGTATATGATGTAGTTCATTTCTTTTCTTAATTAGGCCTGAGATAGTCAATGCTAATTGGGTATGAGTGTGTGTGCGCATGTGCATTTGTGTGTGTGTGTGTGTGTGTGTGTGTTGTGTATGAGTTTGTGAGTGGGAAAAGAGTGGAAAGTAGTTATTTAGGAGAAAGCAAGATAATCTTGACAGATACTCAAGCATGGCATCTCTTCCTCTTTGAATTCTAGCAGGTAATGTTTTGATGGCAAGGGTTTAATCATTGGTTGTCTTTAAAACTAAAAAAAAAAAAAAAAATTTAGTTTGTGACTTTTGCTGATATCCCCAGTATAAATACTCTTACTACTCTGACTGATTTCCAGCTACCAGCATATTGCAAAATACCCATAGGCAGAGTGTTTTGCTTCAGTTTTTAAATCTTCTAGGAACTGATTAACTGGTCTGAAGTTATCACTGTGACAATATAGAGTGGTATTAGCATCATAATACCCCAATTTTTAAAAATAGTACTGGGGATACAGCAGGACTCTTTTACTGAGCTACATTCCCAGCCCTTTAATTGCTGATGAGGATGTTGGGGGAAACACTTTTACATTGTCAGTGGGAATGCAAATTAGTATAACCACTTTGGAAAGCAGTAAAGTGATTCCTTAAAGGACTAGGAATGGATCCACCATATGACCCAACTATTCCACTCCTTAGTATTTAGCTGAAAGATCTAAAATTAGCATATTATAGCAATACCTGCACTGTTTATAGCAGTGCAAGTCACAATAGCCAAATTATAGAACCAGCCTAAGCACCCAACAACAGATGAATGGATAAGCAAAAGTATAGTATATATACAGTATGGAGTAATTTTACTCAGTCATAAAAGAATGGAATGTCATTTGTGGGAAAGTGGATGGAACTGGAGAACACCACTCAGACTCAGAAAATCAAGGGTTGAATGTTTGCTCCCACATGAAAAAGCTAGAGAGAAAAAGAGGGGAAAAAAGAAGAAAACCTCATGAAAATCGAGGGGAGACTAATAGAGTTAAGGAAGGGGATGTAGACGGAAGGAAGAGGGGAGGGTGTGGGGAAGCACTGGAGACTGACATCTACCAAATTATCTTAGGTCTATGTATACATATTCTGTGATGAACTATAAATTATAATGCGCTAAGTATGGCAATCACAATAACAGAAGAGAGATCAATTGAGTTGAGCAAGTGAATAGGGGGAGGGAGGAATAGAGAGAAAGGGAAGGTACTAGGTAATGAGAGAAATCAAACTATGTGCACATACAAATATGACACAATGAATTCCACTATTGTTTATAGTTATAATGCACCAATAAACAAGAATAGTTAGTTAAAAGGAAAAAAAAAGAATCGTGAATTCCATTTTTCTCCTCCTACTTCCATTATCATCAAACAGTTTAGAAGGCTTAAGATGTGCAGCACGGTTTCTCAACACTATTTATATTTTGGGCCAGGTAACTCCTTATTCATTGCAGGATATTTTGCAGCTTTACCCACTGGATACCAGTAGCAACCCCCAAATCCCATCAAAATGTAACAATAAAAAGTCTTTTGATGTTGCCAAATCCAGGCAAAATTGCTCTGGGTTGAGAACTACTGGTATAGAGACACTCAGATGAAGCCTTTAGCACTAACCAACCATCAGCATGACTGTCTCTCATCACAAGCCCTTAGTTTGAAGTATACTGTCTAGGTCAGTTCACATTGAAAAACTAGTAACAAACCTATCAGGAGATAGATAGTCGATGGTATACTGAGTTCCAATTGCTTGTGATACTTAACCTCATAGGTATCAGTTTCCTCATCTGTAAAATGGGAAATGTACTAACTACCAGATCAACATTCTATAGTGTGTGTGTGTGTGTGTGTGTGTGTGTGTGTGTGCCAGATCAACATTCTATAGTGTGTGTGTGTGTGTGTGTGTGTGTGTGTGTGTGTGTGAGTGTGTGTGAATGTGTGAGCATGCACATGCATATGTCTGTGTGTGGCACTATTATCCAGCAGCAAATAAAATCGATGATTCTGGGTCATTAATATTTTTTCTCCTTGTGAACGTTTAAAGGCCGCCACCTAGTGGCCATCTACAAGTATTTTTTATTGCAGATTGCAGCCAGAGATATTAGTCTCTTGGGGGATGGGAGAAAATTATAATTAGAACATTTACCTTAATAAAAGAATTATGTAATTCAGTTCATTCTAAAATATAAAATGTGTTTTAATAGATTCAAAACTTGTGATTTATTTGCAATATTTATCAGTAAAATGCTCAATATTATATATTTTTTTCTTATTCTTACATGAAATCTTCTTTATGTTCACTTTGGATAAGTTTCACTATTAGGTTTTTATTAGCTTTTATCTCAGTTTGTATACAAATAATACATGTATACTATTTAAAGTAAATTCCATGAAGGAACGGATGGGCCATCAATGGAAATGTGGGTTGTTTTCAGATGAGATTTTCAGTATTAATCATTAAAAATTAGAGAAATGCACAGCTATTTTTGAGAACTAATATTACCCAAACTTCTGAATAGTCACATGGACACTAAATGTAATTTTACATTTTGCCTTTGGAAATGTCATTGGGAACAGAGATTATGTTTTAGGTCACTTTTTGTATATTTTAATAGCTGTTTATCATTTAGCAAGTAAATATTGCAAAAGCACAGTGACAGTCTTCCACACCAGGCTCTAGGAGTATGTCACACTTTGTGCCCCCATTGAAGATGCACATTCAAGAGTTTCCATATCCATATTGTGAAGGAGTCCTAGATAGCAATCAAAATAGGCCTCTATTATGTGTAAAGAAAAAAATGAAGTGTATTATCAGCAGTTTAGGAGTCAGAAGGATTTTATTTGTAAAGTATGAGAATAATTTTCCAAGAAATTATTTCTTAAAATGTAAAATTTTCAGACTATTTTTCTACTTCTACTTGAAAATATAAATTTGTTTATCTTACTATTCCAAGAAATAAACATGTGTATATGAATACTTGGACACATTAAAATAGCTTAAACTACTTTATGAGTAGCTATTACACCATCCTCCCCCAAGTCATCATATGGGAACTGCCCTGGCCACCACCTCAGCTTGTCCTGCACTGTCTCTGACTGCATTATCATCTCATATGTGAACTGCTCCCTGTGGGTTAAGTATGAGAAGCTTCTTTTCCTATTAAATTCTAACTTGCTTTCCATATTTTTCTCAATCCCTGCTTTTAATGATAAAAAGCACACTGTCATAACTTCTTTGCTCCTTCTTTTCCTTTTAAAGCTTGTTAAGACTCTTAAGATGACAAACCAGAAAATACTTAACAAGACTGCTGAGACTGCTGAGGTTAGGGGTGGAGCTTTTTCAGAGCTGAGGACGTGGCTATTCCCCAAGCTGCCTTCAGAATGTGGGCTAGAAGGGTGGAATTTGGCAGCTAGAAGTCATTGCTCACTTCTCTGAGGCCTGGACTTGACCCAGTCATGGTGTCTTTGCCTCTGTTTTCTCATTGGTCTAGTCTACCTCTCGCAGTAGGAAGGAAAATAAAATATGCCAGAATGGAAATGCTAAAGAAGAATGACATATGAAAATGTATTTCACATGTATCAAGTTCGAGTGTCTACTATACACTGGAAACTATGTAAAGCATTAAACAATTAGATGGAAAAACCCACAAACTCCAATGAAGGGGCCCTTACATTTTTGAAGGGTGGAGTAGTAAAGAAGTTTAGCAGACACATACATACTTAACTGTAATCTAAGAAGAATGAATTTAGGAATTGGTGATTAAATAACCTTGAGCAATGAAACTCAACCAAATTAAAAAAAAAAAAACTCATTCTAGAATGCTGTTGAACTGAAAGCAATTTTATGATTATTCCAAGAAGACTGATTACTTGGGGTTTAACACATCAAATAAAATTCTTACCCAAACTATGTCCCAGTGGATGAAACTCTGACCAGTACTGAAATCAACAGTGTTAACATAGATGATGAAATCACTCTAAATGGCTAGGTTGCCATTCATTAAAAAAAAAAAAATTGACATAATTTCCATCAAGGCATTTGTGGCTTTAACTTTATACTAAGTAAATATGTGGCAGTGGGTTTTAATGTCCACTGGTTTGTGTTTCCAGGGTCCTCGTGGTCCTCAGGGAATTGATGGAGAGCCAGGTGTTCCTGGCCAACCTGGTGCTCCGGGACCCCCTGGACATCCATCTCACCCAGGACCTGATGGCATGAGCAGGGTGAGTCAATGTCACATTTGGATAATATATTAAATTACTAATTTACCATTATGATTTTAGATTGTGTCAGTTCAGATATTGATGATGGACCATGACAGCTATTAATTGAATATAGCATTGCTCTGAACAACATGAAATTGGGAAACTCAAAGTAGCATCTTTTAAAGTGTTGCTTCAGATTATTTTACTCAATGTAAGTTCTGGACTCTGTGAACTTTGTTGTTTCCACTGATTTTAAAGGACCACTAGCATTGTTCCCCTATGAACTAAAGGCGTGTTCTATCTTTATCCTCTTGCTATTCTCTAGGTTAGAAGGCTGACAAAATTTGCCCCATATCCTCCACCAAGAGAGGAGACCCATCTTTGATGACTTATTTAAGGCTGTTGAGTTAATATTAAAAATTGTTGCCTCATTATTTCTCAAATTTTAGTTTTCTGCCTGAAGTAAAATAAAATGTGTGTCTCTGCCTTTGAATTCTCTGAGGCCAGCATAGTGAATGAGCAGTAGACTGCACAGCATAATAAGAGAACATATGGAGTCTGAAAAACATTTTTATTTTTTAACAATTCATACGTCTGCTCTCAACTGATTGTAGAAGGGATTGACAATTTTTTTAAACAATACATTAGCAACTTTTTCCCACTAAATCTTGGAATTAATATAACTGCTGGAATATAGAGGAACAATTTTGGTCAATTTGATTGCCAGAGCTTTTTAAAATGTGAAAGACAATAGGTAAAACTGTTCCTAGTTTTTGGACTATTCTGAGGTTCACTAAAAGGATTATATATTTTTTTCCAAACACAAATGCAATTAAAAGTTTACTTTCTATGAACAAGTAAAGTAGAATGCCATCTGCATAAAATAGTCTAGAGTGGATTCTGGCATCTTCAGGACAAATGTTTTCAAGTCCTCTTTTATTATTTGTTTGGGTATTTGATATTCTCTAACCCACAGGAGGAAATCAGATAAAGAGGTTTAAACCTGAAATCAATTAGACTAAGTACTGACCAGCATGATTCATGATTTGTCAGGTACGGAACGTGTGTCCTGTCGTGTGTAAGAGTTGCTCTGAAGCAGCGTACCTATGAAATGATCTGGAGAAGAATGACAATGAAAGCACATACAGTAGAAAACAGCCTGAACCTTTTTCCATGCTGTAAAGTCAAAGTTTAAAATGATTCTTAGAAGTGTCATTCTGTAAGAATTATAAAGAGTACCTTTCTCAATTTAAAAAGAATGTCGATGTATATCTTTTACTGTGGAAATAATGTCAACACGTTGTTTTTATAGCCTTTTTCAGCTCAGATGGCAGGGTTGGATGAAAAATCTGGACTTGGGAGTCAAGTAGGATTGATGCCTGGCTCTGTGGTAAGCATACATTTTACTGATTGTCAAAGTACTTGCAGAAAAAATAAAAACAGAGGCTTGAGTTAACTACTCAAGAAGTGGAATGGGTCTTCTGAAACACATCCATCCATCCATCCATCCATCTTTCCATTTAATTATTTATCAAAGGCTGCTAAATATCAGCTAAAAGCTCAGTGGTGTTCCATTCATAAACATGCAAAGCACTTGGGAAATTAATGAAGAACTGTCTGTACACTTCATCTCATGCTTGAAGAAAACAAACAGATTTTAAGACATATAACTACCACTCTCACACAACAAAATAGTTCCTTTATCATTTAAACAACAAAAAAAACTGTTTTATGATGTTATTAGAAACATGGATTTGGCACAATTTTGAAATCAGAGATATTTTGCCATTCCCATTTCTTTGATTTCCTACTTATTTTGATTTTTTTTTTTTCGGGTTGCTCTAATAATCTATGGTTCCCCAGCTGGGCCCTCTCATTATCTCTATTATCTTTGGAATTTGTCAACTGCACAAAGGATTCCCTTGTTTTCTGGGCAAGTACTTTAACACAGATATTTGAAGGAATGGAATGTCATTGAATGAGTTAACACTTTTCAAACCAAATGTCCCATACTTTTTTGATCACAACGTAATTCAAAATCATTCCAGACCGGGGAAATTTCAGGCAATAAGAAGTGTAAAGTCAGACCTCACAGATAATCCCACTGCTAGGGCCAGCATTATAGATACCTTACATGTTACTTGTATGTTTTTTAAATTGCTAGTATATATGGTGTCATTCAAAGGTTATTTGGGTATTTTTTTTCTGCTTCTATTGGTGTATGCTAATTATATAGAATGTTGCCTTTGATGACAGTTTATTTATTTATTTATAGATACATAAAAAATATAATTTGATTAATTTCACTCCCTAAACTCTTCAACATTTTCCCCTTCTCCCTCCCTCTGATTCCCTTCCTCTACCCTAATAGTGTCCCTCTACTTCCATGCATTTTCTTTTCATTTCTAATGTTTTCCCCCTCTAGTTTACACATATAAGAGAAAACATATGATACTTTTCTGAGTCTGGCTCAAAATCATTGACTCCCGTTTCACCCATTTTTTTTCAAGTGACATAATTTTGTTCTCTGTGGTTGATTAGAATTCCATGGTGTAGATACACCACATTTTCTTTGTCCATTCATCTGTTGGTGGACACCTAGTAGGTTCCATAATCTGGCTATTGTGAATTGTGTTGCTGCTACTAAACATGGAAATATTTGTATCTAAATTACGCTGGTTAATTATTTGGGATCATACTGACAAATGGTAGAGCTAGGTCATACAATAGGTCTACTTTTTGCTTTTTGGGGAGCCTTTCTACAGATTTCCGTAGTGGCTGAACTGATTTACATTCCCACCAACAGGGTACAAGACTTGCCTTTCCCTTCTGCATCCTTACCAGCATTTATTGTTCTTTGTATTTTTTTTTTCCATTTTGCCATTCTAACTGTAGTGAGATGAAATCTCAATGTAGTTTTAATTTGCATTCCGCTGGTGGCTAAAGATGTTGAACATTTTTTCATATAATTGTTGGCCATTTTTCTTTTTTCTTTTGAGAAATGTCTGTTCAGTTCATTTATCCATTTATTGATTGGGTTATTTGTTTTCTTGATGTTGACCTTTTAAGTATTTTTAATATATATTCTGTGAGAAGATGAGCTAACAAAGGTTTGCTCCCATTCTATAGTTGCTTCTTCATTCTGTAAATGTTTCCTTTGTTGTGCAGGTTTTTAAACTTCCTGCTGTCCCATTTATTAATTCTTTCTCTTATTTCCTAAGTTATATGGGCCTTCCTATTTGGGAAGTCTTTGCCTGAGCCTGAATGTTGAAGTGTTTCCCCCTTTTTTTCTTCTAACGGTTTTAAAGTTTCAGGTTTTATAGTTAGGTCTTTGATTCATTTGGAGCTAACTTTTGTACAGTGTGAAAGAAATCTAGTTCCATTATTCTACTTATGGATATCCAGATTTTTCAGCACCACTTATTAAAGAGGTTCTCTTTTTTTGAACATGTTATTGGCACCTTTGTGAAGAATGACAATAGCTGTGTTCCTCTGTCTTCTATTCTGTTCCATTGGCCTATGTGTCTTTTTATGCCAGTACCATACTGTTTTTATTTCTAAGGCTCTGTGATGTACTTTGATGTGAAATATTGTGATGCCTCTGTCTTTGTTCTTTTTGCTCAGGATTGCTTTGGCTGTCCCAATCATTTGTTCTTTCATGTGGATTTTAAGATTGTTTTTATTTGTTCTGTGAAGAATATAATTGTAACTGATAGAGATTGCTTTGAACTTGTAGATCACTTTTGGCAATATAGCCATTTTAACAACATTAATTCTGTCTATCAGTGAACATGGAGCCATTTCTTGGTGTCTTTTTACCATCTTCTAGTGTTCTTTTCAATTTCTTTTTTTCAGCATTTTGTAATTTTCCTTGTAGAGGTTTTTACCTCTTTGGTTAGATATATTCTTAAATATTTTAATTTTTTGCAGCTATTGTGAATGGAATTATCTTCCCGATTTCTTTTCTCAATATGTATGAATTTTTATCTTTGGAAGTTTAAATTATATATGTGTTTATTTTTTAAAGGGGCTTTTATTTTATTACTAGCTAAAATTTTTGATCAGTGCAAAGTGAAGTTTCAGTTTTTTGGTCAATTGGTGCGGCCAATTTGGAAAGCAGTATGGAGATTCCTTGGAAAACCTGGGAATGGAACCACCATTTGATCCAACTATTCCCCTTCTCAGACTATTCCCTAAAGATCTCAAAAGAGCGTACTATAGGGATACTGCTACATCTATGTTCTTAGCAGCACAATTCACAATAGCTAGACTGTGGAACCAACCTAGATGACCTTCGATAGATGAATGGATAAAAAAAAAATGTGGCATTTATACACAACGGAGCACTAAAAAATGACAAAATCATGGCATTTGCAGGGAAATGGATGGCACTAGAGCAGATTATGCTAAGTGAAGCTAGCCAATCCCTAAAAAACAAATGCCAAATGTCTTCTTTGATATAAGGAGAACAACTAAGAACAGAGCAGGGAGGAAGAGCATGAGAAGAAGATTAACATTAAACAGGGATGAGAGGTGGGAGGGAAAGGAAGAGAGAAGGGAAATTGCATGGAAATGGAAGGAGACCCTCATCGTTATACAAAATTACATATAAGAGTTTGTGAGGGGAAAGGGGAAAAAAAAACAAGGGAGAGAAATGAATTACAGTAGATGGGGTAGAGAGAGAAGATGGGAGGGGAGGGGAGGGGAGGGGGTATAGTAGAGGATAGGAAAGGCAGCAGAATACAACAGACACTAGTATGGCAGTATGTAAAAACGTGGATGTGTAACCGATATGATACTGCAATCTGTGTACGGGGAAAAAATGGGAGTTCATAACCCACTTGAATCAAATGTATGAAATATGATATGTCAAGAGCTATGTAATGTTTTGAACAACTAATAATAATAATAAAAAAACCCAGAAAGGTTAAATCCCAAGATACAAGGAATATCCAATGTATAAAACCCAAGGATTCCAACAACGACTGTATCCTAAAAGTAATTCTGCAGACCAAATTGTGGATACCATTTTGAATATGTCAAATATCTATGAACACACATAGACAATTTTATTCTTTTTTTGGTTACATATTATTTTATTGTATGTTTATAAACTATGTTTTAGAGTATCTTGTATTTATGGATATTCATAGGCTATAGTAATTTTTATAAAGAATAAAGCAGAGCATAATAGAATTTTAAAAACCACTAGACTTATCAGAAGATAAATGAAAAAGCCAAATTAAAACTGAATGAAACACCAAAAAAAAAAAAAAACAAATTTGATTTTAGTTGAATCAATTTGACTTTATAAAGTCTGGCATTTTAAAAATTGTATAGTCTTATACAGTTTTACATTTTCTTAAATTGTACTTTACTTTCCTTTGCTGTGCCTCAATGTAATAATTTTATTTTAAATGAGAGAAGCCTATGCTGATCCTTTCAATGTATGTTGTGAAGGAAAGAAATAATCCAGAAATCTCAGTTCTCTGAAAAATTTTAAACTGATATTGAAAATAATATTATCAAAATTGTTGACCTGACAAATTTTTGACTTGTTCATTTACATCATAAGAATTATTTTCTGTGAAGTTGAAGGACTACACAGGCGGTTTGAAAACTTTATGACTGCTAAACTTTTTCTCTTCAGATATTCTGGTTTATACATTCTTGTCCTGAAGACACTGGGTGCAGGCATAATGCTTATTTCTCTTTATGACACTGAGGGTGTATACGAAATCATCCCAAGTGTTGTTCAAGCTTTAATCTCCCTGAATTTGTCCGCCTTCCCAGATGAGGGCAGATGGATAATGTCATCATTCCCCTGTCAAAGATTCACTTTTCCAGATTCTAAAAGCCAAGCCAACATTTAAAAAATATTAATCATTATGAATAATACTATACAACTTTTCTTCTCATTTGTTTTTAAGGGTCCTGTTGGCCCAAGGGGACCTCAAGGTTTACAAGGACAACAAGTAAGTCTTTTTCTAATTAAATTGCATACTACAGTAAAGAAATATGTGAAAGCAAGCTCTATGTGAGATGACTATTTTGGGCAGGCCTTTACATTGCATAATTCTAATGATCACTTTGGGATCTACTAAATAATTTTCACTCAAAATATATGCAGTAGTTTTTCAAAGTTTCTTCATTGTACTAATTTTTTATCATCTGATTTCTTTATGTGACTCCCCTCAAATACCAGAAATTGTGTGTCTTTGCCCCTGAAATAATAAATCATTTTCTCGGTTTGTGATGAAAATTTTCATAATTGATTATGTACCATCTCAAGGCTATGAAAACAGATTATATCATGGCATTACCATGTGATATTATTATAAATAAAAGTCAGGGTGATCATTCTATAGAATATTTAAAAAGAACATAGTACTATGTGTTTTCTTTCTATGCCTAGCAAATAGCAGTAAAACTGTGATATAGAGCTATTTTATTTGTTATAATGATCTAACAAGAATTAGGAAATGTTTTCTTTCTTTTTTTAAATTTTTTTGGGGGAGCATAGGATTGAACCCAGAGGTGGGCTATCACTGAACTATATCCCCAGTCTGCTTTACTTTTTATTTTGTGACAAGGTCTCACTAAGTTGCCTGACTGGCCTTGAACGCATGTGACACTGTACCCATCAGGAAAAGATTTCTGAAAAGAAAGAAAGGAAAAATCTTTAGCTCAGTCTAGGTCAGCTGATCCTATGCTAGCACTGTTCAAGGTCATTAACCTGCATTAATGATCTAAACAGCCTAATGGAGTAAGTTCTATTGCTATTCTCATTTTGCAAATTAGGAAATTGAGTTATAGATAGATAAGTGACTTGCCCAAAAGGGTACAAAAATGAAAAGTGCCAGCCATCTGAACAGCCACATAGAGATTTGGTGTTCTATTTTCCTTTGGTTTGTATTTAATCATTTTTCCTCTCAATTATAGGGTGGTGTAGGACCAACAGGACCTCCTGGTGAACCTGGTGAACCTGGACCAATGGTAAATGTCAAGTAAGCCTGTATACTCAGTTACATGCTGGTCCACCCTGATAATGATGTAGTTATTTATTTTTCAAGGTCCTTTCTAAAGTAGTAAAAAATGAAAATTTAGTTTGAGAGAACTTTATCATGGACTATAGTTAAGCCATATGTTTCTTATGGTGGCGTATTTAAATTCAAAGGGATATGTATAGTAGACAGTTACCGAGATATGTGTATTTGTGCAATAAACCTTTGAGCACATGATCTGAAGGATACAAGATAAAAGCTAAAATTGTAATAAAACTATTTTCTCTGATATATTTTTATTGTTTCAACAAATTTTAGATTATATTATTGGCAGGAAGAGGTAAATATTCTTTTTTCCTCCTTTCTGTTTTGCTTTGTCATTAGGGTCCAATTGGTGCTCGGGGACCAGAGGGCCCTCCTGGCAAGCCTGGTGAAGATGTAAGCCTTTGTTTTTCATTTTGCTTTTAAGTTCTAAAGAGCCTAAGAAGGAGCTAGCATGTTAACAAGAGTGCTCTGCAATAATTAGTTTTATTTTCCCAACAGTTTTATCCTCCATTATATTCAATCTAACTTGAGAACTCAGAATAAACTTTTACAAAAATGTAAAAGAGTTCTTAAGTTTGATAGTATAATATTATTAGGTACTGTCTGTCTCCTATACTGCTCAGGATTTCCATTTAGATTTCTCTATGAGATATTATGAAGTCTTAATTAAGTGAAATTTTCAAATTATGTTAATAGTAGAGTGCCAATATGGCTCCTAAAAGCTTAAAAAGTAATTTCTTGAATTGGAATTTTAATTAAAGGTAATTTAATTATAAATTGTAACATTAATAATATGTGATCAATGAAGATCATGCAACAACAAATTTGATTTGCAAGATTCTTAGTTGTAATAAAGATGAGGATAAGATTAGGGCAGGCCATTAATTACTATTTGACACAAAATTAAGTAAGTATAGTATTTTCTCTTTGTGAACTGTGACATCCATTTAAGCAGATTACCTTGAATTTGGCCATAAAGAAAACATCTCTGGTAATTCCTTTTTGTCACAATGAAAGAAATGGTTAATAGTATTTGAAGAAGCAATGCTTTAATTCGGTGAGGTATGGTCATGCATGTAATAATTGATGTTCATAAAATTGTGAGTTAGAACAGACTATGATAATTCATCTTCATTTCTTCTGTAAATTAATGAAAGTTCTGCAAAATCAATTGTAGAATGACTTGCTATCAGAAATAGAGCCTAGATTTCCTTTTTTTTCCCCTGCTGAGAGCATGAACTTTCTAAAGAAGACTTTTTATCTGCAATTCATTTGTCATCTAGTCTCAGAGAACATTTTGATCCCTTTACACCTCCCCCATATCTTGCTTTTTTTTTTTCTTCCATAAAGGGTGAACCTGGTAGAAATGGAAATACTGGTGAAGTGGGATTTACAGGATCACCGGTAAGTTTACACTTATCAATATAGTCACATAAAAGTAAACTTGAAAACATAAGGAACATTGGCTTGCAATTCATTGTATGCATATGCATTAGACCCTAAGTAAATGCAGACAATTTAGCAATGTTCTTTTCTGTCTAAATGTAAAATGTCATAGGACAGTTAGCCAGAATTACAGCTAATTCCAATCCCCAGCTTTGCATGGGAGCCATATGAATAACTCTCCTGGAGCCAGAAAATTATGTCATAACCTCACATGGATACTCTCCAAACTGAATATCAAATTTTCAGAAAAAGAGAACTTTTTTTTTTCCCCCAGAGGAATCTGGCTTGACCTATTTACAGTTATGATACTTGAATCCTGTTTATCTTTTAAAGTCTTTTCATTTTATATTAGCCCATATGTCTAAAAGAATAGCCCGAAAAAGTTTAGTGACTGTTTTTTTTTTTTTTTTTAATTGGCTAAGGCAATAAATCATGGACAGGATATTTCCTTGGCTGCTCCCCAAATCCTAATGTTGGCTGAAGTTCTTGATTAATATTCTGGGCCCTGAAATCTCATGACAAGTTGATATACAATTGCCAGACCTCCTAACAAAGCTCTTTTCTTCTCCCTTGACTCATCTAAGTGGCCAGTCCATGACAATTCCCTCCACCAGATTTTAGGACTTGGGCTACTAGAACATTCTCTGAACCCACCTGTCTGTCCTCCCTCATATTGCTTTGCTAGCTCCTCCCGAGCTACACAGGAAAGAGGAAAATCACAGAATGACAAGAAAGCAAAAATCCTCCTTGAACATCCTTCTCGTGGGTTTTCCCCACCCAACGTCCCCTAAACAGATCCTGTTAGCTATATACTATATTTTCTATAATTTTCGAATGTTTCTACCATTCAGTGCAACTAACAGTGCTGTATTACTCTGTTACTGTTTATTTTCTTGATGAAGTTCAATGCCATGATTTTATTAAAAAAAATGCTGATCTTTAACAGAAACTTACAGGACTCTAAGGATTATTTAGTTTCAAATATGCAATCAATCCCCCACCTCCCTGTTGTTTTTCCTTTGCCCCTCCATCTGCCCAGGAAGTAAATGCAGACAAAGGCATGAGATTTAGTCATTAGCACAGATGTCCTTTTCCACTATCCCAGGCTTGACCCTCCTGTGGCCTGCTGCACTCTTGTACACACTCACAGCATGGACCCTCTGTGAGGAGGAAAGGTACCCTGCCAGCACACCACAGATGCACTCTGCAAGCTCAGTGCAACAACGTGTGACTGGCCGTGATGACAGGCCTGGGTCAGCAGAATGAGAATTCTTTATGAGCATTTACTACATCTGGTCCACTTTCTTGTTATATTTGGGATAAGTAATCACATGAGGATTTTCCTCAGACCATAAAAATTGAAGTGAACTAATTGTTTGAAATAACATCACTCAGTAATTCTCTTCTGGGCTCAAATGGCTGTGCACTGAGTTGCTTGTTCCCCATGGAAGAGAGGCAAATCTTGGTAAAAGGGGGGATTCTAATCAAAAAAACTTAAAGGGAATTCTTGAGGTGAAAGAATTCCTAAGCAGGGTTGTGTAAACAGAAGAATTAGTGAGACTTCATTTGTTCAGAGAGCATGATTTGATACACCCTTACTGTGATATCCTCCAAACACTAAAGAAATATTTTCACTGAAAGATGTCACAGAGGAATTATTGCTTTGATCTTATCATGTGAATTTCATTTATTGAGTTGCTTATTTATTCATTTAGTAATAGTGAACGAAGCCTATGGTGTAAAGAGCTGAAGGATTTTACTACATGTGTAAGACTGTGCTAAAACAAGAGAAATTCCTTAGGAAAGGTTTAGGTAAAGTGCTATGAGAATTTGAAATATTAAACCATTTCTCCAGTTGTTTATTCAATGATTATCCCACTAACTAGGCATGAGGCTGGAATATGAAGATTAATAGTAATAATAATTGAAAATTAATACTAATCACATCAATTAATGCAATCAAGATGCACATGTGCTGAAGGCAGTGGTAATGGCAAGGCAATGCAAAACCAAATTAATGTAGACAATAAGAACAAGTTGAAAAGTTTCTGGGTCATTATCAATTTTAAGAGAGAATAAAGAAAATGTTTTAAGCATCATTTCAAAATAGTCCTATCATTGGATTTGATTTTCTGTTGTATTTCTATCGTTTTTTAAATTTAATGTGTTTTAATTGAGTATTCATAGAATTAGTAGAAATTTATGAATTATCACATAAAGAAACCAAACCATTCTCACGTTTCCTGATCTTTCTTTTTCTTGAATATTTCATTTCCTTGTTTAGTTTTTAAACAATCATAAATCCACAAAGCTTACAGGGAATACTTCACTTAAAAAATTTCTAACCACACTATAATACCATATTTTCTATCATATTCTGCTGGCAGTGTTCACAACTTCAGAGAAAACTTAAAGAAAACATTGACTAATTATAAGTGCATTTATTTATCTATTACATAAAAACACAACATAAAAAAGGAAAAGCATATTTTCCCTTAAGTTTCCCTCCTGATTTTTTTCCTTATTCTTTTGCCTAGTCAATTCAGCCATTAAACATATTGGTTCATTTGTATTTTCTTCTTCTTCTTGTTCTTTTTTCTTGCTACTACTTGCAATATAGTGATATCATTTGAAACTTTGAAAATGTTATCAAATCAATACTTGGCATTACTCCATGTCTGTGTAAGCCATGTTTCCATTTCTAACAGTGCATTTGCTGTGTTAATTTTTGATCACCTAGATATATATTGACAGAGAATGCCGCAGTCTGGCTGCAGCAAAATAACCGGGGGGTGACGAGCAACTGTGTACATTGATACAGCAGGAGTGGGAGCCGTTTATTGTAGTACAGGAGGGGTATATATACATTCCACACAGCTTATCTTAATTACCATAAACTAGATACAGCAGTCAACCAATAAGGAATCTCCACACTTAATGGCTCACTGGCATTACTTCACAAACCACTCCCTCTGGCAAAATGCCAGGCGCCATCTTGGCTTGTTTACAGACCCTAACAAGATAAAATATATTAGTCTTTTCTTTTTGGTTTAGTGTGTCAGTGAAAACTGTGATTCAGATTTTGTTTTTCTGGGGAAAAAAGTATATTAAACAATTTCCTATTTGTACTAATGATGCTGAAATACCTTATCTATTTTTCCCCAGGGAGCACGAGGCTTTCCTGGGGCTCCTGGTCTTCCAGGCCTGAAGGGTCACCGAGTAAGTTCAATCTGAATTCTCTGATACTGTGGGTCATGAGTAGGATGTGGGGAACACTGTATTCTAAATCTGTGCAAATCCCTTTGTCATTTTTTTTTTTTAACTAGCCATGATTGCAGCATTCATCTGCAGTTACTGAAATCACAATTCTCTTTTACATTTCTTTCAAATTTCATTTGATTCTAAAAAGAAATGTCATTTGAGTTCTTACTGTGTACCTGGTACTGTGATACCAAAGAGGATGCAGTGATAAATGGGAAAAGTCTCTGGCTTGCAGCTTTAGCTCATAAGAGATATAGTTAAGAAAATAGGCAATTACTATATAGTGGAATAAATGACATGATTCAAGTAGAGGGGCCAGCCAACCTAGATTTGGAAGGCAGTAGAATGCTTCTTTTATAACTCAAAAGAATTAACATGTAATTATTATATGTTGTATACACATATATAATCTATCTAGCTATTTATCTATCTGAAAGGAAAGATAATATTCAATCACTATACACTGACTAGTTTCTGTTTTGAGTAGCTGAGCTTCTAATGAGGATGTTTGATGCTGCTGGTCTAGTTATTAAGCACAGTTGTACCTCTACATCCCCTGGAGATCAACTCCAGCCACCCCCTACCATCTGTGTCCCTCCCCTCCACCCCCGACATGATACCAAAATCCACAGATGCTCAAACTCTTTATATACCATGGCAGAGTGTTTTCATATAACCTATACCGTGCTCCCGTATACTTTACCTCTAGACTACCTAAAATACCTAAATAATCCAATGCAATATAAATAATTGGTGCACTTTATTGGTAAGAAAAAATGATAAGGAAAACATCTATGTTTTTAGTACGGTTGCAACCATTGATTATAGGGCAAACTGCAGAGTACATGTCATTAATAAGAGAACTTGGTTTTCCTTTGAAATTTTTTTTTTTTTTTTAATTTTTGGTACCAGGGAAGGAACTCAGGGGTAGTTGACCACTGAGCCACATCTCCAACCCTATTTTGTATTTTGTTTAGAGACAGGGTCTCACTGAGTTGCTTAGTGCCTCTCTTTTGCTGAGGCTGGGCTGGCTTTGAGCTCAGGATCCTCCTGTTTCAGCCTCCTGAGCTGATAGGATTACAGGTGTGCACAACTGCACCTGGCTGAAAATTTTTGAAACCTGGTTGTTTGAGGCCATGAATGTAGAATCTGTGTATACAGAAGATCAATTGTATTTTGCATATTACTTCTGAATATAACTCATATTTTGTAACTATGAACTCTATAATTCTGTGTGTCCTCTAAGGCCCATATAAATTTTTATTTGTAGCTATAGATTAAATTTTTACAAAGTCATGAATGTTTGACATTTGATAACACTAAATGTTGAAAATATTTTTTAAATAATAAAGCTGTAATTTTCTTTGAGTAAATGTTCAAAATGGTTGAGAATTTGGAGACATTTTGAGCAATAATTTAAAATTTGAAATTGTTTTCATTAGGCAGTTTCTTTTTTTTGTGAGTGTAGGAGTAACCAGGGATTGAACCCAAGGACACTTAGCCACTGAATCATTTCCTCAGCCCTTTTTATTTTTTATTTTGAGATGGAGTCCCGCTAAGCTGCTGAGACTGGCTTTGAACTTGCAATCATCCTGCCTCAGCCTCCTGAGCCGCTGGGATTCATAAGTCACTTTATATGAGCTTATTTTTTATGCTTCTTCTAAGTTTTGAAAATTGAAAACAAAACTCAGCATGTATGTATGTATATATATACATACATATATATATATATATATATATATATATATATAATTTATTTATTTATTTATTTATTTATTTATTTATTTATTTATTTATTTATATTTTTATTCTCAGGGACACAAAGGTCTTGAAGGACCTAAAGGCGAAGTTGGAGCAACTGGTGCTAAGGTAATTGTACAAAACTAAAATTTACCAGTACTACTGTACTTCAGTCCTACATTGAGTACCTATGTATTTTTCAGAACCTCCTCAACTAATTCTTCAAGAAAAAGGGGGTATAAATAAATGAATGGTTAGGTAATTAACATGTATTCTGTTGTTTACTGCCCTTTTAATTCTAGGGCCATATAGCCTTGCTTATTACAAAAATTTATTTATTTCCATAGGAGAGAAAATATCAAGAAAGTACAGAGGGGTTTTTATTGTGAGGCATCATGAGATACATACATGAGAAAGCATCTGGTTTAAAGTTTATATTTCTAAGTTTTCTATAATACATCTTCAGAGAATATTAGTTAATTTTATAAAATTATGCTTGAGACATACCAGAGATTGACATGTAGTTACTTTATTAGTAGGTGTGATAGTTTCCATCTTTCTTGTTTAAATGCCCAATTTTATCTTAGACTTACTTCTGTGAAATCAATTTTTCACTTCATTTTATGGAAAAGCAATAATATAAACTTTTGAGATCTTTCATTGAAAGATTATAAAATGTGTTCTGAAAATAAATGTCCTCTTTAAAATTTATATATATGGACTAACATAATGTTATTGTTGACTTAGTTTTCTTATATTGTGCAATCTCAATTTTTGCTTCAGGGTGAAGCTGGCCCTACTGGTCCAATGGGTGCCATGGGACCTCTGGTATGTATCAGTTTTGTTATTTTTTCTTTTCAAGGTTACATTAAGAAAAGGTTTAAGAGAAAAAATAAAAACACATGAAGAATGTACATTAGTCAATGAAATACTGCTGACAGACAAGCAAAAAAATAAAAATAAAAAAAGAAAGAAAAAAGAAATTGGGCCCTTTGGAAGGGAAAAGGCCCTTTCTGAATTTCACCTTTTCTTGAGTGTTAAATGACCTTATCTTTTTCTAATCACAATGATCAAATCAGTATTTGATCAAATCAGTATTTGACCAAGTACTATACTTGGCCAAATAGTATGTATTTGGCCTCTTAAAGCTAAGTTAAATAAAATCTATTTATATAAGAGGTGGTAGGGTAGGTGTCTCCACAGGTAGTTGTCACACTCCTGAAAACATTGCTATTTGGCAACTAATTATATTAAATCTCAATTGGATGTAATAGATAGTTCAATCAGCCTAGAATTCAATTTAGACTCTTTAAGAGGTGTTTTCTCTGTCTCATCTATAGGGTCCAAGAGGAATGCCAGGAGAAAGAGGGAGACTTGGGCCCCAGGGTGCTCCTGTAAGTATACCTGCTTTTATCTGTACTGCTGAGATGTGCATTTCAACCCGTTTTGGGGTTTGCTTCCCTGAATATGTCTTTTAAATGAGAAATCACAGTAGATCATCTGCTTTTTTCTTTCTTTTTATTTTTGAATAATTTTTAAAAATATTTGGAATAAACTCCAAGTTTGAATATTAGTCTACATAGCCCGACATTCTAAGAACTGTGAAGAAAACTGATAGAACGTTCACCCCATACCCAGGTTCAATCACCATCATCCTTACAATATCTTTTTCCAATAAAAGTGCTCAACACAACCCATGAAATTCCATCAAATTTATGGTTGCTTTTTCTTCTAAACCTTCTCAGGTGCCTGAGATATTATATCTTTAGTCTATTCCCTTATACGTCAGTACTATCTCAGTTCACTCTTGGAGAAAATATATTCTACTGTTCTCCCACAGTGCGCCAAGATTGATTCCAGCTCTATTTATCACCAGCTGTTCACTGGGGAATTCAGCTTAAAGAATTTAATTTAGAGTCAGCTTTATTTTACCACTTCTGTCTGGCTTTAGAGTGTTAGGTCAAGTTTCCTATGAAGCAGCTTCAAAGTAGTCAATTGTAGACAGGAAATTCACTGGGGATTGCTCTTAGAATTAATACTTGTGGAGGATTAAATAAAAGAAAAAGGGTTTGTGAGAGGGAGAAATTGAATTGTGTTGCAATTGCAACAGAGACCTTGGTAATCTCAGGGGAATTATGGAGCTCTTCAGACTCGTCTTGAATGGAAGTCAATCATTTGTACCCCTATATTGACCAAAGAAAGGGCAAAATTTTGAGAGAGACTCCCTTTACTGAGGACTGTTCTTGGGAAGAGTAACCATGAACCAACCTTCAATACTTTTAGCTGATGGAATTGTACTTCAGACCTGAAGGGGATCTGGGTGAAGACCAGACTCCATCATAAATTAATTTGTGTGTGTACACATGTTGTTTCTAAGTTGTTGTTTTTGTAAGGAGGACATTCCTTCCTTAAGTTAATTTGTCTGTTAAAAAGGATAGAAGTTGAAATTCTCATTGTTCCTAAGTTCATATGATAGAATGGGATATATTAAAGTAAAAAGAATAAATTTTACTCAGTATCATTTTTTTCTCAGTTTTGATTTTCATTTCTTATTGCTGTAAGAATAGGTATTTTTATTACCACCTTATCAGCTTTTTATAGATGGTTATTTTTATTACTACCCACCCAGAGACAGTTGTTATCTGTTAACTTTAATATTTATTCTTCAACTTTTAACATTTTGAAATTGTTTACAAAGCAAATGAATTATGATAAAATACTTAAAAAATGTAACCTTATATGAGAAGTGGAAAAAATTAAAAATTACTATAAGTAAAAAAAAAAAGTGTAATCTTACCTTGCCTTTTTATTTTAATTAGGGACAACGAGGTGCACATGGTATGCCTGGGAAACCTGGGCCAATGGTGAGTAGTTGTACTTTCATATTCATTCATTTATTCTTCGTCTATCAATTATTCTGCTTATACATTTAAACATTAACAGAATATTCACTATTCCACATACTTAGAATAAAAGATGAAAAACACACAATTCTTTTTCTTGAAAACTGGTTATATTAATATATATAATTGCATAATACTATTGCTATAACTGCTATAATAAAGAATACACATGAAATATAGGAGATAGCAGAGGAATTACCTAAACATACAGTAGAAGAAGAAAGTAAAGGAAGACTTAAAAGCAGTAGTTTTCAAGCAAAGTCTTGAAAAATGAGCACATAAAACAGAAAAGAATACAGTTCATTCCAAACAACAGATAGATGAAAAAACATGGTGAGCTCAGGAAAATGCTGAGAGGGTAAAATTAGAGTGAGAGGTAGGAGCTAGATCATGAAAGGCTACGTTTACTCTATTAAAGAGTTTTTGAAGTTTGTCTTAAAGTAGTTACTGAGAGATCATTGCAGAATCTTAAACACAGGGGTGTCATGACCTGAAAGATCACCTGCTGGTAATGTCAGAAATGACAGGGCGAAGGCTGAGATGAAAGTCTGAGTTGAATATCACAAATGCAATCCTAGAGAGAAATGATAAAGATACAGACTAAACCTATTACAGTGGTAATGGAGGCAGGCTGCATATCTGTGAGCTAAAAACATCTAAATGCCACAGCTTATTGTTTTTCTGGTTTAAGGAGTTTTCTACAATTTATCTGAGACTTGAAATACAGAAAGAGCAACAGGATACAGCTTGTGGGTTTAGGTTTAGGATGAAAAGAAATTAGTTTAATTTTGTGGTTGGATATGCAAGAGTGGAACTCAGGGTAGAGATTTGAATTGTAAATGTAGTTTTGGGAATTTTTAACATACAGGTAATAAGTAAAGCCATGAGAGTAAAAGTATAACATGGAATGAGAAATGAAAAGATTTCAGGGAATGCTAATATTTCACAGAGTGTTTTTTATGCCCAGTATTGATAATGCTATTGCATTTTGCTTTAGATAGTCTTGCACTATTTCTTAAGTGCCCTTTGAAATTATGAACCTTTAACTCACAGTTAAAGATGAAAATTTGAGCATTTATTTAGCTATGGGTAGTAAACTATAAACAAAAACAAAATTTGTAATTTCACAAATTTCTAACATATTACTCATTTTTAATATTCTTTTCCTTACTTGTAATATATAGATAGCCTCAATTGCTACTCATTATCTGCTGAGGTTCCCAGAATCATGAAGGGTCTCAAGAGACTTATGGATATAACATAGTAGTAGCCATTGGATCTAAGTCTCTCCTTTTATTTTGTTAAGGGAATTTAAATTATAATTTTACAGGAAAAAACAAACTAAATTAATATTTTCAGATAGCCTAAAAATATAAAGTTTTTTTTTTTCTGAACCATAGAACAATTGATTCATACATGTATTTTCCCCACCAAATAACATGACTTTAATAGTGGTGGGGATGGGGGAAGGAGAGAGGGGAAGAAAGGGTGGATGATAGGGAGTAGAACTGATCAAAATCTGTCATATGCAGGTATGACTATGGCACAATGAAACCCACTAACTATTCTGTGTAATTAACATGCACTAATAAAAAGTAAAAAAAAATTATAAATGTTTAAAAATGTAAGCTATTCAAAACAAATTAGAAAATAGTGATGCAAATTGTACAATTTTATCTTCTTGAAACAGCAAAAGTTGAGTCAAGTTCCACAAGTTAACTTGTACTAATACAACTCCATGAAAAGAAAATTAGAGAGAGAAAGTGTGTGTGTGTGTGTGTGTGTTGGGGTGGGGATGGAGGTGGGGAAGGTGTTTCTGCTCAACATGAACCAATACTGAAAGATGTTCACAGAGAAAATTTGTATAGTTTTTAGTTTTTCCATATGCCAAAAGGACAGCAGAATTCTACTATTCTGTAATTATTTGCCCCAAGAATATTTACTCCCTTGTACTTGTGAAAAGAAAACAAAATACAGGACAATAAGTAAGTATACTTTGAAAGGGATTTCATTAATTCAACATTGATGGAATTAAAATGCACTCCTCAAGAAGAACCAGGATAATGTAGAATAGAATTCTCTTGATTTTCTTTAGATTTAGCTTTTAAATCAATGGCTTAAACTCTATGCATGTAGGATATTGATAAATATCCACTTATTATTGCTCTGAGAAATCCTTCTAAAATATCCGAGTTGTTTTTAAGCATCATTTTTAAAGAATGACATGCTAGATTTTGGTACAAATTATAACTTTCTAAAAACTATCTTTGCTACTTAGTTTAACACAGAGAAAGTGAATCTCAAGAGGCATTTGTTCAGAATTATTTGTGACTGAGACTGACTTAAACTTATGTGGTACAATAAGGAAATACAATTATCATATTTAATACTTTTGGTTTGTCTCCTAGAATTATTTTAGATCAGTATTAGAAATACTTATAATAAAATTACATTATTATATTTGTGGTTTGAAAGTACAAAACAGATTATTTCTATGTGTTAAAATAAAGATTGTTATCAGAGAATGATAAAAATGACCTAATTAGGTACTAGAGACATAGTTGATAAGTTTTATGGTTTCTTTTAATAGGGTCCTCTTGGAATACCTGGTTCTTCTGGTTTTCCAGGAAATCCCGGAATGAAGGTAACATAATTGATATGTTTAACTATATTTGAGTCCCAAATTAAAGAATGATATTGCATTAACTGAAGAGTATGGAAGTCCTTCTTAATTAGTAAGAGCCTAGAATAGTATGTTAATTGTCCATTATGATAGGAAAATAAAGAGAATTTTAAAATGAAAGTAACTCTATAAAATGTAATGAAGAATAATTACTTATAACCATACAATTACAATATTAAAGAATCTATCATTTCAGGGTTCTAGCATAACAGCTATAAGGAATAAGAAAGAGTTTTGAACTGAATTAGAACTCTGTTCTTGGATAGAGTGCCAGGGAGTCATAAACAGCAGAATGCTCTGCACAATAGAAAGTTAAAATAAATCAGACCTTGTTAGAAAAGGCCATTCTTTTACACAATGCCAGCCATCACCCCACCATTGAAGGCGTGGGCAGGGAGGATATTTGGCTCTCGGTGTGGGAATGGATTAAAATATTCTGCTGAGATGACTTACATTCATAGTGAGTCACAATTGCAGTATTTGGGAGAAATGCAAGGAATACAGTAGGAGGGTGTAAGCTCAAATAAACTTGACCCTTGGCATAAGTGACTTCATTTTGGGATCTCACACCATCTTGTCTGTTGAAGGTGATGCTCCTCCTTCTTTTGTGTTATCTTCCAGGTCAGCAATTCAGTTACCTGAAAGCTAGACAGAGAAAAGTCACAAGCGCTCCCTCTATCTGGGGACCTAGAAAGTCCCCAGGAACTTTCCTGGCTCAGGCAAGAGCCAAAACTGTGGGGAAAAATACACAAATAAAAGCAAACTGACTCTATTCTGATGTTAGACCTGTTTGTAAGCCCCCTGTCCTCACCACTTGGGGTTGATGCTGCCTGTGGTGTCTGGACCCTTTCCTCCCTTGGAAAGTGAATAATTAACTTTGCTTTGTGCTTGGATTCTGAAATCCTTCACAACTCACAGACCTGTTACCATTTGGTTAGACCTAGCAGAGGGTATTAAGATTATATTAGTTGAGTTAGTGAATAAATTCAGAACAGTATTTTCAAATGGTAAGCAACACATTTGATTGCCCCTCACCCTAAGAAATCATAGCAAAGACTTTCATCTTGAAGAATGGATTTACTTACAAGGTTTATTTAGTCTTACAAAAACGACAATGGCAAATGCAGGTAACTAGCCCACTTTAAGCCTTGCTTTCTCATGGAATTTTGCCTAGAATTGAGATAATCTCTATATTTTTACCATATTGGACCCTCCCCAATATAGTGTCATGTCTCTTATTAATAGTGCATAGTGCTATTTAAATGGGATTTCAAGTTAGAACAAAAAGACCTGAAATTTCAAACACTTATTGAAATACCAGAATCATCAGGTCAAGTGATTCTGCAGGCTCTCTCAAATGCTCTCTCTAAACTCTGTGCCACAGGGATGGAGCTGCCTTCAGATATTATCCTAAGTCATTTCACTATCATTCCTGCTTTCCTTGGGCAACTTTTTGTGCCCCTCTGACTCTGATTTTCTTCCTGATATCCCAATGTTTTCATTTGTGGTTCTGGGGCTAATACGCAGGGCAACACACATGCTAAGCATGAACTCTACTACTGAGCTCTCTCCAGCCCTGAAATCTATATCTTAATACAATTTACTCTTGCCCCACCTCCTCTATATCCCTATAAAAACATCCAAAATTCCTTCATTCTCATATGAGACCCTCCACCCCAAAATTGAGCTCTGGGTTGGGAAATAAAGAAAGAGTACTCACAAAGCCAAAGTCTACAAATTAGTAGAAAGGGATTTTTGCTCCTATGGAAGCAGTTTCAAGTTCACTAGCAATCGTACTTTATATAAGCCATCACTCTGGATACTTCCCTGTCCTCCCAGATTTTTGTAAGACTTGTTGTCAGCTCTGGAATGCTACTTAATAAAACTCAAACAGCTAGAAAACCTGTTTCTCTAAGAAATTGTTTCCCTGTATTTGCTTCTCACCCATGCCACTATAAAAATTCTTGGATATTTGTTTTTCTGCACCCAGTTTTTTGCATTTCAATAAAGAGTAATAGAGTTTTAATGTATTTAGTTGATAATGATGAGCCATTTAAACAATTTCAGTTTTCTAATCTAGAATTAGACCACACAGATATATAATAAAATACAGGAACTAAGTTGAATTTCAGATACAGAGTATAAATTTTTAATATAGGTATGTTGCACATATTGCATAGGAAAAACTTATACTAAAAGTTATTTGTTTATCTGAATTAAAACTAGCTAGGCTTTCTGAGTTTTATTGCTATCTGGATCATTATGTTGAATTTAAATAAAGGTAATTATCAGGTTACCTTGATCACTTAGTTCTTCTCCTAATGCTGTTTTTAAAAAATATCTAATTTATATCAAAGAAGTGTGTGTGCGTGTGTATGTGTGTGTGTTTGATAAGTGATGTTTTGTTTTGTGTTGCCCAAAGTTGTCAGGCTCATTAGATATTTGTAGCCCTGATATTTTACATTTTTCTGAAAGAATGATTTCTTGAAGGTCAATAGCATTGAAATTTTATAAATTGAGTAAAATTTATACTAATAAACATAATTTTTTCTTTATTACTTATATAGCAAGAAAACAATGTTTTGCCCTCTAATGATGATATAGACTTTTTTCTTTTCAATTTTTACTATGAGTTTCAGTCAATTGGAGAACCATTGTTTGGGTCCTGTAGCACATTTTAGCTGATCTTGGGTTGTTTTAGAAATATAAAGAGATACTTTGATTTATTCTTGGATAACAATCAAACTTTACTTGTGTGGTACCTTGCTGGACTTGAAATGTCCATGTTTACATTAAACAGAAACAACTTCTACAAACACAATGGATCTGTTCAATTTTTCTATTTTTTGTTTGATTTGAGGTAGAGTCTGAATATGCTTCTGCTATTTACACAGAGGTGTACTTGAAGCATATGAATATTTATATAAGAACAAATTAAAAGCAAAATGTGTAGGAATTAGAATATTTACTCTCATTCTTGGAGTTTGGTGTTACCTGTATAGGATTCTTCCCAATGTTTGATTATGAATCTAGATTATATTAAATGTTAAATATAATAAGTTAAAAAATCTGACAATTTGGTATGAAGAATACCAAATTTAGTGAAGGTTCTGAGGAGGGGAACTTAAGTTGACCCTGATGAATGTGTAGGATTTCTATAGTTGGAAATTGGGATATGGAGAATATTCTCATGAAAGAGGTCCCTAGCATAATTGCATAAAAGGCTGGTAGAAAGGCAGTAAGTCCATTCCTTAAGGTAGGTTAGGCCCACATCTTTGATAAACCTCTTTGTGCTCTTGGCCTCTGTAAATATTTGGGTTTAAAATGAAAAACTACAAACTTGCAATCAACTTTTTTCCATGGCACTGTTATATTTTTCTTAAATTAACATATCTCTTTGCACTCCTTTAGGGAGAAGCAGGTCCTACTGGAGCACGAGGCCCTGAAGGTCCTCAGGGTCAGAGAGGTGAAACTGGACCACCAGGTCCAATTGGTTCTCAAGGTCTTCCTGTAAGTTCCTAGTGTATCTAAGTACTAGCTCTGAAAGATAGGCACTTATTATAATATCAGAACAAATGCAACCTGTCTTAATATATTCTCTTTGAATTCTGAAGGAGTGCTTAAAACTCATGAAAAAAAAAATTTCCCATATCAACTCTGCGTGTTTTCCCCAATTTATGGAAAAGATAATTAGTCATAAAAGTATTCTTATGATGTAATGGTGAATAATGTGATTTTTGCATTTTTTTCTCTCTCCTTTGGGAAGATGATTGGACTTCTGAATGCTACCCATATGTGTCCAGATATAGTTTAATATTTTAAAACTTTTTATGTGCCTTTTAGGGTGCAATGGGAACTGATGGTACACCTGGTGCCAAAGGCCCCACGGTAGGTAACTTCATTTACACCATGTGAAATTCTAATAGTTTCAATCCTTTGGATATTGGCCCTACAATACTACCTAGGTCTCTACTCATCATGCCACTTTTGCTACCTGACAGGGCTCTCCAGGTACCTCAGGTCCTCCTGGCTTGACAGGACCCCCTGGATCTCCTGGCCCTCAGGGTAGCACTGGACCTCAGGGAATTCGAGGACAACCGGTACTGTCTTTTGAAACATCTATCATCCTGTAGTATTATCAAACTAAGAGTGCCTAGAGAAGTAACAGGTAACATGAAACAATGAAGCAGATAATGGGACTTATCCAAGTGAGGGAAATGAAGTCTGGAATCTGAAATCTCTGAAAGCCAAATGTTAATGTGCAATCGAGTTGTTTAAATTCTAAATTGAACATTATTGCCGTAAGTTAAATTTTAGGTTTTTTAAAACTTAATATGGTGATAATTTCATAGTTTACCTCATAGAATTTTATGGTTAGTTAAATAATAAATGTTATGGAAATATTTTATAGGGATTTATGTGATGATTTGGCTAAAATTAGGTTCAACAGATATTTCTTGAGGGTTATTCTTGAAGAATGATTCCAACATACTGTTTCTATTAAACAAGTTTCCATAGTTTGCAGAAATTATTAGGAAATATATTTGTGATGAGTCCATAAGAAATAAACACATTGAGAAGTTGTGCTTTTATATTGATGGGGAAAATACACTTTTTTTTCCCCAGTACCACTTTAAACAAATATTTTAGATTATGATACAAAAAAATGTGGTCATGTTGATAAACTACTTTTAATTGCTAAGGATAGATTTATTAAAATATGAATATTTCTGATGTGTCACAATTTACTTTACTATGTTCTCAATTTGGCAATTTGATTCCTTTGATATAAACACCAATTAATAGTTAAGGACACAAATACAGAACTCCCAGAGCATTTCAAAAATAAAATATCCTACTTGGAGTTGCAAAATTCTCAAGAAATAAGAAATAAGAAATTAGAAATAATTCTAATTTAAGGATCAAATCTGAATAATAGTGGAATAATTTTAAGTATTTTAGTATGTTTGAAAAAACATGACATTAAAAATCAAACTGTTGAAGTTCACATAGATTCACATACATTCTATAAGATCTGCCAAGTTTAAAAATCACATTACTAATTCAATACAGATTCAAACACTGAAAAAAAAATGCAGGCCTATTCATGCTAATGGATTAGAGCAGATTGGACTTGCTAAATGTCCTGGTTTCTACAACAGTTAACATTTTATTTTAGGGTGATCCAGGAGTTCCAGGTTTTAAAGGAGAAGCTGGCCCAAAAGGGGAACCGGTAAGCCTTCACTTTTATTTTTATTTTTTTTAAAGACTAGAAGAGCATAGATGTCATTTGGAAGTGTACATCTCAAAATGCTCAAGAGATTAAAAAACAATAGGACTAATAATAGCTTTGGATGAAAATACTTTGTTTATTATACTTTAGGATTTGTGACTGGCTTCATTAAATGAGTCTTCCAACTATTCCACTTGTCAAAGAGCTCCTCTGGTAACTTCCTTATGTTTTTAACAGGGGCCACATGGTATTCAGGGCCCAATAGGCCCACCTGGTGAAGAAGGCAAACGAGGCCCTAGAGGTGATCCAGGAACAGTCGGACCACCAGGCCCAATGGGAGAAAGGGTGAATTTGAATAATAAAATACATTCTTATAGTTATGGGGGAATTGTATGAGTAAGTTTGGGGATAATAAGGAAAACTAAAGCATTTAAGGGATCCACTGTAGTGGCCTCAAAACAGTTTAACATGGTTGTTGTGTATAAAAAGAGCCAACTGTCTAATCATTCCTCATTCATTTGTGCGACACATATTGATTGAATCATTACCAAATGCCAATTTGAGATTTTGGTGCTTGAAATACATTAGCAGACTTCTATCTACTATGGTCTGAGCCTTGTGTGGACATTAGTTTACTTTGGTGGGGAGATACAATTAGAGGTCAGTAGTAAATAAAAACATATTTACACATTCACTTATTATCTAATGGGCTGGCATGGTGAAGAGCTAACTAGAGCATATGACAGTGATATAATGTTAGATTAGGTGCTTAGGAAATAGGGTCCTTTGAGAAGATACAATTTTGCCTGAGACCTAAGAAAGAACATTCTTAGCAGAGGAAAAACTAACTCCTAAGCCAGAAGGTCAGAAAGGATTTGGTCATTGTGAAGGTCAGAAGAGGCTGCTGTGACTGCAGTATGATGAAACAAATCTGAAAGGGGCAACAATAATCCAAAATTTGTACAGAGCTCAGAGCTGTCAAGGGCTTCTCACACAAAACAATATTAGTGCTCCTAAAACTTTATAATAATTAAAATAAAAATTAATTGCTCTATTCCAAAACTGTCAATAGCAATTTAAAGATTATATTTTCATCCTTTGTAGGGTTCTCCTGGCAATCGTGGTTTTCCAGGATCTGATGGTTTGCCTGGACCAAAGGTGAGGTCACCCCACATTGCTGATGCTCACGTGGGTGGTGTTTAAAAGAGGCCAAGTACAGTATGGTGATAAATCTGGCATGAATCCAGATCTAGAAAGGAGGTGGATGCAGACATCAGGCCTGTCCTTATAGACTTTTACTTTAGCTGATATATATCTTTTACTCAGAAATTTAGCTCTTCCAAGATTCTATTTGAATTATTGGAGTGGGATTCTAAACACAACTTTGATTAATTAATGATGGGAAAACCACTCTTCTACAAGATATTCAAGTTACAATAAAATGTTTAATAACATTGTTTCAAAGAAGTCTTTGTAACATCTTTGACAAAATAGTCGTATATTAGTGTGGATTTGTAAAATAAGAATTTGACCTCTCCCTGCTTTTGTTTCCCTGTACTCCTTTCTTCTTCTAACTAGTATCTCTTGGTTTGGAACAGGGTGCTCAAGGAGAACGGGGTCCTGTAGGTTCTTCAGGACCTAAGGGAGGCCAAGGGGACCCAGGACGTCCAGGGGAACCTGGGCTTCCAGGTGCTCGGGTAAGAACCTCGAGTTATTTGGTATATGAACCCAAAAGAAATCCTCCTAGTTTATCCATTGAAGGTTTTTTGCTTTTGCTTGTTTATACAACTTGGAGCATTTTGTTTTTATGATTTTGATCTGATTGTTGGAAATATTGTTTTAATTTTTTTTCATTTATAGACAACATGTTAACTTATAGTCTTTGTTTCTCAAATAAGTATAAACTAGTAGCTTTGCCATTTGACACGAGAAAAAAAATCTTGTTTTCATTACTTGCTAAAAAAAACCCTGCTTGTTTGGCCTTTGGTACAGATTTTCTGATAAATTTCACTTTAACAAAATATCATTGGAAATATCATTTAAACTCTGGAATTGGCCATCTATTCAATCATTAACAATGCAAAACTATTTTTCCTATTTAGAATCTTTACTTAAATGTCAGTTTAGCAACAAATTGACAGGTGCTTTTTGTTTTCAGGGTCTGACAGGCAATCCTGGTGTCCAAGGTCCTGAAGGAAAACTTGGACCTTTGGTAAGTAATTTAAATAAAAGCTATTACCTTAATATTCTTAAATAGATATGCAATTTAAATGACACTAATTTGAAGTTAATATTTTAATTGTATGGATGTTATATTTTCATGCTTCACCTAGTAAATTCTTCAGATCTTTTATATTTTCAAATTGAACAAAATCTAAATCAAATTTCTTTGAAATAAATGTTGGAGTTTGAAATTCCATAATTGAAGAGAGTTGAAATGATCCTATTTGATATTAGTGAAATTTGTCTACTAACAATGTTCTCATTTTTCCAATTTTATATATTTAAAAGATAAGTAGGTATGACTCTTAAGAGGTGATATATTTTGAGCCCTTACCTTATATTGCATTGTAAAACAAAGTCCTGAATTTTCATTACCACGAACTAGAGTAAATGAAAGAAGAAAGAAAGATTCTTCCTATCAATATGAGAATGTCAGGAAATGTGAGGACAAGGCTTATGTATACAGTAAGAATAAAATCTGTGCTCTAATTACTCCAAATATTTAAGAGATTTTCTAAAAACCATCCAACTTTTCTGAGTCACTAAAAAAAGCCATGGGGTAATTTACAATTTATATAACTTTTATAGTAAGCAAAAGAAAATGGCAAATTTAGAATGGAACATTAAGAGAGAACTTACATGTTTCCTGTCTATCCTATAGGGTGCTCCAGGGGAGGATGGCCGACCAGGTCCTCCAGGTTCCATAGGCATCAGAGGGCAGCCTGGGAGTATGGGTCTTCCAGGCCCGAAAGGTAGCAGTGTGAGTACAGTATATAATATATGCCACCTCAGCAGAATCTGCATTGGAAGACCAAGGTATATTTTTTAGAAAACTGATTGAGTTTTAGAATAACTTCAATTTACTCTTTAGGGTGACCCTGGAAAACCGGGAGAAGCAGGAAATGCTGGAGTTCCTGGGCAAAGGGTAACTATCCATTTTCTGCTCAAAAAAACAAATATGAAACTGTCGAAATTCTCATTGTCTCATCTTATGAATTCTCTGTGTGATATTAGGGAGCTCCTGGAAAAGATGGTGAAGTTGGTCCTTCCGGTCCTGTGGGCCCTCCGGTATGTGACCTTTTAGTGATTATATTTTTAAATCACATTTCTTGGTGATGTTTGTCCAGGATTTATGAATACTTATTGAATAAGTTTCAGGAGAAGTGAATACAAATGTGTGTGGTAGAAAAATTTTAGTTATATCTTATCACCTGATTCCTTGTGATCTGGTGTTTCCATCCTTTTACAATAAAATGATTGGCCTTTTCATTTTAAAGATTTTTAAAAATCGGATGACAAAGACTACCTTATTATCTTTATAAGTTGCAATTGACTTTGACAAATATTTTGTATTTTATTAAAATTTTAAATACTAATTATACCTATCTTCTTCCAATAATGTATCTTATAAAAATTTACTTAAGATGGCTTTTTTTGAAAAGATAAAAATAGATAATATATATTCTTTGAGATTAGGTTTCTGTTTTAGGATTTTAAAGTTGTTTATCAGAAATATTTGGGCATATTTGCTGGTTTTAGTGTGGAACAGCTTAATTGTGTTTCTAAAATGTCAGCTTTGCTTTCTTTAGTTATTCTAGTTTTGAAGCTGTGATTAATAATTCTTATGGCACATAGAAATAAACTACAAGAGAAAATATCATCCTTTTAGATTAGATATGGTAAAATGATGAATTTTTTTCCATACTCAATTTGCCCAACTTTCTTATAATTTTAAAATTGACTCCAGACATTTTCTTTTTGGATCAAAAAAAGGAATACATGCCATCAGTCTCTTCACTGGCTTTAGATGATATTTTCTCACCAGCAGGAACTTCAAATAATACCATTTGATAGATTTTTAAATTCTAGTCTGTTATTTAGCCAACATGATAAACATGCTGAAAGAAATACTGGAAGTAAGTTGTTTCCATAAACAAGAAGCAGACATAGATCTATCTGTATTCATGATTTTCTTTCCTTCATGACTTAGGGTCTAGCTGGGGAAAGAGGAGAACAGGGACCTCCAGGCCCCACTGGCTTTCAGGTATGCACTAATTCAGGCTTCTGTTCTTCCATTGAATGGTTTTAAGATATGAAAAGTTAAGGTTGAATGATGTGAAATTCTCACATTTTCAAAAAAGTCATCCCCCTTTGAGTAGATGGGATAGATATTTGGATAAAATCAAGCATTTTTGTTCAAAGGAATGGAATTCCCCTGAAAAACTGATCAAACACAAAGCTATTAACAAATTAAAAATAATAGAATGTTCCTGATAACTGAACAAGGCTATTAAACTATAAGTCTTATCATTTTTTATGGGCATAGACACTAAAATTTGTTTGGAAAAACTTTCATGATTTATCTACATACATGTTTTGCTTAATGTGTCTACATAATATCTTTTGCTGGGTATATAATCACGGAGGTTCTATGAATTATAAAAGATGAATTGTTAACATTGGTAGCCTATGTATTTTCATAGATTCAAAATTTTATTTCCTTATGTTCATTTTAGGGGCTTCCTGGGCCTCCAGGTCCTCCTGGGGAAGGTGGAAAGCCAGGTGATCAGGTGAGATTTTAAATAATAACAACGCTATAAAAATTGCTGGCTCATGATATTACTTTTTGTGAGTGAAGATCTGTTCTGATTTTTTTCCATATATCTCTTTGAATCTTCAAAAGAATCCTATGTATTATTGTTATCTGCATTCTACAGATGAGGACAGTGAGGCACAGAGATACTAGATGTCTTTCCTAAAGTCACATGGCTGATAGTATTTGAGCCCAAGTTTTCTGTTTTCCAAGACTGTGCCCTTAACTAGCACATATACCTTACCATAGCCATAGAGTTTCACTGGAGGATTTATACACAGTTATAAACACATATAATGATTTTAACATAAGTTAAATCTATTTTTTCGTTTAGTGATTCATTTGTTGCTTACCATTCAAAACAAGTATTTCCTGAAAATTTCTTATACTTGGCTCTACTGAGAGGAACAAGATGGATATGGGCATTGCTGTCATATTAAGAATGGTAGAAGATGGAGAAAATAAGAAGAGAGTTACAATATAGCAGGTTCTGAAAGCAATAATAGGGGAGATAGCATATATATGAAAACATGAAAGATGCACCTAATTCAGATAGACATAAGGGTCTAGGAAAAGTTTCTGAGACAAAGTAGTATCTTGTATGAGATCTGAAGGATAAACAATGGCAAAGTCAGAATGAATGGAAGGACTTTTCATAATACTATGAAATTGGGGTTTTAGGAAGATCATGTTGCAATGAGGACAAGCTGTTTCAGAAGAACCCATAATTCCTCGTAGCACTTTGTCCATAACATATGTCTAAAAAAAATATTTACTAAATTAAGTAGGACTTAATTGGTTCTATTTAGAAGATCAGCTCTTCACTGTTTTTTTTTTATATTATTTCTCTTTATGTAAACTTTTTTATGTTCTATTGGGATATAAAAGGCTTTGGGATATATTCTTTCGCTAAAAAGTATACCATACTAATTTTGTGCCAGAATATTTTGCATTTTTTCATTGCCAAAAAAAATTAAACATTCAGATATAATTTAAATTTTTCTGGAAAAATGTTTCTATTCAATAAATGGATATTCTTTTATTTTAAAAGTATATGTAGTTTTCCTTCTTTAATATTATGGACTTATTCAGCCTTCAAATGGTACTCAGAAATAAATTTGATATATGATCTAAAAAGATTTCTGCTAATGCCTTAGAGCTATCTTAAAGTTTTTCTTCCGTTTTTAAAAATTCTATTTGTAGGGTGTTCCTGGAGACCCTGGAGCAGTTGGCCCATTAGGACCTAGAGTAAGTATTTTCTGTTTTGTGATTAATTTTGCTTCCCACTGGCTTCAATTTTAAAACAGCATCTTTTATCTTAAAAGGAGTTTTGATTTACGCACCAAATTAAAAAACTTGAATCATGAACGAGGCCGCTTCTAAATTTTTCTCTAGCAATGCCATTTACAGAAACATTTTAAAACCATTTTTAGATGAAGTGTTGAAATTATTTGACATTCTAATATTATCATAGGGAGAAAGAGGAAATCCTGGTGAAAGAGGAGAACCCGGAATAACTGGACTCCCTGGTGAGAAGGGCATGGCTGGAGGACATGGTCCTGATGGTCCAAAAGTAAGTACCACATTGATCTCCATACTTTAAAAAGCTCTAAAATTACTGCCTAGCAGGTTCCAGATGGTATTAGAATGTGTCCCCGCCCTTTTTTTTGCAAGACGAGTTGACTTTATCATTTTATTATTCAACAAATATTTAATGAGTGCCTACTAGGCATTTTCCTGGCAAATAAAGAATGAGCTCAAAAGAAGACTTTTCTGCAAGGGAGATAATGCCCTAAGGCATATGATGATATGATGATATGATTCACACACATGCCTATTCTTAATGCTTATTTAGATATATTTTATTAATAGCTTCCATGAGTAAGCAGAAGCAAGAAATAGAAAATCACATTTTTTACTAAAGCTATTCTTAATCACATGCTCCATTTTCCTTATCTCTGGTTGCACAATTCTTTCTACACATGTGAAAATATGTACTTTTTGAACCCTGAAGATAGAATACATTATAAAGGAGAAATCAGCATCCTTACCTTTTAAGTGTCATTGGTAGGAAGAAAATAATGCAGCCAGCTTCAGTATGCACAATTGAAGTACAATTTTCCATGATTGTGTAGCATGACAGCTCTTATCCTCTTCAGGGAACAGAGTGATTGGATAAGATTGACTTTAATCTAACCACTAATTATCTGAAAAAAGAACTTAATAACACAGGTTTTCTTAAGAGAGTATGGAATCAACATTTCTTTCCTCTAAATGTAATCTCATCTTTATGAGTCTAAGATGTTGCCAATAAAGGAAACAGAAAAAGGCAAGTCTATTATTTTTATTTTAATTGGTATTTAATTTTCTCTAAAGAGAAAAGTTGGAAGCATAAATCAAAAGTCAAAAATCAAATCTGTTTTAATTCCTAAATAAAAATGTAAACATTAGGTTAAACTATGTGAAATTGCTGACATTCAACTATCGTTGCCCTACTGAAGCGGCAATTTCACATGTTCAGTCTTAACGTGGTCACTTATTATTTGTTCATTTTAGGGCAGTCCAGGTCCGACTGGGACTGTTGGAGACACAGGCCCACCAGGTCTTCAGGGTATGCCAGGAGAAAGAGGAATTGCTGGCACTCCTGGCCCCAAGGGTGACCGAGTAAGTCTCTTTATTTATCTATTTATTCCACTTAATTTCTTTAGATGTTCTACTAATAATGACTTCTTATGTAGGCTTTTCCTTCTACCATTCTGAGTCTCACATCACCTATTCATTTATTCTTCTAATAAATATTTATTGAGAAAGTGCACAATGCCAGGTACTGTCTAGGCTCAAGGGGACATAGCTATGAAGTCAATTAAGCATTTGGACCCGTGAAACTTTCTCACAGGTGTGGGAAAGAGATAATTGAATGGATAAAGTATTTTGTATGCTCTTCCAGGGCGGCATTGGAGAGAAAGGTGCTGAAGGCACAGCTGGAAACGATGGAGCAAGAGTAAGTGAGAGCATATTTTTGTAGCAGAGCGAGGAACCAACATTATAAGTAGTATATGAATATGTCTTAATTTTTCAAAATAAAGTTTATCACGTTTCACTGGTAGTCAGAATTTTGAGAATGATGGCATTTGAGATGTTATGTGAATCGGTCATGGATACTTATTTGCATACCACAAATTACTGGAAGCCCAAAAGTAGTCATTGTTGAAAAAATTAAATAAAACACAAATGTATTATGTCTGTAGAATGGGATTTAAGGGAGTGGGATGCCTCTTTGTCTTTCTCTGTCATCTTTTTATTTCATGTGCAATGTTTTTTTTTTGTTGAAATGTTGATCTAAAGAGCTAGTCTAGACCTCATTCCAGTACAGGCAAGTAGAATTTTATAGTGGCCAAAGTGTGTTAAGTGTTTCTCAATATACTGAATATTATAGGTGAGAAAATTACTGCACAGTGACTCATCATTTATGCTTTCATCAATGAACAGTCTGGATAAGTGGAATGTTAAGAAGAATGATTGAAGGGCTGGGGTTCTGGCTCAGCACTTACCTAGCATGCATGAGGCACTGGGTTCAAGCTTCAGCACCACATAAAAATAAATAAATGAAATAAAGGTATCCTGTCCATCTGCAACTAAAAATATAAAAAATAAAAAAAGAAGAATGATTGACACCAAAGCATTGTTTAATGTCATGTCAAAAAATTGACATTTAACAAATTTTAGATCTTCAAAATTAGAATATATTTGCAGGTCCAAGGGTAATCAGGGTAGTAGGACAATATATTTTCAGACATGCATTATTTCCTCGTGGAAGAATGGTTAGCACAGTGGTTCAAATGCTCAGCATTTTCTGTTACAATTCCCGATATTTTGTGAATTTTTCCTGTGTCAGTGAGACATGATTTGCTGTTATTTTCATGTTGTGCCCTGGCAGTAGCAATTGCATCATTAAAAAAAGATCACCTTGAGCCACTTTCTGGTACTTCAAATTGAGTAAAATAGAGAAAAGTTAGAAATCTTAGGTGACATTGTCCCTTTATCCTTATGAAAAATTTTAGCGCATTACAAACACTTGCTGTCTTTTCCCTTTTTGTTAAATCTAATAGTTGATTTAATATTTCAAAAGCAATTTAAGTAAATCTAGAATATTGTTGGTGTTCTACATCAAAAGTGTTATGGAATGTATAGTAACAGTACAAGACTATATGAAGGAATGTTACATTGAGAGTTTAACTCCAAAGTACACATCTACTGTGCCTGTGAATTGCCAATGTGGTAGGCTCGGCACTAAGCAATGGCTGCTTTAGTTGTAGTGAAGGCAGTACATTGTTTTAGGAAAGAGAGAGAACAGAACATCTGCTGGAATCATATAACAAAGGAAAAATCAATAGCATGTGCTCTCTGTATGGAAAAAGCATCTGTGACTATAAGTAGCAAAGTGATCTTTGTATTTAATCAGAGCTTTTAAAGAATTACCTTGAGTAAATTAACAGAAAAATATCATTTCATCATTGATACAGAGAATATAAGAACATGGTTTTCTCATATTCATGTAAAAATATGAAATTAAAAGTCATTTTTGTGACCTAACTTTCTTCGGCAATACTTACAGAAATTAAATAATGAAAGAATATTTGGGCTGCATATGAAGAGGCAATCCACAAATATTGGTAGAGACATTGTTTTAGGAAGAACTCCTACACTCCAAGTGTAAAATGCCACATCAGCTTCGGTGTAGCTGGGTGGTGACTCTCTTTTTCATTTCAGAAGCATGTAGAAAATTAAATGTTTACTATTTTTATAATTATAATTTAGGAATATGTTATAAAAGAAGAAAAGCCTTTTTTCAATCTATATTCAACTTTCAAAATAGATATTAGCAAAATGAAAGAGGCTAAGAAACATAGAGACATTATTGAAAATGACATTAATTTAGAACTATTGTTTAAAGACAGTTTATGTGGGTAGGGGTTGAGTTGGGTGAAAGAGAAACATTTTGTTGGGAAAATCTGGTGGAAATGGTAATGGAGCAGACAGAAAAATTTTGAAAATATACAGATTATGTCATGTATTGTAGATAATAATTTGAAAAAATAAACAAGCTATAAAAATAGTATTTCTTTGTTTCCTTACTTAAATATGGAGATTTATGTGCATTCTTATTCTCAGTATGCCTATATTCTATTCCCTGACAGGGTCTTCCAGGTCCCTTGGGCCCCCCAGGTCCTGCAGGTCCTACTGGAGAAAAGGTAAGTCACAAACTGTTATTTTGTGCACTTAAAAGCATAAGGGGGAAATAAGGATCTTGTGTAAATAGAAGGGAAACCAGTAGGATAGAGGAATGGAGGAAGAGAGGGAAAGGGGAGGTCTTTAAGAGTGAAATTGATCAAGTTATGTTATATAGATGTGAAAATATGCCACAGTGAAGCCCACTATTCTGAATAATCATTATGCATCAATTTTTTAAAATGTCTGAACGCTGGCTCTTTCATAAAATTTTGAGGTAGAAGGTCTCATAGTTGTCACCCACTATCTACCCATTCATGTTGCCCAACATTCTACAATTGTATTATGTTTTACTTTGGACAATAAATGTCTAAAATCTGCTTTTTAGGGTGAACCTGGACCTCGAGGTTTAGTTGGCCCTCCTGGCTCCCGTGGCAATCCTGTAAGTGACAATATTTTGGTGTTTTTTTTTAGTGTATGATTGAGCAATAAAACAACTTATCAATTGCTATCTATCTATCAGTCATCTACCATCTACATATGCTTATAGTGAAGTCCATACCTACTGATTTAAGCTATTTATAACTTCCTAATTTTCAACCTTTACTTTTCTAATTAAACTTTAAAAATTTATGAGCTACACAATCTAGTAAGTCTAGGTAGGCAGTTTGTTTACTAAATAAGAAACTTTGAGACTTCTATGTTCAGAATTTTGTTCTATGACCTCTGTCTTTGTATTACCCTTAAGGATCTTCCTCTAGCAATATGTATAATTTCTTTTTATATATGCTTCAAAGTACACTGAATTTATTACACCCTACTTAAAAATATTGTACTTTTTAAGAATATGTGTGGAGATTCAGTCATCTTTTTCTTCTTTTAGGGTTCGCGTGGTGAAAATGGCCCAACTGGGGCTGTTGGTTTTGCTGGACCCCAGGTATAATTTTCAAATATCCTCAATTTATAAGTTGACACTCCTCTGTTTATAGCAATGAGTTAAAATGTCATTGTCATATTTTTGAAAGTATATTGAAGTTCTGGGAAGTATATGGTTTTGTTAACATTGATTCCCATTTTCAATACAGCTTTTCATAAGCTGGCACAAAAATTGAGTTTGTCACATCTGAATTTGCTTATGTAACTATAATTTTAATAATTTATAGTTTTTTTTAAACTGTCTTCAAAGATCTCATCAGGGTTTTGATTTTTGTCCTGTACTTTAATATTGTAGCCAAAGCTTTATTTCATAATATATAACTAATGTTAGTAGCAATTAATATTAAATATTTTGTACATAAATCTTACAAATCTGTTGCTCCTTTGTACAATTGCATATAGGGTCCTGATGGGCAGCCTGGAGTAAAAGGTGAACCTGGAGAGCCAGGACAGAAAGGAGATGCTGGATCTCCTGGACCACAAGGGCTAGCAGGATCCCCTGGCCCTCATGTGAGTTAAAACAAAACAAAACAAAATAGAAAAAAACTTATAACTTGAGTCCAATACTCAATGTTTGGTATGTATATTAAACTAATTGTGCTTTACTGCAGTACTTTTTATTTTCTTTCCAATTTAGGGTCCTAGTGGTGTTCCTGGGCTAAAAGGTGGACGAGGAACTCAGGGTCCACCTGTAAGTTATTTTGATATTCTATTATGTACAGCTAGTTCAGTCATCTAGTACTTGGCCATGTAAAAGTTAGTCTCCATCAGAAACTGTAATAAGTTATTTCATGTATCAGCTAATTTGTAGAGCAAAGGGTATTTGACTAAGATGGAGATCTAGATTAAAATAAATTTTGTAATCTTGGAGACCCAACTGCTTCATGTGTAAACATAAATAATTTATTACCCAAGTAACGGGGTAAATGAATAATGTGAAAGCACTTAATAAAATTTGATATGGAAAATATTTATATGTTTGTTGCCCTACCTATGTAAGTTCAAGATAAATGAAAAGTTGAAAGAAAAAAATAGGGTCCTACCTACCAATTAGTCTATTTCTCAAAAATGTAAAATGCATGAGAAGAAAAAATATATGATCACAACATGGAAGGGAATCCAAAGGCTGCTGTCTTCCTTGAAAAACAGATCTCAGGAAAATATATATAACTAATTAATATTATTTAATAATTGATCATATAATATTATTTCTTAGGGTGCTACAGGATTTCCTGGTTCTGCTGGCAGAGTTGGACCTCCAGGCCCTGCTGTAAGTTAACTTAGTGATTCAAGTCATTGATAGTTAAGTAATTACATATAGACACTTGATATATTTGAGATATTATTTCTATTTAATTCCTTACTGGCTTGTTTGCTAGTTTAATGTCTCCTACTGCAATAATTCCTACTGGTGTTTCATCAAAATAAATTCATATTTAATAATCCAATATTTCTTGGAGGGACTTATTTATGAGTCATTTTCAGCCCTAAAGTTTCATGATTATTCGAATACTAAGTACTAATAGTATTATGTACTTATGATCATTTTCTTTAGTTCAGAAGCATCTATGAAACTTTGTAATAAATGTTATTCTGTCACTATAAGATCAGGTTAAACAGAATAAAATATTAAATATTCATAATTAGAACAGAGACTTAAGTTTGAAATAAATTTTACCAGTCTTTTAATAATGATTCAAAGGGACTTGTCTGCAAATGATATTTAGATTTTCTCATGGGAAATGAAGGTACAGCTATGTTTTCTTTGTTTTGTTTTATTTAAATATGCTCAGTGATTAACAGGAAAAATGAATCTACAAGGCTCAGCCATCTGCATTTGAGGCAGAGCCCACTGAACCAATCCCTCTTACTGGGCTTCCCTCTGCCCTCCTGTATTATACTAGGGAGCTCCAGGACCTGCAGGGCCCATAGGGGAGCCAGGGAAGGAAGGACCTCCAGGTCTTCGAGGGGATCCTGGCTCTCATGGACGAGTGGGAGATCGAGGACCAGCTGGCCCACCCGGTGGCCCAGGAGATAAAGGGGACCCAGGAGAAGATGGACAGCCTGTAAGTTTGGCATCTTTGTTTCAGACCCCCTCCTGTTGAGATATTGCAAATAGAAACCCATAATAATCATGGTCACAAAGAAACTGCTTAAATATTATTCTGGACACATTTAAATGGCATTAAGCTCTATAGATCTTTAATTTAAAATCCTCTTCTCAAAAAGAAAAGTATCTGCATACATATAAAAAAAGTAATGGGCATAGTTTTCAAAAACTAAATCAAAATTATTTTTCATTTAAATTAATTACAGATACAAATACACATATTATTGTTCTAATAGCCAACTGCCTCGAAATATGAATGTGTTAGATACTGTTTCTTTACTTTTTAAATTTCTTTTTCTCTTTTTAAAAGGAGAAAAAAATGGTTTTTGAATAGTTCTCTCTTCTTTTTCAATCAATATTCACATTATTTTTCAAGGTCACTTTCAATTGATGTGCTATTTTCACCTTTAAATAGAGTTGGAGGCTCAGTGTGAATTATAATTTATGACTGCACTTATGTAGACTGGTTTTGTGAGACAGAACTTTTTTATACCCCAAACCTATAAATCTGTAATCACTCTATTGTAAATTTCCTGGATATGGATTTTACTCTGCAGAATTTTTAATTTGAATTTATTCTCAACATTAGGGTCCAGATGGTCCTCCTGGTCCAGCTGGGACAACTGGGCAAAGAGGGATTGTCGGCATGCCTGGGCAACGTGGAGAACGAGGCATGCCCGGCCTGCCCGGCCCAGCGGTGAGTCGCTGCAGTCGACAGTATTTCATCTGATGTATGCAATTTAATTTGTGCAGAGAAAATTGATTTTTTTCTTAATGAATAGAGTTAAACAGTCTTGAATCAACATAAATTCTGAGTTATCTTAAAAACCAGTTGATCTTAAATGTCAAATGCTTAACTACCTTTCAAAGTCTTTGAAAATGTATTTGTTTAACCCTGGGACTAGAGAAGTAGCCAAAAAGGAATTAGACTTTTGGTGACTCTTAAATCTTTCTTCAAAGATTAAAAGAGATCCATGGAGCTAGAGAAGGGGGATAATCTCCTGGTGAGTAGGTAGCGTCTTTTTAAATAAACATGCTTAACAAAACGTCCATATTTCACAGTAAACTACCAAAGAGAAGAAATAGTTGAGCTGAAGTAATATTAGAGGTGGATGTGGGTGAATTATCGAGAAGGACTCTGAAGACAATCCCCTATTCCCTGGAGGGAGCTTAAGAATCTCATATTATTTGAAATATGGATGAAAATTTGATTCAGTATTAGCTTTGAAGAGAGTGAATTTCACCACTGAAAGTTTACAATACTTGAGAAAAAAAGTTAATAATGTTTTTATATGGAATGTGGCTAGAGAAGTGAACTCCCAGGATCTTGGTACTGTGACATATCTGGGTCGAAATCTCAAACCAGTCAATTAGGATTTAAGGGATATCTTATTGTTGTCAGAATTGAACCAAGGATCTGAAAGTAAAATTCCTTGGTAGTGAGACTAAAATACCAGAATACAGTACTATATTGAGCAGACGAGGCAGGAGTGAAATAGAATGAGTTTATGTTACTAGTGATGCAGATTTTAGAAGGGCAGCCAGAATTAACTACATTTGATTCAAACACAAATGCACTCCTAAGCTGTGGGCAAAGAATGCCTTTTGGTTCCTTTGCTATGTCAGGAGGAATGTGAGAAGAAGTGGGTGTGTATCTAGGCATGCATTATAGTGATGCAGGTTATATAGGTTAACAGACAATTATTGCTGTAGAAGGAGGGACTATGGCACCATTTCAATAAATGTGGTCTTTATAGGAATTGGAATTCTTCACTGGTTTCAGAGGTGGTTGACATATTTATACAACAATTACAGGGCACACCAGGAAAAGTAGGACCAACTGGTGCAACAGGAGATAAAGGTCCCCCTGGACCTGTGGGACCTCCTGGCTCAAATGGGCCCGTAGGTGAACCTGGACCAGAAGTAAGTGTCACAGTGAACACAGCTCTCCTTTGTTATCTGGGTGTGATGGGGCAATTGTTTTATTAGAAATTGATTGCACACAGGACCTTAAGGAAGCTTGTCAGTGATGTTATTTGAAGTACTTCCCTAGAGAGTTGGCTAAATGATTGGATAAAAAAGAGGCAATGTCTATACTGACCTTCATCTAGTCTGGAGCTGAGTGTTTTAGTTGATTTAGCTTTTGCCAAATTGTTTTCAAGGTGAAAGGACACAGCTATTCATTTTTCCCCTTGTTATTATTTCATTGTATAATGGGATTGCCAAGTTTTATGGTGATAGAATTAATATAGCTTCTACATCATGTAAAAAGGGCAAAGTAAGTAGAGATCACTCTACTTAAATAAAGTGACACTATTGATGTCATGTTCCTTAGGCTCTTTTGAGAGGAAATAAGTTTCAGACAGGCAACTTGAGAAGTTAAACTTGGAATATCTGTTCAGTACTTTACTGAGAGACTCGCCAGTCACATTTTCTTGAAAGAAATCATCAATGCTTTTTTGAGCTATTTTAAAAAATCAAATAACAAAACTATGGTTCTGACAAAATCAAAATATATAAGGGACAGTAAACTAGATGTTTTTAAATGCAATGTAGCATCAACTAAACAAGTCACTGATTTTAAAACCTTAAGACTATTATTTAGATAAACTCAAAAAGTAACAAGAAAAATCATTCATTGGTAACACAAATAAACATACAACAGGAAAAATGTTATTGTTTGTTTATTTCAAGGTGTTTGAGAATTTCTTTTCCTTTTTAAAAATAAGAACTAGGCATGAACAATTTTAGATAAAGTAAGACTATGTTAATTTTACAAGCAATTCAAAGTATTAGAGGAAACTGGTAGAAGCCTTTTTTTCCTACTGAGATTTCCATAAATGCCGGTTTATAGTTTAAAGAAGAGAAGTATAAGACATGCTGTCATTTTTCTGACAATTAGAATGAGATTTTTTTCACTACTGCTAATTGTTTTTTGTGTGTGATTGCTCATAGGGTCCAGCGGGTAACGATGGTACTCCAGGCCGGGATGGTGCTGTTGGAGAACGTGTAAGAACAATTCATTGATTAAAGCAATCAAGACTCATATAAACCTGAAATCCTTTAAATTTTAGTATTACACTAAAAAACAAACAAACCAAAAAAAACACCCTTTATTCTCATAACTCCAATGCAGCTGTGATTTTTCTGATAGTAGAAACCTTTTTATAAGGTTATAATTTTGGAAAATCTTGTAAGTGAAGTGACATTTACATACATGGCAAATTAACCTGGCATATTTAATTCAGAGCAGGAAAACAAATTACTTTCATCTTTGGTGCAACATAAAGACTTTGGGCAAGGAGACATATGGAGTGTTCTAAATACCAAACTGATTCAGTAAAGTATAAAAGCTGAAATAGAGCTGTGTGACATTTAGATTTCTCTACTCACCCCTTAAAGTGAATGACTTATAAGGATATAAGCTTTATAAGCATTATCTATTACATGATTTATTTTAAAATTAGACATTGGCTGAACTGAAAATCTCCTTGACTTTATCTGAAGCTCAGTCCCTTTTGGAAGTTGCATAGTTGTTTTAGAATATTGGGCTACTGAAGGCAAAAAGCACTCCTTACCCCAAAGTGTGTTATGATATAATGGTTTTTCACCCCAAGGGCTCCTCATTAGCAGAAAGGACTATGGACCTAGGCAGACCTAATATGGAGCCTTGATTCTGAAAGTAATTAGCTGTGTGATCTTGAGAAAAATTTCTGCATATTAAATATGATTAATATCTAGTCCATTAGGTACTTTTTTTGCTAAATAACACATTTTAAAAACTTGCACCGGGTCAGCACTCAAGAATGTCCTCATGTTAAAAAAATGGGGAAAATAGAGCTATGGGAAACCTTGGGCTAAGACTCCCTTTATCTACCATAACTTCTAGAACTGCATATTCTCTTCACTTCGGTAGTTTCTCCCTTTGTCAGTACATACATGTAGTATAGTAACCTTTAAAGATCTTACTGCTGTACTTATTAAAATAATTTTGAAAATCTATAAGCCCCTATGTATATTTTAAGTTGCTGTCCCCCCCCCCAACCATTTTTAAATCACAAGTTTAAATAGTTGCAGTGGAGATAATTCCTGGTAAATTCTAAATGTAAACTTGCTCTAAATGTATTTCTTTGAAATTCTTGTAGTTTCCAATTTAGCTTCTTCTATTTATTATGTGTCTGTTCTTTAACCTAATTGTCAAAGTTTATTTTGGTTGCACAATTAATCAGTCAGATAAGACTTAATTTCTGTCAGAAAATAAAGTATAGCTCAGTTTTTCAAGTCAAATAATTATATTCACATATGTTCATACCCAAATCATCTCACCTCTGACTTCTAGGAGGCATTATTGGGAGCCTTGTCATAACTGGGTCATCTGGGTATAGTAAGGAGCAGCCTCTTCTTTCCTCAATCCATCTTAGCTTTATTTTCAAATATACAGTATTTTCTGGAAACATCCATAAGATTGGTGCCAAGAAGTATTCACTCTTTGAAACATTGCACCATAAGTTTACAGATGGTTTGGTATTTGCTTTTCTTTCATAAAATGGGAGAAGGGTGACTATTAAAGAGGAAGTGGGAAAGGATGCTCAAAATTCAATTTTCTGAAAGAAGTATGGTGTTGCAAATATGGAAGGTGGTTTCCCTAAAATTTTTCTTATTTTCACATTCTTTGGAAAGAGTATGTATTCAGGTGTCTAGACACTCCAGTTTGAAGACTGCTTGTTCAGAAAAGATGTTAAATTCTGGAAGTGACCTCTCCTATACTTCAGTAATCTTCTCTTATGGGAGCAATAGGGCGGAGGTGAAGGGAGAGATGAAATCTTAGAGTGGGTAAAAATAATAAGAAATGTATTCTCTTCAATTTTATTTATTAATTCGTAAATACACGTATAGTAATAAGTAAAAGTGTTTTAAGAGGCATATATATTTTTTCATATTGTGAAGAGCTCAAACACATAAAATACAATTGTTTTAGAATAAGTGTTCAAAGAATAATATCGTGACTACTCTTATCAGGGTGATCGTGGAGACCCTGGGCCTGCAGGTCTTCCAGGCTCTCAGGGTGCCCCTGGAACTCCTGGTCCTGTTGGTGCTCCAGGAGATGCAGGACAAAGAGGAGATCCGGTAAGAAGGCAGTCAATTTTTCACTGTCAGTTAAGCATTGTATTATAAACTTCATGTATGCACAAAAATAGTCATGTGTATGCATTTGGTTTAGGACTCTGAACAAAGAATGATAAGGAACCAATTATGAATTAATTAATTAATATATATATATATTAGCCTTAAGATCATTTGATTTCAAATATGGATTCAAAGATCCTAATACATTGGTTTTAATTATCTGAAAATGCTGTCTGTGATTTATAGGAAATGTAATAAGTATGCATCAGATTATGCAAGTAATGTCTTTTTGTAATAAACTAAGATATTCTTCACTTAGTGAAGTCAGTTAATAAAATTGCCTTTAAAAGTATTATTGGTGTTGGCACATTCTTACAGATGTTCACCAGACTCAACGGATTAGCCATAAGAGTGTACATATAGACACATACAGGCACTGAACTGTAAACACATGTTTTTTGACATCCTGTGTCTACATATGTATGTTTTTAAATACCAACTTGTGTGATATTTTTCTAGGGTTCTCGGGGTCCTATAGGACCACCAGGTAGAGCTGGAAAACGTGGTTTACATGTAAGTCCTCTGTTCTCTTAACAAATGCATGTTTTCTTACACAAAATATGCTTCCAAAGAAGAAGTATGATTTAAGATTCAGGAATGGGAGGGATGGAGAAATGCTATTCAATGGGTACTAAGTTATAGTTGGAAAGAAACAAGAAGTTCTGATATGCTGTTGAACAGTGGGCTGAATGTAGATAAAAATAATGTACTGCACATTTCACAAAGTAGAAGAATGGATTTTAAATATTTTACCATAAAGAAATATAAGTGTTTGAGGAGATGGATATATTTTTCCTCATTTAGACATTACATCATATGTGCATATATCAAAACATCACATTTGTACCTCATTAATAATTGTTTCAATTATCAATGAAGACTAGAATCACAGTTTTCTCCCAGAATAATAGGTACAATAGTGAATTGCTCTCCAAGATGTTCTCAAAATCATATAGGACAGCAAATCTGCAATCTCTTTGTATTCTTGAAAAGCACCATTTAAATATGTTTTATTTTCAACTTTACTGTCTTGGATGGTTTCCAATCTTTATGCTGTTTGCTTTTGGCTGATTTTTAATTATTATTATACATTTTGGCTGATTTTTAATTATTATTCTATTGTTTTATGTTTATACTTATGGTGGTCTTATAGATCATATTTCTTATACTCATACATCAATGTCTATATTCATGAAAAACAATCATATCCATAAAACCATGGTCATATTTTTTATATTATGACTCTCCACTTTGATTTGAGCTTGACTGGCAAAAGATTTCATAGTAGCACTACCTGTCAAATAAATGGTTTTCTAACCAGTGACAGAAACACTATAACTTTATTTTTCATGAAAAAATGAATTTTAATTAATTTAAATAGATGTTTTCTGTTATAGTTTATTCTCAACTGTGAAATTTTGGGGCAACTTCAAAATAAAAGAACCTTTATAACATTATAAAAACATTCAGACTAATTTTGATGTTCACCTTTACATTGGTATGTAAAATATGTAAAAGCTACTAAAATTGTTTTGATTTTATTATAAAAAGGCTGATAACTAGGTATTCCAAATTAACAACAAAATGCAAAATAAAACCAAAGAAACCAATAAGGGAAAACATTAACCTGAGAACCAGTGGATTTGAGGATTCCATCCATCTTCCAACGGCAGATGAATGGGGTACCAGTTCTGTTTTAGGAGAACTCTAAAGACAGCAGAAGCTGACTTCCTAGTGGGGAACACCATGCCACTTGTCACTTTACTGTGAACCATTGAACCCTTAGAATTGTTTTTATTTCTTAGAACCTAAAACAACAATTGACTACCTCAAATCAATGAGAGAATTTTCACCTCTTCTGCGTTTGCAGTTCCTATGACAAAATAAGATTCCTAACTTTTGTATTTTAGGACCAGAAATTCAGGATCTGGTTACAGATATTACAGTTAAAAATGAGAATAACATTATTTTTTGTGTGTGTTTTCTTTAGAAAAGGGTAGTTTATTGATGATACTTTGATTTTATTTGCTCAAATATTTACCCCTTTCTTAATATAGTCATAGCTGACATTTAGTTTATTTGCATATGTAAATTTCTTTTTCTTTTTTGGGAAGGTGGTGGGTAGCCAGGGATTGAACTCAGGGGCACTCAACCTCTGAGCCACATCCCCAGCCCTATTTTGTATTTTAATTTAAAGACAGGGTCTCACTGAGTTGCTTAGTGCCTTGCTTTTGCTGAGGCTGGCTTTGAACTCACAGTCCTCCTGCCTCAGCCTCCCAAGCCTCTGGAATTACAGGTGTGTGCCATCATGCCTGACTGTGTATGCAAATTTAATGAACATTTCATTCTTAGAGGAAGCATGGCAAATAAAAAAAAGTACTTTGAGGTTTTTCGTTTCAAAGAACCTATTTCAGGGAAGTAGTTTTACATTATGATATCTGATAATAAGTGAAATGTAATTTTTTGAAAATCTTTCAAATAGGTTAGATCAAAGTTAAAAATATCTCATTTAAATATAAATTAATTTTTATGCTTAAAAAGGATAAACATTTAAAAACTGAATCTTTAGGAAAGCATAACTGATCACCTACAATTCTTTGGAAGTAATAGACAAAAATCCTATGGCTCTTCAGATAAGTAAATATGTTCATTCATATAAAATACAGTATTAAAAGTTATGGTAAATGCAGTTGTCAAAAGTAAAATTGCTGGCTGGAGTTGTGGCTCAGAGTTAGAGCACTCGCTTTTGGCACTTGCTTAGCATGTGTGAGGTACTGGGTTCGGTACTCAGCACCACATTAAAAAAATAAAATAAAGGTATTGTGTCAACCTACAACTAAAATATAAATGTTTAAAAAAAGTAAAATTGCAGAAAATTGTAGTCTCAAGACATAACATCCATGCCATAACTGTATTTCTAGGGACCTCAAGGACCCCGTGGTGACAAAGGTGATAGTGGAGACCGAGGTGACCGGGGTCAGAAGGGCCACAGAGGCTTCACTGGTCTTCAGGGTCTCCCTGGCCCTCCTGTAAGTTATTCTTTATGTTTATCTGCTGTTAACACAGATGAATTTTTTTAATCTCATTTTAATTTCAAAATTACCTATTATACAATAAAATTGTCCACAAATAAGCTATAATTCTGTGGGGTAGATATAAAACAAAATGTTACTTGCATCTTTACTCCTATGGATAGTTGTCTTTAATAGTGACCATCTCATGGAAACATTGTAGAGATAGATGACTTAGTAGTTGATACTGCTAAAGTCAATGACAACATATTTTAAAACTGACAATGGCATAATGCAAGATCTAAATATTTGAACAACATTTTCAATTTTATTCCTGTTTAGGGTCCAAATGGTGAACAAGGCAGTGCTGGAATCCCTGGTCCATTTGGCCCAAGAGTAAGTAGCAAAAGTAAATAAGTTGCAGGTATAAATAATAACACCTTTGGTGACATAACACAAATGTTTCAGTTTCATTTTTATGATATTAAAACCGGAGTTGGTTCATGTTCTCTGAAGGTGGCATCAATTATATGAGACAAACCAGCCAGCAATTAATATAAGTAGTAATATCCTCTAATAATATGGACCCACTTTGGAATCTCTGACCTAGGATTTGTAGATATTCATCTACTCATTTCCTTGCTTTATGTTAATTTAAATTTCCATTAAGCTTGCACTCTTTGAGGTGATATAATTGGACCTACTCATGAAGTGGAGACAAATTTTGAAGCTGGATGCATTTTGTCCTTTAAGTAATTATGGTAGTATTATGATAGTTCCTTAGAAATGGTTTGTGCACAGCTAATTTGGAAGCAAATCATAAAATGAAACCAATATTTGAAGCTTTTAGAAAGTCTATGTTCATATTAATGTTTCCTATAATAAATTGTTAATGTAATAATACAATTGACACAATAATTATTTAGGTGAATAGAAAAAGGAGTCTAGAAAAAAAATTAGAAAAATTAATTAACAATGAATCTTACTGTGTCTAAATACATTGTAAATAAATCATGGATAAAATTGAAATAATAGTATAAAATTACTCTCTTTCTACAGGATAAGCACCCCCAGATTAATTTATATCTAACCCTCCAACTTTAGTCATTTTCTTATTCTGAATTAATTGAATTTTGAACTAAGTTTATTTGAGATTTGATGAAACAATTGTTGCCAATAAAAGTAGTCTATTAAAGACTTTACACTGATCTTTTACAATGCATGAATGAAGGAAAATTCATGTCAGATGAAATTGTAAATGCTGAAAAGTGCCAGAAGGTCATTTATCAGTCATTAAGAAAATGCATCTGAAAAATCATTGTAACAGCTCCATCAGCACAGTAGTTCTTGGATTAGAGAGGGGCATTGTAAAAAAAAATTTTTTTTCCACAGAATCTAAAACAGAGTCATTGTTTTCTTTCAGGGTCCTCCAGGCCCAGTTGGTCCTTTAGGCAAAGAAGGAAACCCTGGGCCACTTGGGCCAATCGGACCTCCTGGTGTTCGGGGCAGTGTAGGAGAAGCAGGACCAGAGGTAAAGTCATAGGGGTTTACACACAGGAAATGCTGTTGAGAAAAACAGCTTAGATTCCATCAAATAATGTCTGTGCAGCCTGTTGAACAAGAGACTTAAGGGGACCCTTGAAAACAAATTTCAAAGTCACGCAAGAGCTTGTTTATATAAGTAACTATTTCAAATATTTTAATATAGGTCATTTAGACTATAACCAGGCTTTGATAGAGATAACCAGGCTTTGATTTCATCTGATAGTATGAAAGCAAATAGCAAGTTAAGATTATATTTATGTTGCTTTGCTTTAGATTACATATTTTAAGTATCTGTGGGATGTAGTTTGTATGTCATGAAAATGCTGGAAAATGGAGTATATGACTGAGATTTTTCTACATTGCAAATGACATTCAGAGAGAATTTTAATTAAAACCTTTCATTAAAAATTCTTACAGTTTTGGTTTGAGGAATATATATATATATAGTTATGAACTGCATTAGCTAATCTTTAGCTTCTCAGACCTTTGGAAAGCATCTTTGGTCTCCATGTGCAAATGTACTAGTGTGCACATGCGCATGTGTGCATGTGAATTTATGCTTCTCTCCCGGGTGTTTCTTTAATCTAATTTACCTTCTCCTCCTTATTTTGCCTTTGCTCCTCAATGGTAATGCCGTTAAACCAAATATTTACTATTTTTTTGTGTGGGTCAAATAGGATATATTTCCTATGATCAAGAAAAATGTTTCCTACTAATTTCTCTGCGAATAGAAAACAGTTATATAATTAGAATGTATTGGATTCATGTAGCTCTTGGTTGACTTTATTTTGTGGTTCAGTGGTCTTTGGTAGACAAAAACAAAAACAAAAACAAAACAAAACAAAACAAAAAAACGAATCTTATTCCCCAAGGTTAGCATAAAGGAATATATGTACTCATGATGACCTTAGAAAATGTATTTATAAGACTCTTTTGAGAATAAGAGAGCACTGGCACTGGGGCTAACGCAGCTACCTGATGCCACATAACAAGTGCCAGAGCCATTGTTAGAACTCCAGCCTTCTGATGCCCAGGGCTGTGCTCTATGTATGGTTTGAATGTGTCTCTTCAGGTTTTTGCTTGCTTCTTTCGAGCTGTTGAGTTTGTCCTTGGGAATTGCGGAAGGAAATGAATAGAGAAGACCTTTGTAGTCCCTGCCACATTTTTGTGCTTATCTTCCTTTTAATCCAATAGTTCTCATTTGACAAAAGTATAGGAGAGCTCTTTATGTCTGTGAAAATGCTAGTGAGAACTTTCTTCCATTTTGTTAGTACAGAGAATTTTTATGTGCATGGTAATTCACACATATAAAAAGACTTCTTTTGCTTCCCTTTGATTAGACAGTAGGGGAAATTCTCTTCTGGGTGTTTCTTGTGGGTATTTCCTTGGTATTGACATGCACCTTATAGAACCAGCACCCTGTGCCCCTGCAGCTTTTCTTCATCTTCCATCCATAAATACTTTGAAAAAATTTTAGTTGTATCTTGCTCAAAATAATTTTGAAATGATGCACATATTTGCATGTTTTCAATATAAATTATATTGTATCTTCAAGATAGACATCAAAGCAAATATTTTGTGCTTTAATCTTTATTTATCTCAGATGCTGACTTGCAGATATGTTTCCTGAAAAACATATCCTTGGAAAGCTATAGCTTAGCAGGCTAGCACCATCTACTTACAAAAGGGCATGAGTGACAGATCTCCCAGAACTGTCAAATTGGAGTGTCACATCATATCTCTGTGTACCACATCCACATAAAAATAAAAGCATTATATTAAATGTCTTTCTGATTTCTTTTTAATTAGGGTCCTCCTGGTGAGCCTGGTCCACCAGGCCCTCCAGGTCCCCCTGGCCACCTTACAGCTGCCCTGGGTGATATCATGGGTCACTATGATGAGAGCATGCCAGATCCACTTCCTGAGTTTACTGAAGATCAGGCAGCTCCCGATGACAAAAACAAAACTGATCCAGGGGTCCATGCAACCCTGAAGTCACTCAGTAGTCAGATTGAAACCATGCGCAGCCCTGATGGTTCCAAGAAGCACCCAGCCCGGACCTGTGATGACTTAAAGCTTTGCCATTCCACAAAACAAAGTGGTAAGTGGACAGTGGCCCTTTTGAGCAGAGGGTGTTGTTTCTGTTGATGTTGCTCTCACCTACATTTAAAAATATTTTATTAATTTTCTAATTAGTGATAAACACAGAGAAAAAGAACACATGCCACAGAACTCTTACAGTTTAGTTGTGGAGAAAGTAAATGACATGAAAAATTACAGGGCAAGATGATATGCACTATAATAGAGCGTATATTCTATAAATGATCTAATTTCAGAATAGTTCCATTTCCATCCAGAAGTCCTAAACAGTAGTAATTTGCAGAGAATAGAAAACATTTCATATCTATATATCTATCTCTTTATCTATCTAACTACACACACACACACATACACACACACACACACACACACACACACAATACTTGCTGAAGCCAAATTAAACATTTATTTACCTGTATGACCTCTTAGAGTTTTAATATGTTACAATATATTGTTGGATTGTGGAGAGTCAACTAAAGTTTTGCTTGAATATTGAATTCCTTTCATGTAGTTTAATGTTCTATGAATCATACTTCTGGAATTTTTTTGCAGGCAGGAATAAGTTATAGTAAGACTGGAAGGCTTTTTGGAATTTTGAACTATGAACTATGCTTAAACTTTGCCTTATTCTATTATTTTGATTGTTCTAATAAGATCCGGGGAAGAGAGATCCTAGACCATAGGAATAAGCTGAGAAATATTCAAGAGTTTCAGTTAACTATGAAATGACATTGACAATAGTGTTAAAAATATCATCTTTCCAGAGTAGCCAATTTTATTATCAAATTATTTATATCCCACCACTCTCCTTTCACTCTATTTAAAACTTGATTTTCATATATTTACAGGCAAATATATGTACATACACACACATATATGCACAAATACACATTTTTTAATTTATTTGATTATATGTCTAGGATAAAGCACTGTCTTTAGTATATCCTCATTCCAATTATAATTTTCTTTAAAACTTTGGCTTTTTGAATTTAACAAGAATACACTTATATAGGCAAAGCCACTTACAATGTATCATCTCTTTTTGCTATATTTTCTCTTCTGTAAAATGGGATAACATTTATTTCACATGTATGTTTTGAGCCTTAGGTACACAGATGGGCAAAGTGCCTTAGAGCAGTGACAAGTATTTGGGAAATCCCCATATATATAACAATTATTTTCTTCTTTAAAGCATAGTCTCTGTTAAAAGAGACCTTCATTGATAATTTCATATTTCTAATTTCTGTGTTAATTATTTTGGAGATTCATAAACATGTTTGAGGTTTTTTTACTTAGTAAATATTTGTCATCTGGAAAATAGGTGAATATTGGATTGATCCCAACCAGGGATCAGCTGAAGATGCAATCAAAGTTTACTGCAATATGGAAACAGGAGAAACATGCATTTCAGCAAATCCATCCAGTATACCTCGTAAAACCTGGTGGGCCAGCAAATCTCCTGACAATAAACCTGTTTGGTATGGTCTAGATATGAATAGAGGATCACAGGTAATTAAATAGTTTATTCAAGATTATATATTTTATCATATTTTTGTGTTTATTTAGAATAATGCTATTCGCTCTTGACCAGGTTTATTTTAAAGTGACATATTTTTCTTAGTTACAGTTGCAATACCAAGGCATAAACCAAGTTTTATGATGAGTCAGCTTGATGTAAATTTTGAATTATAATTTTGCCATTGATGAAATGTAGAGAAGTAGTTGTTTCTAGGATTAGTTACTCTAATTGACGCAGCAGTGACAGTAGAATGGACCTGAAGGGATCTTGCCACAGTTGAATGACAGTCTTGAGGAGTCCTGGGTAACTCTTTGCTAGATCTTTTACTGATGTTTGTCCTTATGACCTGACTAAACCTTTTGCGACCTCAGGTTTACCAGCTTAGAGTGAGGCTAATAATTCAGATCCCAGAGTGTCCATATGAATATAAGTGTTTAGTATAATGTCTAGAATACACTAAGTGATATATAAATATTAGATAATCTTTAATAAATAAAGTCATGTTGTCAATTTTATAGTATTATTAAATCTTAAAGCATATGTGTGATTATATAAATTTGATTCATATTTTCCTGAGTTCCAATCTACCCTCTGCTCCTTTTGTGGTCTAGTATTCAAACTTTCACCAGGCCTCGATAATTCCATTTTAATATTTCATCCCAGATCTCCTTATGATGGCCAGACTCTGAAATTTTCCTTCCATTTTTGCTCCTAACCTTTCCCCAGAACTCATGTTCAGAATCAACATGATGCGAGAACCCTGAGTCTAGCAGGATATGCTAGAATCTACCATTATTTAATAAACAAGAAATTTTAAAACTTAAATATAAACAGTTGAAATGTAATTTAGCTTACATGACGTTATGTAAAAAACTCAAATGGGAGCACTGAAAAGAAAAAGTAGAAGATGAATAAAAAAGAGCTTGTGGTCAATTATTTTTTGTCTAGAGGAAAAATTTTAAATTCATATTTCCTTCAAGTTTATGATAATTAGGTAGTAAAGATTTTATTCTAATAGCTAATTTCTAACTCTTATTTAATAATAATGACAGTAATGAGTTTTTTTGATAGATGATCAAAGCAGATTTTAAAATAGCTAATCTTTCTCTGGAAAATTATAATTATTGTTGGTTTCATCACCTCTCATTAAGGGTAGTAAGGACAAAGATTATTACTTGTTAATATGTTGGAAATTTCAGGTCATTTTATACGTATAGCTAGAGAGCCATATTATATAATAATCAAAGATTTGCTAAAATCAATTTATCTATCTGTAACACATTAAGAAATTCTTCAGTATTGAATATAAAAGACTTTGTTTCTAGTTTGCATACGGAGACCACCTGTCACCTAATACAGCCATCACTCAAATGACCTTCCTGCGCCTGTTATCGAAAGAAGCTTCCCAGAACATCACTTACCTCTGTAAAAACAGTATAGGATACATGGACGAGCAAGCCAAGAGCCTCAAGAAGGCTGTGGTTCTTAAAGGTGCAAATGATTTAGAAATCAAAGGAGAAGGGAATGTGAGATTCAGATACACAGTTCTTCAAGATACTTGCTCTGTAAGTACTTTTCATCTACACTGATCAAACTTATTTTTTAAAAACATACTATCATAGTACTATAAGTGGGGACAGTTTTGCCTTGTATATAAGCTCAGCAGCATTTTGTATATAGTTATTCTTTAGGATCAACTTGAATGTGTATTAACACATGAAGCATGATGGAAGTGTTAATATAAAGTAGTAAAAAAAAAAAAAAAAAAAAAGAGCTGGAGCCCTAACATTGGATCCAATTCTTTTCAATTCTGTTTGTTTCTTCTGCAAGTCATTTAACTTTCTGAATCTCAGTTCCATGTGTAAAGTTCCTTGATTTTAAAATGTATAGTCAATCACTGATTGTCTCCTACTGGCATACCTAGATATAAAATAAGGAAGATATTATGAGATAAATTATAATTTTATTTGTGACAAACAAAACCAATAACTTTTATAATTTACATTGCTGCTATTTGGGAAGCTGCAAAAGATAAAAGGAAATTTACCTAGAAAGAAGTGCTTGCCAGGTGTGCTGGTACCTCACTTGAGGTTACCAGTGCTCTGACATTTAAGTAGTATTCTATAAATAATTGATTTTGTTATAAAAGTTGCCTGGGGAGGTGTATATCTAACATTCAAAAAAATTGTATCTACTATTAATCCACTGCACCATTTATTTCTAGAAGCGGAATGGAAATGTGGGCAAGACCATCTTTGAATATAGAACGCAGAATGTGGCACGTTTGCCCATCATAGATCTTGCCCCTGTGGATGTTGGCGGCACAGACCAGGAATTTGGCATTGAAATTGGGCCAGTCTGTTTCATGTAACACAAGCCCAGACAGTGACAGTGAGCATCACCATCAATGATGACCACCCCGTTCACAAGAACTTTGACTGTTTGAAGTTGATCCTGAGACTCTTGAAGATATGGCTGATCATGCATCAGCACTGTATATATGGTCTTAAGTGCCTGGCCTCCTTATCCTTCAAAATATTTATTTTACTTACAATCATCAAGTTTTAATTGATTTAAAATAATTTTCAATACAAGTTTAGAATCATGATGACCAATGACAATGATCACCTTTTAAAAAAAGTAAACTCATTAAATAAATAAATATCTGTTTTCTTCAATTTATTTCCATGTAATAAAAAGGTTGCTTAGTATTTATGAGGGAATTTTTCTTGGCAGGTAGCTTAAAGAGTGGGGTATATAAAACTACTTATTTTGCTTGGCTGCAGTTTGAAAAATAGAAATTAGTTCCCTTTTGGGATCCCTTATTCCCAGATCATCAAGAAAAAAAGAATCAAGATGTTTAAGTCTTTGATTGAAACCCACATGTGTGTCTTGATGTACTATTACTAGTGTTAAAAGAGAAGCTTAAAAAAATACAAGTTTATCACTGTATTAAATGGAATTTTTAAATAACATATTCAGTGCAATTTTAGGAGAAAAAATTAAATTTCTCCCATTTCTCAAATTTTTGCAAAATATGACACATGTAGACTCATTTCTAATCAATTTTAAAAGTACCTTTCCCTTTTGATGCAATTTATCAATTCTGATAGAAATTACACAGATACACTACTTAATACATTTCCTTCTTCTTATTTAAGAAGACACTAAATGTGAAATAACTACACATACAACTTCATAAATACATTTCCAGGACCCAAGATTGAGGCTCTTCCACATAAATATAATTTCATCTTCCTGAAGCAAATAATGAAGAAAAAGATATAAAAACCCAGAGTTATGGAGCTGACTTTAATCAAATGTGATGATTGGAATTAAACTATTTGAAATTTGAACTTTCATAGGAAAAAAGATCCAACATTTCTTAGCATGAGCTACCTCATCTCTAGAAGCTGGGATGGACTTAGTATTCTTGTTCATATTTTAGATACCGAAAGGTGCTATGCTTCTGTTATTATTCCAAGACTGGAAATAGGCAGGGCTAAAAAATATTATTATTATTTTTTCTTTTAATGATGGTGCTAAAATTCTTTCTATAAAATTCTTTAAAAATCAACATTGTTTCATCAATGCCATTTGTGAAAATGTATCTGTTAGACTTCCCATTTTGGAAAGAAAGAGCATTGTTCTAATGCCTTTTCACTGTTCCTCTGTCACACTGTATCTGGAATGCTTTGTAACATTTGCATGTTTCTTAGACCAGGACATGTAGGTCCCTTGTTTTTTCTTAATTGCATTTGTTGGCTCCATTTTTATTTTATTATTTAAAAATAAATAGCCGGAGTCATCCAAAGGATAAGCCATGCACACAACTGTGGTCATGTATCTCTGCAAAGCATCAAATTAAATGCACGCTTTCATCATGTCAGTCATTTTTTTGTTTTTTTGTTTTTTGGAATTCCTTTAAACACAGTAGATTGATATAATTTCCAATAGTAAATAATAATAATAATAATAATAATAATAATACGGTGTTGTGGTATTTTGCATTTTCTGTTTATTTGAAAGATACAACAAATATCTTCCATCATGTATGTACTGGCTTATAAATGAAAATCTATCTGTGACATTATCCACAAAGGCAACAGGGCACTAATCATCAATGTTTAGTCCTTATAAAATGCCAGGATAGTGTTAGGTAAAAGACAGGGTATGGGGAAAGGAGAGATAGAAAAGGTGGAAGTGAGTAATGCCTCATGCCTGCAGCCCACCTAACACTCCCTTAAAAAGGGAAGCTGGTCAACCACAAGGAGAATTCAAGACCCTAAAAGGAAAGTCCCCTATCTTGGGAGGGACTGACTAAAGTTAAGTTGGTACTAGTTAGCATATCATTAGCTTTGTGGCTTGCCCCCGGCATTGTGCATTTGCAGGTAGGTGGGGGAAAGAAACTATGGACTGGCAGTAGAGAAGAAATTTTGTCAAAATCAGCTGTCAGTCAAGGTACTAATCAAACCCAGGTCCACCCAGGGAAAAGCACAGCCCAATAAAAGCCGGCTTCATAGTATAGACAGGGTCTTGAGGTACACTTCTCAGTTCAGCCCACTCTGTTCTCTCGGAGTGTTCTTTTGCTTTTAATAAACCTTTGTTTTGCTTGCCAACCTCTTGGGTCTCACTCAATTCTTTGTTCAGGACAAAAACCTAAATTTAGCAGGATCCCCTGGGGATGCCTGTTTGGGCATTGGTAACAGTAGCACTATTGATTATAAAAGGAAAGAAATGGATTTTGCATGGCTGAATGGACTGCTAATAAAACAAGTCTCTATATGTATCATACAGAAATTTAACCTAAATGTTTTCAGTTTTATTTTTAGTATTTATTTCACAACATATTTTTTCCAAGTTGTTTAGTATTTGATCTCTGTATCTTGAATGTGGATATTTATATAGCTGAAAAAATTTGAAAGTTTTGTTGAATTTCTTGCAGGTAAAACCTTCACAGGTTGCACAAGTTCATATAGGTGAGCCAGAAATATGTGGTGATTCTATTTAGTGAAAAAAAAAAAAAAAGAGTTCTCAACTACAGAAATATCCATTCTTATTTGAAGCTCAGGAATCTTACAAATAAAAGGCTGTCCAGACTATCCTAAAGCCTTCAGATATGTTGCCTACTTTGTAGATCTCTTGGTCCGGTTAGACTATTGGACTCCTTCATGTCCTGTAGGCACCTCAAACACTACACAATCAAAAGTGAAATGCTTTACATTTGAGTAGAAGGTGGTATTAATTACTTGTTGATTTATTAAAATACAAATAAAAATTAACAGAAAGGAAGAAAACACAAAGTAAAGACGAACACAAATGATGCTGAAAAAGTCTCAAACTCATAACACAAAGTTTGATAAGTTCTGGACAGGTTTAAGGTGATTTGTTTCAAATTGAAAAGGTATTCAAGGAAGCTTTATAAAGTATCCCTCCTCAAGAAAATGCTTTTATATGTCCAAAAACAAGTGCAAAATGTCTGGCAACAAAACAATGATTGGAAATATCACACTCAGAGTCCCTATCCTACCACAAATAAGAACACCTCAAGACAACTTATTATTTTTTTAATGTGAGATTATGAAAATTTCAGGGGAGACCAAAAATAACTCCCTTAAAAGTTAATTTTGGGCTGAGATCCAACAGTGGCAAACCAAGTAATGATCAGCAACACTAATCCCCAAACCTATAGCACAGGGGACATGCCTTGAAATGGACAGGTCATTCAAAAGCAACTTTTTATTTTAGCCTTTGTTAATGCATAATTTCGTTCAGTTATGTTAATGTTGGTATTTCCTTAGGGTCAGTCTTTTTTTTTTAATTTTCATACTCTATATTCTCTCTTCACCTATGCTTACCTATGCCCATGACTTTAATGACTATATATATATATAGTCATATATGGTCATATATATATATGTCAAAAGCTCTAAATGTGTATATTTAGCACAAACATCCCTGTGGAGCTTAAGAATGCACATTTAAATGTTGAACTCACCATCTTCATTTGGGTTTTAGAGGTATGTAACTGTATATATCCAAAACCAAATTAGTGATATTTCTACCTTAAAGAAGTATTTTGTTCAGTGTTTTCTCTCTCAGGCAACAGCTTCTTCATCCACCATTTAGGAGGGCTAGGGACCTGTGAGTCATCCTTATCGCCTTTCTTTCTCACTAATCAAGCCATAGTCATGGTATTACCAAGTATTCTCAATATTTCTCCAAAATGTTTTGTAATGCCGTGTCCTTCTCTTCATTTCCATCGCTACTATCCTACTCCCACATATTTATTATCTCTTGTCTAGACTCTTTTATTAGCTTTCCAACAGATTTCCAGATACCCACTTGTGCCCTCTTCTGATCCACTCTTCCCATGATAGATGGAATGACCAATTTGAAATACAAATCTTTATGTGTGACTTGTTACTCTCTCCATCCACCAACACAATGCACACACATGAACATACACACTTATCTTAAAAAGCTTCAATGGCAACAACATTCTAAATGGAGAAAAATTGAAAACATTCTGTCTAAAATCTGGAACAAGACAAGGATGCCCTCTTTCACCACTTCTAGTCAACATAGTTCTTGAAACTCTAGCCATCACAATTAGACAGAAGAGAGAAATTAAAGGGATACAAGTAGGAAAAGAAGAACTCAAACTATCCCTATGTGCTGATGACATGATTCTACATTTAGAAGACCCAAAAACTCCAACAGAAAACTTCTGGAACTCATAAATTCAGCAAACTAGCATGAAATAAAATTAACACCCATAAATCAATTGTGTTCCTATATATCACCATTAAAGCAACTGAAAGAGAAATTAGGAAAACTATCCGATTCTTAATATCCTCAAAAAAAAAATTGGGAATCTATCTAACAAAAGATGTGAAAGACCTCTACAGTGAAAAGTATAGAATGCTAAGGAAAGAAATTGAAGAAGACGTTAGAAGATGGCAAGGTCTACCATGTTCTTGTATAGGCAGAAATAATATTGTCAAAATGGCCACATTACCAAAAGCACTATACATTTTTGATGCAATTTCTATTAAAATTCCAGTGATGTTCATAGAAATACAAAAAGCAGTCATGAAATTCATTTGGAAAAACAAGAGGCCCATAATAGCCAAAGGAGTCTTTATCAAAAAAAAGTGAAGCAGGAGGCATCACAATATCAAACCTTAGATTATACTACAGAGCTATAGTAACAAAAACATCATGGTATTGCCAAAAAAAAAAAAAAAAAAAAACAGACAAGAAAACCAACAGTACAGTAGAGAAGACACAGAGAAAGACCCAGATAATTACAGTTATTTCATACTAGACAAAGGCACCAAAAACATACTTAGGAGAAAAGATAGCCTCTTCAACAAATGGTGCTGGGAAAATGGGAAATCCATGTATAGCAAAATGAAATTAAACCTCTTTCTCTCACCCTACACAAAACTCAACTCAGAGTGGATCAAAGAACTAGGCATTAGATCACAGACCCTGTGCCTACTAGAAAAAAAGTAGGCCCAAGTCTTTACCATGTTGGCTTAGGAATAGAATTCCTCAACAAGACTCCTAACGCATGAAAAGTAAAATTAAGAATTAATAAAAGGGATGATATAAAACTTAAAAACTTTTTTTACAGCAAAGGAAACAATCAAGAACATGAAGAGAGAGAGAGCCTACAGAATGGGAGAAAATCTTGGCCACCTTCTTCTCAGATACAGCATTAATCTCCAGGGTATATAAAGAACTCAAAAAACAACACCAAAAACCAAATAACCCAATCAATAAATGGGCAAAGGAACTGAACAGGCACTTCACAGAATAAGAGATACAAATGGTCAACAAATATATGAAAAAATGTTCAGCATCTCTATCGATTAGAGAAATGCAAATTGAAACTACAAAGAGATTCCATCTCATTCCAGTCAGCAGGGCAATTATCAAGAATACAAGTAACAATGCTGGTGAGTATGTGGGGGAGCGGGGAAAGGTACACTCATACATTGCTGGTGGGACTGCAAATTGTTGCAACCACTCTGGAAAGCAGTATGGAGATTCCTCAGAAAACTTGGAATAGAGCCACAATTTGACCCAGTTATCTCACTATTTTGCATATAATCAAAGGACTTAAAATCAGCATGCTATAGTGACACAACCACATCAATGTTTACAGTGGCTCAATTCACAATAGCTAAACTATGGAACTAACCCAGGTACTTGTCAACAGATGAATGGATAAAGAAAGTAGGATATATATTCATGGAAATCTACTCCACCATAAAGAGAAATGAAATTATGGTATTTGCCAGTAAATGGAATAAAGTAAGCCAATCCCCCAAAACCAAAGGCTAAATGTTCTCTATAATATGTGGATGCTAACTAACAATAAGTTTAAAATTATCAAGTAGTTTAATAATCTTGGAGTGGAATAACAACAAATATTTAATATTAAAATGAAATGCAGAAATACCAGATTCCAAGTACAGGTTTTTTGTTTTTTTTTGGTACTGGGGATTGAACTCAAGGTCACTTGACCACTGAGCCACATCCCCAGGCCTATTTTTGTACTTTATTTAGAGATAGGGTCTCACTGAATTGCTGAGCACCTCGCCATTGCTGATCCTCCTGTCTGAGCCTCCCAAGCAGCTGGGATTACAGGTGTACGCCACTGCACCCAGCTCCCAAAATACACTTTAAATCTGTTGTAAAACTCTCAACAAGTATGCATAAAGCATATTGAAATAGAAAAACTTTTTGTAACATAGATGACAGAAAATTTTAAATATAGTTTACTTGCAGAGAAAACAGGAAAAAAATCTAAAAAGTTCTATATAAGTTCTATATAAGTGATTCACAAAAGCCATAATATAAAGGTCAATTAAACTGTAAAATGTATTCAATATCATGAGAAATAAAAAATCAAGAGAAACCATAAGATATAAAATTCAATTTTCAGAATTTGATAAACACAAAAATGACTAATAAAATTAGGTATAAAAGAAGATGCAGCAAAATATTCATCAACATTTTTGTCTGTTTCTTCCACTGAATCATGGAAAGTATAAAATCATCTTCTCAAATTGTTTTTCCAGAGATTTGATAAATGTAAGAAGGCCCTGGGGCTGGAAGCCAGTAGGGAGTAGGAGAAAGAACAGTAGATAAAAGTGGCCTCACGGCTATCAATTTTACCTGTAACTTCAAATAACTTAAATAATAACTTGTAAAAATCATGTGTACATAGACATGAATGTTTAAAATAGAGTGGAACTTAAAATTCACATGACAAAAGCAATTACACAATGGCAGAAAATTGATTTAGACTCCAGCCTGGGAAGAAGTTGTGGATATACATTTTCCATGTGAATTTCATGGCAGATATTGGTGTGTTTGCCATGGAATGTGAAACTATTACCGAGCTGATGCTATGGGATAAATATGCTTAAATCATCCAACATACCAGCTGAACTGAATAAATAAGTGATGTAACTGATATTAATGGGAAATGTACAGGGGAAGCATAGGACCTGGGTACCCAAAATAGGCTGGTATTTGGAGAGGAGAGAAAGCAAAGAAGTCTACTTGAATGATGTTTTTTCTTAATGCATCCTGATGGATAAAGATGGAGTCTTCAGAAATAAAGTATGCCAGACATGAAAAATAAATAAAGGCATGGAGTTCTTCTAAGTCTTGACTTGCAAGGGGAGGCCCCTAGTGGGCTGGGTAGGCAATTAATTGCATGCAAAGGATTGGTGGGAGACACAAAAATGGGAGAGTTAACATAAAGAAACTTGTGAATAAACTGCACATACTGGAAATTATTCTGGAGATGGTTGTAGGAAACTGTGATTCTCAATCGAGAGTATAATCATATCCTGTAGAGGGCCCTCAGAAAGGGTGAGAAGGGTGTTTGTAACTGTCATTGGGGAATATCTTACACATTTCATGGATGAGCCAAGGATGATGAATATGTTGCCTGCAGGCCAATACCTTAAAACAAAATCCAAAATGCTCTCTCTCTCTCTCTCTCTCTCTCTCTCTCTCTCTCTCTCTCTCTCTCATACACACACACACACACACACACACACACACACACACACGGGCGGGAGGGGAGGTGGGGAAGGAAAGAAAGAAAAAAGAATCAACAGCAGAACATTCACTGAAAGATATTGAATTGTTTTAAGCAAGTAAGACACATTGTGATTTGCATGTTAGAAAGATCACCTTGACAGAAATACTCAGGAAGAAATTTTAATTTGAATGAGAATGAAAGCAAAGAGATTCATTAGAACAATGTTTGAGAAAAAGAAGCAGAGAATGAAAAGTCAATGTCACTGCAGACTGGGAAAGAGCTGCATTGGGGGGATATATAGAAACAGAATCAAAAAAATCTGATGAAAGAGTGAGGAGTCAAGGAAGCAGGGATTTTAGAATAATTCACGTTTCTAGTTTAGGTAGTTGGAGGAAGGTGATGGAATTTACTGAGAATGGATAAGGAGGTGAAGGATGTGCATTCGGTGTTTGTTGGAGTATCCACTAAGCGACTGGTCAGGGTTATACTTAAAGACCTGGGTGCCATCCCATGGGGTAGTTGTTGGGTTTTTTATGTGGATGGGAAACTCACGGTGTTTGTAAAAGGAGATGAAACATTATCATTTAGTCATAGAATCCTGAATCTTGGTAGTTAAAGGTAACTGGGAACTTTGAAAAAGAAAGTTTGAAGTCACTTCTGAGGCTATAATGTATCTTTTATTCTCATTTTCACAGTTTCATGATTAAACTCAAGAAAATAGAGTTGAGGATAAAAGTTCTGGTTGAAAATGGAACTAGACAAAAACAGTAACGAGGCTGTTATAATAGGGAATCCTAGAGATGAAATTGTGCTAATTTAGCACAATCCTACATAATTTATGCTTGCAATTCCCTGCTGGGTTTTATTTTGAAGCTATAACCCCAAACCTCAAATGATATCTAATTCTCATTAATATTTTATGTGATTTTCTTACAAATTACACAACTCTGAAGATAGTATTTATGGTTTTCAGAGAACACAATTCATCACAATTTAAGGGGTACATACCAAACACATATGCATACAAACAATTATGGTTTAATGTCATTAATATTGCAAGGAATTGGTCTCCATCCACATAATGTAAGATAAAAACTGGAGATTGAAATGGTAATAAATAGAGGGAAGTAGAACTGTGATGGTAAATGTGAACAATTTTCCCAGTCCTTCCTCAGTTGAAACTGTTAGGAGATAGATCTTATAATGAAAGGCAGCTGGAGATACAGAATGATCCCAAACGTTAGTCAATTTAATGAGAAAAATGCAACATAAATTGAAAACATCTGTAGTCAGAAGTTGAGCCTTAAAGATTCAAGAGGATGTTGACGTTCGAGCCCCTCCCTGAGACATCTGACATGTTTCTTTGCACATTGCTGTTTTGAGGGCTCTTAGAGACTGTGACTGCCTATTTTAAATTGTGTTTTTGCTGACTCCACCAAGCATAGTTTCCAGGAGGGTTTAATTCAAGACAAAATTTGAAAATCAGGTCCAAATCATTTTTGTTAATCCCATTAATGATGCCCTCCTCTACAGTTCCTCGCTGGCCTCAAAGCCCTTGTTGGCCCTGAAAATTAAATCCGCCTTTTCTTAATCCATTCAACGCTCCAGGCTCTCAAATCAAACTCTTGATGACGCTTTCACCACATCCTCCTTTCCACCATGTACACACCATGCTGTCCTTTTCCCCTTTCCTTTGAAAGTTTTGCTCCCTAATGATTTCGTTTTGGAGCCAGATGATTTCATCGGCCATCTGTAGAAGGATGATTTCCAAATCTATTTAGCCGCCCCTGACCTAGTATTCTCTAATCAGTCACATATTTTATCATGTTCAGCCACCCTTCCAAATGAATCACTGTCGGGTCCAACTGCCACGTAGGAAGCTGTGAGAAATACTGGAGTTGTGTAACTTGTCCAGTTAGTTCTTATTAAAAGGAAACATCTCTTGCATGACTTTTGAAGTCCTTCTTCAGCTGTCCCCATTTTCCCTCTTTAACCTAATTTCCCAGCACATCTTTTTACAGTGTGACTCTTCAGTTGAGTCCTAAAAGAAGATGTCCTTTACTACATTTTAACATTTACTACTTGTTAAGGTTAAGGTTCTTTAGTTTCATCTTCTCCAAAATGTAGATTCATGCTTCTTTCTTCCATAGTAACTATCTGCTATGTTTTGAATATGCTTTGTCTTCTTCAAAACTCATGTTAAATCCCTATTAGGAGATGTTAAGAAGTGGGACCAGGTGGGATCTTTAAGAGGGGAAAGGTCTGAGACCTACCCCTATCCCCTATCCATGTGATTAATAGATTAATTTTTTTTTGTTTTGTTTTGTTTTTTTGTTTTTTGAGAGTGGATCTGCTATATAAGCCAGTTTGGCTAAGTTTCTGTCTTGTTCTTGTCTAACACAATGTGACACTAACACTGTCAAAAACACAGTGTCACATTGTGTTTTTGCATCCATCAGATGCATCCCCTTGACCTTGAATCAGAACTGTGAGTGAAAAGAAACCTCTGTTCTTTATAACCTACGAAGTCTGTATTATTAGCAACAGAAAACATAGACAGTATCTCTTCATTGCCTGTAAATCTGATCATGGCTCCCATATTTTCCTTGACTTTGTGCTCACCTTAAACAACAAACAGCCTTCTGGTTGGTATTCTTTACATGACTCTACATTGAAAAGCAGATGGAATAAAATTTAATCACTTTGCCATTTTAAGCTCTCTGGTCTATACTCTATTTCTGGCCTTATCACTCATAATACCATCCCACGAAACCTATACTCCCTCTGAAACTGGGATTACTGCCAAATATAACTCTCAACTCTGCACCCCTTTCCTTAGAATATTTTCTGGGGTATTTTGTTTCCCTCCCTAAACAAAAACATTCTATCACTTAAAGTCTGGCTTACGCACCATCTACTGCATTGGTTTTTCTTGAGGGCCTCCAAGTAGATGTGATTGTTTCTTCCTGTGGCTTTATAAACCATTCCATCTTTCTAATATAACACATATTGAATCTTGTGACATACAGTGTATATGTCATCATATTTTGCTGTATTTCATGCTTTCACATTCTCCTTTAATCTTCTTGTGTATTTTTTATAAACCTTGCCCTTAGTAATTACTCAATAACGTTGCTGAATTGAATGAATTTGGGTAACCTGGATTCTTCACTGTCACATGGACATAGAAATCATGGCTGCTTCTATTTCCCCTCATTTTTTTTTGTGTGTGTCTTATTCTGAAATGGCCTTCCTTTTCCTATCATTTAACTAAATAATACTCCTATTTTATCATAATTTTATCTTCTTAAATAACTGTCCAAACAATATAATTATTACTGAGCAATAATCCCTTTTCTGTTCCACTATCTTTATCTCTTATGGTTAGCCCAGCACAATGAAGCACTTAATTGTATACTGTGAATACTTTTGTGCCATTTCATATGGGTTCAACTTACCTATTCTAGACAACACATTTGTAAAGAAAGTGATTTTGTGGCATATTTTTCTCTAGTGTTTAGCAGAGTACTGAACATGGAATAACATATAGTAGATAGTATGGTATTCTACCTACATTCCCTCTTCGAAGCCTAAAGTATTCATCTACCATTTTTTTTTTTTTTTTTTTTTGCTTATAAAAATCTCCTCCTGAGATTGGCTTTTTGGAATTCAAAGTTCATTCTGGAATCTGACTCTAGTTGAAGTTTGGTGATCTGCAGAGTAAAGATTTATATTTGGCCTTCTTTTTATTAGTGCAACTCTTGGGCAAAGAGATGAAACTTTTAAACAATATTTATGTTTTTATTTAAGCACAGAGAAAGGGCAGAGATTTCCTTTTGTGCCTTAAGCCAAGAAGTTAAGGATTTGAACTTGTCATTTTCTTTCTTTATATTACTGAGTAAAAACAGTCACACTCATATGCAGTCCTGCAGTTTCTCGTAAAATCAAATGTACCATTGTGTAGTGGAGACCCTTGTCTCCTTGAGACTTGACTTTAAAGTGCAAAACACTTTGTGTGATCATAGAGGATTAACCCTCTTTTTATGGATTTCAAAATTCCCTCTCCTGGATATGAGCTAAATTTTTCTACTTTTACCCCAACAAATACAAATAGTCGATCCTGAAATATTTTCATTTTCTTGCATTTCTACTGTCTGCTATCTCTGCAGTTACCAATTGCTGACCTTGTCTTGATTCTTAGCTATAAACATCCTAAACCAACTTTAACTGCCTTATATTGAAATGCAATTAATGCATTTTATTCAGAGCAATTCAAACAAAGGTATAGAATCCAAAATTATAAAATCAACAGAAATGAAGTGAATGCTTGTTTTCAAGGGAAACTTCAAAATAATACTCCAGAAGCACCTGGTATTTCTGGAATAAACATTGGATAGTGGATATCATTTCTGGCACTATTGCTCAAACTATGTTTGAAATCTGACTTTTACTGCCTCAATTACAGCTGTGACAACCACCAAAATGTCTTTTCTATTCTTCATACTTTTTGTGGTTATTACAATGGTAGATGGAATGGTGTCTCCCTAAGTAAATTCATCTACGAATTCCTAGAACCTGTGACTATTTTTCATTGCATGAGCCAGGAAGGAATTAAAGTTGCTGGTTAGAATCAAGGCTGCCATAAGGTGATCCCAATGTGACAATTATCCTGGTTTATCTAATTGGGCTCCACATTATCATAAATGTTCTTATATGTGAGAGGAAGGCACAAGAGTCAATATCAGAATGATGTGATATGGGCAAGACTTGGCCAAATATTGCCAGCTTTGAACATGAAAGTGGATCACAAACCATGGAATCTGTGAAGCCTCTACAAGCTGGGAGAGGAAAAGACATAGTTTCTCCCTAGAGTCTCTCAAAAGGTACATAGCCTTGCTGGACACTTCTATTTTAGACAATACCTAGTTTAGATTTTTGCAAAGTAAAATATTTAGACACCAGAAATGTGAAAAAAAAATATGCAGTAGAAAGTCACCAACTTTGTGGCAATATGCTACAGCAGTGATAAGAAACTAATACAAATATCTCCAGATTCAAACTTTTGGGTGTGTCTGTCAGATTTACCAAGCTCAGATCACATGCCTAAATCCTAATTCAATTAAAGACTGGAAAAGCAAATTGCTTCTAACCTCAAATAAAACATTGATTGCAAATTTCTTGCAGTAAGATAGGGCTTTAAATGCTTGGGTAGGTACTGAATATACTATTATGGTATTATGTAAAAATGTGGATGTGTAACCGATGTGATTCTGCAATCTTTGTAATGTTTTGAATAACCAATAAAAAAAACGAATAAGCGAAAGAATAATAATTTTAAGTCTTCCTTTATCTGAATATTATGTATCAATTACACATGTGTTAAAGCTATATTAGTAAAATAAACTACTGTCTATGATATAGTAGTTACAAATATGGGAAAGGAACGCTGTATTTCATATGATTCTCTTTGTTTAAAATAAAGCGCTAAGAAATATAATTTGCTAAACCATACAACTGGCTTGTGTGCACTGCCTCTTTGTGTATATATTTAAACATTTATATGCATTAAAAATTTATATGTAAATAATATATAATATTGTGATATATTATTGAATGAAGAAAATTAAATTCAATAAAACATTTCTCAAAAGATGCATCAGAAACTGTAAACATTGGTTGCTTCTAAGTTGGAGTCTTGATATTTGATAAATTTTCAATTTTGAAAGTATTATTGTTTTTATTAGTGATATAGAGTGATTAAATCTCAAATTATAAAGTCAATATTCAAGATCATACTAATTTTATTCATGGTGACTATAAGGATAAGAACTTGATGGTGGAGAGGGGCTGACCCACGAGGTCAAAGTGACAGCATTTAGAGATGGTAGAAAATGCCTCATCTTGAAATTATTTTAAATATTTTTAGAAAAGTATTAGTTTAATTTTTAATGGGCAATAAAATTTGTGTGTATTTATCATATACAACATGATGTTTTGAAACAGGTATACATTGTGGAATGGCTAAATCAAGCTAATTAGCATATTCGTACGTTTATCTACTTCTTTCTTTTTGGTGAGAACACTTAAGATCTACTCTCTTAGCAATTTTCAGGAATACAGTGCATTGTTGTTAACTATAGTCTTCATGTTGTACAAAAGATCTCTCAAGTTTATTCCTGTAATCTGACTCTAATTTTCTCTCCTTCAACCAATATCTTTCCAAACTTGTCTCACCTACAGCCCCTACTAACTGATACATTATTTCTCTTTAATGAGTTCAACTTTTTTAGATTCTACATATGGGTGAAATTATGTGATATTTTTCCATTATTCTGAATAGTAAAGTGTTTCGCTGGATCAGTCTTCCTCCCTGATCATTCCCACTTTAGTGACACCCTATTTACTATGTTACTGTTCCTAGAGACTAATCCTTTCAAACAGAATGCTCTCAGTTTTCAATATGCTCCAAGAACTCCACTAAATATGATCTAAAAATCTGCATGATTCCCTCCTGAGCATTCTCTCTATTCTGAACATGTTATATAATTTCATATTCTCAAATCGTTGTATAATTAAACTTGAAAGTTAGAATTGAATCTATTTTTCAAGAAAATCATTAGAGTTCTTGGGTATAGACATGTATTCGTTAGATCTGTGAACAGTGACAAAAACCAGGAGTGTTTCATTATGATATTTTATTATGGGTGTCTGTAAGAAAAAAAGATCAACAACCACATACAAGCTTACAAAGGAAAATTTCAAAACATTCTCCGTGTTATTGTGACAAAAGCAGCCCCGTAATTTGTTTTTCGTTGTTGATTTTTACAGGATGAAGGGACAGATTCCCTGTGGCATGCCAATTAATCTTTCTGATGGGAGACAAGGTACAGACATTGTGCATTCATGGTTTGAAAGCAGAGTTCTGAAAGTGAAAGTTCATTAGCACCATAACATGTGTCTTTAAAGCCTCCCAAATGTTTTTCATTTTCACCAGCAATGACAAGTAAAGAGAGAAGCACCTTGAATAGCATTTGATAGCCAAGATGAAGATAACTGTGGAGTAGAAAATGTTTGCTTAAGTTTTTGGACTACCTTTTTTTTTTTCCACCAATATTCTAGGAAATTAATCAATGAAATTCATACATTTGGTTATCTTACACAAATTGTTCAGTCTTCTGGGACTCAAAGAATTTATCTGTTTCTGACCAGTTGAGGTAGTTAAAGAGGGAGGTCATTTCTAATTTCATGTCTGACTATTTCAGAAAGAAAGATTATCTTTTCCTGGTGAGCACAATTATTGCTGTACAGATGGGCTAGGATTCAAGAATGTAACACAGTGTTATTGTAAGAGTGTTGAAGTTTATTTATTATAGCACCATTGAGACATTTTGAAATTGGAATTGGTAAAAAAATAAAACAAAAAGCATTTGAACTGTATTTGTAGAACAGCAAAAAAAAAAAAAAAAAAAAAGTATCCTTTTTTGTCAAATTACACTTTTTCCAAAAATTTTGGAAATAAATAACTGGAATTTAGTTGGTCACTTGTACTGGTTGACAAGGTTAGAACAAGAGGAACACATATGGAATGTGGAATTTTTTTTGCTGGAGTTTCAGATAGAGTTTGGCTTATAGAAAGCAAACAGGGCCAATGTCCACACCAAATTCTTGATCAGGACCACCAACATCATAGGGTGCAATATCTACAATAGGTAGTCTCACGGCCTTGCGTGTTCTATATTCAAAGACTGTTTTGCTCCATTCCCCAGTGTGTTTCTGTAAAAAAGATCAAAAAAAGTATAAGTGATCATGACTTTACAATTACTTAGAAATTTCCTTATGACTAAACTGAAAAATATCTTTCTTTACTAAGGAAGTTTTAGTGTGCCATATTATCTTTTATATATATGAGACCTGCTTTATTTAAAATTTTAATCCTTTAGTTGCTAAACAATACTCTTAGTCAAAAGTCTCATGGGACTGGAGGGTAGACCCAGTAGAAAGATTGCCACAGTCCTCCCCGTTCTCCAGAGGCCTGATTCTGGTTATTGTTACCAGGCATAAATTTGCTTACTAAAAGTTCCACCCCCAGTGGAACTTGCTAACATTATCAGCAAGATCTTCCTTTGTTCATAAATGCAAATAACACAAGATAGATTTGAAGTTAACCTGAAGTTTTATAAGAGAAGAGATTGTACATTGAATTCATATAGAAACTATTATGCAGAACATATAGAACCATAAAAATTATCACAACCCAATTATCTAGTAAAATTTATATTACAGGTTTAAACTTCCACTGCTTTCCACCTGGAAGTTAAGATCTATTTTTGTGGTATGTAACATTCTCTGCAGTGCATTGGTAGAAGCTATGCCAAATTCACAACAAATGTCATCTTTTGTTTGCCCTGTTGTTTTTATTTTTTCATTTCAAAAAATGATTAATCAAGAAATGCTAACTGCAATATGAACTATGTAGATAAAATTCATTACTTACAGTGCAACCATCCTCCAGAACTGTGTATGTGAATTTGCTATTTCCTTCAGCCTTGAATTCACCTTCATTTGACCCCATCAACTTCAGGGCTTTCTTTACATTCCCACTGGCCTGATCCATGTATGCAATGCTATTCTTGCAGTGATATGTGATGTTCTGGGAGGCCCGGCTTGAGAGAAGTCGGAGATATGCCAATTGAACATCGAGCACATCTTCAGGAAGTTCAGGATTGCCATAGCTAAACTGTAATAGGGAATAAATAAAAATGATCAAACATTATAGTTTTACCTTCATGTAAGAGCTTCATGTAGTAATAGTATGAATGCTGCAATATAAGCTATTCATATATAAATATAAATATATTTTTATGGTGTGCCAGAGTAAAATACTCTTAAGAAGTGGAAAAAAAAAAAAAAAAGATGTTTGCCTGCAAAGTAATTCAATCCAGTTTAGCTCTTATTGAGAGGAAAGTTATAAAAGCATAGTCACCTCAATATACAAAATCCTTTGGACTCTTCTATGTATTAATTAACATAGCTTTGTGATGCACAGTTAGGAGGAACAGAATATCTTGGGTAAGTAGGGATGACTTACTTCAAAAGCTATGTCCTTTCTTACCTGAAAACCACCATCCATGGACTCTCCAAACCAGACATGTTTCTTCTCAGCCCCAGTATCTGTCCACCAGTTCTTACGTGGAACAGTCAAAGGACTAGCCTGTATGCATGTTTCCCCAGTTTCCATGTTACAGAATACTTTGATAGCATCCATCTTGCAACCTTGGTTAGGATCAACCCAATATTCTCCTGAATAGTCAAAAAAAAAAAAAAAAGAAAAGAAAAAAAAAGTACAATAGGTATTGTTAATAAAATCCAGTAATGAGACTTGAACCAGAATGTCTTTGTTTACTGATAAGACATAATAGTGTCAACTGCTAATGGTTTTATATTTTATGTATAGTATATAGAGAATATTTAAAATGAAATTACCAAGGTAAAAAGTTAGCTTTAACTGTAGAAAATGGCAAGATAAATATAATGTCTTGGTTTTGAATAATGGAAATATCATAAGCCAAGAACTTTTGATTGGTGTATATGATGTGGTAAATTCACTTCTTTTTTTTAAAAAAATCGAGTGAATATCTAATGTGAATTTGTTTAACAAAATAAGCTGGTTGTCTAATCCAGAATTATGTCAATCTAGCTAAATCTATTTTAATTAATTTGTACAAGTGACTCAGACCAAGGCAATACTCCGTATCTAGATACTTACAAGCTTGAAATAATTTTGTTTTTAAGAAATAGTTAACTTAATGTGTGAAAAACCTTCCACTATAACAATATTCTATATAATTCTTTAACAATTTTCATTTGTTTCTAAATTTGAAATTTTTAATAATGAGACTTCACAATTAGTTAAATTATAATACATACACATAGCAATAGCCAAATTACACTAAAGTGATGCATATTTAATCCTGAGAATGCAATGACATTATGTCACTTTATCACTCACATCACTCTGATAATATTCAGAAATATACTAAGCTATGATTTGTATTACAATTTCTACAAAATTGTTCTTAAGTTTTTCTATATTTGAAATATTTTGAAGTTATTTATGTTACACTTTAAATATTTTGTCACAGCATTTTCAATTCAGTTAACAGTATTTACTAATTTGGCTTAAAAATATTTTCCATTCACAGTGAAAGTTTTCTCTGTCAAATTCTAAAATAAGCAGCTTTGTCTTTAGTCCTGTGACCATGAGTATTTAAGACTCTCAAACATACCACTCTTGAGTTCAGGATGGCAGAATTTCAGGTCTCTGCAGTTCCTAGCAGGGTTTTTACGAGAACCATCAGGACTAATGAGGCTTTCTATTTGTCCGTTAACAGATTTCAGTGAAGACATAATTTCTTCAGTGTTGATTTTGAAATCCATTGGATCATCTCCATAATATGGTGCAAAACCACCAGATTTTTCACCTCCAACCCCACCTAGAGCAGCAGCCCCACCACCACAGCAAGGACCAGGGGCACCAGGGGGTCCAGGAGGGCCTGGTTGTCCTGGGTGTCCTGGGGAGCCCTAGAATAGGTAAAAACATGGATCACTGAAGTGTTATTGCTTGGTTGCCGCTGAAAGATTATGCCACTCATCCAAGAAAATGCATTGAAAACAACTCATATGTTGTGTCATAGTTACTTTAACAAATGTTCACTTGGGTGCTTTTATAGTCACATTATTATAAACTTAAATAACTATAATTCACAACCAAGAAATGTATTGTTCCACTATGTAAATGTAAGTAGTGTTTAAGAATATATTTTACTCTATCATTTGTCTGTATAAAGAATGTAGGCAAACAGCCCAGAAAACACAACTCTAACACTGTCATCATAGAGGGAACAAAATAAGGAAACCTAGGTTCTTATCCCAAATTTTCCATTAGCCTGGAGTCTTTGGGTTATCACTTATTTGTGTTTTCATTGCTCCATGCATAGCTTGTAGATATAATGGTTTATATTTCATTTACCTTAAAGGTGTGAGACAGGAGTGTATTAGAAATGATGGTATCAGTAGCAATATAAGAATCACAACAGTGAAAGTTTAGAAGTAAATTCACTACATACATGCAAATTGCCATGATTATCCCAGTTGTGAGTTCTAGAGAATGAAATCAAAACTTGCCTGGTTCATTTGGTTAATTGAGCAGATAACATTATTTTCAGTTACCAGTTATCAAACTATAAAACCTTTTTTTCCCCTTGTTCTTATAGTTTGGAAGAAAAAGTCTTAATGCAGTCAAGAATGTTTTCGAGTTATTGCTCATTTTCTAAATCAAATTATTACTTTGTATTTAACTCACTACATCAGTTTGATAATATTGTACAGAATTTCTGAAAATGTGAAGATTGCAGAAAATTAAATATACACATGTTCAAGTGATGTCTTACCTCAGATCCTCTTTCACCTCTGTTACCTCGAGGCCCTGGTGGTCCAATGGGACCTGGATGTCCAGAGGTTCCATCTTTTCCAGGAGGTCCATGAGGTCCAACAGGTCCCTAAGAAATTATCACAATATCATAAAGTTAGAATAACTTCCTATAGTGAAAACATTTTAAAATGTGGACCTTCCAATGTATATCTGTAGTACTTACTCTGGGGCCTGCAGGTCCTGGACTACCAACAGCACCCTGGTGACCAGAAGGACCCTAGAAAGAAAAGAAGGATAAATATAAGTGACAACCTTAAAAATGTTTAGGAAACTGTACATTTATGATCAGATCAAAAGACCATGGTGATCCTAATGAAATGTGCTTTTCTTTTTAATTTCCACACTGGTTTATGCCTAGTGTTATTTCAAATAAATTCTTAAACTATTTTTTAATCCCTTCTGGCAATATATTTTCAGAGATGGAAAGTTTTCTAAGTCTTTACATTTTTCTCCACTCATCAGTTAAACTGCATTCAAGGAAATTTTCTAACAATGGATGTACTTACAGGAGAACCTGGGGGGCCTGGATTGCCTGGGAATCCTCGATGTCCTTTGATACCATTAGAGCCACGTTCACCAGTTTCACCTTTGTCACCACGTGGGCCTTGAGGACCCTTTAGAAATATGTTTAAAATTAAGGCTATATACATGCATACACTTTGAAAAAATAAAATAGAATTTATAGAAATTAAATCTCTTGTATGGCATTCTAGTTAGAAATCCCCATGAACAGACCCTTCACACATTCATGAAACAATAAAGACTGCTTTTTTGTGGTTGCTTTAACTTTGTGCTACTAAATGCATGGAATCCCAATAACTGATGTTTATATCCTTGACCTCAAGGAATTTTTAGAACCTGAATTGTATTCTGTATTGCCAAAGGGGGGTTTATATTTGTTCCAAAGTTATATATTGTGTTATTCTCTCTTCCTGACCATGCCAGAATATAGAATATTTCCTGCACTGTATGATGAGTTAAAACACAGAATGAAACTTACAGGAGCACCTCGGGAACCAGCAGGACCAGGGGCACCAGCAGGACCAGCAGGGCCCTGGGACAAAAACAAACAAATGAACAAATAAACATAGAATTGTTTATGTTCATTAGTACAATTTTGTTTTGAAAAGTTAACAATTTCATTGTGAAGGAACAATAGCATGCATTATTAGAATTTGTTTTGTCCTTCAAAGTCCTTTTCCTATTTGTATCTATACAAGGTGGGGGGTCTAACCTGGAAAACTAGACAACAGTTCTATTAATTTAGTTTTGTATTTACTCAGCATACAGATTGTTGTTCTGATTAACACTGTTTCAGATTTTAGATAGGAATTTTTTCATTGACTAAATGCTAGAAACTCCTATTACATCTTGATTATTGTATTTGCCTAAGAATCACTAGTGTAAGAACTGTAACACAAATCAGAACAGATATTTTGGTCAGAAGATTTGACATTCTATCTTCTCATTGCAAATCTTTTTCTTTGAGGAAAACAGACAAGTAAAGAGAGGCAGTGTTGATTGGGACTCACAGCTTCTCCTCTGTCACCACTCTTTCCAGCTGGACCAACAGGACCAGGTGGGCCTGGATGACCAGGAGCACCAGGGGCACCAGGAGAGCCATTTTCACCACGATCACCCTGGGGACAAATTCACAGGTCCAAAATAAATGAGATGATCACGTGCTTATAGTACACATACTTATGATTCATGTGTTTGTTATACCTTGCCACCAGGAGCACCATCTCGGCCTGGCAGACCATCTGATCCAGGGTTTCCCTGATTAAAAGAGGGAGAGAGAGGGAAAGGAAATAAACTTCCTTCAAACCATCCAAATACAATATAAACCACTCATTCTTAATGGGGCAATATAGTTCTCAAGGTGTGGAAATCAGTTCTTGGGCAATAAAATGTAGGTATTACGATGATGCAGTTTGGCCCTTCAAAGCATCATAACACCTGAACAGATATGGAGTATTTTTAGGATACTAAATTTTATAAGGTGGAATAAGGTGATATGATTAGGAAAAAAAAGTTTGAGAAAAAGTGATCTGATAATGGAAGTCTACTTGATAATTCCACATTTTATACATATATCAAAATATCACATGGTATCTATTCACATATACAATTAAGATTTGTCAATTTAAAACATTAATTTAAAATCTAAAATAATAAGAAATGACTAATCGCAGATAACTGAGGAACATTTCATCAAAAAAATGTCATAAATTGAGGCTCTCTCTACTAACTTGTTTCTTAATTTAGCTACAATTCATATTTTCTCATGATTATTTATTGGGTCAATATTAAGGATCAGAGCCCTTAAAGGCTATTCTAAGTTGCAATAGGAAGAATATATTATTAGAGAAGCAAAGAGAACTTGGCTACTTGGCCATATTTATACTCTCAGATATTAAGGCTCTATTGTATTTCTCTTTAAGTAAGTGACTAAATTCTACTTGATTTGTTGAACATCCCCTAAGAATTGCTACTTACATCTCTTCCAGGTTCACCAGCTGCACCAGCCAGACCAGGGAGACCTTGGGGTCCAGGAGGACCACGTTCCCCATTGTGGCCACTAGCACCTGGTTTCCCACTTTCACCCTGTGTACAGAGGAGTAAAAGATATTACCTTAACTCAAGAAATCAATTAATATGGTGTTATCACATCTCTTTATTTTTCATAGAAATATCTTGTTTTACTCAATTTCTACTAAAGTTCTTTTCCCTACACTATGCCCACCATGGGGCAAAATTAGAGGGGGAGCAAGCTTTTTGCATTTTCTCATTTGTCCAGTGACTTGGGATATTAAGGGAATACATAATTACACAGATTATCTTATTCAGAGTACATTCTAAAGTGAGTTGTATAAATAGACAGGAATAATGCAAGGAAATGTAATGGTTTACCATCAAAGCACTATAGTTTTATGGTGACTATTAGACTAGCTTTTATTGAATACTTTTGCTATATGAAAACTATACATCTCCTGGTTATACCATACAAATTGAGTACACTTAATATTAAATTTTAATCTCATGACAATATTACTTGACATTTTCAAAAGAAATGCTTACAGTGTCATAATGTGAGCACAAATAAAAATGAAATTTGATTACCCTACTTACCAAATGGAACATTTTAAATGCTATGTACTAAAATATTATGGTAATACTAGTAAAAGTAAATGAAGACTGCAAAATGACTAGAGTGGATGGATAATAGGTATCAGTTAAAGACTTTCATAGATTTATAAGCAAAGAATGTTACTTCCTTCAAGATTGACAGACAACAAGCTCAAGAATATTCACAACTTTCTTAATAGCAGTATTTGAGATGGTAAGATTATTTTTCTTTGATATTAATTTGCTTGTGTTTATATTTAAAGCTTGATAATGATTATTTGCCTGTTTTTGTGTCCTGGGATCATTTAATAAAATTTGTGTTTCTGCAAATCTAAAAGTATAGAAAAGGGGAATCCCTTAGAGAGTTTGAACCTATGAAATGAAAACCTCTCACACTTGACGGGATGAGGTGATCTCTGAATGCTATCAAAGAAACCAAGAGTCCAGTGAAAGATGACTGCACTCACCTTGATACCCTGAGGACCAGGACTTCCTCTAGGACCTGGCATGCCTGGTGGTCCTGCAAGACCCCGTGCTCCTGTAATCCCTGCAATTCCAAGTGGACCTGGAGCTCCCTGTTGTGACAGATAATGAAGACTCAGTTCATCTTTATGTGACTATGCTTTCTTCTATTGAATTTATGATGGAGAGCAAAATAGTACTGTCAATTAATAGAGCAATGAAGCCACTCACCGGAGGTCCCTGGGCGCCAGGTGGTCCCTTCTCTCCTGGTTGGCCAGCATCACCTTTTGGTCCAGCCACTCCAGGGTTGCCAGGAGAACCACTGTTACCTGCAGGACCTGGGGGTCCATCTTTGCCTGGAGCACCACTGGCGCCTGGTGGCCCTGGGTTACCCTACACAAAATTGTTGGAAATTTAAATATGAAAATTTAAGTATTAATGAAAAAATGAATTTTTCTTTCCTTTTTTTTAAAACCTTTTTTCAAGTAATTTTGTATGGGACTCAATAGAAAGTAGCAATATGTGTTTCTTGTCCTATAGCTATACGAATGCTCTTTCTGAAGTACATAATGAAAAAAGAAGTTATAAAAAACTTACATTATTGCCAGGAGGACCAGGAAGACCACGTGCACCAGGAAAGCCAGCAGCACCCTGTGAAATAATAGTATATATGTTTTTTTTTAAAATTTCAAAAGTAGAACAAGTAATGATTCACTGGAAACAAATATAAAGTATAAGAAATGTGATGGTATCAACATTCTACCTTGAAGTCACATATGGTTAGCTTTATCTCCTTGGAATTTACTTATTACTCATCAATAAGTGATAATAATTTCTATGTTCACTTTATGGCGCTAATGTCTTTCAAGCAGTTTTTTATATCAGTCAATGCTTTTCAATAATAGTCAAGAGGATCAATACTTACAGGACCACCAGGACTGCCACGCTCACCCTTTACACCTTGGGGACCAGGAGGACCCTGTATGAATGGAGGGAGAAAAGGGTTATTTAGTATAGCACCAAAAAAAAAAAAAAAAAAAAAAAAGAATTTGAGAGAAGTATTTAATCTTCAATAACCAGTAAACTTATAAAGATTAAAATAACGTGAATGTTGTCCTATCTAGACTGCTGGAGCCAAGATTCAAATTTAGAATTATATGCCTATGAAAATTATGGCATGCTGCGTCAAACTGAAGTATCAAATTCCTGATAAACCTGTGTTTTCCCTTAAGGACTTAGAGAGTACTTACTGCAGGCCCTGCACCTCCAGGGGGCCCTGCAATTCCAGGAGGGCCTCCTTCACCTTTCTCACCAGGGGCGCCTCTTTCTCCTTTAGCACCAGGCTCACCATTCTGTCCCTGAAAGCAGAAACAAAGGCCCGTTGGCTGACATCCTTAACAACACACTTGGTGTATCCTTATTTCTTTTCAGAATATAGCATTCTTCAGATGAAAGAAGTTGAAATAAAATAAGAATAGCGAGCTCTCAGAATCCATTCCAAAGTAAAGGCAATCAAAATATCCTCATGATAGAAAAAATTTATTAAGAAAGCCTGAGGTGTACATAATTTGCCATTAGAAAGAAAGCCTTTCCAAGGATTTATGCGTTTGAAAATAATTCCTTTGATAAAAACTAAATTTAGAGAACATTTTAATTAACATCATCTGATAATGGAAGAACTTTAACGACCTTGGACACTTTTAAATCTATGATGTTGCTTTAGCCTCATTACCCAGACATAAATGCAGGACAGGTGTTTTTATTTCCATTTTTAATAGAATGAGAATATATAGGCTGGGTTGTGGCTCAGTGGTAGAGTGCTCGCCTAGCATGCACAAGGCACTGGGTTTGATCCTCAGCACCACATAAATGTAAAAATAAAGATATTGTATCCACCTAAAGCTTAAGAATAAATATTTTTTTTTAAAAGAGTGAGAATATATGTAAAGAAACATAGAGGTAAAATAACTTCTCAGGGAATAAGTGGCCCAAGAAAGACTAGAACCCCAAAGTTGAGTTATACTTCTATTTTTCAGCTGTGTGATATACTTGTTTAAACATGCATACTTACAGGAGCACCAGGGAAGCCAGCAGGGCCCGGAGGTCCATGCTCACCTCTCTCACCCTGCAGAGGAAAATATCCTCATTAGTCATAGCGAAGACCTTTTCCCCCAGGCAGTGCTTATTGTCCCCTGTGTCACCTTATTTTTCTTTTAAACAGGAAATGTGCAAAGATAACACACAGAGTTTAACTTCTGATGTCTTTACCACTTCTCAGCAAAATTCAGAGCAGACAACACCACAGCTATTGACTCTGTCTGCCTCTGACCATGGTTATTATTTTCAAGAAAACACAAACTTTTAAAATGTTGAAATATTTAGCACATTTAATTATCTAACTTTCAGAAATCTAAGCATTTAAAAATCTAAGCATTTAAAAAATATGGTAAAATGGTTTATTGAAAAATCAGTTAATTAAAAAAGTCTATTAGATATCTATCTTGAGTCTTAACCCTGGAGGTAGAGAATTTTTAACCTAGAAAGACTGTCAGGTAAAGGTTCTGTAGGTTTAAGAAACTCATTTACAAGTGTATATTACTTGTGCAATTTTAATTCTTCCAGAGTTATTCAGGCAAGAAAGCATGGCTTACAAATGTCTCTTGTGGATTTTGTCATGTGTTCCTAAATATAGAACTCCAAATTGAGGCTCAGGGTATCTGGGACAGAATTATTAAAAAAAAAAAAAAGTGGGGGGGCAGTGGGGAGGCAGAACAAGTAGCTGTGTCCTGTGTGAGGTATGAAAATAGGTTGAAATGTCTTTAACACTTACAGGGCCACCTCGAGGTCCAGCTATACCTGGAAGTCCAGGGGCACCACCTTCACCCTAAGAAGAGAATAAACAAATATTGTCTCCATCATGCATCCAAAAGTCTAAGTCATTTTATTCTTGTTAACAAACAGTTTTATGTGCTACCTTATCTCCAGGCTGACCAGCGGGGCCAGGGGGACCAATAGGACCAGTAGGACCCTGAGGAAAATAAAAATGTACTTTTAAATTTTGAAGATAAAACACTTCATTTTCTCCATATTATTCAAAGAGAATGTTTACAACTTTTCATCAAATAAACTAGATAATATGATTTCATTTATGGTTTGAATGTTATGCTAATTACTGTGTGTAGTGATTAAAAAGTTTAGTAAATAGCAGATTCTCTGAGGATGATCCTAAGAAAACAATAGGATTCAGCCGCAGTTTATTGATTCATTCATCATTTTTATCTCTATTGTAGAAGATAAATAGGATGTGATGAGAGATCTTAGCATAATGTCTTTTTAAAATTACATTCCTTTAATTCAACTGCTTGGTCATTTAAAATGTTTACTCAAAGTACCATCACTCACATTACATTTTGAAACTTACAAATATTAGTTTTATCCATATATCTATATCCATTTATACATAAATGATTAGGCATTTAAAAATAATTGAATGATGGCTTATCTATCTAGTCTGTCAAAAGTGAAGTATACATGAATTTCTTTAAGACGATTTCAGTAAATATGTCTATGAAATAACTTAGGTTTATTTGAGCCAGTCTAATCTAGATGTTTGTAAATGTGAATAGGATTTTTATAATTTCTTGTATGTTTTTAACTTTTATTTTGAAATGGCCACAGATTTGCAGAAGGATACAAAGAAATGGATAAGAAGTTCTGTCCACCAATATTCATATCTTACAGAACTACAGTAAGATATTAAACCAAGAAACTGACATTGGTGCAGTCCATCTAGATTTCAGCAGTTACTTATGCAGTCCTGTGTGTGCCATGTGTGTATGGCTCTGTACAATTGTATCATGTGCTGCCTGCCATGACTACCCCAAGACACTATGTCATCAGTGTACCACCTTCTTGTGCCACCTCTTTAGACCATATCCACCTCCTCTCGTTCCTAAATCCTTACAACAATTAACATGATCCATAACTCTTTAATTATGTTATTCTGTGACTATTAAGCAAGAATGAGAACATGCACTTTGTATCCCTTTGAAGTTGACTTTTCTTCAGTCAGTGATGTCTTTGAGGTTTGTATAAGTTGTGCATATCAATATTTCATTCCACTTACTGCCAGTAGTATTCCATGATATGAATGTACCATGGAATTATAATGTTATTTAAAATAAAAAAGTTTTTTTAATAGCAATATTGATTATTTTGGATTTTAGGTCTCATGATGACATTAATTTTAGACCTTTATCATAGTTTCGAGGGTTTTCATTTTTAGGTCATCAAAGAATTATCAGGTAGTGATAGATGCAAACTAGTAACTTACATAACCAAGTCATTTGGGTTCTTTTAATTCTCAGAAAAAGGACAAAGTATAGTTCTAAATTTATTATGAGGAACTGAACTAAGGGACTGTCCCATACCACACATGAATAAGGCCTGTTAATCCCAAATGTGAATGCTCACCCTTGGACCATCTTTTCCTGGAGCACCATCAGCACCAGCACTACCTGGTTCACCCTGTCAAATAAAACCAATTGTCATCAGATTGTAAGTATTCTCAGTGAGAATCTAGAAAGAGGAGCAACGCTCAGGATTTGCTGTGATTAGGCATTCTGATCCATCTCAAATTTTACTTAGTATAGAATGATAACATTAATTTTGAAAACAGACTATTTCTACTATATGGCTTTCGTTTAACCTACAGTATCGGTTTCATTACATAATTAAGAGAAAAATGTGTCAGTACCTTTTCACCTTTTGGGCCAGGACCTCCAGGACCTCCTCTTTCTCCAGGCATCCCTTGCAGACCAGGAGAACCAGCAGTACCAGGTGGCCCAGGGGGACCAGCAGGACCCTGAAATTATGGGAGAACAGTAAATGGAAAGAAAGAAATGAAATGTGTTTTCTAAAATATAGGGGAACTGAATTCTGTGGCATTACCTTTCCTCCTTCGGGGCCAGGGGGACCAGCTCCACCTCTAAGACCTGGGGTCCCTGCCAACCCAGGAGGCCCACGTTCCCCAGGGGCACCAGCATCACCCTGTCATAGGAAAATGCAAATATTCAAGTTAGAAAATCCAGTGCTAAAAACAAAACAAAGGCAACTTAGATTATATAATTTTGATACAGGCCACTAGGTTCTTAAGATATTTTTGAGCACTTTGGAAATTTTTATATTTGTAAAAAATATTTATCAGCTGTATAGAAACTGAAAACTTAAACAGACTAAACAAGGAAAGTCAGATTCTTGGTCTGCTTAAGTATTAGTTTTCTTTGAAAAATCTATTATTTTATTCGCTTGGTAAATTTTGAAGTCGTTCTACAAATACAGTTTTCCTATAGAGAATTAATGCAGTATTTGCCTTTTGAGATTTCAAGCCCATGGCTGATTCTATACTGTTTATTATTACTGTCAGAGAATTGGATTTTCTAGATGAAGCAAATTTAATGTATTGGAAATGTCTTGAGCTTCCCTAAATGGACTTACCAAACATTTGAAATGTTGATTTTCTAAAGAAGTGCTAGTTTGGCTTAACATTTTTTTTTTTTTTTTTTTTTTAGAGAGAGAGAAATTTTTTAATATTTATTTATTTTTTTTAAGTTTTCAGCGGACACACATCTTTGTATGTGGTATTGAGGATCGAACCTGGGCCGCACGCATGACAGGCGAGCGCGCTACCGCTTGAGCCACATCTCCTGGCTTAACATTCTTAAAATGCATTACAAATAAATTGCTGTATAATGAGGAAAAAGAGAGAAACCGATATATTACCTTTCCTCCGGGAGCTCCAGGAGAACCAGCTTCTCCCTTTGGACCCTAGGAAGTGGGTATTACATGATTAAGTCCATATCAAAATGCATTATGTAAATATAAGCAGTAAATATATACACCTTGTTTGTTCATCTTGTAAAATTTTTTAAATCTTGAAGTTTTGTACTCTTTATTTAGTTCCTTTATTTTATAGTAAAATTCAAACATTCCAGGTGATTTTTAAATTATCACTTTTGTTTTGATAATGAATATTTCAAAACTAAATATCACAATTTATATGCTGTAGCATGAAAAAGTGAAAAAGTTAATAATTGATGAATGATTACTATTTATTATACGTTTCTAAACATAAAATGGCACTTACTGGTTCACCAGGTTTTCCATTTTCTCCTGGAGGACCACCAGTTCCAGGTAAGCCCTACAGAGAGACATATTTGTATTATGTGATCACTTCAAACTGTGCTTTCCATATAAACATATTTCTTCAAGGTATTCAAAGAAGTTTTCATAGTATTTCTAGAGATATACAGTTTGTGCTACTCAAAATCCAATGACAAAGATGAGATAATAATATCTTCCATGCCTGTGCTAATCTCTTTCCTATTGCTATATATAAAAATGAGTTGATAAAAATGGCAAGACAAATTTAGTTACATGGATTTATATTATAATGAAAAATAAATGTGAACACACAGAGCTATGAGTTTAATTCTTTCTTAGTAACTTAATGTGTACATTCTGAAATAGGTATTGAAGACATGTCAACCTCTTAACATTGACAGGCATTTTAGGACTGAAGACAAACTTATCAACTAAACTTTGGATAAATTCTAATCTATTAGGTTCACAAAAAAATTCAAACAGCCAATTCACTCAACAAAATAATTATAAAAGCAAATTATAGGATTGTCTGGTAAAAGCAAGTACCAGTGATGTCTAAAGAAGAAGATCTTACTTGTAATCCTTGGGGACCAGGAGGTCCTGAGTCTCCCTTGTCACCAGATGGCCCCTATGTAGAAAAATATAATGAAACACTCCATTACAAAAGGCCATTTCATCTTAGTCTACGCTTGACATTTTGGCAGGCTTTTAATTTAATTTAAAATAAAAGGGTGTGAAGAGGGGAAGTCTGGGCTGTGAGAGCAATCCAACGAAGACTATTACCGTACATACTATTGCAAGCTTTTAACTAGATAACTAAACAAATTCACAATTTCTTTGGTAAATTACAATGACACAGTGTCAGAGAGAGTCCAAAGTCTTCCCCCTACCCAAACTCCACCCCACTTCCATCTCTAATTTATGTGAGTCAACTTACAGTAGGTCCTGGGGGACCCTGAGGACCAGTTTCACCATTCTTTCCAGGGGGACCCTAAAGACAACAAATTAGAGGAGCACAGTTAATTAGATAACAAAGAGAAGTCCTAAGGGTGGACATGAATGCGTATATGAGAAGGCTAGAAATAAGTAGATGAAAGGTACCTACCGGAAGGCCAGGCCCTCCAGGGCCACCTCGTTCTCCATTCTTGCCAGGAGCACCCTAAAGAAAAAAAGGACCAATATTTGCCAATTTAAAGAAAGATCACAAATATCATAAATATGGTTACCTCCTATATTTTTTTTTACCTTGAACTTGGGTTTTATTTAACCATAAAACACATACATTTAACATTTAAATTATCCATTAATAGAAATAATACTTTAAGTCATTTATAATACTTTAAGTCATTTATTACACATACACACACAACCAATTATATATTTAGCTCCCTTCCTATATGCTGCAGTTATACTTTTCCATGTTTTAAGGAAAGGACTCAAATAAAAACAAAGGCTTCCTGTCATATAATTTTTGAATAAATTAATAAAGGAACTCACATCGTTTCCTTTAGGACCAGGGAAACCCATGACACCAGGCTGACCTCGGGGACCAGATGGCCCAGGAGGACCGGGGCGACCACTTTCTCCTTGTGTTCCCTGATGAAATAAACAATTATATTAATCAAAGTTTAATAAATACTTGATCAAAATATACAATATAGAGAGGTATCTATTCAAGGACAGTTTAAAGTCTACATTGTTTTTTGGGGGGCTTATAAAATGAGATATTTTTAAATTGTACATACGGGAGGTCCTGGTTTTCCATCATTGCCTGGTCCTCCTGGGCTTCCAGGCATACCCTAAATGAAAGAAATCAGTTGTCAAGTGATTTAAAATAAACTTTTTTAAAAATACAACACAACCTGTTTATACAATTCAGATATTTCAACTGACATACATGGCCTCATATTTGACACTTTCTTTTTTTTCTTTCTATAAAGCATCTAAGTGTTTTATTTTCTATTCTTTCTTAATCTGCCCTGGCCTTAATTTCCTTAAAAGAATTTTGTTTTATTTTGATTTGAGCTTTACAAAAATTCATTTATCTTGCCTTTCTCTTGACCAAGTTAAAATGTCACTCCAACAAATCCCTACCCTCATTCCTGGACTTCCCGGGGCACCATCTCGGCCAGGTTCTCCAGCTGCTCCTCTGGGACCTGCAGGGCCTGGACCACCACGTTCCCCAGCAGGACCCTAAATAGTGAAATAAATTAACAAACTTTTAGAAGAGCCTTAATTAGCCTAGACATGAACAATATTTAAATTGTAAGTATAGAACTTATTTGGCTAATATGTTGCTGACATCTTCGGAAAAGCAGTTATTTTAGCATGAATTACCATATTGAAAAAAAAAATTTTTTTAAACTATGATGAACATAACGTCCTTAAAACAAACAATATTTATTTGTCTTAACGATATACTTCCATACACTTAAAGTCAAGTATCTCTAAAGATATGAAATCATTTTTTATATTACTTTAGAGCTTTCAAAGGATTTTCAGGTATTTTATTTTATCTCATTTTTGCAATGGTGCTAAGTGAGTTCCAACTCACAGTTAAGTTAAAATATTCTGATTAAGTGACATTCTTTAATTACAAAGCCAGGAAAGTGGCTTTTGTATTCCAAATTTTACATTGGAATTTTTAAAATTCAATGTCTTTCAGAGATTTAGGTTTTCACTGGTGGGAAGCTATATAATGAAGAACTACTTATTTATAGTACTAGTACTAGACTTTAGGAAAATAAATACCCAAGTTATCTACCTTTTCTCCTGGAATGCCATTTGGTCCAGCAGGTCCTCGGAATCCAGGGGCACCCTGGAAATAATGAAAGTCAAAGATTTTTGTCATAGGGATTAAAACTTTTTCATAATTCCTGAGTGGCAATATAGATAGTGTCATGCTATAAAAGGCTTTAAACAATATTTAGGATTGAATATTCAACACCAGAAAAAAAGTGGCTGCCTCTTACAGATGACCAGTGGAAAACCCACCCTTTCTCCTGCAGCTCCTGGTATTCCATTTGCACCAGGTTCACCAGGTGATCCATCTTTGCCATCTTCACCCTTGGATCCTGGAATACCTGGGGAACCAGCTTCTCCCTAAAAAAATGATGCCAAAGTAAAAGATTGATGACTAAATTCAGTTGCAAAATTTTTACCTATTTACTTGCTAATTATGTGCTAGTTCTCCAAGAAATAACCAAATCTGTTGTGGTAGTACTTACACGTTCACCACGTGGTCCTGGCTCTCCTTTGGCACCATTCTTACCAGGTTCACCCTAAAGTGAAACAAAATCTAGATTGAGATACAGGAAGGAGTCATAACAAAATCATCATCAGTAACAAATGATTCAGTGTTTCATCAGGTGAAATCTATTCAACTGAATGGGGCAAAAAAACCTCATGATTATTATTTTTATTGTGAGAATTAAGCCACACCTTTTAGGCAACAGAGGGGAGGAAAAAAGGCCACTTACCGCACCACCTCGCTGTCCAGGAGCACCGTTAGCACCAGGTGGTCCTGGAGGACCCCGGGCTCCCATTAACCCAGGAGCTCCAGGAATGCCAGCAGGACCCTAAGAACAACCCAAGAACATAAATATTAGCCAAACATGAAGTTTCCCTTTTGAATATCTCACTTAATTATCACAAATGTAATCTGTATGTGTATGAGTTGCTAGTGAATTATGTGTATGTTGGGGTGAGGAAACTTACCATTTCACCTTTACCACCAGGACTCCCAGCATTCCCAGGAGGGCCCTAGAGGACACACAAATGAAGCATATTAATAATAATGAAAATAGTTCATATATAGTTAGAGTTGTTCATTTATTTTTAAAATATACTTATCAGCAGTCATTACACTTTGTAGAGATTAGGTGGTTCCCCAAAATATTTAAATAAATTAGAGATAATATATACTTTTTCTAAATTATTGAAAAAATACATAAGTAGGAGAAGTGTTTGGTTTTGTTATTTTTTAAATTTTTTTGATTGATTATTAGTTTAGGGCACATTCTTCGAAACGCCATATGATTATCCTACCCATTCCAACCTATTGTGGGTTATATAAACTTGAAATTTATGCATTCTAGAGTAGTTCAAACCTCAAAACTACCATTTTAACTACTAATCCGATCAGTATTTATCACAGTAGAATCATTGCAGAGTATTCAGCAACTTTTTTCTAATTGCTGGCAACATTGAAAGATATGCCTCTGCAAGTAGTGTAGCAGCATTCTTCCTCGCAGTGACCATATTCACTACTTACAGGAGGACCTTGAGCACCAGCATGTCCCTGAGGTCCGGGTTCTCCTCTTTGTCCAGGGGCGCCATTTGAACCAGGGGATCCTGCAGGTCCAACTTCACCCTAAGAGATAAAACCCTAAGTAGTCAATTTTGTTTGCCACTCCTAATTGCTTAGTTCACACTTTGACCCTGTTTAAAACCATCATCCAAAAGCTGTAGTACTATGTCTACATACTGTAGTTAAAGAAAAAATTCATTAACCACAAAGGCAGAGAAAAAGGGTAAATATGTGACTGTGTTTTGTTTCCCTGAAAGATGATGGGACAAGGCAAAAGGAACTGGAAGAGGTATCGGGATAGCTGAATGCTATGGGTAACGCTTTTCTTATAGTCATGAATAGAGCTTTAAAATTCTACATAGACAAAAGCGATCCATTTGACTAATTAAATCATTTGCAAGAAGCAATTTAATGTTTTTTGTTGTCTCGAAGATATTTTCATGTTCTTCTATAGAAATACATGCTTACCTTAGCACCAGGGGATCCAGGGAATCCTGCAGTTCCTGGGGGACCAGGAGGGCCCTGAAAAAAAGTAAATAAAATTTCAAGAGCTCTTAATCAAACAAATGAAACCTAATACTCCAAGTAAGTAATAAGTGAGCACATATAAAATACAGAAGACACTTATGTAAATAAAAGCAGTATTCATTATTGATGGAGAAATGTTATGTAGAGAAACATGGCACAATAAGAAGAGTGGAAATCTGAAGAGTTAGGAAATCTGGATTTCTCCCCACTTTTGCCATAAGTTCTGTGACTTTCTGTAGGTTAATTAGGCTTGGTGTTAATTGAGCTTTGGTGCTCTCATTTACAAAATGAAGGTAATATTGTTATGCATTTTTGTAGGGCTCTTTCAAATGTCATCTCCCATATTGAATATTAGCCAACATTGTAAGGACCATATAGATGTTAGCAATTCAGTAAGTATAACAGACGTGTCAGAACCTAGATTTTGTTTATGAGCTCAGTGTCAGTTTGAATCAGATGATTATATATCTAATGTTGAGTATAGGGTCTACCAAAAAATTGATTAACTACATTATAAAAATAGGCAATTAGAATTGAATATATGAATTATTTTATATATATATTAATTATGAAATATTCTACAGTTCAGAATATATGGTTACCCTCGAACAAATCAGGCTTATGCACAGTTACTTACTGGTTGACCGTCGCTACCTCGAGCACCATCATTACCTCGAGCCCCCTAAAGAGAAAAGTTCAAGTCAAATATATTCTTAATTATGAAAAACTGATGACAAATAACATTTGATTTAAGTTCAAGTTCAAGAGAGTTGAGATTTCCTCAAGTATATTAAAATCTACTTACTAATTATATATTTTTATGGTCAAGTTGCTACAATTCTGATATGTATAGCATTGATCAAATGTAGAAGGATTAGATTCTGTGTTTTCAGAACTGAATTCATATATAATGGTCTCATGACATAGGCTAAGTCATCTTGAAAAGAAATACTATCAATAGATAAAATAGTTGTCAAAATCTTACTCACTTTCATGTAATTATAGCCAGAAATTTACTTGGTTTGACTTTGATATAGTCTTCCAGAAAAGATATTTTTCTGAAGATTTTCACAGTGTGACTACCTGAGACTCTTATCTGTCATTCTGGTATATAACTGGGCTGTGCTTTTAGGGATACTCACTGCAGCTCCAGGAAGTCCTGGCCGTCCTCTTTCACCAGGAGCCCCTCTTGGACCCTGCAGAGTGAAATTGAAAATACGATCTTACTTTAAAGTTGACATGCGTAACAACAGTTGGGAGGGAGAAAAGCAAATTTAGGGTTAGGTGGAGGTTGATAGTAATCATGAGAATTTTATTATGAAACATAATTACCATGGGTCCAGGAGCTCCATTTTCACCTGGAAGACCGTTTTCACCCTAGAGGCACATAAAATATGTCAACATTTTATACAACAGAAAGAGGACCTTTTATTTAAAGAAAAATATGGTATGGAAAATATAATGAACCTAAGAAAAAGAAGTATCTTAATGGTATCAAATGTTTGTTAGCATTTTATTTTATTAATAATCTCAGTTTCTGCATTTTAAAAGCACAAAGACTAAACATAAGTAATTAATGAGTTACACTGCAATGTTCAACCATTTTAATCTAGACCTTTCAAGCTCTGTTTCATGGAAACTTTAATAGAGTATCTCAAATAGTCACTATTATTCAGCTCCTAACATGTAAAATTCTGATAAATTTCAGAAAAAAAAATTTTAAAGCTCCACAATATAATTGCTTTAAAATTTAAATTGATTTACTTATAAAAATAGGATTTGATCAGATGAAAATGATCACATGGAAATACAGTTTACCTTTAATCCAGGAGCACCTGTTTCACCCTTTTCTCCATTTCGTCCATCAAAGCCCTATGAAATATATAAAAATAAGCATATTAAACTTATTTGCAATCCAGAATGATTGATAAACTTTACATTAAATTTGTATTATTAGCTTTTACTACATAGCACTCTTTACAACATTAATTTAAATAATATAAAATTTTAAATGGGTTGAAGATATTTGATTTTACAGCAAAAAAAAAAAAAAAAAAAACTAGAAAGTACCATTTAATCTGATTTTAGAATGTTGACTTTACTATAGACTGAAACACTAGTGTTGATTTTATTCCCATTAGTTCATAGAATTTTAGACTTGGTTGAATCTATCTAATGCATTCATAGGATAAAGGCCCAATTCAATTTATATTGACTAAATAATAATATATCTTCAATTTTTATGACAGTTATAGTAAGAAAAGTAAATTATTCTTAACCAAGCCTTTCCATACACTTCCAATCAACTCAATCATTTGCATAAAATTCTTAGTTTGATTAACAAATAGTTTGTTAGTATTTTACAAACATCAAATCACCTAATTGTCAGAATCAACTACTTTTGGTAAAAAAATGAATTGTCCACTAAAATTGGTTAGGCAAGTAAGTAAACACAACCAAATGGAGCACCCCATAGGTAATATAGAAATTCTACTTACTCTGTGTCCTTTCATACCAGGGAATCCAGGCATGCCAGCCGGGCCTTTCACACCCTAGAAGTAGCACATGAGAAAAAATATCAACAAACCTTCAAATAGACTCAGCTAAGTAGCAAAATGCTTTCTATTTTTTATTAATTCAAGTTAGCCATGTAATAATTTTCAAGCTAAGCTAATTATGATTAATTTATCAGACTTACGGGAGGTCCAGGCAATCCTCGCTCTCCGGGTCGTCCGGGTCTTCCTGACTCTCCCTAGATGGAGAAATAGAGTACATGAGAGTCCTGTATGAGAAAATACACTGTAAACAACAAGTGGTCTGATTAATTTGCATGAAGAACTCACTAAAACTCACAGAGTTGTTTATTAGTAGAAGGATTGAGGAGGACTTCTCCTATTCTGATATAAACTTATAAAGAGTTGATGCAGGTGCCTCTCATCACTGAGATATGCCCCTGCCTCAACCTAGTGAGAAGAATTTATCATTGGAAATTAGAAGAAAGAATGGCAGAGTATTAAGGAATCGATGAATCTTAAAGCTAATAAAATACTGTCATCAATTTTTTTTCATGACAAGAGGCACACATAAGAAAATCACACCTCCTTCATTTAAATGATATATTCACTGGATGGGTCTTCTTTATAGTTAGGAAGTACATTTGGAGTTCTATTAGTTTAGAATTCAACAAATGGTATGTATAGATATGTAAATATAGTATAAATTCTCAATCCCTTATGAGCTAAAATGTTGTTAAGACATAAATTTTTTAAATAATGTTATTCCCTCTGAGATTCTGCTATATGGCATATGCTGTTTAGAACACTCCAAATAGAATTTTGCTGTATCCTCATCCAGTCCTTAAAAACTTACATCTTTTCCAGCAGGACCAGATGGACCTATAGCACCAGGAGGTCCTGGAGGGCCCTAAAATAAGAAAATAAAAAACATATTTATAAACTTTTCTGTTACAGTTTATTATAACCCATTATGTGCCTCCTAGAAGGGACTACCATTTTGAAAATCCTTTCAATGATTCTCATCATGAAACTTATACTTACTGAGCTAGTATTATACATCTATTCTATACAATTTTTTACTTTTAATTAAATTTATTTTAATGAAAATTAAGTCCCCTGTATCTATATTTTATGCTATGTGCATGTATTTGTATATTCAAATGTTCTTTTACATTTGTTGAGATAATGAATATATCTAAATATGCAGATATTTATAAATATTTTGAAATATTAAGATAGCTCCACTTCTTGTTTATTTACATACTATATCCTCTGGAAGACTCTTTATGCTAATTCCTATTATATAAATATGTATATGTACATGCATACCAATAGAGTAGATATATAGGTGAACTGAGTCGTTACAAGAAATGAAATCTCTATTTAAGAGATTTACTCTATGAAGTGAACAATTTTGATAATTAACCAAAGAATCCCTAAAATTTTTGAAACCAATTCAAATACCATAAAAATGTTATTTATTGTGTAAAACTTAAACATAAATGTAATCTTTACTCTATAGAGATCTAAGGCTATTTTAGAAAAAGAAGAGACTTTCCCTATAGAAATTGGTTGTCTACCTTGTGTTGTCAATTAATTAAATATAGCTTTAGTTGTTACTTACTGCAGGACCAGCTTGCCCTGGTTCACCGGGGGGACCTTGGTATCCTGGCGAACCCTGGTGAATAATTAATAAGTAAATATTTTTAAAGTAACAAAATCTTCATATTAGCCATTTGCATTTTGAAGATAGTAGGAAATCTGGATTTGTGAATGCAGTCAACATGTTTATTCCAGTTTATAAGTACTAAAACCAAACTTTTATTTTCAGACTAGAATATAAAGATAATATATTCCATTCCATTCATATCATTCCATTGAAACTGAATTGTTTTAAACTCAAAGTCATATTATAGACAATAAAACATGTGATTTAATTTTACCAAGTTTTTAATAGCTAGTAACTATTTGTGTAAAGGAATTAAATCTGGAATTCTATCACTTAAAAAAATAGTCAGTTTATTGGTTGAAACTTCCTATAATTGGGATTGTGCATGCTAAAATAACTAAATGATAGCAGGTTCTACATTAATTTGTACATCCATGAAGCAGAAATCCCCAGTGCCATACTTACAGGGGAACCAGGATGACCAGATGTACCAGGGGGGCCAGGAGGGCCTGGAGGACCCTGGAATATAAATTTGAATGTAAATATAAAGCAAATTAGTATGAAATACACTGTACGTGTTCTTCAGAGATATGACTATTTAGATAGAATGCTGGTATTTTTTTTAAATGCAAACAACTGTATCTCATTATATGTTAACTCTTCACTGAGATAGATACATTTATGAGATATTCAATGAAGATCTTAAAAAGAAAACATTACTGCAGATGAAATTATCCCAGAACCCATAAAATTATTAATAAATCTTATAAAATGTTAAATTTTATCTTTAAAGAAGGGAATTCAAAAGCTAGAAAAATGAGTACAAAAAGCTATGAGAATCCCTGCAGTGTTTGATTGACACTGCATCAGTGAGGATGCAATTTCTTATCTAGTAGCCAAACTCAGTGTGGGAAAATATTTATCTGCATACTATAAGTCCTATGATCTGAGTTTCTAAAATAATAATGTAAATCAACCTCAAACCTCATAAGTATCTATTGGTATAGATATCACAGAGTTGCATTGATATGGAGATTTAGATGTGCATATGAGAATCATCACACATGGTAAAATAATAATTTGTAAAATTACAACAAATGGATTATCATCATTCAGAAATAAAAGCTAAACTAAAAAACCGGTTCTGTAGTATGCTGTTTCTAAATAATGATAATAAATTTATAAAACAACAGTTTTCAATTAAGATTTTTCTTGTAATCATTTTTCTGGAGTGTCCATAAGTGGTAATTTTATTTTATTTAATAGCCCAATTAAAATAATAGGATTCATAATGCAAATTTAGCTAAGATGCAATGTCACATAAATTCTCCTTGTGGCTTTGAAAAATACAAAAAAAAAAAAAAGTCACAGCCCTTAAAACTTTACAGATCTGTAAAAAAATTTTTTTGCAACTTACTTTCTACCCACTAAAAGGGCCTTTTTTAAAAAAGGCCATTTGGATCAGTAAAAAGTTTGTGTTCTCTTGTTTTGGAAGTCATGATATGAGGTCCAGTGATTTGGACAGCAGTCCTCTACAATCCCAGAGAATTCAGTGCCATATTCCATTTACTCTCCTGTGGTAGATACTTGCAATGATAATCATAACCTTCTCTATTACTGATCCTCCTGAAAGGCTATTCTAAACAAAGGTCATTTTTGTGGGTTACCATGTATGTTATGGGTGCCCAGGTTTCAAAGCTTTTTGCTGTTTTCTTCTATTAAAACTCTAAGTCATTTACTTGGAGGAAGTCCTTCAGGTACACATACATAATTATTATTTAAGGTAGAGTATAAAGAATCAATGAATTCTAGAAACATTTCTATTTGATTTTGAGAATTGGAGGCAAGGCAGACTGAGATATTGAACAGTAGTTACTTGGACTATTATCTAGAAAGTAATCTTTAATGAATGAAAGATATAAAAATAAGACTGAAAATTTGGGTGAGAAAGATGAAAAGTGGAAGCAAAATGTGACAACATTTGATGAAAAATTAGAAAATGTGTGAGCCCCAAGCATGAAGCATATAAGCAGGTGAACCCCCTACCCATTCAGGTGGTCATATAGAAAGTGGAATTACAGGCCTGGCAGGAAAAGATATGAGGAAAAACTGAGAGAAGAAACAAGATAATGTAACATCTTCTTTCACAACCTTAATATAGGATAAGCTATTTTGTAAAAGTTCACAAAAATACCAGATTTTTAGAATATTATTTGAAATTTAAGAAACTGGAAGGTTAAACAATACTCTAAAATGCTGAGACATATTTATACTTACAGCTGGACCAGGAAAGCCAGCTCCTGCTCCTAAACCTCCAGCCTTGACGTCATAAGAGTCATACTGGGGAGAATAGTTCTGCAGTGGAGATTAGAGAAACATGCTCACTTTAACAAATAGATCACAGTTATTTTCAAAAACACTTTGAAGAAATTCAGGCAACAGCTACTCTTCACTGGTAGAAGGCTTCTGCATGCCAACAGAGGTGGTATATACTAATTATCTTGTTTGTCCTGTTTCTCTATAACTTTAGATATTAGACATACTACAAAACACTTGCTTGTATAATGCATGAATATTTCAACTAAATTGTTAAATACAGATTCAATGTTAATGCCCAAATTTGATCTTAAATACTCTCATTCAAACCACTAAGCAATGTCTGTAGCATTGCGTAGAATCTTACACTTGAAGTTTAAAGAATCTTGGGATTATAAAATCCAAACTTCACATTTTGTACTGGAAACTGGTTAAGTCAAATTACTTTTCTAAACAGTTAATGAAACAAATAAAATTTATATCTCTAGATTTATGGTTAAATACGCCTAATAGTTGTATCCCAAATTAAGCATTGTTACAAGGGGAAAAAACTAATATTAGAAATGATCATATACTTATTGAATTTTTTGAAACTTATTTTAATTTTGTTCCAGGTCTAGAGATAGGTTCTATTTGGTTACCAGGATAAGAATAAGTTAGACAATATTATTTGCTTCTTGCTGAATTGCTTTTTGGAAAACTCTTTTTAAAACTCATAAAGATTTTCTAATTTTTCCTAAACTAGGTTCTGTTTTAAGGAGAATCTTTAGTCCTATAATTCATTACCTGACCACCAGGACATGGTTCACAGATTCCAGGGGAGCCAGGAGAACCAGGGGAACCTGGTTGCCCTGGGATACCAGGCTCACCATTTCTCCCAGGAATACCAGGAGGGCCCTAAAAAAATTAAGGATAAAAGTAATCAAAAGAGTGAAACATCCTGTGATTAAGAATCATTATCATATTTTTTGCTTCTCTGCTTTATGGCATTAGGAATCAGTGCAAGTGATAACTTTTCTAATGAATAAATGCCTTTTTATGCAAAATGTGTGAATAATTTGATTGTAATGTATAAAGACACTATATGAATTTTTGGCAATATGAATATTGACATGAGTGATTATGAATTTTTAGTTTGTGATTTGATCTCATTATTTAGATATGGAATACTAAAGAAAAATATCTGACTAATTAAAGTTCAAATCTGAAAAGGACATGGAAAGGACATGGAAAAGAATTATCATAACATGAATTTATTCCCCTGAAGAATGTTTACTTACTCGATCTCCTTTGGGGCCTTGACGTCCTTGACCAGGAGGAGGACGTGCAGTCTAGTAAATGGAAAAGATACAGATTTAACAAGACATAGAAAAAATTTTCCAAGAACTACATCACAATTTACATGTTTGTTTGTTAAACCATGTTAAATGCTTTAAATTGCCATTTACTTATAATACTGGAATGACTATTGGACAGACACAACTCAAATTTCTTTTGAAGCTCTTATGTATTTTAACCAGAATTCATGTATTTTAACCAGAATCTTGAAGATGAACAAAATTTTTTGGTACTCACAGGTATTGTACTCGGTGGGCAAATTGCACAACATTCTCCAAATGGGATTTCTGGGTTGGGGCAGTCTAAACCTTCGTCATCACATAGTATGTCATCGCAGAGAACAAATCCTGCGTCACAGACACATACTTGGCATGGTTCCGGCTTCCAGACATCTCGAGCTGCATAGGTCTGACCTAGATAGGTGCAGCCATCCTCTAAAGGTAGAGAGTAAATTACAGGGTACAATGTTATTTTTGTTATGCAGTCACGACTATTGACAACACCCAAAGCAGAGATAGTTTGGAACAAATGTATTCTCCCTTTCATTAGAAAATCATATCTTTCCTACATCATTTGCTAAGACTAGGAGAGATTACTTAAAACACCAAATCTGCTAATTAACATAAATTGACACAACAAAGGAAATTTTCCTTAAAATAGTCAATTTTAAAATAACAGAAATTTTAATTTCATTTATACTAAAATGAAAAAGATTATTGGGCTTCTTTTTAACATTTTCCATGGATATCTTTCAAGCATTTAAACATTTATTTATTCATTAATTGTTCAGTTGAAAATAAGCTTTCTATCCAAATTGCTATTCTTGGGTTTAACAGTAGATGGGAGCATTAAATTAAGAAGATGATTTTGTTACTAACTCAAAAGAACTTCTATATTTTATTAACTTAGTTGAGAAATTCATAGGAAAGATGAGTTAATCTTGGCAGTATAAAACTCTTTCAAAATTTCCTGAAAGATGTTCACAAAACTTATATGCACTGTATGTCACTGGTAGCTCTGTTTGTCATTAGTAGGTCGATATTATATGGCAATATGTTGTATACTCTATATGAATGTAAAGAAGTCTTCAATTCACAAAAAGGAAGTGGTGGTGGTGGTGATGGCAGAGGAGGGGAAGAGAGAGAGAAGAGAGGAAAGGAGGAGGAGTGGAAGAGAGGGAAAGAGAGATATGTTCTTACAATAAATATTGGCAAGGAATAAGTAGAAATAAAAGGGAAAAATATGAATCATGACCGTGTGTATTTGTGGCTTAAAATGGTAAAGAATTTGCCTCAACCAAAATTTTAGTCTCGATTCTTAATTATATGTAAGATCCTGGATTCAGTTGCTATTAACAATGAATCAGCTTAGAAACTGTCAAAATTAAACCTGGTCTCAATTCTTGAAGCATTATCTGTGGATTGTGGTTAAATACAAACTTTAATTCTTGAAGATTACTATGATAGTTTGCCAATAATTGAATAAATAATAATAAGTTTTAAAACATCTAAAAAAGCAGTTTTAAACAATATACTGCTGAGCACTTTCTCAGTTTTGTGAGACAGTGAAATTTTTATTTTCTTAAAGCCAAGGACATTAAATGTGGTCTGAAGAAGGCATGGTTCAGAGGAGGCATCTATTTTAAAACTACATGTTGTGTTGTTGCCTATTGACCAAAAGAGCTTTCAGTAGTCCTGAGATTTCACCGCTGACACTATACACAGTCCCAAAGATCACCTTTTCGAGTTCTTGTATCTTCGGCATCATCTGCCTTTTTGAAGTAATAATTTAGATTCATAAATACTTTGAGTCTAAAGGTTAAGCTAAAGGTTCACCAAAATGGAGGATCTCTGTATCTGCAAACTCTGTGGAGTATGAAATTGCTTCTATTTCTCATTTCCACACATTTGTGCAGAAACAAAGTTAGTCACAGTTAGATACACAGTTGTGAAACACCTGGAAAGTTCTTGGTCAATTCTAGAAGTTAAAAAACCCATTCTTATTTTGTGTTACAACTTCCCAGAGTGGGCTAGAGTTCATAAATGAAAAAACAACATGGTAGTTTTATTGAAATTTTAAATAGGAAGAAAGGATCTATTTAGAAAAGTTACTCCAATTCCTTCTTCATGTTTAAAACAGATACATGAGAACATGGGAAAGGTGTATCTAAACTTTTAAAGAAACATTTCTTTATTCTTAGTGATTGTAAAAGCTGAGTGCCAAGATGCTTATTACCACAATGGAAAGTAAGACTATTGGATGATATTGTGGAAAACATTTAAAAGAAGCCCAATAATCTTTTTCATTTTATGAACAATGATAACATAAGAGGGGCTAGGCATTCTATTCATTTATTTTCTATGCAGAACTGACATCTTTAAGAACTAAGTCCATTGGTTTTCAGAAAAAAAAATCTGAAAGTTTTAAGATAAAAGATTTAAAAGTACATCCTTCTTTGTATTGGTTTCCTTTTCTTAAAGTGGATGATTTTAAAACCTCTGCATCAACTGTATATAAAATGTTCCTTCAGATTATTTTCAGCTCAAGATTTTTCCAATGAAAACCGAATTTCATGCCACACCCAGACCCTTCAAATACTACTAGATTGTGCTTAGGATTCTTTCAGAAATATCTTGCTACATTTAATATAGTAAGTGGGTTATACAAAATAGCTATGGAATACCCATGGCATACTAAAGCCACATGAAGGTAACAGCTAAAGAGGTTTAAACAACTCATATTTTAAGTAGCTTCTCTTCCTTTGTTCTTAATTTGTCTTGAAGTCAGCATAAATCATATTTTATCTGATGTTTGCATCCTCCTGTGTTTATGTGTCATTGAGGGTGTTTTCATATTGGCAGAAATATAGCATATTCTGTTTGTTCTGAAAACTATTAAATAAAAGAGACAAATATTGACTAAAAATTTAAATGTATTTGTTATAATTAGGTTAAACACAAGTGTTATATAAATAAAAATTATTATTTTGCTTCTTGTTTCCAAATTTAAGCCTCAATATAAATATCATCTTAGAGTACTTTTACTGTTTTCTTCTTTTAACATATTTTCAAATTCATTTTAGATTGATAAAACATGAAATTATACATGTCAATGGGTACTATCTAATGTTCTGATACATGTATGCATTATTTTATTATTAATTTAAATTAAGTATATTTATTACCTCAAACATTTATCATTTGTTTATGGTGAAAACTTCTGAAATTCTTTCTAGCTCTTTAAAAATGTACAGTGCACTGTTGTTATCTATAGACACCCTATTTCATTAAACTGTAGCTTAGTACCCATGGGTCAGTCAACATTTCTTCATCTCCCCCTCACCACACTGCCCCTGCCCCTCTCCCAGCCCCTGGCAACCACCATTCTGTTCTCAACTTCTAGGATATCAACTCTGTTCATTTTCTTTTGATCTGCTCATGACAATTAACATGATGTGTGTATGCTTTGTTTTGCTTTATAAAGTCATGTTGTTCTAAGTAAAAAAATAAATTTGGCATGCTTAAAAAATAACATAAAAATTAATATAGTCTTGCTTGCTACCCCATAACATTTCATTTCCACTGAAAAGGTAATGGAGAAACAGAGAAAGGGCTGATGTTCAACCACAATTTTCTACTTAAAACCTTTCAAGAAATTGCCTTTAGGAGAGCCATCTTTCTTTTCAGAATTGCACAGCTTTTTCTAATTTGTCATTTCTGTGCCTGACTATATATGGTTAGTAATACACGCTACCAAAAGCTCAACCTTTTATACAGATGTCTTAGGCCCTCAGTACATGGAAAAATCATGGAAAAGCCAAGAAAAAGAATGTTTTGTCTTCAAGTGGAATAAAATGTTTTTGGTAGCTATTAACACTATTCAAAAATAGAATAGAAAATAAGATTCAGAAGTAAGTCATCTCATTTTCTTAGTTATTGTCAGAGTAACTTGGATAAAAGATAAGTTGAATATTTTTTGAAAAAATATTGAATAAAATGTAAACATTCTAATTTTTATTACTGGACAAGGTAATAGATTTTACAATTGCTTCCTTTAATGTTGTTGTTTAAAGATAGTCTTCCTGTTCCATTTGGCAATTTAAAACTCCACCTCTCATGTCACTTGATATTTCTATTTCTTATTCAAAAGTAAGTTTCTGAAATAAATTTACCTGCAATTGCACAAGTGATGCACTATACTAAATCATCTCCTTACTGAGAGATCTATATTATAAGACAAAAATGATTCACTCTAACCTTAATTCACTCTAACCTTCTTTGTTTTCCTAGCACTATTTGGGAACTTTAGAGAAAAATAAAGTCAATAACATAATTTTATGTATTTCAATAGACTTAAACCTCCAACTTTTTTGTTTCCATTTTTCTAATATTAAATCATGTTAACTTGAAATAATCTTATAACTGAACTAAAATATAATGCAAAGTATGCTTATCTCAATACCATTTTGAAGTAAAATAATATTCCATGAAGCTTCTTAACAAATAGGTAATTTAATTTGAGCAATGAGTGACTTTTTTTCCTCTTCTTACTGAATTCTCATCTGGGAAAAGGTACTCTGCAATCTGGAAAACTAAAAATTACAGATGTGATATGTAAATTACCATAACATTTTTTCCCATTACTTTTGAATATAAATGTGAGTGTTTGGAGTTCATATAGTTTCTAAATGAAATAAGTTTGATTTCTCTTTAAAATTATGTCACAAGTGTTTGGAAAATATACATTTTTATGAAATTATTTTGCTGCTTACATATTTATTTTACATATTATATTCATATATGTTAGATGAGTTAACAGAAAAATTCTGAAGAAAAAAATATGTAGATGATATAGATGGATAATTTCAATCTAAAAATTATATTTTTCATGGCCAAGGTAGACTTTGCTTATTCTATCATCATCAGAATTTAAAAAAGAAACAAAACTTTATGAATCATAATTTCTGGGTGTTTCTGTTATTCTTTATAGATACATAATTTTGCGTTTCTAATAAAATTTTCTTATGTTGATTAATTTTTTATTCTGCCTAAAGTAAAAATAGATAGTAGAAATCTAAAAGTATCTTATATCTAACCATCAGCAATTGTATCTGTAATATATTTTAATATCAAATATGAAAGCATTGAAGAATATACTATTTATTCTGTTACAGTTGACAAATTAAATTATATTTTGATAGAAAATTAAATTATACTTTGATAACAAAAATTTTACATTTGACCTTTCTTACCACTAAGTCACTAAGTAATTTCTTTCTTAGACCATTTTACTTGCAAGTACTACTACTGGGATTACCAGACAGAATATTATAATATCTCCTATGTTGTAAGCACTGTTCTGAGTGGTTTACATCCATTTGACTTAATCCTCTCAAGTCCCTATAAGATGAGTCCTGCAATAACCCTGACTTTACAGATGAAGAAGCTGAAACAAATGGTAAGTAATTTCTCCAAGGTTACATCATCAAGGGTAAAGCTACAATTTTAATCTAGGAAGGCTTTCTCTTACATTCAATACTCTGAGCCATTGCATTCTATTCCCCTTCTGCTTTCAAAGACTGGGTAGGATTACATAGGAAAGCTTCAAAACTCTGTCCCATGTGGTTTATAAATCCTGCAAAGTTAAGATAAGAGTCTAAAAAGCAGATTTTTTGAGAGGTAATATTTTTTCTGAATAATGTCTTTTCTCTCTGGTCTCAAAACAAGCATTTGGAGTTAAATTCTATTGTTTATTTCTCTTGACCTTATGAAAAAAAGTTATATCTCCAAGGCCACCCTGATGGCATCCAGACCACCAACAGGATCAACATGTGATTTAGAAGCACAGCATCCATTTTATTACATACAGAGAAGGAGGATTCCAATTACAACTATAACAAATAGACAAAGTTTCTGCATCCAATGAAAAAACATTCAGGATGTCTTACTAAGATGCTGATTTTCAGAAAATATAGTTACTTACTAAGTGGTTCATGTTAATGAACATATACCTTCATCACAATTCTCCTCTGAATGATACTCTGACATTAAAAACATACCATACAACTCCAAAGAATGTTTCTATGATTTTAATTTATTTAAGAACTGTAGTATCTGTTTGTAATCCTCCATAACCAAATACCATTAGGGGGATGGAAAGAGTTTCAGAAAAACACATACCATTTTCCAAAGCAGTAATTTCTCAATGTTAGTTTTCAAGGAAAAATTAACTTTTAAGGATTTCTGGATCCTTTATTTTTGGTAGCTTTTTGTCCTCTTTGAACTTTTCTTTTTTGTTCATTAAGGTTGCATGTAAATGGCAGTGTTTGACCTCAGTCATGGAAAAAAAACAAGGCTTTTATTAACTAATCTGAAAGGAATCCACTTCTGCTATGTTTTCATTAGGCACAGACAGAAATTCTAGTGGTTAATATAACTCTCTGAATTGCTGTTCACGAATGATTTGTGTAAGAAAAGCGAACTCACTTTTTCCATTGTCATCTTGACATGAAACAGGCAAAGTTTCCCTGTTGAAAATTCTGGACTTTTAAAAACACCATGCAACTTAGTTTTCTGAGTGTGGCAAATGATGGGACTGAGCTAAAAAGAAAAGTCCCTAGGGAAACTGTTTTATAGAAAACAATTCACTGAGATGTTTCCAGAAACTTATTGTAGACCTGGAAACTTTACAAATGTTCCCCTTGTCTAGCAAAAGTAATAACATCTTTCATCTTTAAAGCTTTAGCTCATAAGCAATCCACTTTAATCACTTCAAGGTGGTGATATCACTTGATGTTACAAAATGAAAGAACTGGCTACATAATCTTTGGAACTCTGCATAAAAGCAACAACATCTACAATGGAAATCATGGAGTTTTGATAGATGGTACTCTCTTCTGAGTGACAGCTCAAGACTTGGCATAAGACTCTGTAGGTGTGGAATAGTGGCTTTCATGAGGAACTATCTTTTAGTCTCAACTATAATTCTGGTAAAATCACAGAGAATAGTTGAAAATTTTAAAAATAAATCTATGAATAAGACATCAACCCAGGAATCTGAATTAGTTAAAAGGCATTTTATTCTTTCAGTCTTTCCTTCTTTCTCTGCATTGCTGCAGAGGCTTTGATCTTTTATATGTTTCGAATTGAAGCAAAGATACCTATTTACATACAGGCCTTCAGATTATCTGATGTTGAGTATTCTGGAAGGAGTAAAGAAATGCAAGGTATCATGAGCAAAACCCACAAAAATTTTCTTTCAATAATTCTTTATTTACTACTAATGTACATTTTTCACAGGACCATGATAATTTCTGGTTAAAGCATAAACTCTGAGTCTCTTCTTAAAAAAAAAAAACAAAACAACAACAACAACAACAACAAAACAGTTTTACCAGTTCAAAGTTAAATACTAAACATAGAAGTACCTATCCCTTTTCACCTTTATAAATATACTAGCTCAACTATTTTTTAGGACCATGTACTATTTTTTGGTATCTCTCTTCAGTGAAAACAATTACAAAAATAAGAGAGTTCAGGTATTTTAAGTTTTTGCTTTGTGTTCTCCAAGTTTAACAGGATTTTGGTTCTAGTCTTAACTCTGTCATTACCTAATTTCATGAACTCAACTATTAAGTAGTAGATCCATGTGAGATGTGTGACACAGATTTGAGAACAATTATGTAAAAGAAGAGGTTCTTTTAAGGTACAATTGTTTCTTGTGAATCAATGCTACTCTGTTTTTCATTAGTTAAGTATGTTTAATAATAGGGACAGCACAAGTCAGAAAACTTGAATGGTAACTGATCAGTTACAATTTTTTTCTTTAAGCATAATGGAAAATAGATTATCATGATGTGAAATGAGAAACTGAATCTCTATTTTTGAAATATATAAACATATAAAGGTCCACAACTCCTTTTAGTCAAATTATTACTGTAGAAAAATTTAACAATTCAAAGAACACACTGGATTACAACTGTTTCTGTCCCTGCCTGAATGAAACAGTATTAATTAGTAATATTTATCTCTATATATATCTACATATCTAATAAGCAGTGAGTAAAATACTTATGTCAAGAAAGGGTTACATCAGAGTCTCTGAAAGTGAAAAAATATTTTTAAAAAGTCAAATGTAAAAATGTGGAAATGGTCCACAAATTTTATTTCCAATGTCTTTAAATATTGTCACCATTGTTTGTGTGTATTTGGCTATATTTTATTGGTAACATTTCATCTATTTAAGAAAGAATGCTTAATACTTAAAATTCACACATATGATATTTTCAAATCTCACTATAAAATGCTGAGTTCCCTGTATACTGATTTTGGTTATGTAAGTGGTGTCTCCATCAGCCGCTAGATGGCGCGTGTTTGCACCTAAAGCTTGGCATGTTTATAAACCACAGGAAATATAAAACAGATCACGTTTTTCCATTGCTGGAATAAAGCACATGTATAAAATAAATCTTTCACAAATTTGTAAAAAGACCAAAATTCTTTGTGAAGACTTTTTTTTTTTTTTTATGCTCCAAAAACCTCAGAGTAGACCACAGTTCCTGTGCTTCAGCGCTGTGCTGTTCCTGGTGTAGCTGGGCATTTGCAAGACACCCCCACCCCAGCGCTACAGGGTACTCCCAGTGTGCTATGTATTCAGCCACCTCCTGTAACCTCCCCAAAGCTTATCCATCAGCAGGTTTTTCTTATAAAACCTATAAGAAACATAAGTCACAGTGTCTTAAAGCATCTAAACTTTTTTTCATGACACAAACAATGAAGTTAAACAAAGTCCCTCCCATCTTCTTTTAAGAGCACACAAATGTAAAGAGGTGAACAAAAAGAACTTATGTGATGTGTAGACGATGTACTTATCAAGCACTCCTTTTCTTCTTAAAGTTCAGAAGAAAACAGCATAGTGCTTATATCTCATAGCTCTTATAATCACTAGGTAATTACAAATAGTTAACTGATCTTTTGAACTCAAACCCAAGTTTGTAGTCTTGTCAGTGAGCGAGAACTCTGTGATGTTTCCTCCAGAAATCAGTAGAAATTAATAACTTTAGAAAATAGGTGAAAATCTTTATTGGGGTGGGGTCTATTAATTATTTCTTATCGTCGGGGAGGACTGAGACTTATAGAATCTTCTAGGAGGGACAGAATAGGAAGGGAAAGGGAGGAATGATAGGAAAGGAAAGAAAATGGAGTGCTTGAGAGAAAGGATGAGGAGACAAGGGGGGAGAAGAGATGGAGGAAGAGGTGCTCTCATGGGGATAGGGAGGGAGTGAGAGAGGAAGGGAAGGCAACAATGAAGAGAGATGGGTTGTGCCTAGGATGGGGGTGGGGTGATGAGTTAGGAAGGAAAAGGCAGAGGATGTCTTAAGGAGCCCAAAGGGGTGGAGAGACAAGGAGGAGGGAAAAGGAAGGGAGAGAGGGGCTAAGGAACAAGGAATATGGGTGTTCCTCTTCTTCTGTGGCCATGGATGATATAACTAATGAACTATCATTGGGTATTTCCCTCCACCCACATTTGCATATATTATTTTGAAGATACTGAACATATTTGATATCACAAATCAAAAACAATTTTTCTTATACACTAATCACAAAAACTACAGATTAAAAAATAAACTTAAAAAATAAACATGTTTATATGTAAAGAAAATTTGTTAACTAATGATTTTGTCTAGTTATCTTTAAGTTTAATATTGAAGTGGTTATTTCAATTAATTGGTTCAGTATTTTCATGGCTATAAGGAACATACAAATTTACAAAAACATTTCACATAAATAATGAGTGTTTTAAACATCTAAACTTTCTATATGCAAATATTGGAAAAATATAGTCAATCTGTTTTTTGAAGGCAAACTTTAATGTCTTTACTTTGTAGAAAAGTCAAAACATTACTGTGGAAAACACTTTTTAAAGTATTCTCTTCATTAATATAAGTGCAGCCAAAATACAGAACATGCAGGAAATACTAGATCTGTAACCATAAACTATCAGAAGAAATGGATTGATCAACTACTCAAGTGCTTGAAACAATAAAATCAGGAACATTGAAACTTTTTACCTCTCTGAACCCATATAAGGAACATTGACAGATATTCTGTTGTTACCACTTTACAGAAATATATTAAACTATTTTAATGATTCATAATAACTTCCTTTAGACTAGTCTTAATGCATGCTATTTTTAAAGTGTCTTATCTTACTGAGGAAACAATACTCAACATTCTATCCTTACAAAGAATCCAGCATACAAAGGAGAACATAAAATTATTACAAGAAACCTATAACTTCCAGACTGCAGAGGGAAGCATTCCAAGCCATTAACAGTCCAGGAGGAAAGCCTCTTAAAACCATTTTTAAAAGTTTCCAGTACCTTAAACATGAAAACAAGTTAGTACAAGAAAATCTTTATTTTATGCATAGAGAACTTCTAAATACAAACATGATGTTATTCTTTTAAACAAATGTAAAAAGCAAAATTATGCTCAGGTTAACATGTCACAATTGAGAGTTCATAGAGAAATCTTTCAGGAGGCTGATTTTCCCCTTTATACTTCTTTGTAAGAAATAAAGACGAAAACCTCAGAAAGTTTCTTGGAATCAATACCTACTCACCCGAATCCTGTTGCGCCAAAATAACAGTGGGATGAAGCAGAGCGAGAAGTAACCAGGTTCCCTTTTGCACAAAGCTCATCATGTCTAAATATCAGACATGAGACTCTTTGTGCAAAAAGGAGAAAAGAAAAGCAGTTCAAAGTAGCACCATCAGTTGTTCCCTGCCCTTCAGCACCAGGCCCGTCATAAAACTCAGCCACTGAGATTCCTTTGCTCTGGCCTTAAATAGGAAAAAGTTTGGCTTCCCTCACTTTCCAGCCCCTTTCTGAAATATGAGAGCAGCACCCATCCCCTTAGCAGTAAAAGAAATGATTAATATTTATTTTTCTCTTATAGAGGACAGAACCCACAGAGTTAGAAAAATAGCACATCTGGAGCTTGTGTGCATCTGCTTATGTATGTTACATACTTTAGCCTTACATACACGTTTGTGAACTTATGAACATATATGGAAATGCTTTGCTTTGTGTTTATAGTATGAGAATTCTCACTGTATGTTTATTCCTCCTTTTAACATTAACAACTGCAAATTTTTGAGAAATTGCCTGAAACATTCTCAGGCATGAATAATTTTGCAAACTTTATCTTCCTAGAAGATTTTGATATTGAGATTTTGCCAGAATCTACCCTAACTCAATTTAAATAGGGAACTGTAAGAGATTAGCTAGAAGAAATGCATCTGTTTGCTTTTTTCACTCATCCACCCACCCTGTCAAAGGACTAAGTATCTGAACTATGTTTGAAGGCAATCCTAACAGTTAGATACTAATCTACAGCAGTTTCTAGTTCTCACAAATTTCTTTAGCAAGTTTGAGTGCTTTTTTGTGAGATTTCCAATTTATATGCTGTTTGGGGAAAGCTAGAACAAATTTTTCTTGAGAACAATTCAGACTTTTCATGTCTTGACTTTCTAAAAAACTGAAAAAGAAAGAGTTTATCACATGGAATAGTAAGAGTACAAGAAAAAATTCTCATTTTTCTGCATTGGTATAAAGTTTAGTGTGTATATGTATATATATATATATATATATATATATATATATATATATATATATTTCTAGATTTATATTATTATATGTATACTTTCCAGGTCCTAATAACATAGATTTTTTTAATATATTTCTGAATCTGCCTAAGGAGTAATTTCTGAAATGTACTTTAAAAATGGGTAAACACCATTTATAGATCTTTGATAAATTTCTGAAGGCAAAGATATGCTTGTTTACAGTATTAAGATATTTCCAAATAATCAAGATGTTTATTGACACCGTAATACTCAGTCCATTATTCCTTAATTCATCTCTGTAATCTATACTGGGCATTTAAACTCTCATCAAAGTCATCTGCATTTAATTTTCATGTTAACTTAACCATGCCCACATCCATGCATGAGCACATGAAATTCTTCCTATCTTACACCAACTCAGGGAAGTCAATTCACAGTGACCCAGCTCAAAAATTTCTTCCTTAGGGAAACCATGTCTTTTAAATCTCTTTTCATCTCTTTCTCCTAATTCATGGTACTTGATATTTACTCAATTTTTAATATACACACAGACACATACAGACACCATAAACTTTATAAGCATGGGCAACAGTACACTTGCTTCCTTATATTTTTGTCACGGGGAGCACAAACCAAGATATGCCAATGTAGATGACATCATCTACATGGAGATATCTAGAACAAGACCAAACTCTTGTGCATATTCTGTTTTTGAATTAGAGGGTTGCTGCTTGAGGGGAAATACAGTAACTATTGAAATGGTCAGAAACATAAGCTTTTTTATTGGATCATGGTAGAGATATTGGGAGAAAAGACTGTCATAAGCATCATCCAATCATCTTCATCCGATACTTTGATAAATTTCTCTTGTGTTCAAATTCAGAAATGTGATTACTTTTTCTTATGGAGTCTGCTATCTGAATAAAAAAGTCATAGATCTATATTAAAGAGATTTTTCTTTTTTGGTTAGATGGCCAATGAAAATTAAACTTTATTGAATTTGTTCATTAGAATTATTTTCCAGTGTGAAAAATCATAAATGCCATTTAAAAAGTATACCTTTTATACTTTATTGCAGGTATGGCATGTAAACTTACTATTCCATGTTTAGTTTTTCCCAAATTTCTTCCTTTGTCTAGTCATTTAACTAAAAGTTTTATATATACAAGTAAAATTCCCGATTGATGTGCTCATTAAGGAAAGTTAGCTGATATTTTGCAGATGGAAGCATTGTTGTATTGTTAAGGTTTATAGTGGGGAGCTAGAGAAATCATTCTACAGATTTTCTGATTTATCATTCTTTATTACTTTGAAAATATTTAAATGTCCTACATAGGGACCCTTGGTATTCTGCATCCCAGATTCTATTCCTTCTCCTCTGTCAAAGTGTTTCTTAATACAGTGATTGATGGGTGTGGATCTGAATCGGTGTTACAACTGGGTGGAACATTGGTGATTCCTATTTCGCAACCCAGCAGCTGATGTAATCTAGACACAGATATTTTTTCTATACCTCCTTGACTTTACTACTGTTAACCAGGATTCATAAACATGTCATTTTGATCTCTTGGTTGCATCTGAAAGTTTAACACAAATCTAAATAGCTACACCAACCAAAGCACTGCTTAATCTAGCTCTCTTTTCAACAAAGAGAGTGGCTGAAATGATGAGGCACAGTAAGGGTGTGGCAGATTATCAACCCAAAATTCAAGTCTTCCAGCTCAGTGGAAAGTGGAGTTTGGGAGAGCTGCATTAGCACAGCTGTGATGAACTCAGTAGGCCAGTGAATGTCAGCAGTGCTCTCTACAATAGCAATAAGAAAATCAATTATCTCCACTATGAAAAACACATGAAGCAGAAGTTTCCTCCTTGGTTGGCCTGCTTTATGTCTGTTTTTCTTTTTTTCCCTAAGCTAAGGAGATGCTTTATTTTTATGGACATTTCCTATATTTCATGTAACTGTACTGTCCTTTAAAATATACCTGTGATTATATTCATTTCAAAATACATAAATTCATAGTATGATTACAGACTAGATTAGCATAATTACCAATACAATCATAGGATATAGTGCAAAACTTTTTTTTTTGTTTTGTTATTCCTTATATGGTGGAACCATATTTGGAGATCTGTATTCCTTTGGTTTGCTGTGCTGGAGATTGAATCCAGGGGCGTTTTAACAATGAGCTGCATCCCCAACCCTTTTCATTTTTCATTTTGAGACATGGTCTCCCTAAGTTGCCCAAGCAGGCCTGGAACTTGTGACCTTCCTACTTCAGTCTCCCCAGTGGGTGGGATTTCAGGCATGCACCACCTTGCCCAGTGAAGAGCTGTATTCATTTTAAAATAATTTAAACAAACATTAAAACAAACACTAGTATGTGCAAAGTGAAAGCAGATATATGAGTGAAAAAAAAATCATGCTGTAGTTGAGGGACTTGAACATATATAGCCATAGATATTTCTAATTAAGTGAAAATGACTTTGGGACATGACAACAAGGATTTGTGGGACATGACCATTGAGTATTTGAGTCATTACTATGACCAAATCTTCAAGACCCTTCTCTTTATTTTCCTCTTAGTACCCAGGGTTCTATTATTTTTGTTCTTATATAATTATATTAATAATCATTTCTTTTTACCCTAGAAATTTCACTTTTGTACAAGGGACACATTTCCTTGACTTTCTATAAAATTGTGTGCCACAAAGCAATCTGTTTGGAAATGCTTACTATCTATATTCCAATCTGGTCTTTAGGTTGTTAAACCTAAGACTCTGTATTTCTATCTTTGTAGTTGACAGCTGAATATTACCCCAACATTGAATAGAAAGTTCAAAGAGGTTATGAGACACTCAAAATTACTCATTGGAATTGGAATTAAATAGCACACTTTCCAAAACCTTTTTTTTTTTTTTACAATATTTTCCACTTGGATTAGTCACTGATCATGGTAATGATATTTTTCATGCAATTTAAAAATTGGGCACATAATTTAGTATTTTTTTTTCCTAACAGTGCATTGTAAAAGGGTGGATAGAAACTATAGAGTTAATGATCAATTTTTAAAAGATCACTATTTTCCTGATTTCTGTCTTATTTTTATCTTTAATAATTGTCAATGCTATATTTAAGTAAAATTTAAGTAGTTGTAAGTAAATGCTCATGAATTTATACTCATTGATGAAGTACAATCTTAGAAAATTGAAAGAGTTTGCATATGTGTTTATATGTGTTGGTGTACATGTGTGTGTTTATATGCTATAATATAAATAAATATACATGTAAATATTTTAAAGATTGACAAAAATTGAGCAAACAAAAATTTCAGGAATAGCCTTATATGTTTGCAGTGTAATTGTATTTGTTTTGTCAATCTTCCTTCACAGAAGTGGATAAACATCTGAGTTTCCTCTTATATGGATAGAAAACTGTTATTTAATTCATAGACTTTTGATCACTGAAATGAAAACTGATAGGCATTTTGAATTATTTTATTTGTGAAGCTTTCTGACATGCATGTTTTTTCCTGAACGAAGTCTTCATATACTTGTGTTTCATTGGTAGCTTTGCAATCATCATTATTGTTTTAATTTGAAAATTCATAGAAAATTAAAATGCATCTTTCCACTTAACACAATGACTCATCTTTGAACGGTGTGATTACTTTATAAATTTTACAAGAGTGAGTGAGGCTGGGATGCAGCATCTTGTAGGAGTTCAGGAGTTCCCTGTAGGGTCTTCAGTTAACTTAATTATTATTGAGATCGAAGTTCCACTCTGCAAATCCCACTAGACTCTCTATCAAATATAATTTGTCATGTGAGTCAGACTTTGGAATTTTCAGCAGTATCCAACACAGCTGCAATAGCTTTTCAAATGTAGCCAATTCTGGGTGAAGATAAAAAGAAGGCCCAAATCACTGATAGAAGAATGAGATAGGTCACTGCTAAACTTTCTGAATTTGCATGCTTTTAAATAGAAACTGATTTTAATTCCTATCAGTGTTCTTTATATTCAGATAATCAATGGGGTCCCATGTTGAGGGTCTTTTAAAACAAGTAATTCTTAAGAACACAAAAAGTAAAAGCCTCCTCAGCCTGCCTCTCCAGAAATAAATGGAAGTAAATGTGAACTTTTCATATTTAACTTATGTTATGATTTTCCACAGTTAGCCTTCTTCAAGTTAGTATTATTGTCCATGTAAACAACATCCTGCTTAATTGTATGCAGACTTCATTTTTGTCTCTATGTTAAATAATTTTTAAAGAAGCTCTATATTTGTGCATGTTATTGGCCTATCGTGTAATGCCAACATTAAACTCTTGGAGGAAAGGCTGATTCAAATGTCTTTCTTTGGTGTCAAGGACATTGACATTGCTCTCTGGAGTCTTACCATTCATGTGACAATGCTCAGTTTGTTATCTTTGCTTTGTATGTATATTTATTTGTGTACTCATTTTACTCCTGCTTATAGACCTTTCTTATTTCCTACCCCTACCCGCTTTTTAAAGTCATGCAGAGCAGTAGGCACAATTCCTGGTATGCATAGTCACATAAATGTAAAAGCAAACGACTGGACTGGAATAGAAATATCTTAAATATTTTGATGTTTAATACTATAATTATTTCTATAAAAATCATGGGATCAAGATCTTGAATCAGTCTCTAGCCTAACCTCTTTTTTTTTTTTTAATAGATATTAGATGTATTTCATGAAATGACTCAGTCAAAATAGCTGACTAATGAAATTGAAATAATCCAAGTAGAAAGTCTCCACATAAAAATTATTCTACCTTGATTATTCAAGGTGCTAATATTTGGATGAATATACTGAATAAATTAATATTACTGTATTCTTTCATGTTTAGCTATAGCTATTCTTTTCATTTCCCATTCCCGTCTCAACAAGAAACTAAACACAGTTTTAGGTAATCCCCTATGTACAATTCATTCTGATTCAGGCAATTGTACTGAAGTACAATTTAGTCTTCTTAATGAATCTAATGGCACTGTTCTTCCAATGCCCAATCTATATTAATGAAATTTTCATGCTTTGACTTCTCCTTTCTATCTCAAATGATCCTTCATTATTTCTATGGTTCAAATCATACTCTATTTTCAAAACTCTGCTCCCAAATCACCTGATCTGTAAAATATTTCTGATTATCTATATTGAAATAAATCTCTCGCTTACCTTTCCTGTGGCTCTTAGTTTCTTTCAATTTAGTTTTCCATCTCCATTACTAGACTGAAATCTACTGAAAACAGGGCAAGATTAGTCTTTACGGACATTTTTAAACCACAGTACCTATTGGACTGGCATATTATAGGCAATTAAAAAATATCAAATGGCATGTGGTTTAAAATATAAAACAGTTAATTCAGCAAAACACATGTAAAGTGATCTATTTTATTTGTATCCTTTAAAATTTTTGTAATTTTCAGTAAGGTAATTATTCCCAGTATTTCCATCAGTAAGAAAAAGGTAGATCACTCATTTAAGCATAGGAAATCTTTGGATTTCTAATGAATTTTTAAAACTACCAGATGTTATAAATTTATTTCTAAAATAGAAAAAATAAACAATGGAACATTAGCAAACAAATGGAAAATAGTCCAACTCTGTTGATCACAGTATCACAAGTAAGAGACCACTAAAACTGCATTCAATTTGTAAAATGGAAAGAAACACAGATAATTCACCAAGGATGGTATTACAGAACAGTCAGAAGCTAATTTAAAGATGAATTAAAAATTGAACTAAAATGCATCATTACCTTAGTTTATTTTGCAGGTAAAATTTTATAAAATGTTATATAATGGTATATCATGAGAATAACATGCTTCAAAGAGGAATTCTTTCACTTTTAATTCAAATTGTTTGCACTCCCCTGGAGTCAATTTCCTTGCTTAGTTAATATTGTTGAAAATAGAAAATTGATACAAAATAAGTCAAAACTGAAATGTCCTTACCCTCCCACAAATACAGACACCCCTCACATAATGTAAGACAAATGTCTAAAGCTTTGTTTCGCTGCTTGATTTATTGGTTTAAGTTCCCTGGAGAATTGTGGAAACTTCAGTCTGTTTGGCTGAGTATGCCAAGGACAGGTGCAAATCAGGTAATACCATTTTAGAGAGGTCTCCTGTGTATAGGCATTGTAGTCATTTTCTAATTGTAAGGGAAAACTTAGCTTCAGAGTAGACAGCCACATTGACCTAGATTCAGCATCAGGGTTGGGTCACTGCTGATGACAGCGTGGTGTCCAGCTGAAACAATCACTGCTGAACTTTTCATTTGGGTGTGGCTGGCTCTGGGAGGTCAACAGCTGAAGGTTAGCAGTTGGATTCAATGTGTAATCAAACTGGGGAGGCTTATGTGAGAATTACCTGACTTTTCCTACCTCCCAACTTAATGTTGTACAAGCAACACACTTTTATGGTGAGGAGGGAAAGAGAAGAAAAAAAGAAATATGTTTGCCAGCTTCTTGTTATGATGACTACCTAATTGAAGAGAAATTAATAGCTAAAATAAGGCTTTTGGATTAGTTTAAAAAAACCTAAGTGTCAGTATTTCTGATTCAAAAATAAAGAAATCATATGGATTTAGAAATGGGGAGGAAGGGAAGGGGTGCATCTTGGGAGATTTCACTGAAATTCACACTAAGTTGAAGAAGGTAATTTTATATCTGCACTTTCTTGCTACAGCAAACATCAGAGCAAAATATGGCCAGACAGTCAACTGGGACAGCATGACACACCACTGGAAAAAATGACTGTCGAGTACAAAATTACAAGAAAAGTAAAATCATTGTTGAAGCCACGTTAGCATACCCTGCTCAAATTGTATCTGATTCTCTAGACACTTCTTTTGGAAGATTCCCCAAAACAAAAGCAGAGAAATTACATAAATGGTTTTCCAGGCCAACCTTTCTGATTTAGTGTGCTGTAAGTTGCTTGCAATGTTTCTCCAAGTAGGGGATCCAGGAAAATTCCTAGGGGTTGTGGATTTTGGAATGTCACCAAATCATTAATGACTGCAGCTACACTAGTTAGCAAAATTCTTCCTAGCTGTTATTAAGAAGATAAGGTAACAAGTGAAAAAGAGGAAACAACAGTAATAGTGATAGCCAATCAACACCTTGGGTTGTAGGGTTGTATGTGTGTATCCATCATAGTGCTAGCTTGGTTTCTTTGTTTTTATTGCAGAAACCACACTGTTGGAGTTAATTTCTCTTCTCTTTGTAGGGGTTGGGGAGGGAAAGAAAGATAACACTTCTCATTTCGTCCTCTTAAAAGCTTAGCACCTAGAGGAAATGGGTAAGAAGAGTTTGGGGTAAAGAAGTCTTAAGATTTTAAAAACCGAAGAATACCAAAATATGGACCACATTAAATAACCACATTCCCAAAGTGGCTTATTTACATGTTGGAGTTTATTTATGATGACAATTTACTTGGTTAATCACTATTGCTACTTTGTATTTTCTTCACAACCATAAGTTCCATGGGAAAGGGCTGTATCTGCTCTGGGGTCACCATCTCTCCAGCACCCAGCACACACTCTGATGGAACAGGGCTTGAAAGGGCTTGCTGACTGAGGGCATGCTCAGATTCTACTTGAATACTGATGATTCAAAGTTTTCTGGCAATTTAATTATTTTTTCAGTCTAATTTAAGTAATTTAAATTTAAAGAACTCCCAATTCTCAACCTTGAATAGTGATTTTTGTGAGAAATCCATCACTTTATACTAAAAGCATCTATCTTTAGGTCTCATGACATTTTGCTTCATTCCTTATTCTTAAATATCAAAATAAAATCCCTGCCAAGTGAAGGAAATACAAGGAAACTCAAATAATTTGCCAGAGGCAAGTTTATTAACATTTTTCCCAAAGCATATCTTATTTGAACTGTTTATTTTGGATCACTATCCAAAAGATAACTATTTTTCCTCAGAAAATGTTACTTGCATAGTAAAGACAAAGAGTTGAATTAAGTGAGGAAGAGGAAGAGAGACTCCCACAAGTAAAATAGTTTCAGAAAATGTTTTCGATTGTGCAATTTAAGTAGTTAGTCCTAAAAATGGTTACTGAAGGAGTTTCAACTACCCCAAAATAAAAACTGAACAATTTTAAATATCTAATGTCTGATACAGTTCCTGAAATGAAAGGTACTCAATGCATGTCTATTTAATGAATGAATTAGGGTTACATGTTTTGAAATTTGTTGCCATGGAAAAATAATTGTAGATAATTTCCATAGTTAAAATGATAAAGCCTCTCTTAATTATAATAATAGAAATTCTTATGGAGTACTTAATATTTACTAATCCTAGTCTATGATAAATATGGGCCTCAATCATAAGTATATACATATATAAACTTAGGATAGGGCTGGCACATAGTAAACACTATACACACACACACACACACACACACACACACAGTCACACAACTAAGTAGTAATATCCATGCACATGAAATGTATCTTAGAAATATATATATTTAAAATAGTCCTGCTTAGAAACACAGAAATATCCAATATATATAGATTATATATTTCTAATGTATATAATATGTATATTTCTTTTAATCTATACCACAATACTGTGAGCATGTACTACTTTTATACCTGTATGTATGTGTGTATATATATATATATATATATATATATATATATATATATATATATATATATATACCTGTTTTAGGTGAGTAAACTGACCTGCCTAAGATCACAGTTAGTGAATGGCAAAGTCAAGGTATAAAAATAGGAAGTCTGGTTCCAGAATCCATTCTGGTTTTTCTTTTTTCTTTTCATTTTTCTCTAATGGGAATTGAACCCAGGGTTCCTCCAACTCTGAGAACTACATCCTCAGTCATTTTTATTTTATTTTGAGATATGGTCTCCCTAAATTGTCTAGGTTGTCCTTGAACTGGCAATCCTCCTGCCTTAAGTCTCCTATATAGCTGGGATTACAGGTGTGCTCCACATGCCTGGCTCAGAGTTCAGTCTTTTAATCCTCTTATATTATGTTGAATTTAGTAGTTCTAAATGCTTTTAAGCATATCAGAAACTATATATTTAATGTTCTGTCTTCAATGGAATGATTTTGAGAATAGTTATTATGCTTTGTTCAATGTTATTCTCATCTATGTATTTGTCCCAAACATTTGAATGCTTTTTTTGGTAGATACATTGAGAGTAAGCTTAATTTTTATTATATGCCAGAAACAATTTTTTGACATTTCTACTGTATAAATAGCCTTAACACATTGTGCAACACTGCCTCAAAAAACAAAATGAGAACATAAATTAATGATCTTGAATTTTTTTGAATGTTCCATAAAATCATTTTAAAAGCTACCCTTCAAATAGATACAAAAATGTTTTTTGAAAAATCAATGTGGGGATCCAGTCAAAGATGCATTCTTTATGTTGTGTTTGTAAATATAAAAGTAAATAATTAGAGAAAAAAATTTAGTATGTGTAGGATTTAAGTCAAAGGAAGAGTCCCTTAAATATATTGTCTTGAGTGGAAATGGCAGAAATTTAAATTAGAATATAGACATATAGACATTATCCAAATGAGTAGAATCTCAATCTATGAACTTACATATTTTAATCCTCTCTTTTTTTTTTTTTTTGTCTTTCTTAGAATCTGTTAGGATAATACAAGTTTTATTGTAGTCAATATTAAGCTTGAATTCGCCAAGTAAAAGCAGAAAGTGAATAGGCTTTCCCTCCCCTCAGGGCCTGTCATGTTGTAAGGGCCTGTACAAAATGATCCCATCCTTACAGTGCAGAAATGAACACAGTTTCCAACAAAACTTACATATGTGGCAGGGAGCTGTCCCGAAATGACATACTTAGGCAAATATTTCCAAAAGGATCATAGGATTTTCTTTGAAACCCAATTCCCTAGACTTTTCAACATTTCTTAGCTTGGTTTTCTCTTTATCACTTTCTCTCTTTATCATTTTTTTCAAACATAAGCTTGATCAATCTCCAGTTCCTTTAAAGAAAAATGTTTGCTTCAAATAACACTTCTGATGTAGACCTTATTCAGTGCCCAAAAAGCAGTTGAAGGGAATGAAAAAAATAAAACTAGGGAAACACCGAGAATTATTAGCAGTTAAATACATCAAAGCAGCTAAGCAGATTTCAATTTTTACTTATATATTTACTTTTTGATATTACACATTTGAAAGAGATGTGATTGATCTCAATTTTTAGATTTTGGGTTTTCAAGGACATCGTTCAAGTTCTCATATTGCCTCTGAATTGCTTTCCAGCAATTCATGTAAATGCCTGTAGGTAGATAATGGAATCTAATTTATGCTTCAAACAGGTTTTAATCAGTTAATTATGTTATTCTAATACGTACTGCATACAAGGCACTGATAGGTAGCAGAAGGAAATGAGCAGTAAGAACATGGTTAAGGGAATGATTTTGAACACTGGGCCTACTATTAAAACACAATTCCCTAAAATTTTCAACATTTCTCAGCTTGGTATTTTCTTTATAACTTTCTTTCCATGCTTTCTTTTAAAAAGCAGTTTACCTAGGGCCATTTTAACCCTGTCCTGGCTTAAGTCAATAGGGTATAACATAATTCCCAGCACACAATCTGTTATCTGCAGGGGTATTTTAATTAAAAACAAAGCTCAGCAACCATAGACATATAGAAATGCAAGCTTCAGTTAGAATCCACTGGGGCAGGACAGGTGACCTAGGGTTGCCTTTAGATCTTTAACATGTCACCATAATATTAAAGTTCCCTTTCCACTTAGGTACCAAAAGGAAAGCCCATGCTCAGTAGGGACTTAAAAATCGGATACAATACTATCAGTCAAGAGCAAAGAAGTGGTACCTAGGTAGGACTCTATAGACACGTCCGTCCCTAAGACCCCCAATAAAACTGGGAAACAAAGGGAACACATCATTGCTTGCTCTATGAGAGGTGAGAGTGCCTTTTTTCTCCTTCTCCTTTCTCATAACAGATTTGCTATAGTTTTACTAAGTCTCGTGCCTTGCCTAAAACTGCCCCGTGCAAGAACACAAGAGCCAAGAACACAACACAATCTCTGGTATCAAGATTCACACTGAGTTTGTTAGAGCATAAACAAAAAGTAATTCACACTCCTAAACTTAAACAGTTCATAATCTACTCAATATTGAGCAATTTATTTGGCCACTTGGTACAAATTCTTACACTTATGAAGTGATAAAATTGACATAATTTGATATGGTTTATTCTAGTTCAAATATTTATGACATTCCAAAAACTTTCCAAAAAGCATTTTCCCCTTGAATAAAAAAAATTCATGTATTGCCTCAAAATTTCTTCTTATTATTACAATGTATTTTATGTCTGTAGACAAATTTCAGTTTTCTGAATAGCACCTATAGAAATGGACATGTTTGTTTTCTGGGATGAAAATAATATCATCCCTTTCCCAGAGTACATTATGTTAAAACAGATAAAGAGACCCAGAGTTGTTTTTTTATAAAATTGCACATGAAGAGTTTTCTCAGTTGTTAAGTCATTGAAATGAGAAAGTGACTGGATCACTTTATTGTTTTCATTCTGGAACTGATATATGAATGTTTTCTACTTAAATGTCATGTGAAAATTTTTTTGTCCTTTCAAAAAGAGATGATGAAAATATTCTAGTAATCTGATGTAAAAATTTGTACTTAAAGTTAGCAATGTTAAGGACTTTACATTTGGATGAATGAGAGAGTAGGTCTCATATGTGTTTTTAAAACCACAATTTAAAAAAGAGGATTATAATACCTGTATTAATTCTTTATTTTTGTTTGTTTTATTATGATAAGTTCAAGTTTATTTTCTGTTGGAATAACATGATTAATTTACAGGATTTAATTTTGAATGGCAATATAGTTATAGACTTTCCTAAATGGTGACTAATATCCATTTCCCCTCCATTTTTTTTTAAAGTTTAGTGAAGTAAGCCTGGGGGAAAAAAGAAGTGAGAAACTTACCTTCTCATATCAACCATAATATTTTTTATTCCAAGAATCCAAAGAAATTGGATTATGAAGAATATAAGAATATGAAGAGTTGTTTAAAATAATGGTAATCACCTAACAAAACTTAGAATTGTTAATATTTATAATCCAAGAGCAGTGTGACTAGACTGCTTTGTTGAGTTATGGCAGGCATGTTCTTCATCTAACTGTCAAATTTTATATTTTTCAGACACAACAATCAAATATCATTTATATTGTCCTTAGAAAGTTTGCTCTATTTCCTGTTGCTATAACTAAACACCTGAGATAAGAAAAATTATAAAGGAAAGAGGCCTATTTGAGCTCAGAGTTCTGGGATGTCAAAAGCAAGGGACATAGTCTCTACTCAGCTGTGGTTCAGGGCCAGGTGTTGTTCCATGGCTGGATGCAGGAAAGCAAGATGACATATGTAAATCAGAGGGACAGAAAGTTGATCTCCATCAAATAGCTAGAAACACTAATCTTGTGCTTTAGAACCAATGTTCAGTAGAATAAGGATGTCTAGAATATAAGCACTGCAACTTGGTGATTTGACAGTGGTCAATCTGGTGAGACAGAGGGCCACCAAGTGACAATTGTTGGGTAGAATTCACAGCATGGATATTCTGGAGAAAATGGATGATTTGTGCCCTTGGTAGGACAGAAGAGGACAGAGATTTTAACATGTATCCAGAATAGAGCACAATTTAAAATTTACGAATAGTTTTTTTTCTGGAATTTCTCATTTAGTATTTTTAGATCATGGTTGAACATGGGTAACTGAAATCACAAACAAAATTGCAGATTTGAGGTATCCTATACCCAAGGTAAAGAAGTATTTTCCTTCCCTTTCTTTCCTTCTTTCTCTCTCCCCTCTTTCTTTCCTTCCTTCCTTCTTCTTCTTCCTCCATCACTTTATTTATTCATTTATTTTGCATAGCCTGCAGTGGTGGTTACCAGCATGATGTACACAGTGAGCATTATCCTGTTCAGGGCTTTTGCACTTCTTGTTCCCTTCACCTGGATCACTTCTTCCTGATACATGTGTGATTTTTCTCTTTCAACTTCTTTAGGTCTTTGCTTAAATACAACCCTAGCAAATATTTATTGGACTTTTCCATTATGAATTAAGGCATTTGCTGGTAAGTAGATAGAATTGGAAAGCATCATTCTATGTGAAATATTTCAGACCCAGATGGCCAAGGGTTCAATGTTCTCTCCATATGCATAGAGAGAAATAAGAAAATTTAAAAGGGGATCTCATGAAAATAATCAGGAGAACAGTGGTGTAAAGGAAGAAGGTTGAAAGGAAAAAGGAAAAATGGAAAAGGTGATGAACTGCAAAATGATATTGACTGAACTATGCTATATGCATGTATAAATATATCACAATGGATCCCACTTTTATGTATAACTATAACACATCAATAAAAAGATTAGTAAATAGAAGAAAGACCAATAGAGTACAGGAAGGGGATCATGCATGGTGGGATTGGGGGGATGTGAAGATAGTACTTGAAATGGAGCTAATTATGCTTTACATGTTAATGAATGTGTCAACATTTACCCCACAATTATATATAATTATAATGCACTAGTAAAAATGAATTTAAAATTAACAAAACAATAAACAAAATTTGCACATCATTACTGATTCTATGCACTTTCTTTCCTGTTTTATTTTCTTCTCACCAACTATAATTCTCTGATATAGCACATATTTTATTAACTTTTTATGTTCCTATTTATATAACTGGATTATAAATTCCATGTTAGGGATTTCATCTGTTTTTTTTTTCTCTCTTATAGCACTAGCACCTAGTACTCAGTCTCAAGTAGTGAGCATAACAGATTATCAAAAAAATTTTTTAAATCAATGAATGATTAAATAAATCAAATTCTCTGGTTTCACTCCTAAGTGCCAAACAATATATTAAATGACATAGTAAATACATCTACTTGGAGGTTTCCCAAGCACTTTGAATTCTATGTTGTCAAAATTGTATTCATAATTTCAAATCTATCCCCACCTCCACTCCAGAGATTATCACTACTGTCCATCTCTTGCCTAGATTTTTGCAACATCCTGAGTTTCTAGTTCTGATTCCAATCTTTATTTTACAATTATTTTCTGTATCTTTTCTTGAGAACTTGTTCTAAAATCCAAATTTGATCCTGCTGTTTGACAGCTTATGAATTGTCAACGGCACTTCATACCCTGAGGATAAAAAAAAAGCCCTACACCTGAAGAAGGATTACCTCATTCTTCTTCATCTCATTTTCCTGTCTCCACTCCCAGAACGCCAGGATTCACTCTGCCCTTCCTAAATTACTTTGAATTCTTCTAACTCCCCAGTTTTCTTCCTAATCTCCAGATGATCACCACTTCCTGCTTAACTCACTTTTCTTAGAACCCACTGTAGCAGATCGCTTCGAATCCATCTTTCCTTGTTGATGGCCCTTCCCTGAGAAGTTTTCCCTGAAGCATAAAAAGGTCAGTTGTTTCTAGTAAGTGCCTACTTACTACTTGCCCTTTCTCAAAGCAATCTTCAAGCATTATTTAAGGTGATTATTTCTCCCTGTATTCTGGTGGAGTCTAAGAGTCATGCAAATAGTCATCTTGTTAGTTTTACTCACATACAGATTCCCAAAGCTTACTAAATAACCCATAGCTTATGGTATGTGGGGACACCTCTCATTACAGGTGGGAGTCTGATTCCAGGACCCCTGTGAATATCAAAGTTTGGGGTACTCAATTCCCTTATATAAAATCATGTATTTTTATATGACTTAAGCATATCCTCAAGTATACATTATCTTGAAGATTTATTTTCTTAACTGATACATGAAAACAAAAACTATATACATTAATGGGATATTATGCGATGGTTCCATACATCATATAATATTTAAGTAGGGTTAAATAGATATGTTTCATACCTTTATCATTTCTTTATGGTGAAAACATTCAGAATCCTTTCTTATAGCTTTTAAGTATATACAGTTACAAATTTGTTAGGTGTAGTCCTTTTACTATGCTGAGCACCCCAGAACTTCTTTCTCTGTGACTATACCCACTGAACAATCTTCCCCCATTCTGTATACTTTAAGTCATCTCTAGATTGCTTGAAGTACTTAATACAGCGTAAATGTGGTATAAATACCTGTTATACTGTATTGTTTAGGGAATAATGACAAGAAAACATCTGCACATATCTAGTAAAGATGTACTTTTTAAAAAATATTTTGATTTCCTCATTGGCTGAATGTGCAAATGCAGAACATTTGGATACAGAGGGCCAGCTCTACTGGATATTTATCAACAGTGAAAGAGAGAACGTGTAAGAATGAATAGAAGTGGGGGTTGTGGAATGATGCTTTATTCTATCCTTAAAGGAAGACAAGCTTAGGTTACCCATGAAAATAAATAGGATATGAAAGTTTAAATAGGATAATAATAGTATATCTAAAATTCAGCAAAGATATTTCAAATTTTATATTTACTCCCTCTCGTTTCAATAACCAAAATACCCCTTAACCCATAACTGGTACTAAATAAATACATCGTAAATAACATGCACACCTCTCCCTTGCTGCCATCAGATTAGAGGTAACCCTTGTGAATACACACAGATTATTTGATCAATACATTTACCATATGTGGGGCTGGGAGTGGAGTAGCTCAGCGGTAAAGTGCTTGCCTAGCACAGAGGAAGCCCTGGGTTTTTCTCCAGCACCACAATAAATAAATGAATAAATAAAATAAGTTTATTGTATTTTAGTGAGAGTGTTAAAAATGCCCTGCAGGCCAGAATGTGATCCCTCCAGCATGGTATTCACCAGGAGACTGACTCTGTGAGTAGAAATGTATGTGAAAACTTACAGAAGTTCTCTCAGTATGATTGAGTTTTAACCAAGTGATTGTAAACTATTTTTACTTACTTATTTTCCAAATCACTGTTCAGTTGCTTACATCCTCAGGTAGCATCAACTCTTGGTCTACAAGTTGTTAGTTCTTGTTCTAATCTAGTTCTCGATTGTTCTAAAATTATCTATGTAAGGCTTTCTTCTTTTTAAATTTGTTCTTATTAGTTATACATGACAGCAAAATGTTGACATATAATATATATACATAAAGTATAATGTATATATACAACTTCTAGTTGTACATGTTATAGAATTACATCGGATGTGTAATCATACATGTGCATAGGGAAGTAATATTTGATTTAGTCTACTATCTTTCCTATTCTCATTTCCACCCCTTCCCTTCATTCCTCTTTGTCTAATCCAAAGTACTTCTTTTTTTCCATTCCCCTCATTGTGAGTTAGCATCCATGTATCAGAGAGAACATTCAGCCTTTGGTTTTTTGGGGGGATTGGCTTATTTCACTTAACATTATAGTCTCCAGTTCCATCCACTTTTGGCAAATACCATAATTTCATTTTTCTTTATGACTGAGTAGTATTCTGTTGTGTATATATACCATATTTTCTTTATCCATTCACCATTGTTTATCCATTATCCATTGTTGAAGGGCACCTAGGCTGGTTCCATGGCTTAACTATTGTGGATTGAGCTGCTATACACACTGATGTGGTGGTGGCACTATAGTATGCTGATGTTAAGTCCTTTGTGTATAAACCAAGGAGTGGAATAACTGGGTCAAATTGTGGTTTCATTCCAAGTTTTCAGAGGAATCTGCGTACTGCTTTCCAGAGTGGTTGCCCCAATTTGCAGTCCCATCAGCAATGTATGAGTGTACCTTTTCCCTTACATCCTCACCAACATTTATTGTTACTTATTGGTAGAATGGTATGTAAAGCTTCCTCAGATGCCCAGTACCTCTAATACTTTCAGACTTCCCAGTCAACTCAAAAACAAATTCTTAGCCTCCCTTCTTATTTTCTCTAGCTCATAATAAATTTCTTATCTGCCTGTGTCTTTCAAAGATATAGAGGCAAATATTTCTACTTATTTGTCTGTGGGGAGCTGGGAGTGGTGCTTCAGACAAGGAAAGCAGTGCTTCTCCATGGATTTGTAGCCTGATAAGAGACATTTTTTTTGTCTGCTTTCTCAAAACTGTAACAACCTCTTTGAAACAATGCTGGAAATGTAGATGAAGAAAAAGGGTGGATCCCTTTTGAGCTTACAAAAATGACTCCAAGATCATGTGTATCATTTTTCCTTGTCAAAATATTATTGCCATCTTTCAGAACTCTGCTGAGGACTTGGAATTCATCTCTGTGCTGAGCTGAGTCTGCTACGTGTTACAATTCTCCTCAGACCATGAGCTCATGTAGCAGGATAGTAGACCATCTGGTATTGTTAGAGAACTAAACTCGATTTTCATGCTTAAGGCAAATGTGCTGATGAGGAGCTTCCTTACATTACTAACTAGAAATTTCCCTCTCATGCCACATAGGCAAACTTAAATTCATACTCAAAAAACAAAGCAAAACAACCACTACACCAAAGCAATTTTTAAAATACAAAAAAAAAAAAATACATAGGAACATATTCTTACTTTTCTTATTGAGCTTTGATTTTTTTTATTTGTCCGAACCAATACATTCTATATCATATTTTAGAGTAATACTTTTCTTATAGTTCTGTTTACATAAGACATCTTGGACTATAGCAGCGATTTCTAATTAAAGAAAGCAGCAAGGCCCTAAGCAACTCATTGAGAACCTGTCTCTAAATAAGATACAATAAAGGGCTGGGGATGTGGCTCAGTGGTTAAGTGCCCCTGAGTTCATTCCCTGGTTCACCCCCAGAAAGAAAGAAAGAGAAAGGAAAGAAGGAAGGAAGGAAGGAAGGAAGGAAGGAAGGAAGGAAGGAAGGAAGGAAGGAAGGAAGGAAGGAAGGAGCAAATGTGAGAAAGAGGACTTATATTATAAAATGTTAACCTAAGAAAATGAGAGTCAAATTTTTTTATTTGAAGTCAATTGTCTGATACTGGCTACTTACTATTTAGCTGATAGATCTGCAGATAATAAAATGAGTTGATAATATGCTGGATATTAATATACCTCAAAGTTGTCAGTTTACTTGTGAAGAGATCAATAAGTTTTGATAATTTGAAAGTTAGATATGAGGAGAGGAAAAAATGTGGAATTAACATATGATGTAAGTTGGAAGAACAAAGGGATGTCATTTGAGATAGAAAAGGATTGAATAGGTTTGTAAAATAGGACCTGGAAGGGCTGGCTGGAGAGGAGTACAGGTGAGGAAAGGAGGAGACATGGGAAACAAGTGGTGGGATAATTACTATTTATATTTATAATTTATTATCAAATCTCTAGTCATTTTCAGTTAATTAAGAACCTTGTATAAAGAGTATACAGCAAAATTCAAATGAATAATTTATAAAATATTAATTAAATTCAGGGTTTTTTTTCCTTACATTTGATCGCCTTTATACCAGCAGGAAGAACACATAGACATTGTATTTAGCATATAATTTGTGTTTATAATTTAACTTACAAATACCTCTTATTTCTTTAAAGTATAGCTCTTCAGATGTGGATCCAATTGAAAGTACATACTGTCTCAGAACAGAAAACAACAGTTTATAATAAGCTAATAAAGTTGGCAGCATTTCCCCTTCTTCCCTCCCTCTCTTCCTTCCTTTCTTTTTGTATCATGGTACAATTCCTCAGACAGAATTGGAAAAATACATGCTTCTTATACTTGTATCCACAGATTCATTTTCACAAGTCTGTGAAATACCCTTGAGATTAAAAAAATTATTTTTTGGTTTTCATTTGAAGATAAACACATATCCACACAAACATGTAGCTGTCATCTGTAGGGTGTGTATCATCCTATTGTATCAGAGTGGTGCTGAGCAATAATCAATTCGCACATTCGCACTCTGCCATAGCTGACGAGGTGGATCCAATTGTCATCATAGTTCAAAATGATGAGTGTCAGGAGGACCTGAGGAGAGAATTATGTGGAAGGGGAAAGGCTTTCTTGATTATACAATTTTATATAATGTGGAAATGTAAACATAATTTTAAAAAGAAATCCATATAAATGGGAAAGGAGAGATGTAACTAATGAATTGAAAAAACACTGAAATAAACACACATAATCATATTGTAATTTTTTAGAAAATGTATTTATTTACTCTGATTTCTTATACATGACAGCAGAATGCATTTCAATTCATAGTACGCATATAGAATATAATTTTTCATGTCTCTGGTTGTTCATAAAGTAGACTCATACCATTTGTGTCTTCTTCATACATGTACATAGGGTAATGATGTCTATCTAATTCCATCATCTTTCCTACCCCCATGCTTCCTCCCTTCTCCTCTCTCCCCTTTGCCCTATCCAAAGTTCCTCCATTCCTCCAAAGCTCCCCTCCTGCCCCATTATGGATCAGTATCCATATATCAGAGAAAACTTTCGGCCTTTGGTATTTTGGGATTGGCTTACTTCACTTAGCATAATATTCTCCAGCTTGATCCATTTATCTGTCAATGCCATGATTTTATTCTCTTGTAATGCTGAGTAATTTTCTATTGTGTATATATACCACAGTTTCTTTATTCATCTACTGAAGGGAATCTAGTTTGCTTCCACAATTTAGCTATTGTGAATTGTGCTGCTATAAACACTGATGTGGCTGCATCACTGTAGTATGCTGTTTTTAAGTCCTTGGGGGTATAAACTTAGGAGTGGGATAGTTGGGTCAAATGGTGGTTCCATTCCAAGTTTTCTAAGGAATCTCCATACTGATTTCCATATTGATTACAACAATTTGCAGTCCCACCAGCAATGTGTAAGTGTGCCTTTTCCCCCACATCTTTGCCAACACTTATTATTGTTTATATTCTTAATAGCTGCCATTCTGACTGGAATGAGAAGAAGTCTTAAAGTAGATTTGATTAACATTTCTCTAATTGCTAGAGATGTTGAATATTTTTTTCATATATTTCTTGATTGATTGTATTTCCTCTTCTGAGAAGTATCTGTTCAGTTCCTTGGCCCATTTACTGATTAGGTTGTTTGTTTTGTTTTGTTTGTGTGAAGTTTTTTTAGTTTCTTATATATCATTGAGATTAGTGCTCTATCTGATGTGCATGTAGTAAAACTTTGCTCCCATCTATAGGCTCTCAATTCACCGCACTGATTGTTTCTTTTGCTGAGAAGAAGTTTTTCAGTTTGAAAAGCTTTGTCTAGTTATCTCATACTAGACAAAGGTGCCAAAAACAAATGGTGAAGATTCTTGATTTTATTTCTTGTGCTATAAGAGTCTTGTTAAGGAAGTTGGGGCCTAATCTGACATGATGGAAGATTTAAGCCTACTTTTTCTTCTATTAGGCTCAGGGTCTCCAGTTTAATTCCTAGGTCCTTGATTCACTTTGAGTTGAGTTTTGTGCATGGTGAGAGATAGGGGCATGTTTTCATTTTGATGCATATGGATTTCTAGTTTTCTCAGCACCAGTTGTTGAGATGCTATCTTTTCTCCAATATATGTTTTTGATGTCTTTATCTAGTATGAGATAACTGTATTTATGTGGGTTTTTCTCTGGATCTTCTATTGTGTACCGTTGGTCTACAAGTCTTTTTGTGTCAATACCATGACATGTTAGTGTTGCTCTGTAATATAGTTTAAGGTCTGGTATAGTGATGCTACCTGCTTCACTCTACTTGCTAGGGATTGCTTTGGCTATTTTGGGTTTCTTATTTCTTCCAGATGAATTTCATGATTGCTTTATCTATTTCTATGAGGAATGTCATTGGAATTTTGATTGGAATTGCATGAAATTCGTATAGTGCTTTTGGTAATATGGTCATTTTGACAATATTAATTATGCCTATCCAAGAATAGGGAGATCTTTCCATCTTCTAAGGTCTTCTTTATTTTCTTTCTTTAGCATTCTGTAGTTTCCATTGTAGAGGTCTTTCACCTCTTTCATTATGTTGATTCCCAAGTTTTAAATTTTTTTTGAGGCTATTGTAAACAGGGTGGTTTTCTTGGTTTCTCTTTCAGAGTATTTGTCACTTATATACAGAAATGATTTTCATTTATGGGTGTTCATTTTATATCCTGCTCCTTTGCTGAATTCATTTATTAGTTTTAGAAGTTTTCTGGAATTTTTTAGATTTTTTTAGGTGCAGAATTATGTCCTCATCAAAAGTGATAGTTCAAATTCTTTTTTTCCTAGCTGTATCCCTTTATTTTCTTTCATCTCTCTAATTGTTCTGGCTAGAATTTCAGGAACTATGTTAAATAGAAGTGGTGAAAGAGGGCATTCCTGACTTGTTTCAGTATTTAGAGCAAATACTTTCAATTTTTCTCCATTTAGAATGATGTTGGCCTGGGGCTTCCCATAGATGGCTTTTACAATGTTGAGATATGTTCCTGTTATCCCTAGTTTTTCTAGTGTTTTGAACATAAAGGGTTCTGTACTTTGTCAAATGCATTTTCTGTATCTATTGCGATGATCAGGTGATTCTTATCTTTAAGTCTATTGATGTGATGAGTTACCTTTATTGATTTCCATATGCTGAACCAAACTTGCATCCTAGGGATGAACCCCACTTGATTGTGTGGTTCACTATTTTGCTAATATGTTTCTGTATTCCATTTGCCAGAATTTTATTGAGAATTTTTGCATCTATGTTCATTAGAGATACTGGTCTGAAGTTTTCTTTCTTTCATGTGCCTGTATTTGCACATTTAGGTCATTCTTTATAGATCATTTTAATTATGTACATTCTGAACTCCTTCTCTGACAGTTCATCTACTTCGCTATCTATTATTGTAATATCTTGGTTTGTTTCATGCACTTTCCACCAGGTTTTTTTTTTTTTTATGTTTTCTCTGTGTCTTCCTTTCTTGCAGTGCAGATCTGAGGTATTACAATTTCTATTTACCCTATAATCTTATAGTGTCCCTGCAGATTACCTGTACCTCATCTTGGTGTTGGGCTTCTAAACCCCAGCTGATGTCCCACAAGAAATGTTACTACAACTAAATGTGGTGGTGGCAAGAGCAGAGATAAATCAAGATCGCAGTGGGGGCGTCCCACAATGGATGTAACCACTTTCAGAGATGCGGTTGAAAGGGTGAGCCTTATAATGGTTTGGGGATGCCCGTTCTGAGATGTAGCTGCTTCCAGGCCCTATCTGTTGTACCAAGGTGGAGGCTACTATGTGGGGAGGGCTCTAGTGATGGCTTCAAATTCCCAAGATGGAGGTTAGGTAGGCCTGGGTTCTGCTGTGGGTCTGCTGGTTGGTGGGGCAGTCCTGGGCTGGGGCCTGGGCCTTGGCTCCCACTCAGGTTGGTGGGTGCTCCTGGGTTGAGCCTAGGTTCTGGGATGGTCTGCCAGTTGGCTGGGTGTTCCCAGGACTAACCTTATCCTTGGTTTCCCAGGGTGGTCCTAGGCTGGGGCTGGGGTCCGGCTGGTCTGCCAATCATATTGTAATTTAATAGCTGAAATAGCTGAATGTAACAACAAACTACTAGAGGAAAATGTGGGAGAAACTCATTTTGATCTTGCGCTTGGTAAAAGTCCCTTAAATAGAACATCAGAATCATAATACATCAAAGAAAAGTTGATAGATGGTGCATATCTGAATGAAGAATTTTGGGTCATTGAAAAATGCAGAGAAATGAAAAGAAAAACCACACATTGGGTGAAAATATTTTGCAAACCAAGTAGCTAATGAATAATTTGCATCCAAATTCTACATAGAATTTTTTTTTTTTTTTTTTTTTTTTTTTTTTTTTTTTTGGTATTGGGGATTTAACTCAGGGGCACTGGATCACTGAGATACTTGCTTTTGCTTTTGCTTTTGAATTCATGATCCTCCTGTCTCAGCCTCCAGAGCTGGTGGGATTACAGGCGTACACCACCACACCCAGCTACATAGTACTCTTAAAAGTCAGTAAGACAATAAATAAACCATATATGGGATGTATAGATAGATAATGAGTATATGAAATGGTACACTATATCATGTCACTGGAGAAATGTAAGTCAGAACAGCAACTTGATAACAGCACATTTATTAGAAACACTAAAATTAAAATGTTGAGAGTTATAACTATTGAAATTCTTATACACTGTTAGTGTAACTATGTTGAAAACAGTTTTTCCATTTCTTAAGAAGTTAAACATACTTTCAGTATATGCCCCATTCATTTTTTAACTAGCAATCTATTCAATGGCAATGAAAGTATATATCCATATTTTTTTCATGAATGCCCATCACGACTTTATTTGTAGTAACTAAAAAATAAAAAGAGTTATAGCTCTATTGATAGGCCAGTCTTGATACTAACCAATCTTACTGCATATCAGTATAATTATGCTAGGAGAAAGAAGCTAGACTTAAAAAGAGACTTGTGTGATTCCATTCACACAAATTTCCATAAAATGCTATCTTATCTACTGTGTTAGAAGACAAATAATTGAGTTTCTAGGATGGAGGGGGTTAAGGAGAGGCAGGGAGAGGGACTGCCAAGGAACCCAAATAAATTTTGTACGTGACAAATTTATTATCTTGATGTCATTATGGTTTCATGGGTAATTTATATTTCAAATATTACCAATTTAAGCATGTGTAATTTATTATAATATGAATAAAGTTGTTAAAAATGAAAAAAAAATAATTTACACAGTGGGAAATATTGGGGAGATAAGGTCAGTAGATAACTCTTACAAGAGGAAACATGGATAAATGTTGTTTATGGAATATAATAAGTGCTGTGGGGGTTGGACCACACTTTGATTGGCATAGAGAAGTTTTGCCATGGGCAATGTACTTCCCAAGGATTATGTATCCCAAAACACAGAAAACAAATGTGTTAAGTATACCAGAGTTTAGGCTAACTGCGTAGGAAAAAGTCCCTACAAATCACTGCCTCCACGCCAGGCACTAGCCATAAGTTTGGGAAACCCCAAGACCATCTTCACTTCAGACCAACTGCTCTGTAAATTTGAGTGTTATCAAAACTAAACCACTTTGAGGTTCAATAATTTACTAGAGTAGCTCACAGAGCTCAAGAAAACACTATACTTATAATTAGTTTTATTACAGTGACACTATGCAAATTAAAACCAGCCCTCAAAAGAAATAAATAAAATAAATTTAAGAGGGTTCTAAACAAGAGACTTTCTTTGTTCTCAGGGACTTGATCTCCTCCTGGCATTGAAAAATGACAACACTCAAACAGTATTGCCAACCAAAGAAGCTCACTCTAGTCTTTGATGTCCCTAGTTTTCATTGTGGCTTATTCATGTACTGCTCACATGATTGATGATTAGTTTCCAGTACCCATAAGTTGGGTACTTTCTTTGGTTTCCAGTTGCTCCAGAGGTCAGAACTGATATGATGTGTTCCATAGCCCCCATCATAAACTATTTTGTTAGAAGAATGGCAAAATCCCCGGTCAACAAAGACAGATGAAGGCTAGATCCCCTTTGGGTAATGTTAATTCTTCACATACATTAAGAACACATGAATTCTTCTTTTACACAGAACCTAGTACTCAGCTTCCAAGCAGTGCAACCTATTACTTTAAGCATCCATGGTCCAGACTAACATCATCCAGATCATAGGGAAATTCTTCTATGCTTTTCTAGTTTGTGTTCTGGAGGAACAAGTCAATCCATTCCTTCTCTTCTCTTCTCTTTCTTCCTTTCTTTCCTTTTTCACCTTATCTTTTGGTAATTGAGTCCAGAGGTACTGTATCAATAAGCTACACTACCAAGTTATTTTTATTTTTTGAGACAGGGTCTTGCTAAGTTTCCCAGGCTGGCCTCAAACTTGCAGTCCTTCTGCCTCATCCTACTAAACAGCTGGTATTACAGGCATGCACCACCATGCCTTGCAATCTATTTGTAATACCTTGAAATTTTTGGTTTGTTTGATGCCATAGGTGGGGACCCACTGTGCTTTGGAGTTCTTGGAGGATTTGAATGGCGTAGTTCTTAGGTGAAAGACAAATCATTAGTGTGTCATATCCTTCTCCTAAGAGCATGACTATAAAAGATCCTAGCCTAATGTAAATACCCTTTCCCAGTAGTGCTGTTTCATTTTTATTTTTTATTTTATTTTACTTTATTTGTGTGTGTGTATGTGTTTGTGTTATAGTGTGTGGTTTTGGAGACACTCAAAAATTAGTACAGTTTTCATAAGCATTGCCCATGTCAGCTGAGGGATTCTTTGCAAGTTTAAAAAATCATATTATTTTTACTCTTTGCAGGGCTAAACATACATTTAAAATGTGTTGTTGCCCCTTTAAATTTTAATTAAATAGGTATTACATGATATAAAATACAGTTCAATTAAATTTCCAAGATTGACTGTAAATTTAGCTTGCCTAATCTTTATTTATTTATAATATAACTTTTTTTGCCTCCAAATTCTAACACATAAATTTGAATCCTTTATAATTTTTGAGAAATGCACAATTATAATTAAGTGATTTTGATGTCTAAAATGCTGGTCTTTTAACGATAAATTCTCTGTGTTAAAATACAATTAAATTTTACTATATATTTTAAATTTTGTTATATGATATTCATTATGATAACATACATAAATAAAAAAATCATGGGTTAAGTTTATGACAATCTGAGAGTTACTTTTGCTTTATTTTTCTTCCTTTAGAAAATATCAAGTCACAGACTGTCTAGATGCATAATGATGAATGAATTTAGTCATCTTTGATATTATTTTTACTTTGAACAATTATGCAAATCATAGCTTTACGTATTTTTAAAATTATGCTTTTATGAATGTGTATGTCAAAATCTTTAACAAATGAATTTGTTAAGAAGCAAGGATAAAGCATAATTTGTCAGCAGTTTATTAAATTTGCTTACAACCTTTAACATGTGACTATTAGTTATTTGACCCCTGTTTATTCTCCTGGCCAGTGCTTCACAATAATAGAGTTGATTATATTGGTGAAGTTAAGAATCTAATTGTCCAAAGGATGCTTGAGGGAAGTTTTAGTCTAAATGTTACAAAGAAGGGAGTGATAAATGATGGCTATATAATTTAGATAATTACTATAAAATAATTCATGATCTTTGGTGTGTGTGTATTGGTGGGGGGGGGAAGCTGCTGCAAGTTGGAGGTATGTCTTTAGGAAAACAAGGTGATTTTTTTGAAGAACAGATAAATTTAAAGACCAAGGAGGGCACATTATTTTTTTTTTATTAACAAGAAAAATATGTGCGAAACTTAAAAACTAAGAAATAGATTATATTAATGTTGTACCTGAAAGTCATGGATCAAATTAAAAAGTATTATAATTTAGAGTAACTAATAGAGTTGAAAACAGAACGATCTTTATCTCACATTGGTACTCAACTGTAAGTGAAATTTTACCTACAGAGGAAAAAATACATAAGAATATTTCTGACATACTCTGAGCTCTTTAATGTATAATGTTGATTTCAACATAATGTTTATTCTTGGGCAATTTACAGATAGAACATTGAAGGCTTAACTATAGTTATAAATAGATTTAGGGTTCTGTCATTGCACTTTCAAAATTAAAACCACACCTAAGAGAAGCAGGCAATCCATATCCAACAAATAATATTATGTCAAGAAAAATATAAGAAATCTGGGTAAGGAGTAATGGGAATAAAATTTCTTTATCTTACATGAATAGTTTTTCAGTTAAAATTAGTTTTGAAACTAGTGTTTCAATCAAAATTTTAATTTTGGTCTTGATAATTAGAAAAATATGTGCTGAAATATGCTTGTGGAGTACTCACAGTAAAAAGAAAAAAAACCAGAATTTCTCAAATGAAGATATTGAGTTCATAATATACACCTGAATCATTCACTTGTTAATCTTAATAACACTATATTTTAATTACTATGAATTTTGAGAGAAATATTTCATTCTGATTTCGTAAATGAGGAAAATGAGATACATAAAAATTAAATGGTTTTCTTCAAGTCATAAAATCAGTGGCATAGAATGTCACATCTTTGAAGATAGTGCTTTTGAAAGTCACCATGGAATATGCCTGATTTCTTTATCCTACTGTCCACTTGTCATTCTAATGTCCAAATTGTTAATTTTACACTTTCTAGCAAATATACAGATGTAAGGGAATTAGATGACCACAGTACTAGTATAATGTCTCATTTATGTCATATCCATGTTTCTCCTAAGTGGGGGTAGACAACAGTGAGTGAAAAAGTAAATACATAGTGGTGCACAGTAGAGATTCCCGGATGAAGTCACAATTTCCTCAACGATTCAGAATAGACCCTCAGAGCTCCTATGATTGATGTCATTGCAATTATTTTTATTTAATTAGGGTTAGGTTGTTTATTCTTCCTTTTTGTTTTTACTTATCAACTCTGGTAACCATCATTCTCCTCTACTTGTAGGTTTGTCTGCTTTTAGACTCCGCATATTAATGAGATCTTGTAGTACTTTTCTTTATGTGCCTGGCTAGGTCACTTGGCATAATATCCTCCAGGTTCATCTATTGTGTTGCAAATAACACGGTTTTCTTTTATATAGAGGTGAATATTATACCATTGTGTGTATCTATCACAGTTTGTTTCCATATCTTGGTTATTGTGAATATGCTGTAACGAAATCCAGACATCTCTTCAACATACTGATTCAATTTTCTTTGGATATGTAGCCAGAAATAGAATTAATGGATCATATAATTCTATTCTTAATTTTTTGAGAAACCATAATGACTATATTAATTTATAGTCCTCCAATAGGGTAGCAATGTTCCCTTACTTTATACCCTTGTGAATGCTTGTTGTCTCTGGTATTTTCACTAAAATCCATTCTAAAATTTAAGGACTTATATCTAATTGTTTTACATTTCCATGATGCTTAGTGATGTTGAAAATTTTTTCATATACATGTTGTTCATTCACATACCTTTATTGAGACATTTATCTTCAAGTCCTTTGCCACATTTTTTATATTAGGCTGTTTTTTACAATTAAGATGTCTGAGTATGGACTATGATCTTGTTTGTATTTCTGAGTTCTTTCTATTTTCCTCCATAGCAAATGTCATAGTAGAAATCATCCTTGACTATAAGTGACCAGGAATGAACAGGGTTTTCTTTGTGCTATTTTCATTTTCAGATAAAGCACTACATCTGTTTGAACCTCCGTTTCCTCATCTTCAATGGGAGGACAGTGATATAACAGTTTTCTTGTTATGTTTTGGAGATTTGTTGACGTAATGTATGTGCAAAACTTTTTGAGCACGTAAAACAATAAACACAACCGCTTACATGTCAAATTAATGATATCTGATCTTAAATAAAGTTAAATTTAAAAAAAAAATTAAACATCCAAGCGTGGTGACACATGCCTGTCATCCTACCTTCTAGGGAGATTGAGACATGCAGACTTCAAGCATGGGAAACTTAGGGAGACCTTGCCTCAAAATAATAAAAAAAAAAGCAAAAAGGGATTGGGGGTGAAGTTCAGTAGTAGGGTGCCCCTGGTTCAATTCCCAGTTCCACAAAATAAACAAATAAATAATAAAAATGAAAAATTAACCAAGTAAAGTCCTCTTTTAATGTATAAAATATTTTAGTAAATAAGTTAGTTTTAAAGGAACCAACTGTAGATTTTGACTTTCTTACAAATAATTCATTTTAAAGACATGTTTACTGTTTTGAAACTATTGCTGAGTTACTTGCCATTTGGAAAATATGGAAATTTTGTAACATTTCCTACAAAGCTTTCAATAAATTTGTATGCCTGGATACATTCTTAACAACTAACACATTAAAGGAAAATGGATTTTTTCAAAAAAATATTTTTTTCTCCAAACAAATAAAATACTGACTATAATGAAAATATGGCCTTAGAAAAAGAAGCAGATGTTTTTAGTTGTTGGGAAAGTTCATGGAAATATATTAGTAACCACATATTTCATATTGCAAATCACCTCCTTAAGATGCTCAGTTTCACAGATGTGTGATGTCTTTCTCTGGGTCAAATAGCAAAATGGCATACCAAAGACACCGTATTCTGAAAACTAAGAGTATGTTTGTATCCATGGCAAAAGGAATAAAGGTACCAGATGGAATTAAGGTTGCTAATCAGCTGACTTTGAAATAAGGAGATTATCCTGGATTATCTGAGCAGTTCCAGAGTCATCACAAGGATCCTTAAATGTAAAAGAGTCACTGATAGAGCAGTTGTATGTGAGAAGGATTCAATCTGCTGTTGCTGATTTTGAAGACAAAAGGACAGCACAGAGCAAGTAATGTGCGCAGCCTCTAAAAGATGAAAAGAGCAAGAACACAGGTTATCCTGTAGAGCTTCCTGAAAGGAATGTGCATCTGTTAACATCTTGATTTTAGCCATTTTGTTCTCCTCACCTTCAGAATTATGCAATATATATGTGTTGTTTTGAGCCATTAATTTTGTAGCAATTTGTTACATCAGCATGAGAAAACTAATAAACACTCTCTGCTTTCAATAAATATAAAAAATATGGCTCTGATTGCCAGGAACTTGCAAGCCAATGAAAATACAATATTAGAATTATATATTTCATGAATGAATGTATGAAAAGACAGTTTTCCTTAAACCACAGGGAAAACTAGATATTTTCTATATGTATCTGTCCAAATTAAACTAGTTATCTGAAATTTAAATTTATGAACTGAGGAAAGTGGGAAAAAATGCCAAAATAATATTTCAAGATCCTTTGATGTACAAATGATGAGCAGATTTATAACTATCGCCATTGCTTAATGGTTTTAATGGAAAGAAATGTTGGATTTTAATGAAAAATAAATCTTGTTGTTGTCTCCCCACTGGATAGGACTCTATTCCTGTGGCAATTAGTTTAGAACTTCCATAGATGTTTTTCTTTGTCAAATAAAACATTATTATAATGACTACTATTTAATACCATGAATTTTTTCTTTTCAGAATTTTTATATGAAAGTAGAGAGCACCAATTTGCAAAATTCACCAATTATATTTAAAAATATGTGGTTCATTTTGGAACAGTGTTTGTATTTTTTAAACACTGAAAAATAGCAACCAAAAGAAAACCATACAAGGCCCTCCCTACCCACTTGTCACTAACACCAAAGACTGAGATTTTAAGTAACACTTTGGATGGAAATACATTAACTTCTCATTTTTTTAATTCCAATAGTCATCTCTACCATTGCCAACATGTATTACGTGTTCTCACCCCATACTCTTGACCTCATATGGCACCTGTCCTCCAGAATGAAATGAAAGCAGTTACATGGGAATTGAAAATAGTATGTGTCATTGGGATGTGACAAAGAGTTTTTTTTTGGGGAAAATGCTGCTTATTAAAAAAAATAACCTTCACTGTTATAAAATTGTCCCAAAATATTTTATGTGAAAGGTAAAAAGCATTTATATTCCATTTTATATTTTCTGGTATTTAATACACACACACACACACACACACACACACACACACACACACACATATATATAAATGAGCAATTTACCAATTTCTCATGAGATTTATACTTCACATCATTACTTTTCTAGTGAAATATTTTTTGAAATTTTGGAATTTAATTTGCATAGGAAACTTCAATTGGTCTAGGTAAACAAATACTAGCACTTAATATTTTTTACATTTTTTAATGGAGGATGAGAGTTCAAGAATATTCATGTTTTCTCTCAATTTGACAGTTAAGACCACTTCCATATTCTTCATTATCATTTTTATTGGTAAAAGTGCAACTGCAATAAGACTTAAATAAAGTCAGGTGAGTTATTCTCATTCTATTTGGTGTGTAATCACAGCTCTGCTAAATTATATATAAAATCACAGAGTAAATTTTCCTCAAATCAGATGAGCTGTAATGATGAATGCTAAAAATATTATTAGATTGGAGAAAACCAGATTTTATGTTAGATACATAATAATGATATGAGAGTGAATTAAATGTACATTTTCAAAAGTTTTTAAAAATGTATGGTATCAGAGGTTGAGGTGTTATGTTGTAAGAAATTACATATAATATCAATGTCCACCACCTTCTCTTCAACAACTATCTCCTTGTCCTGTGCCAATAAAATACATAGACTCAATTTTATTGTCTCAATTTTACTTTAGTGCTAGCTAGACTCTTATTTTTAAGTTTTTCATAAATACCAAAAAGGGAAAGATTAAAAGAAAGAGTTAATTTTTCTTAGGGGACAACTCTGAGAGATTTTCAACCAGAGAAGATAATTCGAGTTCAAAGTTAGAAAGAAAAATACAATAATCAAGTAACTGGCAATTGTCCACAGGAAAAGATTATTCATGAGCCAATAGGACTGGAACATTTTAGAGGAGATGGAAGCTGTGGGTGGAAACTCACTGTCTACATTAAATAAAGTGGGGTTTGGCTCTGCTTTAAACTTGATGTCGAGTTCTGTCTGTACACTTTTGTCTTCCCAGACAGTCATTTTCACTGAGGGTAGTGGAGTGGGGGTGGGGAGCAGGGAAGCCAAGTGCAGTGATTCCCTTTTGACTTGCCAGTTCCCTGGAGAAGGTTGCAGGGAGCCCAGCTGAGTCTCATCATTGCCACGGAAAAAAACACTCAGAAAATGGTCTGATCCTAGTAATATACTCCTGAGAGAATCCAAATGCCTTCTACTCTGATTTACTTTTTCTGTATATTTCATGTTGATGCCTTATAGCTTCATAAATTCATACTTTTTAAAATCATATTTTATCAAAATCAACCTGTATTAACATTGAAATTATATTGAAAAATATGCCATTAACAGATCAGTATTTTTTGATTTATTATTATTGGAAATTACTATATTTAATATATTTTATTTTTGTATGAATGAGTCATAAAGAATTTTAGGCTGTATCCAGATACTAAGAAAATGGAGTGCAAAAGTGTCTTTGGGGGTCAGAGAACTAGGACATTTTTCTTCATTTCATAATGAAATGGTATCATTTCCTTTAACATTTAGTGAAAACTTTTAGCATAATGAAGAGCACAATTCATGTGTATGTAATTTAAGATGCCACATTACCATTTAGTGATAATTGTCTCCACCAGGTAGCATATCTGAATTCCCCTGTTATCATGAAACTTTATGTTAATGACCCTGTGTTTCAAGTCCTAACATTAAATTTATTCTTACTCTTGTATAATATGTAGGTAAGACATTTTAAAATATTGATTTCTGAAGAAAAATGCCCTAAATGGACATATGATTATATATATCCTTCTGACATTTCATTTTGCTACAGTCTACATTCAAGCTAATTTTTTAAAAGCACAATGAGAAAGTGAAAGAAGAACAATAGGAAAAAGTATAAAGCAAAAAGAGAGTAAGAGACCAAATGGAGGGAAAATATGTTTAAATACTGATGTCAGGGCAAATGTATATAAACTTCATCATTTATTTTTCATAACCCACATGATTTTCTCCAAGGTTTCTAAGCCAAATAATAAAGATAATTTTTATTAATGCCAAATGGCACCACCATTTTTATGTCCTCCAAAACTATCATGTTCTGAGTTTTATACAATGATATATTTAGTTGTTGGGGTTGGTGAGTAGAAATGATTCTCTAGAGACCACATATCCATCCACAGAAAAGGGGCATAGAAGTATTCAAACAACAAACAAGGATGCCTAGATCTAGATCTGCTTGTCTTGTCTTTATTTATGCACAAGTTGTTAAGTTTTAATTCATTAGAGTAAAATTTTGTGAAGTCATTTACCTGGTGCAATAATCACGGTAGATTATGCTACAAAATGGAAACTACCCCATATTTCAGTGGTTTAATATAAAGACTCATTTCTCCAATTGGGAGAGGTACCTCACTGGAGTTGCTTAGGAGGCCACTGTTATCCAAGAAAGCTCTGTTACCTCCTGAACATGAGACCTCAGGCTTGGCAATAGTAGGATAAAAGACGGTGGAGAATTGAAGGTCTTAAATGCTTCTGTTTAGATGACACATCTCTTTGCTCATATTTCATTAGCCAAAGAAAGTCCTATGATCATATTTAAAAGTAAAAGGGTAGAAGAGAAGTAAAAGGGTAGAGTGATGTCAAGAAGCAACAATTATGTCTTTAACAATTTGCCTTTTTTTTTAATCACCAATCATTCTGATCACTTTCCTTCCCATACTAGAACATACTCAACACTGCTTGAAAAGAGATAGCTCCAAAGTCCATTCCAGTCATGGTGCAGAAATTAAAACCAAGGATCTTTGAGTAATATGCACTGGATCTCTTCAGGTCTGAATGTGACTTGCCTTGAGTTAGAGAACAGTGAACTAAAAAGAGCTACAATGCATCACCAATCCAGCCAGATACACACACAACATAAAATGATGAGAAAGAAAGACTGTAAATACTCATTCAGCAAGGGGAAGAATGGGGGATTTTCTACAGACTCTGATTCATAGCAATCCTAAAATTCCACTGGGAAGAAATTATGAGGTTCTCTACCCTGGAAATGTAGAATGATCTTCAGTTATGTCTTGACTCTGTTCCTTGGGAAGAACTTTGTTTATTGTTTTTCACCAGCCCTACTGTCTGGTAAATTATTAATTTTCAAATATATTTTTTAGCTGCATTGTACGTGGACACTGGGGAATAGTCAATATGGCTTTCTTAACTCATTTCCACTTATGTATGGCTGGATACCCAGGGGTCATTTAAAGTCTGCATGAACAGGTTCCTGGTTCTTTTGGAAGTATTACTCATTTAGAAACTCAGTAAGATTATCATCTGATTTTAGTCAGCTCCTTCAGCCTATAACCAGACTGACAACATTTTTTTGAGATAGTTCCCCAAACTGCTAGATTTCCTTGTGTTCTGTTTCATGTCCTCGTTCCCTTTTATGCTCTCTTACCTTTCTGTGTTAGGTACTTTGAGACCCTATTGTCTAATAATTAGTATTCTTTTTTTTAAATAACTAAACACACTGCATTTAGACCCCCATTTGATCCATGCCCCGGGGTAATTTAATTAGTTGAAAGGTTTTTAGTGGATTTGGGTCCTGCAATGTATTACTCAATTTTATCTTTTGTTGTTTGGGATGAAAAAGTAGTTTCTGGATTCTTTTTTTTTTTTTTTTTTTTGTCCTCTGCTTTGGAAACTGACTAATTCTTTCCTGAATTCATCTGTTTCTTGCAATTTATTTGCAAAATTGTCCAGGGGCAACCAATACACGAAACCAACATTTTGCTTTCCAGCATATTTCCCTAGAGCTACATGTTCATTGGGAACATGAGCTTCTTCCATGCCTTTACAAACTTAGTGCATGTTTCATCTCCATGCTGTAAGACCCAATTCTCACCTTTTGGGCCCCCCCCATTATCAACTGACAACCACCTACTCTTCCATCTTTAAGACAGAATAATATATTTTAGGGTTTTCTTTTAGCAAATGCATTCTTTAGTTTCACTTTCCATATTCATCGTTGTAGTCAATTGTTAGCACTCAAATTTCAATGGTTTAAAGCATTAGATGCACAATTGGTTGTTGTCCTGTATAGCAGAAATATACTATTAGTATTTGAAGTTATAAAAATGTGGTAACTCCAAAAAGAAAAATGAAACAATTTGCTACATACTTAACAAAGTATGCATTTATCTGCATGTGGAAGACTGCAAATTACTAATGAAAAAAAAATAATGTCTAAATAAATGGAAAGAAAATGTATTTCCATGTTCATGTAGTAGAAGATTCAATAGTGTTAAGATGCTAGTTTTTCTCAGATATGATCTATAGATTTAAAAACATCTTAATAAAAGATCCAATTTGGCTCCTTAGGACCAGAATAGTCATGTTCATGGGCTGCTTTACAAGCTGTAGCCAATTTTCTCAAAAAAATACATATGGAGAATAATAGATCTAGTAATAAAAATGAGTATTAGCATACAAGACATTTTTTGTTTTGAATATTTTGTAGAATTATATATGTGCTCTAAAATTTATGTGGAAAGATGTGTGCTTAGAATAGCAGAGGCACTTCTGACAAAGAACAAACTTGAAGCACTCTCAAGTTCAAGACCTAGTAAAAGATTGCCATAATTATCCAGTTATGGTGACACACACCTATAATCCCAGTGGGTTGAAAATCTGAGGCAGGAGGATTGTAAGTTCAAGGGCAACCTTAACAATTTAGTGAGACCCTATCTTAAAATTTAAAAATAAAAAAGGTCTAGGTAGTTCAGTGGTAAAGCACCCCAGGGTTCAAACCCCAGTACCCACCAAAAGAGAGAAAAAAAGGTGCCATAATTAAAACAGTCTGGTATTGACAAAATAAAAGATACATTTATTAATGAAAGAGAATAGAGACCCCAAAATATGTTTACAGAGATATAATTAACTGATTGTGATAAAGGTGCAAAGACTGGCACAAAAATAATTGAATGTTCTTATGCAAAAATATGAACCCAGACACAGATTTTACACCTTACATAAAATAAACTCAAAATGGATCTAATATGTAAATGTACAATGCACAGCTATAAAACTTACAGAAAAAAAAATGGAAGAAATTTTGCAGGATAAGCCTTGAAATTTTGCTGAGCACTAGTAAAATTCCAGATCGGACTATTTACATATACACAGATAGGTAAGACACTATTTTGATATTATGTATTAAACACTTCATATACAAAATTAAACATTTAATGACAAGGGAATTAGCTATTTTATAGAAGAATGAAAGTGTAAAGCATTAAAGTCTCCATCTTTCATTTTAAATGTTGGATTGCAATTCAATCACCAGATGTCTGTCTTAGAAAATTGATGAGACTTTAAAAATTTTTTTTTTTTTTTAGTCATCAATGGACCTTTATTTTATGATTTATATGTAGTGCGAGAATTAAACCCAGTGCCTTACACATGCTAGGCAAGTGCTCTTCCACTGAACTACCACCCCAGCCCCTGGTGAGACTTTTAAGAAAAAAAGAGAAAAGAAAACAAATAAGCCTTTTAAGAGTGACTGTATATGGCTAAATTTGTTTGAAACAAAATGACTTTAGAGGAATGTCTAATAAAACTATGACAACTTCAGTGGTTTCTTCCATAGTTGGCAAGAACTTTGACTTAATTAGGCCTCTGAAGTGAACTTGAAGAAAATGAAAATCTAAAACCATATGCAGGGTTTCCAGAGTCAAAGGAAAACCATCACATCTTACGAAGTTTTAGAAGAAGTTCTTATGTTCAAAGAACTTTCATTGGCAAATGTAATCCAATTATTCAAATTCTACTCATTTCCCAAGATTATGTTTTAAATTAAAATTAATTTACTATTACAAGCCATTGTCATGTAAATAGGTCAGTGCCTTTACATTTGTATGTTGTGATCTTGTATCTTGTTTCTTTTGAGATCTTGATTTCCCCCAACTCTCAGTTAAACTCAGTATATAAGTAGTAATGAAAACCTCTCAACAGAAAGTGTAAGTCTTTCATTGGAATAAAGTATATTACTGATACATAAAAGTCTAGTGCCTGTTGGATGGTCAGGAAGCCTGATTTTCCAGTTCTGTAAACTTGACCTGTAACAAGGGCAAGTTTGATGGCTATTAGGAGCTAAGTTTAAATGTAGAGGGAAAGAATGACTAATTACTAATTAGTTTGATGATTTCATTTCCATATTGAATAATTTGAGAATCATAGACTAGTACCACATGGGATGTTACCCATATGGTCTTCTTACAATACCCATCTTTTTAATTTTGCTTTTATGATTAGTACTACCAAAAAATGTTGACTTTGAAAGAACAAACCAACAAGAAGCTTCTAGTAATCTCAATTAAAAAAAAAAAATAGATGAAAGAAAATGCAGCTACATTTTGACAATGAATTCAAGGTTTTTTAAATTTGAGTGAGGAATTGTAGAAGCAAGGTCAGCTCAGAGTTATGTGCTATAAACTTTTTGAAATAAATGGTGTGTGGAATGTTGTGTTAGATATTCAAAACATTTCAGTGTTTACAAATTTACTCAAAAAGCAATAACTACTTATGAGTTTTCAAAGCCATTTTTAAGCGAATATTCTTTTTAGTTCATGAAATTTATACTTGAATAGTTTGTTGACATTTTGACTCCTAGTAGCTCTTAAAGTGACAACACAGAAACATAACTCATTTAGATCTCCATACATACACATGTATGCAATAGGTTTCTGTACATAATATAGCCAATTTTCTAAAGACACATAAAAGAGAAAAGCAGACATGGGGAAAAGTAAATTAAGTGATAAAAATTAAATATTTACATATGAGACTTTTGGCCTTCAAAATCCTCTTTTAGCTATATGACCTTAGGCAAGACAATAGATCACTTTGCTTCAGATACTTTGTAAAATAGAAAAAAGCAATAGCACCTATTTCAAGAGGTAATTGTGAAAACTACATGAGCTCTTATGTCTAAAAAACAGTCCAAATACAAAGTTAACTAAAGATTGGGCAAGTGTTAGCCAGTATCATTAAGCGTGTTATTTTAAATTAGGTTATTATGAGCAGTTTATTTTATAACTTTCTCTCCAGACTTCTGTATATTGAAAGTTCAACCTTCAATAAATCCTTCTAAAACACTTTGTTGCATGTCTTTATCTTATCTCACCTGGTATTCATTCGTACCATTCTTTTTTTTTTTAGTTCTTGATAGACCGTTATTTGATCTATTTATATGTGGTGCTGAGAATCAAACCCAGAGCCTCACACATATCAGGCAAGTATGCTACTGCTAAGCCACAGCCATAGCCCCTCTCACAGTACCATTCTTTTATTCTGACCATCACCCCCTTCAGCTGGGTCCTTCTTACCAGTTCTGTATCATCCAAAGGCAAGATCACATTCACAGGCTATATTTCATCAAACTTAGAAAGGAATGATATCATCTCTTTTAAGTTCCAAAAACATTTACTATCCTCTTAAAATATAAAACTGTCTGATTGGAGCATCTATTACTGCTGACTCATTAGGACCAGATGGGTGATGTTAATATAAGTCACGTTATGCTAAGTAAAGTAAGCCAATCCCAAAGACACAAAGGCTGAATGTTTCTCTGATAAGTGGATTCTGATCCAAAGTGGGGGCAGTGGAGGGAAGCATGGGAGGAATGTAGGAACTTTGGATAGGGCAAAGGGGAGGTAGGGGAAGGGAGAAGGCATGGAGTAGGAAAGATGGTGGAATAAGATGGAAATCATTATCCTAGGTACTTGTATGAAGACACAAATGGTGTGACTCTACTTTGTGTACAACCAGATAAATGAAAAACTGTGCTATATATACGTACTATGAATTAAAATGCATTCTGCTGTCATGTATAACAAATTTGAACAAATTAATGAATAAATTAATTAAAAAAATATAAGCCAAGTTATATGATTCCTTTTTTGTTATTATAGCAAAATTCTCTACAAAGATAAAAAGTTTATTGAGTTCACAGTTTTGGAGGTGCAAAGTCTCAGATCAGGTGACCCCATTGGTTTGATCTCTGCTGAGGGCTTAAAGGTCAGATGCCATCATGATGGGAATGCAGGTAGGAGCAAGAGGTCACACCAAAAGGCAGGAAGCAGAAAAGTGGTCCAAGGGTCAGGCTAAGGATTTTATAATAACTGTTTTTTTTTTTTTTCATTAAGAACTGACTCGGGGTCTCACAAGATCTACTTTAACCTCTTTCAAGGGCAGTGCACTCAATGACTTAATGATCTCCCTCTAGGCCCAGCTTTTACAGGTTCTACTTCACAGCAAGGACCAGATCTCCAAATATAAATCTTTGTGGGACAAACCACTTCTCAACCACAACAGTGTCAAAACCAAAAATTTTGTTTTGTTGGCAGATTTTTTTGAAAGATTGAGAGATACGATTTCATAATTTTATTCCCAGCTCTGTTCTGATTGTTTCATGTTTTCAAAATTAACTTTGGCTTAATTTCCTTTTCCATTTACATGTATAGACATACAGTTGAACTATAGTAGCATTGAAGAAAGTTGTTTTTTGATAGAATGCTTGATGAAAAGACCAATTGCATTATAATTTCCTCAACTGTTGATTTTGCTCTTTTGTACCTCCAATTTATTTTTCTCTTATCTTGGTCATAGGAGATAAGGTGAATTTTAGTAAGTTCAGACTAGACCTGATAATCACTGAGCAAAGTATATTTTTGGTGTTTCTATCTATAATGCTTGCATAAGTAACTACACTTTACTTTCCATCCCCCTCTTGCCTCAGAGATCCAGTAGCATCCGTATTTAGGCTGGATAGGGCCCTTAGAATTGGATGAGGGAGGTATATTGAGCTAGTTTAGTCTGGATCTCTTTTACAACTCTGAACCAGAAGCTTGGTAATAATTTGCCAACTTAAAAAAATGCAGAACTTGAAATTTCTGTATGTGTGAATACTGTTATGGATGGAGCTAAAATTATGAGAAATCAGTGAAAACTAGTTGTTAGAAATGCCTTAAAAATATGCCACATTTTTTAAAATCCATTCATCCACTGAAGGACATCTACATTGGCTCCACAGTTTAGCTATTGTGAATTGTGCTGCTATAAACATTGATGTGGCTGTGTCCCTGTAGTATGCTGTTTTCAAGTCCTTTGGGTATAGTCTGAGGAGAGGAATAGCCGGGTCAAATGGTGGTTCCATTTCCAGATTTCCAAGGAATCTCCATACTGCTTTCCAAATTGGCTACACCAATTTGCAGTCCCACCAGCAATGTATGAGTGTACCTTTTCCCCTACATCCTCACCAACACTTGTTGTTTGTCTTCATAATAGTTGCCATTCTGACTGGAGTGAGATGATATCTTAGAGTAGTTTTGATTAACATTTCTCTGATTGCTAGAGATGATGAGCATTTTTTTCATATATTTGTTGATTGATTGTATGTCCTCTTCTGAGAAGAGTCTGTTCAGGTCCTTGACCCATTTGTTGATTGTGTTATTTTTTTTTTTCTGTGTTTAGCTTTGTGAGTTCTTTATATACCCTAGTGCTCTACTGATGCGTGAGAGGTAAAGATTTGCTCCCAGGATGTAGGCTCTCTGGTCAACTCACAGGTTGTTTTTTTGTTTTTTTTTTTTTGTTGTTGTTGTTGCTGAGAAGAAACTTTTTAGTTTGATTCCATCCCATTTATTGATTCTTGGTTTTAATTCTTGCAGTATAGGAGTCTTATTAAGGAAGTTGGGGCCTAATTCCATGTGATGAAGATTAGAGCCTACTTTTTCTTCTATTAGAGGCAGAGTTACTCAGCATTAAAAAAGAACAAAATCATAGCATTTACAGGTAAATGGATGGCATTGGAGAAGATAATGCTAAGTGAAGTTAGCCAACCCCCCCAAAACAAATGCCAAATGTTTTCTCTGATATAAAGAGGTTGACTCATAATGGGGTAGGGAGGGAGAGCATGGGAGGATTAGATGAATTCTAAATAGGGAAGAGGGATTAGCAAGGATGTTGGAATGTGATGGACATCATTATACAAAGTACATGTATGAAGACTTGAATTGGGTGTCAACATACTTTATATACAAACAGAGATATGAAAAATTGTGGTATATATGTTTTTAAGAATTGTAATGCATTCCACTGCTATCGTGTATTTAAAAAAATAAAATCAATAAAAGATTTAAAAAAAGAAATGTATTAAAAAACCCTCTGCACCTCAGAAAGAGAAATGATATGGTTGCTAAGATTCTCCAGTTCACACTACCATTCTGGTTAACTTCTCAGTCCTTCCCTTCCCATCTCTATCAGTACCAAAGAGTTTATTTATGTATCTTTATTTTTTGTACATCATATAAACACTTTTATGTAAGGGATAATGTGTCTGGTAAGGAGTAGTAGACACCATGCATGAATTACACCAATTACCAATATCTGGAGGAAAAGAAGATTAAGGACAAAATTTCTGTAGTAAAATTATTTATCACAAAAAATATTGGGAAAGGAGTTTCATTTGGGGGAATAAGTTATGTTATATTTGCTCAAAGAATGTTTGAACACAGGCCATCTCACATGAAAATATTTTATACATTTTTGCATGATAATCTTCCATGTTTTATGTATCTACAACTATTAACTTCACATAAAGAAAAGGTTATTTGCATTATTTTTAAATTTTTGCATTAGAAGTTAGGGCAAAATTAATGGCCTAAAACAATCTTCGCTTAGTAGTTCACAGTTTTAACGGCCAAAAGTCTTGTATGGTGTGGTTCTGGATTTCTGCTCAGGGTATCATAAGGTTTAAATCAAGACTGGTAAAGTTTTCATCTTCTTTTTTAGAAGCTCAGTGGAATGGTAGTTCCAAGATCATTTTTGTTTCCTACAGTTGTAGAGCTGAGGTTCTCATTTTCTTTCTGATTGCCAATTTTAGTTCTGAGGGGTCCTGCTAGTTCTGTGCCAAGTGACCTCTGCCATCTTTCTAACCAACAATGGCATGTGAGATACTTCTTGTGTTTTGAATTTCCGACTCATCCTTGTATAATTAGCCAAAAGAAACTCTTGGTTTTTAAAGGACTCTCAGGAGTAGGTCAGGTCCACTTGAGTAATTTATCTTTCTTAGTCAACTGTGCCATATAGCATAATCTAATCATGGGAGTAATATCTATTTTATTGACCAGTCCTAGGGATTAGAATATGAAAATCTGGGATTCACCTTAGAATTCTTATTCCATAACGATATGTTTATAGATTTTTTAGATACTGATAGGCTTACTAACACCCATAAAATTGGAATGTGATTTTTATATGCTAATAAAGTTATTCATTAGTTAGTATTATTAGATCAAGGGATGTGAAATAAAATTTAGCCAATATTTAATATGTAAAGAAATGAAATGTAAATGTAATTAAGGAAATTTGGCACAGGATATTCATGTCTAGCATTTTAATCAAAAGTACAGATAAAGTTTCAATTATCTACTCATGGTGTTGTGAGTTGGGGGCCAACAGAGGTGAGGCAAAGAACCTCACCCCCCCCCCCCCCCGCTGGTACGAAGACCTCTACACAGGTGTGGCTGTATACTGGACTGGTAGTCAATGACGGGGTAAGATCCAATTACTATGGTACCAACCTAAGACAGGAGGCTGACACCTTGAGGTCAGCTCATCCAATAATGGGTAAGGACCATATGTACTATTGGACAACCTAAGGCAGACACGGTCCCTAAGCCACATGCTTCTTGTTTAAACAGAGAGGGGGAGATGCTGTGAGCCAATCATCAGCTGGCAGTCTGAAAGTTTGCTGGGGCCCCTTCAGCTCATCAGCTGGCAGTCTGAAAGTTTGCTGGGGCCCCTTCGGCTGTGGCTCTCAACAGTGAGTTACTAAAAGACATTTTAATTATTAAACATCTGTTTGAGGAAAAATTATTTGGTGATCTTTATAGCACTAACTATAGAGAATTTTAGCTGATGTTTGTGCTGTATGGAAGGAAAAGTTTAATTAAAATAACATGGTCATATTTAATAGCACCATTGTATGTTACTAAGATGATTGCATTCACATTATAATGTAAAATGAAATACAAAAAATTTCAGATGGCATCCCTTACAATCCAGAGAAGTGTTGGTTCACCCAAAAAGATATAGTCATTTGATCATTTGATGGGAGCTCAGACTTGAGTTCCCATCTTTGATCCCGGAAGTGCTTCATTTATGCTCTTTAGCATCACTGATACCTTCCATTATCCCCTATGCCATCATCTCTCCTGGTTCCTAAGCATTACTAAAAAAAAACTCAATAGGTGGTCACTGTAAGCTAAATTAAAGAGTTAGATTTTTTTGAAAAACAAAGTGACTAACAATACGACTCATGAAATATAACAGGGAGGTAGTGAAGGAATCCCTGGACTGGGAGACAAAAATACAAGATATAAGAGTTGGCCCTGGAACTGGCTGACTTTGGACAAATTGTTCAATTTTTATAATCTCGGTTTTCTCGTTAAAAGATAAAATAAAATAATGCTCTTTGTCCCATAGAAGTATTTGGAAAATTTGTTGAGGTATATGTGAAGGCACTGAGAAACAAAGTAGCATCTTGTATTTATATTAACATTGGTACAAAGTATGATGTTAAAATTCAGAGTGAGATTTTTCAATGGACTTAATTTCATGCTTTCTATGCTAACTCTGAACTGCAAGTATGCCCCATATAATTATTTGTTCACAGAGGAGTGGCAGCTAGAATGAATTCTTATGGCTTTCTCTAGTTGTCAAGAGTCAGAGTCAACAGATTCCATTAATTCTGATTTACAGAGTATGGTAGCCAATAGTATTGGAATTATTCATGTGAATTGTGGGCAATGATCTTGGTATCTGGTCTCAACTTCAAAGAATTTGAGCCAAGAAAAACCCTCCATCAAACCAAAGAGCTCTGAATTTATTTTTCTTATTTAATAGAGCTCTTAAATATAAAATGAAGAATTTTGATTGGCACCAAGGGCCCATTCCATCATAATTATAAAGGATAATCCCTCAAGTGAAAAGTTGTATATTTTAGAAACTGTTTAAAGTAATCATTGAAATATTAATTTAATCAGTTACTGTGTAGGATTGTAAGGCTGGCCAAAATAGCACAGATTATCTAGTCGAATCTGATCACAGTAGTAGGTGAAGAAAATGAGATGCACAGTTTAATTTATGGACTAATATCTCTATATGGACTAAGATCTCTAAAATCCAGGAATTTTTTTTCAGATGCATAGATTTCCTGTTTAATTATGCCACTTTCCATGCACATGTGATTTCAGAATTTGATTTGAAAACATTGCTCAATTTATCAGAAATGAGGAAGTGAAATACCAATCATTCTTCTCTAGGAAATTCTAATTTTTCTCAAAGTAATTATCTTCATTATTGTCAGTTCTTAAATTAAACTTAGTTTTTTTTTTTTACTTTGAACATATATAAGTGAAATAACTGGGTTTTGTTTGTTTGTTTTTTCAGATTCCTCTAGAAAAAGTGTTTTTCAAACTTGGTTGCATCCTGGAACCAACAGGGAAGATTTAACAAATATTTACATCTCATTTCCAGAGATTTTGATTTATTTTAGATGGGATATTAAAGAGAAGAAAACTACCCAGGTTATTCCATTATGGAGCTAAAATTGAAAACCAGTGCAAAAGTCAACAAAGTAGGCAGGACTGATAGAAGGAATTGGTATTGTCTTTCTCCTATACATAGTGAGTTTCTTTATGATTATATCAAACCATTAAATGGAGAATTGCTATATTTCATACCTACTTTTACACACATTTAAAAAAGTACCTATTATAATAGGTACATATACATATAGGTCAAAATATTTGCTTAACCCTCGTAATTATAAATTCATTTAACATATATTTCCATTTATGTTAAATATTTCTATTTACATATTTCTATCATGGTGAGGTAAGATTTGGAGACATTCATGACATTGACAACTAGAAAACAGAAAGATGAGTGTTGCGACAAGGTATATATGGGCAACTTTATCCACTCAGTCATTAATTATGATAGTTGTATACAAAGCATTTCTAGATACATTGAAGTATGGTTGATCTGAATGCAAGATATCATGTTATGATGAACAGTTTAGTAAAGCAAAACTGTTCTTGAAGAGAACAGCTGGTTTTCCAGATTCACTCAAATAACATGGTTGGAAAACAAACATTCTCTTCCCTTCATTGTGCTGGAAATTTGTGATCTTTCATGAGTCAACTGGCATTGAAGAACTGTTAATACAGTTCAAGAAAAACACTTCTACAGATCCAGCACACCCCTTTCATTCATCCTCCTTCCCAGCAGCATGAATACTTCCCTCCAGCAACATAGCCAGGCAGATTCCTGCCAACCTGTGGGGTGGGATCTTGAAGGTGTATTAAGAGTGATGAGGAACAGATGAGAACATTTGTTTTAATAAATGACCTAAAATAATTTAAAATTATTGGTAATGAAAGGAATTGGAACCCAATCTCTCTTAAAGACAGTATCTATTTTGTTTTTTATCTGATGTACATATGAGGTGAATTTTGAAAATTCATGGAAAGAAGCAATCAAGTAGTAAGGAATCAAAATATTAATTTTATTTTTATTGTATATAAGTTAAATATTAAATATCAACCTCTAATACTGTTCACATATAATAGCAGTCTTAATACAAACTTCACGGATGAGAGCAATAAATAAATTTCTGTATGATGGGGTTCACCAACATTTAACTAAAATTCTCGGAAAGAGAGGTAGGTTAAACTCTGTGAGGGTGGGGCATTCATAGCTACCAGTGTAGTATCTGGCAGCTTTACTTGAATGAATGAAGAGAAGTCTTCAGTTGGTGAACTCAATGTGCATTTGCCGTTTTTCTCATTTTCAAGTATAGTGCTCAGAATCTGGTCTTGGTATTTATTTCTTTGTAATAGTTTTATAGTTTTTTAAAGGAAGTTGGAGAGTGTCTTATACAAACTTTCATTTGATGATATTAGCAGTAAAGTAGCACATAATTTATTTATTTCATGTTAGCTGAGAATTTTATGACTAGTAGACACTCAGCGTTACAATGAACACCTAATAAATATTTTAAAATAAGTATGTAAAATTAATTTTGACATCTTGTGTGTTATTTAAAATCATATTTATATGTTTATAGACATATTTACATTGAATAAATGCATCAATTTTCAAAGGGTTGTTTATGGTGGATATTAGTTACATAGTCTTATGGATATGTAATTTTGATTATAAGGCCTTCAGTTCTTTTTATTTTCATGGCTTATAAATTATTCAAAGTTGGTAATAACCACCATTAATAGTATAAATTACTTAAAATTTGCCTCCTCTTCTTTTCTGCCTCCAACACGGTGACTAGTAGAATGGCAGATATATTTAAACTTTACCAATCAAAATTAAAATCAGATGCTTTATTGTATGTGGTCAAGCATTGCCTAGAGAACACATTATCACTTTTGCACCTATTGCTGTCAAAAAGTTTAAAAAAAAAACACTTCCTAAATTTGAAATATATCGCTTTAAATTTCATTATTTGGGATGACACCCTTAAATATTTTCCATAACATTTTACAATATATATGTATAGATTACATGTGTGTTTTCATATATATATATATATATATACATATATATATATGTATATATATATATATATGTATAATCTGTCTATACTGACTCTATACTAACACTGTTTAAAGATATAGATACATAATTAGTTAAAATTGTGCATTATAAAAATGAAAGAGTAGGGGCTGGGGTTATGGCTTAGCGGTAGAGTGCTTACCTAGCATGTGCGAGGTGCTGGGTTCGATCCTCAGCACCACATAAAGGTAAATATATAAAATAAAGGTATTGTGTCCAACTACAACTAAAAAAAAATTTAAAAAATAAAAATTAAAAGTAGAATAAGTACAAATTTCTATAATTTCTGTGACCCTGGAAACTGGGGTAGGAGGGTCACAAGTTCAAGACCAGCCTGGCCAACTTAGCAAAATCCTATTTCAAAATAAAAAAGGTATGTAGATGTAGTTCAGTGGTAGAGCACCCCTGGTTCATTATCCAGTACCAAAAAGGTAAAAAAAAAATTATATACATATGTATATATACATATATATTAAAGAAAATGATCAATTTTTAAATTCAATTTTATTTAATCAAGAAGTATCCATGTAGATCAAAGATATAAAATTGCAAAGGGAAATTTAATTGTTTCTCTTTGTCAAAGTAATTTTTATTTTTACAGAATTAGTTCATATGGTTTTTGATAACATAGGATTTTATTAAACATTAACTATGTGACAAGCCCTGTGCTAGACTATAAGTATGTAATAGTGACAAAACAGACATAGCACCTGCCATAATTGAGAGGTATGAGGAAAGATATATACTAATCAGATTATTATTGGATACTTAAGTGTTTGGTGCTATAAAGAGCTAGTATTTTGTGCTATTGGAATATTGAACACATGTCCTTGACTTGATTGGTGGTGTTTGGGAGTTCTTCTCTCAGGAAATTAAAGTTGGCCTAAATGATAGCTTTAATCAAAGTTAGGAAAATAACAGAGTATTCTAGGCAGAAGGAATAGATTTAGCAAGAGCCTTGTTGTGAAACAGAACATGATTTACTTTGAAGAACTACAAAAACACAAATGAGGCTGGTCCAGAGAGCAAGAATGGATGATAAAAGGCAAAGTTGGAGATGCTGGTAGCGATGAAACCATGTAAGGCAATGTATTCTTTATGAATGTTCAAGTCTTTATCCTCAGTAGGCTAAAAAGCCACAAAAGCATTTTTAAAAAGAGAAATGTATGATGAAATCTGTACTTTTAAAACTAAAAGAAAGGATTTGAGTAGTATAGGAGTAGATATTAGGCATTTCAGAAAAAAACCTCCTGGGAAAGTGAATGCATGTATTAGTCCATGAAGAGTAAATACATGTTGATGTATTTAAGAGATATTTAGCAACTGAAGTGTAATTAATTGATTGCATTTATAAATAAGAAAAAATATTAAATTTCTAATTTATATAACTAGAGTGTGGATGATCATTTTTTTTAAACATAGAAAACACTAAAGAAACCCACACAGTTTTTTGGAGATTGATTTTTTAACTTTTTAATGTATTTGTATTGTGTTGCTTTGTTAGGACAAAATCAGGAATTAGTTTTGGTCATGTTGAGTTTAAAGTGTGTTTGAAATATTCAAGTACTGCTATTTAGTATATAGTTCTATATATGGGTTTGGAACCCAGTGAAATTTTCTGGGGCTGAAAATGTAAATTGGGAAGAATTAGTCTGTTGGTAACTAAAGCTATATACTTAGATGAGAAGGGATAGTAAGAAGAGTACTCATAGTCTAGCCTTGAAAAACTCCAATATCTCAACATTTGGGTTGAGGAAATTGAGAGCTGATCAGAGTTAGTATGACCAAGAAGTTGTTTGTTGTAGAGGCAAAGACAAGAGAATGTTTGAAGATAGAGGAGCTGACCCAAAGTATTGAAAGTCAGCTGTTAGTTTATTTTGGCAATGGAAGTTTTATAGAAATTTATTTCAATTCAAAATTAGGTCAGTAACTCAAAAGACTAAAGAAAATGACCAATGAATTTGACCATCCAAATTAACACCATGGGTGATGAGAATTTTTTTATTGTTCTTATTTTTATTTCTAGGCTGATGGGAGATACTTATGAATTTAAAGTTCTGACAAGAGGGATTTAAATAAGTGGGAATTAGAACATAGAGACAAAAAAATTAGAATATAGATACACATTCAATTTTTGATGTATTTTTCCATTGTCCTTGCTAAGACAAGAACTAGGCCCTGGCAATCACTTACTTCAGGGGAAGGTTAATTCTGGCTTTCAAAATCTTGTTTTCCCAGAAACCTGAGCTCCTTGAAAGACTTATTTTATAGAAGTAAGTAATGGGAGAGCTCCATCTAAGACATGACAGTTGGAAGAGTACGGGAAAGGTTCGTATCACTGATACATGCTGCTTTTAGAGATCATATTCAGAGTTTCACATGTGGCCATAGCAGAAATTGTGTGCATAGAAGCCAATGGATTTTCAGGATCCCGTGGACTATTGTAGAAGGTTATGGGAACATGACAGTAAATGGTTTTTATAATTACCACTAGAATAAGCTTACTCCATAATAATTAATTTCTTTATTTCACCAGAAGTGAAAGTTACCTATGTTCAGCTCATAGACCCAGACTGGTCTAATTGTACTTTTTGCATCTTTAATGCATCTGCTTAGGGTCTTCAATCTTTTGTGAAAGTCATCTGAATTTTTTTCTTATGTACTTTTTCTGCATTAAATCATAGCATAATTTGTTGTTTGATAAGGTTTCAGTTTCCTCAGCATATTCTGCTTTCCCTATTATGGTATATTTGTCCAGTCAGGATTTTGAGTTACACTAGATTAGCATTTAAAGATTCAGTGATCTAACTTTGAGGAGAAGTGTTTTGGGGTGCTGTATTGCTAACCAGCAAGAAGCAGAGGTTTTGCTACTGAAAGAGACTAGCCAAACTCCAAACTCCAAATTCAAATCATGTTGTTTTTTGTGTACATAATTTCTGGAATTTGTATTTGGAGAGTTCATAATAAGCATATTTAGTGGTTGTCATAAACCATAATTTAGATCACTCAATATCATAAACTAATTATCATATATTCAATTCATTCTCAAACATTAACAGTTCAAATGTAGAGTAAGTAGGATTCCTTTTGCTGAATCACAATTTTGTAGATAAAACATGAAACTTTTGTATTTTTTCTATTGTATCACTTATATTTAGATTTCTCTGTTATGCTTAGTAACTTTGGAATTATATATATGTTCAATACTCATCTCCTCAGCAGACTTTAATATCTCTGTGGGCTAGGACATCATATCCCACACAATAGTCAAAGTGACTTATACAATGTCTACAAAATACAAAACTCTCAATCATTATTTTTTGCGTGAATGAGTGGACGGATGGTTATATTTTTTATTGAAATCATTCTCCCAGTTTCCAAAGGTACTTAAGATTAAGTTTAAATGACTTTGTTTTTAGTTGAATTCTTACCTTTTCATTTATTCACTAAAATACTTGAGACTTGGTTTGTGCCAGTTGTAGTACTTGTGTCTGCTTTCACAATTTCCAGTATATATGCTGATTGTACTTCGAAACCTACTTCAGAGACTGCCAAAAGAAATTTCTAGACACGGAGGATGTTTGGCTGCACAAACAGTGGCTTTCTGCCTTTCCCTGTGTCCTAGAAAGAAATTCGGAGAAGGAAATGGTAGTAACTATTCAACTGGAAATATGTTTTAGTGATTATATGTAAGGAGAACTACACTAGCCATGGTGCAGTTATAAATAAGGATCCTGGGAAACGTTTGACAAGAACACATGTTTGGATCAAGTAGTCCGTTATGCAAAAGACAGATTGCTGGAAAGATACCTTAGCCAGGAGATTCACTTACTGGCAGCTGCTATTATTAAGAGTAGTAGTCAAAAATAGTTTATTTAGTGGTATTTATATCACTCTTGTTCTTTAGGGATACACAGCTGGGCACTTCCCCTATAACTCAGGAGAGGCCACCTTGATTCACTTGAAAGCATAACTATGCTATATTGGTACCCTTACTTGTTAGCCTATAGAGGAGGTAAAAAACACTTTATAAGAGCAAGACCACTTTTTATCACTTAAAATTTCTTGAAGACCTATTGTAGTTCTGCAACTATTATAAAGACATTAAAATTGAGACTCAGAGATTCTAATTTGCCCAAGTTGCACAACTACTAAGACATGGGGTAAGAATTCTATTCTTAGGTACTGGGGATAAAAATTTCATGATTATCCCATTTTGTCAAACTAGCCAAATAGAAACAGCCATACTTGTTCTAGTCTTTTAAAGAAGCCTACACTTATAACAAAGTAAATAGATCAGCATATAATACCCAATGTCCAAATAGCTTTGTATCAGGAATGAAAAGGGGTTGATTTACTATAATCATTTATTCTGTTAGCAAAGTAAAGGAGAAAAATCAAGAAATTACATTAGTAAATGCTATACTCCAAAAAAAAAAAAAGATTTGATAAACATCAGGAACATCCATTCTTAATAAAAACCAATAATAGAAGGGAACTTACTAAACAATTAAAAACTGTGGCAGTTGTTAACATTTATTTAACTGGTCATATTCTATAAGTGTTAATCTGAAAAGAATGTGGGATATTTTCTATTACCACCATTATTCAAATAATTTTTGAATTTCTATCTTATTTAGTATATCATATAGTTAGTCACACTGAATATCACAAAAAGGGATAATAACATTGTTCTCAGAGAATATAAACTCCTGGAAAGTTCAACTAAATATCCATTGAATCTAATATTATAAATATCATAAAGTGACTGGATGCAAAGCAGATAAACACAGCTCTGTAATTTCCCTCTATAATATAATACTGAGTTACAAGTCAAAATGAAAAAAAGAACACACCCATAAGAGCAAAGTCAGTAATGCCAATATGTAAAAATTAATAAATAGTGTAGAATAGACTTTCTAGAGTAATATGGTATGTGATAAAATATCAACAATAGGAAAATAATTAGCTCATTAAAATAAATTTTCTTAATGTAATAATATGTAACTATCAAATATAATGAAAGTATGTACTTTGTTGAAAAATATGTTCATGACACAATGATATGACCAGTTAATCTGGGAACTATTAATTTTCATGAAGACTCTGAGTTTTATGCTTTATATTAATATGAACAATATATATACACAAATAAGTGTATATTGTATATATTATATCTGTGTGTATGCTTTTTTGTGTGTAAAACTTACAAAGCTAAAAATATAAAGAACTTAGAATAGTGCCTGTCAGTAATAAATGTTTATAATTGTTTTCACATTAATATAAACATTTTCCTTACATATTTTAAAATAATAATCTGAGAATAATAAACTTCAAATTATAAGTACTTGTGTTTAGCGGATAGGTTTTGATGAATTGGGTATGGATAGGGACTACATGAAGGAAGATTTTACTTACACCCTTATATAAATTATTGTTTATTTGTGATTTTAACTTTTGAATTTGGATGATACTTTTACCTTACAGTGTTTCCCAATATTTTTTAACAAAAATTAAGGAGAAAAAATATTTTACATGTCAACAGTTTTTTAATTATCAAACAACACAAAATGTCAGAAGTGGAATAATGATTTTATTCACTCACAGAAATAACTGTATGCCAATTTTTGCATGACACAAAATCACCCCTAACTCATTGAAAAGAAAATTGAATCCCATAAAGAAACATAGACTTTGCCTCTTATTTTGAGGATAGCAAACTAGAACATGAATAAAAAAAATCCAATAAATGATAAATGATCCAAGAGGAGCGAGAATTTGGGGGCAGTATTAGGGAATCAGAGCAACAGAAACCAGCAATCCCATGACTAGATATATATTTGAAGACTATGCAATTGATATGTTGAAGAGACAATGAATGTTTGTATTTATTATGTCATTGGTCTTAATAACCATGATATGGAATCAACCTACATCTCCATTAGTGGGTAAACAAGGAGAATGCAGTATACAAACATGCAATGAGATATTATCCAGTTTAAAATGAAGGAATCCTGTAATTTATGACAATATAAATAAGCTTGAAGGAGATTATGTTAAGTGAAATACAAGACACAAAAGTCAAACGCCACATGATCTCACTCATGTATAGTTTAAAATATTCACCTCACAGAAGTAAAGAGTAGAATGGTTATCAGGACTAAGGTACTTTTGGAGAGAGGGGGATGAGGTTTTTAGAACATTTTTTTTTTTAGAACTCTCCATACTGTTTTGCATATGCTATACTAATTTATATCCTTAGCAATAGTGTGAAAGGGTTCTATTCTCGATCTGCTCTGCAAATCTTATGTTTTGTCTTTTGATGTTGCTATTCTGGCACACGATAGGTGATATCTCATTGTAGTTGTAACTTGAACTCCTGATGATTAGTGATTTTGAACATTTTTTTATATACCTGTTGTCCATTTAAGTATTTTCACTTCAGAAATGTTTATTTGACCTATTGCTTATTTTCCAATTGTGTATTTTTCTTACCATTGAGTCCCTTATATATTTTAGATTTTGACTTATTAACAGATAGATAGCTTGAAATATTTTCTTCCGTTCTGTATATTGTCTGTTCACTACTGATTTTTTTCAACCGTCTTTCAGCCTGATGTTGGCAGAGAAATGCAACAATGAAATTGTTACGTTTAGAAAGCATAGCATATTTTTATAGAGCTGGGTATAAAATTTCCAACATTATGAGTAGAAAATAATGAGATTTGCTGACCAAGTGAGGCTGATTTTAGATGGGATAAGTAGCATATAAAGTACAATACACGGGCACCAATTCTATTTGGTAAATAGATTTGCCTGTAGGAGCCTGAACTTCTCATCTGCTTTCTTTTATTTTCTCTGTAAAGTAGGAAGCAGTACTATAAATGCTCATTTCTTCATTCGCATTCCATCAGGAAACTAGATGAGGGCTACCTTTTTACATTGCCTTGTGTATGTGTGTGAGGAAGTTTCCTAGAAGCTCATTGAATACTTTCTCTCGTGTCTCATCAGATAAAATTGATTAAAGGACTCATTCTAGTTATTGGTAAACGGATGGGATTATTATGAGTATGGGTTTATTTATTATTAATCAGGGTCTAACCATGATTACAAGATTGCATTGCTGATATTTGTTAGCTCAAGTAAACTGGATGTCAAGGAGACAACAACAGAGTTTGTTTTTGTTTTGTTTTTGTACCAGGGATTGAACCCAGTGGGCTTGACCAGTGAGCTTCATCCCCAGCCCTTTTAAAAATGTTTTTATAGACAGGGTCTCATGGAGTTGCTTTAGGACCTACCTAAATTGCTGATGGTGGCTTTGAACACTCAGTCTTCCTACCTCAGCCTCCTGAGCTGCTGAGATTATAGGTATGTGCTACTGCACCCAGCATATCCACAAATTTTGAAATGTTATATTTTAATTTCTGTTCAATTCTGGATATTTCTCTAGTTTTTCTTCAAGTAGTCAAAACATATCTCAAGGAACTCAGAAAAATAGCCTCTTTTATTTACCCACATAGTTGTTAATTTGTTGCTTTCTCTTTAGCCCTGATGTCGAAGGTTCCTTTCAGTATCATTTTCTTTTTGTCTGAAGGATCAATGAATATTTTTGTTAACAAGTCTGCTAGCTCTTATTTTTTCTTTGTATGAAAATATATTTATTTTACCTTCCTTTCTGAAGATTTTTTTCTACATATGAGGTTTTGGTTTGCCTTTTTTTTTATAGCACTTTAAAAATGTTGCTTCACTGCCTTCTATCTTACATCATTTCTGACAAGAATTCTACAGTCATTTAAATGGTTTCATGTTTATCAATAGCTGGCATTTTCATATGAATGACTTCAAGTGTTTTCCTTCATCCTCAGTTTGTAAGAGATCTCAATGTGTCTGGGCATGGACTTCTTTGGGTTTCTCCTACTGAGGATTGCTAAGCTGTTTAAGTCTGTAGATTCATGTCTTTCACCACATTTGGAAAACTGAGCTATGATTTTCGGTGCCATACTCTTTCCTCTCACTTTGGATCTCTGATGACATTAATGCTAGACCATCTCATAGATCCCTGAACTTCTATTCGTTAAAAATAATAACAGTAGCGGTAACAACAAGAAACCATCTTCTCTGTTTGCTTTGAGCAAATTCTGTTGATCAATCTTCAAGTACCCTAACACTGGGCTTCCTGGGCACCCTATGCATGGTGGCTCTCAGGGCTCTCAGGAAGTGCACAGAGGTCTGCTTCTGTTCAGGGTTTGTGAAGATGGTTGTCATTTCTGGGGTTTTGAACTGCTAACCATAAGCACCTCTGATTTGTAGACTTGCACTGACTCAAACATCCACCCTCCCCACCCGTGGTTCTGAGGGTTTTTTACTGTTTATTTCTACATGCATCAGCTTAGAAAATCCAGTGTCCCTAGAACCAAAAGATAAGAGCAATTCAGCATGGGTGCATTTGATTTTATGTAAAAAGCATCTGTATGACAACTTAAGATTTCCAGTCCCCAAAGCCCATTTTCTCACTCTCCATGACTATTTAGCAGCAGCCAAGAGGAGATTTTTGAGTTCAGAGGCTGCAGGGCATATGGTGAAGCACCCAGCCACTGCTGCAGGCAGGCCCACCCTTGCCCACTGGCCCATCTCTTGCTTCCTGGCCCATGGGATTATGGAGGTGATGCCACAGAACACTCTGGAGTCTCCAGTGCCTTTCTGGATATGTCTTCTCCATCACTTGTTGCCCACCCTCTCCAGACACCCTAGGAAGGGGACTGAAGACCGGGAAAAGGATTCTTTCTGGCCAAAGTCATCGGCTCAAATGGAATCAACCCTACAGTAGCTCAAGGAGAAAATCTCCATCTACACTAGATCAAGGGGAGCAAGTCCCCATCTACCTGGCTCAGGGGATGCAAGTCTCTATCTAAACTGAATAGCAGAGGGAGGCCCAATGGTACCAGGCCTCGGACAGGATAATTGCTGGGCTCCTGTCCTTGCCCTGAGGCCTCTCTCTCTCTCTCTCTCTCTCTCTCTCTCTCTCTCTCTCTCTCTTAACTTGTCTCTTCTATTTTTAAACCTGCCTTTTCAAAACAAAGCAAAACAACAACCACAAAAAAAAAAACCTTGGAACATCAATTTTACTGTGCAATTTTTGAGAAACAGAAATTAAGAACCATCTCTACTCTCCCAGAATCCAGGGGGGAAGGCCAAGGAAGAGCTGGGCAGGGGGACATGACCCAGGGAAAGAGTTTCTGATGTCTGTGGCAGGTGAGGGCAGAGGAGAGTCCTGGGGGATCCGGATGTGCTCTTGGCTGGAATCCACCTGGGGAGCCCGAGCCATTCGGCACAGCTCACTGCTGAAGCTGTTTGAGTCCACTCCTGACAGGTGCCTGCTCCATGATGTCAGGCTGCTCAGAGGTTGGGGTCTTCTGGCTGTTGGTCTGTTTCTTCAGGGCACATTCACTGAAGCCACCCTGTTTGGGCTCCTTGCATTGGTGCCACTTGTCTTCTGGAGGCAGAACCATGTAAACGTGGGGGTTTATGAAGGCAGGTAGAGATCCTCTTAGTGACCTGCCTCCAGCCTCTGCTTATGTCCAGGGATTGCCCTGAGGAAGGACCTTGGGAGGATGAGCTGGGGCCTCTGTGACATGTGTCTTCTCCAACAGCTGCCACCCACCCTCCTCTCCACACACCTCAGGGAGGGGCCTGAAGACATGGAGAGGGATTTTTTTTTGCTGCCAAAGTGATCAGCTCAAACAGATTTCAGACAAGAGAGTCCCCATCTACACTGGCCCAAGGCGTTTGAGTCCTCTTGTGCCCTGGCTCAAGGGGCAGGAGTCCTGATTTACACTGAACAGGAGAGGGAGGCATCTCAGTCCAGGCCTTGGACAGGATGGCTACTGGACTCTGTCCTTGCCTGAGGCCTCCCTCTTTTTGTCTTCCTCCTCCTATTTTAAACATGTTTACATTTTAAATGAATCACTGGAACGTCACTCTTATTATACAATTTGTGAGAAACAGAAATTTATTGAGAACCATCTCTGCTATGGCAGAGAAGAGAAGGGCAGGGGGAAGTGTCTGAGGGAGATATCTGCTCCAGACATTGCCTGGGGACCTTCGAATTCCTTCCCCTGGATGATTTTAGGGGCACAATACAGAAGAGTGACCCTGAACCCTTCCAGCTTCTTCCTAGGCTTGAAGTTGATGCTCAGGCCAAAGTCCATGAGCTTGGGGTGACGGCCCCTGGCATCCACCACGAAGTTCTCTGGCTTCAAGTGGAGGTTCGCGAGGCCCTTCTGGTGGCAATATTTCAGGACACATACCATCTCCCTGAACAACCTGCGGACTTTTGCCTCCCGTATGCCACCAGCCTGTGGCATGTGATGCTGGAGCGGTCCACCCACGTGCGCGCTCCATGACAAGGTTCATGGTCTAGATGACCTGGAAGAGCTGGATCAGGTTTGGGTGTTCCAAGGCCATCAACCAATCCCTTTGACATAGCAAGGACTTGTTTTCCTCTGACTTCAGCACAACTTTTACCGCCACCTCTGCCCCAGTCAGGAGATGGCGGGCTAGTACCACCTTCCCTAAGCTCCCCTCCCCAATGTCCCTCAGGACATGATAATGGTCTGTGAGGGCCTTCTCATAGCAAGAGCTGGGCCCCTGCGCCACTATACTACTATTTCTTTGCTCTTTGTGCATCCCTAAGCCGGAACACCAACTAAGAATGCTAGCTAAAAAAAGAAAATAAGAAACCCAAACAAAACACCAAAAACAACAGCTAAAAAGAAAAGCACAAAACAAACAAACAAATCTCAAATCAAAAACCAACAGCAAACCACCACAATCACCAACCACCAACCACCAAGTGAGCTAACTATCTGGCAGTCGGATAGTCACCACCAAGAGGTTCTTGTACTTATGGATAAAAACCCCAGCTGTGGCCCACCCTCTTATAGGGTAGGTGTTTGAGATTCCCTCACAGTGGCTCCTTGTGAGGTCAGAGCAAGAGATGATGCAGTCATGCCTGGGCATAACCCTCAGGAGTCATCTCACTTTTGGGTCTCCAGGATCTTTTCAACTTTCCTAATAAGAATAAGAAAGGACCCGGGAAGCTTGTTTGTTTCGGGGGGTTATGGAGACTGATAGTCTTTTCATTTGGAGTCTGATGGTAATCCATAAAATCTTTGTACTTTTTCAGGTCTCATCATATCTACACCCAAAGTATTCAATTTCCCTTTCTTCCAACTCACAATGATTAGGATCCAAAGGATGGTAGCGCTTCACTCACATTGTGATGCTATAACAAAATATTCTGCTCCCTAAGATACTCTAGAGCTGGGCATTAACACCTATGGGGTTGAGAGGGAGGGAACATTCATCATTATTTCCCCACGATGTTCTCAGCAGATTTCCCATTAGAGACCCTGGAATGCAAAGGGTAGTGGGTTGATATGTTCAAAATGATGAGGGATCAAATATGGAATCTGACAATCCTAGAACCAGAAAAACTGTCCTTCCCCCTGGGGAAAGCAATGGCAGCCTTCCCAAATACTTGGGTCCTTTCCTGCAGCTGTTAGAAAGTACCTTAGACTGGGTAATTTATTAACAGTAGAAATCCACTTCCCACATTTCTGAAGACTGGCAAGTCCAAGGTCAAATCACCTGTTGCTCTATCCTCCCATGATGGGATGGGAGACCAAGGGTTGAACTCACTCAAGTCCTGTTTCTTTGTTTTTTGTTTGATGTGCTGGCCATTGAACCCCAGGCTTCAGGCATGTCAGGCAAGTGCTCTACAAGTCATACTTTTTTTTTTTTTTTTTTTTTTTTTTGAGATAGGAGCTCATTCTGTTGCTCAGGTTGTCCTTATATGTGTGATCCTTCTGCCTCAGTGTCCCAAAGAGAGAGGATTAGAGCATGGTATGGTTTGGACATGAGGTGACCCCCTCACAGGCTCCTATACTAGTGAAACCGCTGGTTACCAGTTACCATGATGAGTCCTGCTTCCTCCCATGTTAAGTTATAACACCAGAGAAGCGTAGAGTAGAAAGTAAGAAGCTTTATTAAAGGATAATAAAACAGACTTCTCCTGGGTGTAAGAGGGGACCCAAAGGCAGAAACCATGGGATGAAGAAGTCCTGTCCCTTTTACACATCTAAAGTTTTCCTTGTTCTCCTGCGTTCTTCTCCCTTATCTTGTTCATTTCCCCTCATCCTGCATAGTGACTGGGAGAAGTCTGTGGAATGGCCAAGGGGTGAGCAGGTAGGCTGGAGGGGCCTAGGTGGAGTGCTAGGCAGGAAGGGAGTAGCAGCCCAGGGGTTCTTGATTAGCATCTCCCTGCCTGCTCAGGAGTTGCTTAATTAGCCTTTTTGGGAGGGGTAGTAACAAAGGGTTTTGGAGACATGAACATTTCATTCTCCTAGGGCCTGTTTCCAATTTCCCCAACTCAAATTGAACTCTATTTTCTCAGTCTGACCCAATTAACCTAGCTACACTGACTATTATAAGGTCCTTGTTTAGCATCTGGATGGCCATCTTAAATGACAGCTGCCATTTTAAGGAAAAAGTTCCACTTTCCCACCCAAGGGTGTTTCTGAGAAAGGCTCACCACTCCCTCATACCATACCAACCCAACCCCTAACCACTCCCATTAGGACCCACCCCCCTCTGATTTCTAAGCCTGCCCCATAAAAGTCCCAGAACCCAAGCCTGTTTTACCTCTCTTTGCTGTAGAGAGATGGCCTTTATTTGTCAGCTCTGACAAACAAACTCTCCTATATATCTCTGCCTGGTCTCCATCTTTCATTTCTTGCTTACCTGTCTCGTTCCTCGCTTTCCCTTCAACTACCTGTTTTTAAATCTGACTTCACTAGTCCCGAGATATTCAGAGGTAAAATGATTGGATTGGGAGAGCTATAACCTTCAGTTCATCTGAGGTTGAATGGGCTGACTTGCTGTTTACCTAGGTAGGTGGGCCATTTCTGGTTACTATAGACATTGGGTCACTGGGGTCATGTCTTGAACGGGTTCTTCATCCATGTAACGGGTTCTTCACCCTCCTTCTGCTCTGCCTTTGTCTCTGCCTCTTTGTTGCCCGGGGGAGAGAAGATTTTCTCAGTTGGGCCTTTCCCACATGACGGACTGCCTCACCTTGGGCCCAGAGCAATAGTCAGCAATCTATGGACTGAGACCACTAAAACCTTGACCCCCATGTAAACGTTTTTCCTCCAAGATTTTCTTTTTGGGTGCCTAAGCCACAGCAATGATAAATTAAAACACAGGCCGTTGTTCCCCGTTTGATGAATATACTTGTGCGCACATGCGTGCATGCATTGCTGGGGAAGTGAACCACATCCTTAAACATGCTAGAGAAGCACTCTTAAAGTACACCTCCCATCCTGTGGTTGGTGCCTCACAGCCTGACCACACTCTTGCGGAGTTGGTCCCCACTAGATGTGGCCTGTGTGGGGGAGTCCTTTGAATTGACTTAAGGAGTTTGATTAGGTACTCAGATCTCCATGAAGACAGAAAGATCTCTGATAAAGCAAGCCTGTGACAATAATAAAAGCTAGTGCCACTTTTGTTTTCCACAAGAGAAAAGCAGAAAACCCTAACTTTATTCTATGGTATTGAGCCCACTGTGTTCACATGTAACACTGTGACATCACTGACTGAGAGGATGGGGATGGAGAGACTACAGCAGCAGTATTCTCTACACTAGTGAAGTTACCCTGCCACAGAGTCCTATCAGGGTGGTGTTCCTATCTCATGGGAAATGGAACCTCATGGAAACTACACAGAAATACCAATAGGGCATACTCAAAGTGAGAGGTAAGGGAATTCAATTGTTTCATTGCAAACATCAACTTAACAGAAGATAGTTATGTAATGACATAAGTCACACTGAATCAAACTTGCCCTTGCCTCATTATAAGGATGCAAACCACAATGAACCATAGCTCACCCTAGTTCTTCATGATGCTCTCTTTCATAATGACATCCTAACAATGCCATTTCTGACAAGAGAGACCTTATTCTTAGGTGTGGAGGTTTGAACCTGTAAGTGTGTTTGGGGGATATAATTTAATCCCTAACACTCCCTGATCCTATCTGAGATTTTTTTCAATTTTAAATTTTATAATGTAATTATTCTATGTGAATCTAGACCATCGTATATCTTTCTTGGCTATTCAGTGAAGTGCCTTGTTAGGTATATTTTTGTCTGTGCTCATGATGGGCTTTCGTCTGTCAATTTGGGGTTTCTTTGTTGGTTTTAGTCTGGCATTGTGTTTTCTGATTTGATGGTCAGGAAATACCAGCTTCATAAAATATATTGCTCAACAAAATACCATTTAAATCTTAAGCCAAAAATCTTAAAGTAACAGAGATGGTGCATAGGTAGAATTTTTCAATATGCAACATATGTTTATATGTCCATCTTATATGCCTCCACACTATGGTTGCTTCTAGAATTACTACCCTGAATCTTCCCTCAAGGAACTCAGTCCTTGAATTGAGCATGGTGAAGATACTGATAGACATAGTTTGTGGTCAGGCTTATTATGGAGGTTTTAATGGTGAAAGAAATTATTAGTTTTCCACTTACACATAGTTCCTTTCTCCAAAATAGAAATTTTTGAAAAAATTACAAAATAGTAAATATTTTTTCCTAATTATAAAAATATTACATGCTTGTTATAGAAATTAACATATTATAGTAAAGTATCAATTATTGATAGTAGTAACGTGTTGCTTCTGTTCACTTTTGGCCAGAGCTAGTCACATGGTCTTTATTTTTTTCCCTTTATTTTTATTATTTCTAATAAGTTATATATGACAGAAGAAAACTCTTCGATTCATTGTATAGATATGGAGCAGAATTTTTCACTTCTCTGGTTGTACATTAAGTAGAGTTGCACCATTCATGCAATCATATAGGTACCTAGAGTAATGATGTCTGTCAGTGACAAGGGGGTTTTGGGGGAAGTAGCACTAAGTTAAAGGGCTGTGAAGAATTATTCCCAAATCCTTTGTTGTAGTTGAGCCTCTCACACAAGGCAGCACCCACAAGTGCTGATGTGTGCATTTGAGAACATTGTTTGGAAATGATTCATTTTGTTTAGACCCAGACAAAGGATCAGAGCTGGAAGAGACCTAAAAGTCCTGTCTCCAAAATCATCCAAAACAGATGATGCTTGTCTATGCTAATTATAAAGCCTCCCAGGGGAGATTTTCCACCATCTAGCAAAACTTCAGATTAAGTGATAGCCATCATCAACATATGTACCTTTCAGTAGTTATTAAGGCAAATCTGAAAACGGTGGTATTTAATAAATTAACATTGGCAACAAACTGGACAATCTTATTTTGTTCTACTTTCCTTTACCTTAATTTTACTAGAGTCATCAATTTAAAGTAAAAATATGACTTTTTATTAGTTTTAAATTAGAGAATAGAGTATGTTTGTGCATTTCCCATTTGTCTTGCTGGCTTTGAGGTCTTGACATTATTCTCAAAAACTCAGTTTTAGTATTAGGCTCCTGGGCCAATTGCATCTGTTATTCCCTAGTCATGATCATTGTTAAGACATGGAAGACCATGAGGGAGTTAAGATGTTGCTGTCTTTGTCATCTTGAATTATTTTCTTAAAGGAGTTTGTAGGAGAGGTGGGGATGGAAAGAATTAAAAACAAATCACAGGCTCAAATCAAGAAAATCAGCAAGGTCAGAAGAGTCAGAATAAATAAATGTCTTAAAATTAGGTTGAGGGATGGTCAGGCCATGAGACTTTACAGATTGCTTTCTATAATACTAATGTCTTGTTCACATAATTTGCTTGGAGACTGATATCTTTTTCTTTAGTGCCTTATTGCCATCTTTGCTGTGTAACGTATGTTTAGAGCCTGAACTCCGGCTGACATCCAAATTTACCTTTTCTGAACTAGACTATAAAGATGAATATTGGCTCTAGAGGCCATTATATTTCTTGAGAGGGAAGGAGAATTTTGACCCATGTATTCAAGAACAATATGAAGTTGCTTTTGCTAGTGACTAAACATTGAATAATTAGGAATACCATGGTGGTCTCTCTTAAGGAAAATCCTGATTGACGTTTGTTACACTTTGAATTTCTTTGTTTAAAAGGGGTGTCTTGCCACTGTACAGTTAATACTTTTCCCCTTTCAGTCTACCAGTCAAACTGGGCATGTTCATCTATCTCCCTATGTCTGTAAATTGACACTGAACAACACAGAATGAGTCTCTGGGAATAAGTACACAAAAGAGGATTCCTCCAGCAAACCAGAGAAATGACAATCCTTTGGAACTTTAAGTGGAAAGAAGTGTATTGATAGAAACACCAGGTAAAAATATTATAGCTTCGAAAGGGTGCATGTGAACAATGAAGCAAGCACATGAGGAAGAAGTTACTCCTTGCTAAATCCCAGAGAAAACCCAAGTTTGAAGCTGGCAGATAAGTAAAGAATAGGATTAGGAAGAGTCATAGAAATGTCTGGGGCTCCCCATTGCCAATGCATGTTTAAGGGGTATAATACAACATTTGCTCTCAGGTGGACACCAATTTTATAATATAAATATTTACCTTCTCCATTAAATGAATATTAAATTTGAAAATATTTTGAGCATAATGTGTGTGAAGTCAAGGAAGTAGAGAAGAACTTAAAAGGGACACCATATTCCAAATGGTACAGGAAGAGGCAGTGTCTGTCAGAAGTATACTTTGGAGAAATATTCTACTTCCAAAATAGAAAATTATTTCTTTTGGCATTTACTTCTATGTTACTTACTATGAATAAAAGCTTGGTTTATAGCAGGATCCATCAATTTACAAGAAAATCTCAGTATTATATAAAATACATCTCTGAAAAGAAAAAGTAGAAATGTAGTTCTATTAATAAATCTGAATTATTAATTATTGATCAAAATCTATTAACCAAGAATTATTTGATACTTGGAAAATACTAACTTGAAAGGGCATAACCAAGATGTGTAAAAGAATGACAGAAATAATAAAGAATGTCATGATTTGGATATAATGTTTCCCCCAGAAACCCCTGTGTTAATGCAGGAGGTGAACTGGAGGTAATTTGGATTTTGAAGTGAATTGGATTTTGAGAGCTAAAAACCTAATCAGTCCTTCCTGGTTTGAATGCATTGAGTGGTAACAATAGGCAGGTGGGCATGGCTGGAGCAAGTGGGTCATTGGGGTCTGCCCTGGAAGGGTTCATTTTTCCTGTGACCCTCTCTGCTTCCTGACTTCCATGAATGGAGGTGCATCCTCTTCCATACCCTTCTGCCATCTTGTACTGCTTTACCTTAGGCCCAGAGCAATACTAAACCTCTGAAACTGTGAGCTAAAATAAAATTTTCCTCCTCTAAGTTGTTCTTGTTGGGTATTTTGATGAAAACAAGAAAAGTTGACTAACACACAGGGCAGAGTAGAAGATTCTAAAAATTCAATATATACCTTGAGAAATATTTAAAATAATGCAATTCCATAAGTCAAGAATAAGTCATTAAGAAATAAAAGCAATCATAGAATAAGAAGAGCTCTTAAAAATTAAAAACATGAAGCAAATATTCAAAATAATAGAGATCTCATTTTAAAAATGAATAAGCAAGTTTGGAGTGAAGTTGACAAAGTATCAGACACTCCCCCAACCCCCAGCAAAAAGGGAAAAACTAAAAAACTATTAACTAAAAAGTTAATAGGGAATCACTAAGAACCCACCTCCTAACATACATTGCAGATAGAAAGAACACAGAAATGTAATTGCAAATGAGAATAATCAAAGAAACAACTGGTCAGGGAAGTGATGGGGAGAATTAGATAATTGAGCCAAAAGATGAAGAGAACATCTTGGAGGTAACTGTGGGGGAAGTCTGCTGGAGAGGACTGACATCTGCAGATGCCCAAAGGTGGGAATAAACTTGTTTTTTAAAAGAACAGTAAGGAGGTCATTGTAACTGGAGCTGAGTAGCTAAAGGTGAAGAAATTCAGACATGAGGTAAGAGAAGTAACATAGACTAGATTTTTTTGGATGCTGTTGCCCATTGTTTACTCACCCTTAGGTGAGCGGGAAGTGACCAGAAGGTTTTGAATAGAAAGAAAAACAGGATTGGACCTAGTTTTTAAAAGCCCCATGCCAGCTGCTATTCTTGGTTAAGTATGTTTTGAATAGCTTTACTTTGTTCAGGAAGACTATTTGGTTTATAATCTAAGTCCTTGAGTATTTGAGGCTGTCTTTGAATTGTTTATTGCATTAGTAAAAATGTCTTGGCTCTAAACTTTTCCCCTGAAAACTCGAATTAGATAATATGTTAGTGTCTTTTAGTGTTTAATGTGGTAGAAAAAGAATATGAGAAAATTTTCATTTTTCTTTTTGTAGGTAAAATCTGTTTTACTTTTGGAGAAGTCTCTGATATTGTTTACCTTTGAACCCCAGACGTATCTAAGCAATGGTAATTTGCATTAATTTTATTTTGTGTATGACCCTACCCTTTTTATAGTAATATAACATTTATTTGTGTCTTACCATGTAAATATTTTATTTAATCAAAGAAGTATGTGCTCGTATCTCCATTCTATAGATAAGTGAGGCTTAAAGAAATCCAGTCCTTTGTTACAGTTGTCAACACTGAGCCCTAGATGCCTGATATGTCCCCATACTATTTCAGACTACTGAGAATGGGATGGGATGAGTCTTGTTCACACATGAAACTTGTTGGATTAAAAAGAGTAGTTCCAGAGGGAGAGAGGCCAAACTTAACCGGGGGATGGTAGTATAACTGTGGGAAAAGGGAATCCATGAGGAAAGTGGTAAGAGCAAGGCTTCACTTATGGGAACCTAGCTGTGCAGGGACTCCACTAGGGATCCTCATTCCCCAGGTGAAACCTTGACAAGGAACCTGAAGATACAGTAAGACCTAATATCATAACATTTCAGCTTTTTTCTTCATCTTGGAATAGTTTCATCTGTTGCTGCCTTCATACATTTTAGTTAATACTGTCTGACACTATTTTCTGAAATATTCTTTCCTTGGTTATAAGTGGTGCCTGTTAAGCACACAGTAGCCCAGGAACTATTGCTATTATGTTAGATATTTCTGGCTGCCTGCTGACAGGCAGTTCCCAAATCTTAATTTCCTGCTGAGTCCATTTTATTTAAGTAGTGGTCTGAGAGGCTTGATCTCCAGAAAATAATGCAATCTGCTAAATAAAAGAAGTAAGTTTTAATTAGTTTATGCTAGTCATGGTAATTTTATTCTCATCTGAAAGAAAATATTTTTTCTAGATTATTATTATTATTATTATTTTACACATGGGAGTGATCAAGTGAGTAGAGAAAATTTCTGCTGAAGGGAGATAGTTCTGGAAAAAAATATTACTTCCCAATTAAAAGATGGATGAACTTTCTCTTTTCCCTTCTTTCTGTTCTGAGTATGGACACAGTAAGCCTTGAGCTATGGCAAACACCTTTGAATCAGAAGATGAAAAGGAAATATGCAAACGTGAGAAAAAATGAGCTTGAATCCTGGCTAAAAACCCAGAACTGCCTGATCAACGCAGAGAGAGTTTTTGTTAACAAATATTTTTATGATTTAAAGCACGATCAGTCAGATAGTCTGTTAGCTTCTAAATTTTTCTTAATAAGCACACCTTTTAAGTAGTATTTGATAGGCATATGAGCATATTACGTATTACATGCATATTAAACATCTCCCTAAATCAAGGTTGATAGGACATTACTATCCTCATCAATAAGTGTATTTAGACACCCTATTTTTTTTCAATTTAGCTTTAAAGCGCAAATGTTAAATGAAAATGAAAGAGATTGTTCTAGATGCATACATTTGTCACAGATATTTATCTGGCAGGAGAGCCCACTGGAAAGTACAATCCCAACCTGATTTAAAGCAGTAGTCACAGAGTGGCTTATCTCTACATGTTTGATTCTGAAACATGCTTTCTCACTGAAAAAAAAAAAAAATCTGTCTCTTTAATTAAAGTGATTTAGAAGATTTGGGGAGTTTTGCAATGAGCAGTGGTAATGTTTTAACACCCTTGCATATAAACAGGCCAGTAGATATAAATTGTTTGTAAACAGACTGATTGTTTGTGAAGTATAAACATTTAATTTCTCAATGGAGGATGAGGCTGAAAATAGCAGATGTGGAGAAGAAAATATACACCCTGAACACACTCAAAGAGTATTCCTGGAAATGGGTGAAATAAAACTATTTTGTACACATATGTCAATTTTTGTGTCATCTTTATTTTATAATAAAGAAACTTTTCAAAAACTTCAAGAAACAAAAAGCATATTTTAAACATAAGTCCTTCAGGAATGGCCACGTCCTTTCAAGACTGCCATGTCCACTTCTAATTCTAAAACATGAGGGGAAAACAGGAAAGTTTCAAGGGTCATACACATGATTATTAATGAGCTGGGAACAAAAGTGACTAGTAAGCGCAAAGGATCTTTACTTGTTTAGTCTTGGCTAAACACTGAGAGAGGAGCCTGATCTTGAAGTATATAAAAGACGAGTATACAAAGGAGAGAAGCCAGCTGTTCCTCTTCTTCACGGGTGACCAAAAAGGCAAAAATGAGCCCAATTTGTGATTATCTTGTGGACATAGGCCTAGGCAAGGCCCAATGTTTGTGTAACATGGGGATAATATGTCACTCCTTTCCTCCAAACGATGTTCTGGTATGCCTGACCTTTCACGAAGTCTTTCAACTCTATTTCATGATTTCAAAAGAGAACCAAGTCATGTTTGAATAAGATAAAAGAAGAAGTAGGAGAAAAATACGACTTCAGAATGTTGACAGCAGTGTAAAACTTCTGATGAATCATTGGTCTTTGTTCCCTTGTAAAAAAGTTAGAACTCTAGAAATGAATAGTAATGTTTAGTGGGTAGGGATCAATTTGAAGATTAATGAAGTTTGAAGTTCTCAAAAATTATGAGATTAGACCTTTTTAAATAGTCGATTAACTTATAAGCTTCATATGCTACGGCCTACATGGAGATTTAACTGTTGGAGTATCCTCTTCTTTCCAATGAACGTGGCTGATGGACTGTCCTTAACATGTCTTAAGATCCTCTGCTAAGAACCTATGCCTACAGTGGTTTTGATGACATACTAGATGAGATGCCATCCTCATGCCACCTCTCCTGGAAGGGATGACGGTGTCCCAGACTCATGCTTTAACAACTTGCTTTCCACACTTATCAAATTTTTTTGACTTTGGGCAATAACATCCTTACTAAGGAGCTCTGCCCTCACAATTTGGGTTAAACATTTCTATGCTTCTCAAACAGTTTCAGTCCAACTATAGTTCAGGATAAGGGTTGGACCTAACATAACTTGACTTCTCAAGCAGTCAAAACTGGACAGAAGAAAGACATGCTCACAGGAATGCTGGCAGATTTACACCCAGTTCAGGCCAAGAACAGTCTTTCTCACATTATTTCAATGTGTCCAGTTCAATCCAGGTCAAAAACCAGATATGTGAAACATTTGCCAATGTTTCTGGACCTTCAGAAATCAGCAGACGCTTGGGTGGCTGAGAATGTATTTATTTAAGTCTCCTTAAGAACCATTTACTCTGCCAGACTGGTAGAGGTTTTGGAAGCTGGTGTGCCCACAGAGAATGACTCTGTGATATAATGGTCTAAATTCTTTTTTCCTCCGTGTATTTCCATCTCTTGTTTTATTTTCTGGAACTTAGAAATTCCATTATATCATTAGTCTTGAAAATTTATATCAAGTATTTGATGTAAATTAGTCAAAGCCAAATATAAACATTTAGTTTTTGATTCAATAAACACACTAGTGGAAAGTTATATGTACTTATAACAATAAGAAACTTCTTTTGGTGGTGTTTGGTCCTTGACTTTCAAAAATAATAAACACAGATAAAAGATGTTATGAATATTGTGGTTTCAATTGGTAATTAGTACTTCCTTCTCTTAGATTTATGAGATTTGGGCAAAATTTACATAGAATAAAAATTTAAGAATTATTACAGAAAAATAAACTCTTAGGCAAATTGATGTAACAAATGACAATATACTTTGTTCTAAATACATAGCCAGGCTCAGATTATATGAAGATTATATAGAAAATATGAAGACTATAAATCAGTGGTTCTAAGAATGAATTCTAAGTTTCATAAGATGTAATTTGCCATTTCCTTCATGTTTGTACAACTCCCTTCTTTGAAATGAAGAGAAGTGTTTTTAGTAATAAATGTTTATATATAAATAGTATATTTTCATATACACAAACTATGTGCGATAATTTTCTTCAAGTGTTACAAATAACAAAAATCGGCTCAATTAGGTTAAAGGATAATTGTAATTTACTTGAAATGTACTTAGGTATTTTAAAGAATTTAAGCAAAAGTCGAATAAGTAAGAAGAAATCTAGGGAAATCTGGGGATATGGGTAGTGGCGATTTCAGCTAAGGGATCTGACCAGTGGTAATTGAAAGACCTTCTTCGAATGCTCCACAAATAACGTGACTCTGTTCTCTCTAGAACTCTTCCCTCAAAATCCTGACCAAAGTGTCTCAGGTATGAGGAATATGAATTTGGTACTTGTTCTATAGTTTAACTACATATATTACATTTGCAAAAGTGTCAAGGCCAATAAGTATCAGAAATAAAAGAGCAAACCAAGATGTGACTATAGCAATATTTTTAATATTCAGGGTAAACCACATACAAAGAAATAAAAAAAAATATTTATTATGTGGATTGATGGATGTCTCATTCAAATTGATTTCCACATTCTTAAGAAAGAAAAGGTATCATTTTGTAGATTCCTTTACTGTTGATTGGAGAATGCCATGTGTTTTTGAGGAATGGCAAATAGTTTATTCATTAGATCAACAACATTTTAAAATCACTGAACTAGTTTATTTTCCATTAAAGTTCTATTTCTTGTAACAGATTTTAGAGACAAAAATGTTAAAGGTAGAAATACATTGAATAAGTACATCAATTGGTAGCATCTCTTAAAAATAGATCCCAATTTTTATTATTCTCATTTCTCTCCTTTATTTCTTTTCTCTTTTCTTTTCCAATTCCTTTGAAAGAGAAGGTAAACTTTTAGTTAGCCTTTTTAATCAAAAGAAACTCACAATATGCTATTACAATAAAGTTCCAGTTAATATGGACTAGTTTTCCAATATTTCTTCTTGTGGCAATACACTCCATGGTCAACGTATTATTTGGTAGTAAACAGAATACTTACAAGGACAGTAGTTAATATGACTTGTAAAGAACCCACATTTTCTTTTTCTTAACATTTAGATATAGAAAATAGTTGTCTTCCTCATAAAATACATCACTTGACAATATCATGCACAGTTGAAATTATATTTTAAGTAACTTTTATATGTTAGTATCACTAGTCTTCTCTTTTTACAAATACATTCAACTTTTCTTTATTATACAACTCAATGTTGAAATAATCTAGTGCAATAGAAAGTGAGCCATATAAACATTAGTTTACACATGTAACAATAAATTTTAGAAATTTCCAAATATCTCAAGTTTTATTTTCTACCACATTCTATTTTAAATAGTAAGGTTAATAACTTAAAACTAACCAAGAATATGTTGTGACAAAAATAGCTAACTGTGATAATAACTGGCAAAGGAGTCTAATTACACTTCATATCTTGAATTTACAGTATTGTAAGGCAATTATATTAATCCTTTGATGTCTTACATCACAAAACTATTATCTTATTTCCCTAGGAGACAGAAAGGGGAAAGAATGTATTTCTAAGCCTATTTATCTTACTGGTAAAAGTTAATAAAAAATTCTTTCCTAACTCTAGAACATTATTTCATTTTCCTTTGGAGGAGTTAGGGCTGGGGCAGGCAGTGGGCAAGTTCACTGGCAGTGCTGTCTGATTTCATCATGGCTTTAATTTAATTCACATATGTCTGACAAATTTAAAAAGTAGCTATTTTAAGCAAGACTAAAGGACTGTTTGTTAGTAATCCCTGAGGATTTAACCATCTCCAGTTGAGTTATCAGAGACTATATTTCCTTTCCCTTCTTCTTTCCTCCTTTTCGTTGCTCAGATCTCTTATGTTGTTCCAAATGCATTGACTAGAAAACCTCCTCAGGTCACATTTAGAAGACATGAATGATTTTGAACTTTATTTTTAGGAAGGGTGGTATGATAATGGATTTGGTTGACTGCAAAAATTAAAATTGGCCACCAAGGCTTTTCAGATAAATAGACCAATCATGAATTTTTACAGTCATCCCAAACCTCAATCCATCTTCAATAGTGATTGAAATTTCTTCTAAAATTAATTTGTTAAATTTAATTATCTCCATATTATATTGACTTTGTTATTCAGGGTGCTTATTTGTTCATGTAAATGGCCTTTTTCAAAGGAGGTCATGATCCTTAGCTTGCTAGCAGGTTTTGACAGACTGATATTGGCTCTCTGTTTTCATATTACTTCATTTATTGTATTATTAAATCAATACCAACTTTAGAAGCCAAGAAGATGTTTTATATTGCAATATGGTTGCTCCCTGGAGCTCATTAGCTCATTTTCCTTCAGTTAACTCTATGTGTACTCCACCCCTCTCCTAACTTAGTTCTGATTCTGTAGTCCTGCTTTATATGCAGGCAGAATTCACAGTTTATTCTTGAATTTTTATTGATTGTTAATATTGAAGACAACCTTACTGATTATCTCTTATACATCATCTAACCTAGAGCTTTGCTTTTTTAAAAAAAAAAAAAAAAACAGGGTTGTCTCCATAAGGAAGCAGACAATTTTTGAGGCAAAGTCATATTGCCATTTAAGTCTATAGGTCAATGTATACTTGCTGATTAACTCTGGAAAATTCTTGGATTTATGGAAAAGTTAAGTCTACCCTTTCAATGACATATTCCGCATCTGATTATACTTTAGGGCTTTCAGAGATTGTTAAAATGAAAAGGGGATTTTTTTTTCTTTCTCTTTGAGTTACAGAGCTACTCCATTATGATGCCAGAAATGGATTTTTCTGACTCCTACTCATTCTTTCATCACCAACAAAGTACAGAGATATTGAAGTTACTTACTAATATATAGTTATACAGTGGCATAAATTCAGGTTCAAGAATAAAATCAAATGAATATCCCTTAGACTTATTGAATTGAACTTTCTATGCAACTTACAACGCACAACTTTACTGCTAGTAGCTTTAATTTAGATCAAGTTTTTTTAAAGCAAGTAAAGAAATGCATGCTGCCCCTATTTTAATATCCATTCCTACTTTCTCTGGCTTTCAGTATTAATTTTCTAGTGAAAATGATTAATGTGGAGAACTTACTTCAATGAAACATCCACATCTTCAACATAAACAAAGTTACTATCTTCATAATGCATTGACCATTAGAAAATATAGCCTTGCTGGACATGGTAGCATTTCTTTAATTCCAGCACCTTGGGAAGTAGAGGCAGAGGGATTACAAATTGGAGACAAGGCTGGGCAACACGTTAAGACCCTCCGCAACTTAGTGAGACCCTGTTTCTAAATAAAAAATATAAAGGGGGAGGGGATATAGTTAGTGGTAAAGCATCCCTGGGTTTAATCCCAAGTACCTACACAGACACATGCATACACACACACACACACACACACACACACACACACAAGATAACCTCAACTAATCTACATGTTGCCTAGGTCCACATAGCATTCATGTAACTTATTTATGCATGTGGGAGCAATGGCTAGAGAACTCAATTCCAGGTCTATAATTTATTTTAGATAACATTCTGTGTTGAGCAATAAGAATGCTTTCACTGACTTTTTACAGGAAATCTGTTCTCCCTGAATTTAACATGTTTAAAATGTTCAAAACTTAATTTTTTAAAACAAGGAGGAAAAGAAGAGGATTACTTGTAATCAAGTGGAGATTCTCGAGGATACTACTCACTTGGTTACAAAAGTTTTATTTGCTTTTCTAGCCAAATTAGTACTTTGCTCTCGTTCCCATGTTTCTCTATCTAAAAGGGAGGCTGCATATGCTAAGCTGTCAGCTTTTCCAGCAACACTCACAAATATTTTCCTTATGCTGCAAACTAAACTCTTGACTCAGAGTCTTACCCAGTAGACATTATTCATTTTGAAACAACACAGCTGTAATTCAGATTTTCATGTCTGATACCTTTCCTCCATTAGTTAATTTGCAAAAGTAAGCCAAAACATTAAGAGAAGTGCATTTAATAAATTTAATCAAGATAACAAAAGAGAAGCTGTCAATATAACCAACTTTCAGAAGCTGAAAGTAGAGGTGTTTCTATTATTATTGTGGTAAGCATAAATTTTGGAATATACATGAAATATGGGATAATTATTCTTAAAATGCTGGTGACTCAATTGATTTATTCACCATTTTGAAAAAAAATGTGTATACAAATAACAATTAATTTTCAACTTGTTTCTTTACCTTTCAATGTTAAAGAGCTATGTCTTATGATGGAAGTTCATGAAGAAGTTCATGTAGATGATAACATCATTGCAATAGTACCAGGATGTGGCACTATATTCAGTCCATAATAAGGATGAAAGTTATGAAAATATCATAGATCCAGCTATAGGAGATGGGATCAAGTTAGTTGAAAAATTTTGGCCCCAGAGAGTAGAGTTAAGAGGGTTGACTTCATTAGCAATCATCATCAAAGAGTTTCAGAAGGTGATACTGAGGATCCTGAGGCAAATAAATCATTGTAACTAGGATTCCTGCAGAAAATAATCATAGATTTGTACGTCACCTTTATAGGTCAGATACTTGTATCAAGAAGAGCAGGAACAGGAATGGAAAAGGGGAGTTGGAAAAGCATGACAATATTTTTCTCAGGCTTTCTAGACATGTTCTCTGATATAGGAAGGGAAAATATTACTTTGTTAAGTGGGGGACCAAGGTCAGAGTGTGTTTTCAACACTACAAAAGAAAAGTATGAGAGCCAGACTAACAGTGACTTCATGCTTCTGTAGGTTTTCAAAGGAGCTTTAAATTGGGTCAGAATTGATTCCAGCAAAAACATGTAAAATTGTGGAAAGGACACATGGAAAACAAGAAAATGAAGCAGGGAGACATAACAGCACAATGGAAAGGGTAGAAAAAAAGTCCTCCTGCATCTGACAATGATGGGATAAGTTGTTTAGATCAGTCATCCTCTGAAAGCCATTAAATATTTATCTAAAAGATTTAAAAATAAAATCTTCTCTTAAAAATACCAAGAAATAAACAGATTGTAAAAAATGACCAATAACAAGCAAATGGCATTCTTGAAACCAAGGAGGCAAGTAAGCATAGACGGTGCCTTTGACCTATATGTTTTTCTTAATAGAGGCAAATTGTTAAGGATGTTCTTATCATGAGGGAGACAGAATTTGAAGGTGAGGTCACACAGAGGTACAGAGGTTAACAGTAGACCTCGAATTATCTGTTTCTGTGGACATAAACCACAAAAGAACTAGGCATCACCAGGAATTATGAAACAAGTTTCTAAACCTTGAATGGCCCAAGGAATTTAAAACTTAGGCAAAGTTTTAAATTGGATAGGTGGTGCCTGCAGTTATCTGTCTGAAGAAAACATAAATTTCATTTGAAAAAAGGAAACTTTCCCAAAGGCTTGAAAATTTAAAATGTAATTAACAATAAAAGATAATGTCATATTTTATGCATTCAAATATAATTGAGTATTTCCTAGGCTATTATTAATTGACTAATTTCATAAAGAAAATGAATGCAAAGTAGCAGAAAGAAGATAATAAAGAAAACAACTTTAAAGTCCTTAGGATATGAGATTATTGGACAAAGATGGAAAAAAACAGTATCCTGATAAAACTCAAGGAAAATAAAAGGCAAATTTGAATAGATCTACAGGAAAGAGTCTTTCAAGATGACATAACTGTATTTGAAAGAGAATCAAATTGAATTTATATTGGAAATTTTTAATAGATATTTTATCTGGAATATAGATTAGAAGAAATGATATAAAAATACAGAATGGAATGATCAGAAGATGAAAGATTTTAATATGTGACTAATAGCGTCAACCTTCAAAAGGCTTAACATATGTGCAATTTCAGGGGAGAGAGAGAGAGAGCAGGAGATAGAAGAGGGGCACATAAATGCAAAAGAAAAAGAGATGTCTCAGAATTTTCTAAAGTCAATAAACAACACTACATTACTCAGAAATTTGCACTAATAATTTTCTATAGTTAACCCCATATTTCAGTAGCTAACAATACAATTAATTCATTCTTTTGCTAACAATTTTCCATAGTGATTAAGGATAAAGTTCAATATTGATCTATATAATTCTCACTTTGGGACTAGCAGCTAATTTGAACATGCTCTTCTCATGGGATTGGGAATAGCACAAGAGGGACAAGTGAAAACATCTGATACTTCATAAGAACTTGGCAAAAGACTGACACACTTTCACATCCCCCAATTCCACTGAGGAAAGCCCAGAATATAGACAAGATCATCAGTGCAGTAGAGAGAAACTCTGTCCATTGTAGTCAGTGGTATGTTCCAGTAGGAGAGGAATTGTAAATAGAAATGAATAATACCACAGATATCCACCTGCAACTTCATGAAGTTCAATAAATTCCTGAAAAATAAATAAACTATAAAAAAGTCAAAGAAGATCTAAGGGCAACTGAGGAAGACACATTTCCTTCAAAGTACCCATGTTTAGACACTCAGCTGATTCTCCCACACCATCAGCAACAGCAACAATGATAATTACATTCAGTATGAGTGAACTAAAAGTATTAAGGTTAAAGACAAAGATAGTCTAGATGAAAAAACAAATTCTAACTATAAACTACCTAAAACACATAGAGCTATAATAGATGGTACTGAAAGACTGAAATTCAGAAAAAAGAAAATATAAAAACAGTAAGTAAAGGATATTCATGTGGCCTAACAGCTCTCTTCTTAAGATAGATTTTCATTAAAGATGATGAACACATTGACCAGCCAGGAAAGACTAGTTCTCACTTTAAACTTTCTTAGTTCTATGTTCTCTCCTTCTTTACAGATCTTCCCCTTTTGTAATAGTTATCAGGGACATTCTCCATGTACATTTACCGTTCAATATCTATTTCACAATAATAAAATTCTCTTTTTCTTGAAATATGAAGGCAAAAGTATCTCATTTTACAAATGAAAAAAATGTTTTTGTTATATCCATGTGTTTCTACAGACCAATAACTACTACTACTAGAATATAGTAATGTATCTCGTATTTTTACACTTTCAAATGCAACTGAATATTTACCAAGCCTTTATTAATTGACAGACTTCCCTATATTCTGTACATCCTGTTCACTTTGAAATGTCTAGAAGGAAAACAAATATGTATGTCATCTTATCCTTTTCCTTTAGTTGGACAAACCAAAATCATTTCTACTGAGAACATTTCAAAGACACTAATCCTAGATTTTAGGAATATGTTAACAAGTACAAATATTAATGGAAAATAAATCTGGAGAGATTATATTGGATTGCACCAGCTGACACATTTACAGAACTTATGGCCATTTTTTCAGTGAAGGTCTAATGTTTTTTTGTTCTGGATTGTTAAAAATATGTCATGTTGAGCATGTGCAAAATCACAATGTTTGAAAAGTTTCTACTATGATGGGAAGAGAAATGGGCATGGAAGAAGAAGACTTGGATTTCAAGCCTCATTTCACCTGGTAATATGATGTGACCTTGGTCTTTGGGGGTTTTCCTGGCAAAGCAGAGATAGTAAAACACTTTGAGGTTGGCATGGAGGTCCAATGGAACATCACATGTGATTCAAATCTTGGTGCATTTAAAATAAAAAGAAATGCTAATGGGTATCATCCATCTGTTCCCTGTACTTAAGTATTTTCTGTATTTTGGTCATCTCCATGCCTGAATGTCCTATGCTTTGAATGGATGCTCTGATTTCAATATTTCATCTGTATTCACGTTTCCTAGAAATGTTCAGACAACACATCTCCCTTTTCTACTTCTAACAAAATATTTCCACACATTATGCCTTCCAAGTTTTATTTTGAACTAACTACCAAATACCCAATAATCAGCATATGCTAGATTGCTAATAGTTACCAATTGCACTCTTCTTGCTAAGTCTTTTGATAAACAAAGAGTTTTAGATGACTTGCAATCCAAAACATATGTAAGTGCTTGAGGACAGCAATGATGATGGAGAGACCTGACCTGGTTTACTTGCCCAAGTTGCATCGTCTTTTCAAATAATGGATCATCCTTGCAAAAAGAATTCTAGCAAGGGATGGGAAACAAAACAAACGATGCATAATAGGTTGATTGTAAAACTATCCCCATGACACTCAGATGGGAAAAATATGGTTTCCACATTTCCTAAAGCTGCTATGCTCTCCCTTACCATTTTTATCCATTGAGTAGTTGCAGGGTAGAATTCATTGGGAATAATGAATTCTAGATCAATTTAGTTTAAAGCTTAAGTGTAATAATAACGTGAAAGGTCTCCTTAAATTTAATTCAACTACATTGGAGTAATACCACAGAACTTCCAGGTCTCTCCCCTTCCCTCCTTGCATTTCTCAAACTTAACTTGAGGTATGGGGAAGAAACATTCATGACTTCATGAGTTTGTGGTGAAGGGAAAAATGTATCCTTTATCTTCATGCTGGTGGCTGGGTATGTCCTGGGGTCTTCCTTTGGGGTAGGGATGCCCATCCCTGCCCCAGGACATTCTGCTGGGGATTGATGATGCCCACCTGATTAAGTTGTAGCCTGTTTGTTGTTGGTTTTCTCGGACCTGGGATTTCCTTTTTAGCTGATTCATCCTCCCCTCTACTCTTGCTAGTGCTGTACCCCTCCTCTTTCATGCCAGGCTCCATGACAGCTCTACTCACTCTAAATTTGTATACATGGCTCTTATAAAACGGGGCTATTGCTTTCTTCTGTTTGTCTATGCCATGTCTCTATCATAGATATACTGGCAAAGGACTCTTTGTTGGCATGAAATTACCTTGCAGATCAGTTACTTCTCCAGAAATCTCATTCTTTTGGTATTTCCCTTAATTTATCTAACACATTCATAACATTCCAGGCCAATGTCCAGAGAGAAAAGGCGTGGAGCCACATAACTCACTCACCAGTTCTCCATCCACATGCTCTCTACCCCCTCTGCTATAAATCCTAAGGTGGGAAATGGTTGGCTGTGCTTCCATGGTTTTCTCTAATTCTCTGAATTGATATCTCCTCTATTTCCCAAAAACAAATATGTCAGATGGTGATACCAGGGAATGAGAAATTCCCTTTCAGTAAAGTAATGTAAATTGGTGATTATTTACAAAATACTACTCTTGTTACACAAAGAAGACAAGTAAAAGACATCTTGGTTTAATCCAGCCAATGTGCCTCGTAAGTGTTTCTTGGGCCCTCCTTTCTGTGACACCACTTTCCTGTTCTTCTATAGCCACTCCTTCCCAGGCTTTTATGAGATCTTCTACCAGTCCATTAAATACTGGTGTCCCCTGGTTTTGTTCTTAGCTGTCTTCTATTCTCAATCTTTATTCTCTCCCTAGAGAGTCTTCACTACTTTCATGGTTTCAAATAGAATGTAGACTTATGGTTTCCTGGGATAACAGGTGAGTTTTATTTTTCTATCCATATTTTGCTAATGTAGTTCCTATAGGTAATGGACACTCAGTGAATAATTGTGAGTGAAATAATTGTATGTTCCTCAAAGTTGAGTAATCTCTGAGATTGTTCTGTTTGCTTCTAGCATACATGGAAATTAAATGCAGACAAAATTCAAACCACACATATATTCAGCGGTTATAGGGAAAATTTTTCCTCCCAATATAGAGAATTTCCATATAATAACAGGGTTTTTAGTAGAAAAATTAAACTTGTCATTATAGAATTTTGGGTTTGACTCATTGCCCTTAATTTGGTAAAACTGCATTAGTCCCAAACAAAGATAGACCACATATGATTCTAAGACATGCATAGAAAAATGAATCCATTCATGCTACATTTTATCTTCTTACCTGAAGGAGAAAGAATAGCAAGGAATCAAATTCTAAAAGTAATTTATTTTTCGTTATCAGGCTCTTTAAAGGTAAAAACTATTTGGAAACTCAGTTTCAAAGAATAAAATAACAGAAAACAATCACCCTGGCAATAATACAACAGTAAAAATCTTTTTTTTTTCAAAAAGCAAACTACAACAGTTGCTTTGAAAGTAAATTTGGATTCTAACTACATATCAGAGACTCTTTCATCATAAAGTGCATGTTTAGAAATAGCTCTTTAGACCCTACTGCTTGCTCTTTAAATAGGGAAGGAATGGACTAGTTAAATAATCTTTAAAAACTTAAAATACAAATTTATTAGTTTCCAAGAAATGTCTTTGAAATTAAATAGAAATCATGTTCTCCTTTTGCATGGAAAATAAATAAAACACCATTAACTAATTAATTAAAAGATTGAAGTACTCATAAGTATTTGTTTTTTAATGTAACAGGTTGTTAATTTTCTTAGTTGTAAAACAGAAATTAAAGAGTTTAAGTAATAGCAGCACAGAAAAAAAGCTACATATGTGCCTACAGCTGTTGTTTGAGTCTTATTTTAGTTTGTTTTCACTTTAGTTCTCATGTATAACACATATGAATAAGGTTATACTATGCACTGCATATAAAGAGCAAACAGTCAAGAAAATGAGCATACTGAATCCAATAAAGTGCTTAATAAAATGCTTAAAAATATTTGTATGCTTTCTTTTTTTCTTTTCTTTTATTTTTGGTACTGGGGATTTAACCCAGAGGTACATAACCACTGAGCCATACCCCCTTCTCTTTTTATTTTATTTTTTAAAATTTTGAGACAAGGTCTTGCTGAGTTGCTTAGGACATCCTCCTGCCTTTAGCCTCCTGAGCCTCTAGGATTACAAATGCGTGCCACCACACTAGCTTATATGCTTTCTTTTTCAAAGTCATCTTCTGTTTTCCAGAGGTGTTTCATAATGAAAGGAGAAACCATCTTCATAATAAAGAGAATACCTCCCATACTTGCAAATATGGAATCAAATATATGATACCAAATTGTACAGATATCTTCCCTCCAAAAGTCTCTTGAATTAACTGACAAAATTATAAACACAGAAAAAGAGATAGTCACCTATAAGTGAACACAGTCATGTGAATAAAGTCATTTCCTTATTTACTTTTTTAGTTATTTTTCATCTGTCAAAAAATAGCATTAAACTGATTTTTAATCTTTTTACTTAGAGACTCAATAAATACATTTTATAATATTTAAAATGATGGAATAAATGAAACCGAAATTTTATCTTTATCTTTTATTGGTATAAAACAAATAATCTGTAATAATCAAATTAATGGGAAAATTTTCACGATATAGTTCCAAAATTTTCAATTACATTTTCTTCAGACAAGTTTCAACTCTAAAATATAGAACTCCTTGGGGCTGGGGTTATAGCTCAGTATAAAGTGCTTGCCAGGCACATGTGAGGCCATGAGTTCGATCCTCAGCACCACATAAAGATAAACAAATAAAACAAAGGTGGTATCATACCCATCTATAACTAAAAATATATATTAAAAATATATATACATATATAGGAACTCCTTTTAAAGAAACATAGATTCTATGCAGACCTATATCAGCATTTGCCATATTAACATTTCACATATTTTCAACTTTTTATGATAAAATATTTGCCACCAAGAAACATGTAAAAGTGGAATATTGATATACTTGAAGCTAACTTTTATATTTTTAATAATGAAAAGATGATTTTATGGCGTGTTCTTCTTGTGTATGTTTGTATCTGCATAAGAATAGAAGAGAACGACAATGAAAGACAGACATCTTTAGCTTTCTGCATTTTATGAAGTGGTGCATTCTGTTTGTAAAGCTACATCTAACAAAAAGTTTTCTTTTTTCACTTGATTTGAGGATTTGTTTGTTTACCTTTTCTCAAGCAGCTTCTACAAACACAAAATTGTAATGAACTAACATATTATGGGACCAGCCTTTGTTTACCGCCCCCGCAATTCGACCACCCACAAGTTGAGTCAGAGTTGTACTTTATATTTTCATATAACCAGAACCATATGGAGGGAAATATATTTCCTTAGGCCTCTTTAAAATCATGAAATTAAGCCTTGGATTCTATCTCCAACAAGCAACAGATAATTTCGCCTTGTGAATACATCTAACTTATTAGTCACATTCCAGGGAATATTGTCACAGCTGACCTGAAAAAATGTAGCCCTAGAAGACACAATCAGAGTTTAAGGCTGAAAATAACAACAACAATAACAACAACAACAAAATCAATTAAAATCAAGAACCTTACAAAAAAGGAAATTGATACTTGAAGACTAAGCTTTTACCCATGGTTATTATAAAAAACAAAATGAGACTCCTTAGCTTGGCTTCTTTGCCAGAGTTACTGCAATTAACTACTTCATCCCTACTGAATCAGTCACTAAAACTTTTAATCCAGAAAATTTGCTGATTTGTACAATTGTATATTTCCATTGCAATCCAGCAGTGGCATGTGTCAAGTAATGTCATGACGACATTAAATATAAATAGCTAACACTAATACACATTTTAAATTATTTTTGCATTTTTTATCTTTCTCTGGCCCATTTTCCTCTGAAGGAACCAGGATTCTTGCAAGCCACTTCCGCCTTGAGCACAGATCCTCCTCTTCCTGTCTGAAAGGGCTTCTGGCATGCTGCCTTATCCTGGCAAAGCAACTTCATGCTGATCATTGTGTTAGGAGAAACACTGTTCCTCCAGGTTTCACAAGAGTTTCTTAATTATTAATTGAAACCTGAATCTTTTGGACACAAATATACATTTCATTTATAATATTTGGGAATAAAAATTGTAAGTTTTTATGCCTAATACAATATGAAAAATCCTCAAAAGGTAATGGCACTGAGAATTCTCTGAAGTTTAAAGATGCAACACTTTGAAGTTTGATTCTGTATGAGCAGACTAGTCTCAAGTGTCTATAGACTACTCCAGGCCATGTATGTAAAATTTCTTATTCCAAGAGAAAAACTATTGTTTTTTTGTTTTTTTTTTTAATCCCTTAAGTGTAATTGATTAACAGATTTGAGGTCACACAGAGAATATTTCAAGTGTCTCAGGAGAGAGAAGATTTTAGTCACAATGGCTTAACTAGTTCATTCACCAGAAAGATCTGTGAATTTCACAACAAGGTGACTTTTTGAGGAATAACATTGCAGGCCATTTTAAACCCTGACCTTTCACTACGTACGAAATCAACATCCGCCCATCATTCCCTCCAGCCCCTCTCCTTTTTGTCTAAAGTCTACAAAATACACTTCTCTGCTGATATTCTCAGACTTCCCAGGCCTACTCTTTCTTGTTTTACAGCCTATCTGGCAAAACCCAACTTTTATTATATTCAAATATCTACTTTATCTGCTGCTTCTCTCAAGTGGCTAAATATGGCTGAAAAATGCACCTTGGATATATTCTCGGCTACTCCTTTCCTTTCCAAAAATCAGTCTCAATCATCACATTCTTTTCCACCCAGCAAAGTCAAACGTCTTGGGAGTAATAATGCTAACTCAGAACTTTCTTTCTTTTCTTACCTATAACATTATGTGGAAGGGATGGTGTACCAATGATGTTACCTAATGGGGTTTCAAGCATTCAATCAATATACTTTTTTTTTTTAATATACTTTCACTTAACATTTCTCAATAGACCAAGTCACACTAATTATTCTATCCCATACCATTATTGTTTGTTTGGATCACATCAAATATTATTTTAGCTGAGACAAATTAGATATAAAAGGAATTCACTGTTGACAAAGATGTTCCACCAGTACTATGTCTGTGGGTATGTAAAAGAAGCCTTCTATCCATATTCAAATCCAACATCCATCTCTTTCTTCATGCTCATCTCCATCCAGTCTGAAGTCCATGAAACACCCTTCTCTGCTGATATTCTCAAATGTCCCTGTCCTACTGTCTCTTGGTTTTACAGTCTATCTGGCAAAACCCAATTTAATTATATTCAGATATCTACTTTATCTGATTCTTTTTCCCATGTGTTGAAATATGGCTGAAGAATTCACATAATAAGATAGCCTAAATTGTCAAATTTAGAGTCCCCCCTTAGAAGACCTCTGAGCATTGCCAGACAATCCTATCACTTCTCTGGGCACTTCATTATTGTCTTTCTCCAACCCCCTCAACTTCCCTCACACCTTCAAATTTCCCTCATCTTCATTCTGAACTGAAAATCTTACTTCTATCTTAGAAAGATGATAATAGTAGTAATAAAAACATACATAATGTTTACAGAACACCAGACACCAATCTTAAGACTTGACAAAAATTAACTGCTGTCGGTAAACAGATGCTCTTTTTATCACTACTCTATGGATGAGGCAACCGAGGTTCCAAGAGTTTAGATATCTTGCCCATAATCACATAGCTGTCAGATTCTCATTTGGGCAGTCAGAATTTTGAGTCTGTGTCTTTGACCACTCACATATTGCCTCCTCCTGATATCAAGGTGACAAGCCTCCTACAACTCACCTATGTAATGAAGAAGGTCTCCTCTGGAGCTCATATCTCCATCACAAGCAATTTGGGTTTTATGTTCTTATCTTCAGTGACTCCACATGATTTGGTAACTCTTCTTTTTTACCCAGATTCACTCTCCCCTCTTCTCATTCACTGAATTCCATTCTGTTTGCCCATCTACACTTAGATGTTTCTTGGAGAAGGTGTTTGTTCTTCCTAATCTATATTTCCTTACCTCTTACTCTCTATTCAACATGATATTCAATCTTGACTCTTCATTTATGCATCTTTCTCCAAGCTCACAAATGAACCTCCATGACACTAAATCCAATGCTTATTTTTCATTCCTCACTTCCCCAGAACTTTCACCAGTCCTCCCCTCTGTTGGCCACTGACTCTTCTTTGGAACACTCCATTCTCTTGGCCATGATCCACCCTTATCAGTGTGAGCAAGCATCATCTCCTTTGGTAAGGGCTCAAATGAAACATACAGTCAAAAACAACCTCTTTTCCTCAGTCTTCTGGAGCCAGGATATACACATTTTCCTGCTGACATCAGAAATCTAGATTTTTGGGCCTGTGAACTCTGGGACTTATACCACCAGCTCCTAGTTTCTCAAGCCCTTAGGCTCAAACTCGGAATATCATCAGCCCCTTGGCTCTGAATCCTATAGAAGCATACTGAATTATACTGCAGCGTTTTTTGGTTATCCAGCTTGGAGTTTGCATATAATGGGACTTCTCAGCCCTCATAACTGTGTGATCTGATTCCCATAATGAATTGCCACTTCTCTCTATCAATAAATCAATCTCTATCAATATATCTATCATATATCTATACTCTATTGGTTCTCACTCTCTAGAGAACCTTGACTAACACAATGAGTTTCTCTATACCTCAGATCCTTTTTTTTGAATTGAAGTAACATACATTGCATGAAATGCAATGTATCCCTACATGAAAGCGGTAACTACCTGATTTGTCCATTTTATCCATGGTGCCCAGCATTATGTCTGACACATAGTAGGAGAACAATAAATACCTGCTTGATTAAAGAAAAAAAGGATCTGTTTAAACTTTATCATCTTTCACTATATTTTGTGAGGGCAGGGCATCAATATTCATCTAGCTCAATAGTCAAGCAAACTTTATTTTCATTTCTGTTTCCTTAGTCTTTCAATGTTGACAATTAAATTTGTTTACTGGGGGCTGTCATAACAAAATACTGCAGACTGGGTGATTTTGAGGCTAGATACTGAAGCTTTTTTTCTGGGTTTGTAGATGGTCCTGTCTCACCGTGCCCTCCTATGGTCTCAACTCTGTGCTCACAAAATCCTAGTGTCTCTTTGTATGTTCAAAATTCCTTTATGTTAGGGACCACCATGACAGGCTGATTTTAACTTAATTATATCTTAAAGGCTGGTCTCCAGATTGAGTCATATTCTTAGGTATTGGGTTTCAACATGAATTTGGGGCACACTAATCAGTTCATAATAATCTATCATCACAGTCACATGATTTTTTTCCTAAACATTTTATTCCACCCCTTACTAATATAAGATACCATTATCTTTTACCCAGGGTTAGCAGTTTCTAAGATTTCCTAAGGATCTCTGATTATTCATCTGCTCACATGATCTCCTACCTGTGGGCTGGGGGATATTAACTTAGTGAAGAGAAATTCAAAAATTGATAGAATGTCACTTTTGGAATCCGTTTACAAAAAAATACTTGGGTTTCTCTCTTGCTGTCAGTCTCTTGCTTTGATGAAAGTCAGTTGCTGAGTTGGCCTACAGTGAGGACCCTGAGGTAAGGAGCTGAGCAAGACATAAGGCCAACAGCCACAAGAAAACTGAGGACCTCATCTGAGAATGCATGAAGGACTCATCCTACTAACAACCACTTGAGTGAACTGGGGAGTGACCCCCTCTCCAGTGGAGCCTTGAAATGAATACAGCCCTGGAGGACACCTTGACTACAACTCAGAGAGAATGAGAGCCAGAGAACCCAACTAAGCTGTGAGCAGAAACCTGCTAATGGAATCTGTGATATAATGAATATTTGTTGTTTGAAGTCATCACATTTTAGGGTCTTGGAATCCGAGCATAAATAACTAATATATCTAGTTTCTGCAGTCATCTACTAGCTTGACTCCCTGTGTCCATCTGGCTTCCTTCACATCGCTTCCTCTGGCAGTCAAAGGGATCTTTTTATAACACAGATCAGTCTGTTTTCCACTTAAACCATTCCATAGCTTCCCATTTATTTCAGACCAACTGCTTGACATGGCAAACAAAGCTCTGTATAGTGTGGCTCCTCCCACGTCTCAGCCTCATCTCACCCTCAGTTCTCTCTCTGTCTACTCACAGTGAAATTCTTTTGTCCCTTGGTAACTTTTATGCTGCATCCTTCTTCAGGCCCTTCATGCCTGCTGTTTGCTCTGCTTAACACGCTCATCTGTCTTTTGTTCACTTAGTTATAACCCATTCCTTCTTTAGATTTCAAACCCTCATTTTCTCAAGGAGGCTACCTCTCTCCAGGTCAAGTCTCCTTCATGGTGTTTGCCATGGATCATTCTCTTGGGTTTCTGCGATTAATGTCTTTTTCTTCTTCCACAGTACAAGCTGCTTGAGAGCAAGAGACACATCTGCTTTAACTTAATGTAATATCTACCATGCCTGGCTCTGAGTGTAGAACATGGTAGATGCACAGTAAATTCTTGTTAAACAAAAAAAAAATTATCAAATATCATTTATTACTCATTTTCTTTTCAATGGATATTCTAGTCAATAACTTTACCTTTTAAAATTATGCAAGTTCAAAGCATATGGTGCTGTTGCCTCCCACAATTAGACTTTTCTAGTAAATATTTATGAGATTTTATTGTCTTTATGGAAAGACTATACAAAAATATTTCTTAATTCATAATGGCATTTAGCCCTTCTGGAGTTATGGTAAAATCATAACAGATTAAACGATAAGACTTGGCATTTGATGGCTAAAACTATGGATTAAAACACTAACCCTAAGCTGCATGTAGTAGTACAGGCCTGTATTACCAGAAGATTGAGAGGCTGAAGCAGAAGGATTTCAAGTTTATGACCAAAGTCAGCAACTTAGTGAGGTCTTGCCTCAAAATAAAACACAAAGAAAGGACTGGGGATGTGGCTCAGTGGTTAAGTGACCCTGGGTTCAATCTCTGATACCTAACAAACAAAAAATCAAACAACAACAACAACAAAAGAAACAAAGCAAAGAAAAAAATGCTAATTTCTTTTTATTTCAAAGTAGCAGGATTATTTTAGCAAATATGGAATACACAGCTGAGTGACAGATGTATACATGTCATAGCCTTATAGGGGAGAAAAAACATGATGTTGGCTCTGTGGTCACATTTTTTTTAATGGAAAAATTATCATCTATTAGCTAGTATAATATGTTCCAACTGGATGTTGTGACAAACCAACACTGCCTATGTGTCACATATTTTTTTTTATTTGTCCAAATCATGCAATGTCTTTGAAACATTTGTTTCAGTATTGACATATCAGAATTTAAACAATTATATCACCAGCAGATTCAGCTCTGGCTTCCTATCTATAATTGTCTTAATATTTAGATGTTTTCACATGCATATAAATGTTATTTAAGTTAACTAGACAGTGTTGTAATGTATTTACTACTGACATGATATGTGATGTTTTAAGACAATAGGCATTCATAAACATTGTTAGGGATGCAATAGGGAATGGTGAAAATTGGGACAAATAGTACCATACGTTTGTTTTAAAGGGAGGAAGCCACATTTATTTTTTCATTTTTTAAAATTTAATTTGCTATATATGTCAGCAGAATACATTACAATTAATATTACACATATAGAGCACAATATTTCATATCTCTGGTTGTGCACCACATTTATTTTTAACTCATTAATTGTAGGATCAGTGTTTATATCTTCTGAATTTCACGGAAAAAATATAAATCTGAATTTTATATGAAATGGGATAACTTTGTAAAGCAGTTTTTAAAAATGTATGGATTTTATGTGAGATAATGTCGGCCTTTTAACACAGGGATAACGTTTTGTATTGGCTTTGGAGAGAGATCAGAGTTTGAATTCTGGCTCAGTTTCTTGTATGACTGAACATTTCTTTTATATCTTTTGAAAATTTCTTAAATTTTTAAATGAAGTTATTGTAGTGTCTTTTAAAGTCCACAATATAAGTAATCAATATGGAACATTTTTCATCATTATGACTCATTGTAACTAAACTTTCTTTCCATTCCCAGACTCTGATCTTTAATTACTTGCATCCTAGCTTCCTCCTGAAACCCTAAAGCAAGGTGGTCCCGTGATCACAATGATTCATTTTATCCTATTCATTCTGAAAAAATATATTTCATCCTTTGACAATGGCAGAATAGGGTTTAAGTTGAAAACTAAAACAGATCCTCTGCACAACACATCTGGAAGATGGTATTCCAAGAGAGGATCATCTTTGAGTACTTCAGTTATTTTTGTAGGGAGGATGGTGACCAAATGTGCTTCCTCTCCATTAAGCAATGGTTGATGAATGAACTGTTGCTCTAAGGAACAAAGAAAGACACGCATGAATGAGGGAGGTAAGCACAAAAATTATTAAATATCAGGTAAGATTATTGGTAGTACCAGAATTGAGCCTTCTACAGATTCCAAAATCAAAATCAAAGCTCTTGTCAGTAGCCCAATTGGTGACCTTGTTCTTCACATCCATAGGATCATTTAGCAAGAGGAGTCTTTCTGGAAACTAGGTCCACAAAGCTTCTGGTCATTTACTCAAATGTCAACCAGTCTGAGAAGTTACCAACTTTTAAAAAATCAAATATAGATATTAGACATAAGAACTTGATATAAATCAAGAAATGACTATTGGGAACTAGATACAAGAAACCAGTTTGATTAATTTTTCAGTTGGCTGGGCCTAAACATAATGCTGGAAATGTCACGTTGAATCAATCCAAAATCCAGCTCTCCCAGATGGTTTGTATTATGGATAAAGTATCAGGATGATGGGCAAATGTTTTTTTATTACATCAAGTTAACGTTTGGTGTTGTGTAGGTGTAGCCTTAAAGACTCAAATTATATGTAAATATAAAAAACAAACGCAATAATCCTAAGTAATCTTGAACTGGAATAAATGTGGAAAACTTCCCCATTAATTTCCTTTAGTTTACAGGTGAGGCAACTGAAATTTAGAAAAATTAAATTACTTTCCCAACATCAAATGACTTCTTGGAATTTCTGCCTTATATTTTAATATTTTTTTCTGCTGTGGTTATATTAATAACATTGATGGAAGAGGGAAGATGATTAATGAAGAAAATTTCCTTCTCTAAAAGAAAGTGAATGAAGAGCATATGTGGAAAAAATGAGATATAAATGAAGAGAATAGGAAAGATCAAAAGAATGAGGTAAAGAAGGAAGGATAAAGAAATGCAGAAGTACCTAAAGTAAAGAGGAATAATAAAAGGACAAATTTCCTTAAATTTGTCTCTCCATGATTTAAATGAATCTTCTCAGTTGAAACATGGAACTACAAAACGGCTAATAGAGATACAAAATCCCAACAGTGGAATTTTTACCCTGTGCACAGTAGTTTAAGGGAATACAATGTTTCTTTAACTCAAGTAGGAGCAATCCCAAGTCCATTTGCAATATTAAAACATAGACATGATCAACTCATTAGGAAGATAGTACTGTTCATTCAGACATTTTCCCTGCTCAATGCCAAGGAACCTATTGGTCACAAGTTCAGTTCCAAGTGCACAGAGAAATGAAATCATTCAGTCTCTCAGTCAATCATTTGAAAAACAAGCTTTGGGGTCAGAAAACCTGGCTGGAATTCTTGCTCTACATCTTTGAAAAATGATTTATCCATTCACTACTTTGTGGGTTTATTTTTTTAATCTTTAAGACTTGAAATAATAAGAGTAGCTTCATCAGGTTATTTGAAAGAATAACTAAAATTACATAGAAAAAATTTTGGACAAAACCCAACAGATTAGTAATATTAACTATTTCCTATTATTTTTGCTATTATTATTCTTCATTTTTCATGTATGAATAAAAAGCTTGTACAGCAGCAATAGATTTCAAATTTGTTTCTCCATAAATTTGTATACTAAGGATATAGTTTGTGTAGAGTACCGCAGATCTAATAAGGAAAGCTTTAGTATCTTTATTTGGCCTGTAATCAATATGGTGTTTCTCATGTGTTTATACCTGTTGGTAGACAAGGGATGAATAAACAAAATTAACTCTTCAATTTCTAGTTCAATTGGCAAAGCCAATCCCCTCTATTACTTTAAACAGTTTTCTTCATACCTGCATCTCCAAGCATATCCTTCTCTAGGAATTTTGGTCTAGGGGCAAGAGACATGTAGCCTATTAAGAGGTGGGTTCCCTGGATCTGCAGTGTGTCCTCTGGTTTCTGAAGGGCTCTGGTCTTCCTGACTTTCCTGAACAAATGAATGTCTGTGGTGAACTCTGTTTTGGTCTCTCTTGTCTCAGCCAGGGACACAGAGAGCCGTCTTCAGCTGATAAACTTATCTCGGCTTGTCCAGTTTGGAGAGTATGCGCTGCCTGGCTGTGACTCCCGTGCACAGTAGTTGTCTTTGGTTCAGATAATTCTTGCCATGGCTTCTGTCAACCTCACTATTGAAGACCTCCTCTGGCAATCCACCTTCCTGACTGTCATCTCTGTGTCACAAGACTAAAAATTAGAGACTTTTAAAATTTGACTTCACAAATTACTACCAAGTTTTGTTTTGACTAGGAAAAAGCATTGACTTTAACTAGAAAACAGTTTTACTCCGGAGTCCCTCACATGGGCAAAAAGCATTATAATTTAACACTCCCTAATTTAATCTCCATATTTCTAAACATCTTACCCACCATCAACCTGGACTCACCTCTACAGACAGAGACAAAAATGAGACCTTCACATCTCTTCATTTTCTCACTGTCCTCATTTTTTCCCCCCAAGATTCCTTAGGGCAGGTAGGAAATAGATTCTCCTCATTTCTCTTCCTGTTTAAACCTTCATTATGTACAACTCTAACATCAAATTGATTAAGTTTTGTTCTTGAGAGGTATGAGGTAAGGGAGGGATAGAAGAAAGAAGGAATTTAGAAAATTCTTTCTCTGTCCAGGATGCTTTGCTGCAAAATTCCAACTTTGAATGAAAGAAGCAACATATTAACAAACTATCTTAGAGCATTCTTGCTCTGGATAATGTTAACTATTTCAAGAGATAAGGTCAGGCACACAGAAATACTGAAGAGAAAATAACATTAATGTTCTTACAAATCTCTCTTATGTTGGAAAGCTTCCATGTGTAAATTCACCAGCTTACCCACACTGAGATTCCATCTACCAATTCACTCATTTCTAGGACTGTTAAAAGTTTGGAAAATTGCTGCCTGCCTTGAGAGACAGCTAATTTTACATGAAACATTCTACTCATCTTGGGTTCAGCTACAATGAGTATATAAGTTCTGAAAAATCCCAGAAACAGGTTAATAGATATTATCTTTAATTGCTTTTTATATGGACTTTTTAAATGACATGAAAAACAAGTAGGGAAATGAAGGCTGTTCAATTAAGAAACCCATGAAAAAAACGGCTTGTAGAGTACTCCATATGTAGTTATGCTTAATGAATGTATGCTAACTGGAAGCCTAAGTCACTGATACCTTTGTTGATATACGAATAAGCCATTTTTACATTTTTGATATTTTTTATATATAAACATTCACTTGTGAATATATATAAACAGACATTTGTGAAATTCCTGATTAGTTATCCTTTAACTGAAATGATTTATTGTGAATTAAATTTGTAAATTGAAACATATCTTAGATGTTGCTTATAATCAATATGCATACATATAAGAAAATAGATATAGATATAAACATGTAAGTATACATGTACACATATATGTGTGTAAATGTGTACATGGATGGAGTAGGGAAGAAAATATTCTAAAACTCATAATTTCCCTTCTTATTATTTGAAATATGTACACATAATACAAAGCTAAAATCTCTTATTTTTTATAACTATTTATACATATTTATTTGATTTCAAAATAGAATGAACTTCATGTGTACTGGGGAATGTAGAGTAAAGGCATTCTTTGAATTGAAGTGAGTCACTAAGGTAGAAAGTTTCCTGTAGTAGTAGAGTTTTAATCCTTTTCTGAAAGAAATGTTGGAAATGGATTAGTAGAAAAGTGAGAATTTTGAAGAAAGAAGTTAAATTAGCAATCAACCACAACTAAACTTAAAACAGACATGCTTAACTTAAATAAGGTAACTATATACCTGAGAACCTGAATGGGAATTATGGTCTCTTTGGGAAGTAGATAGTCTATGACTTGTACAGTGCAGAAGAAAGAATGATTCATTTATTTCTGCAACTATTTGTGGGTAACTACAACATGTAAGTCTCTAGGTTCTATGATGAATTAAAATACAAGGGCACTGGTTTCACGAAGCTTACCATGTAATAGCCAAACTCACTGCTAAAGAATTACATATTATAGTTCAGGTTAATAAACAAAACAAATGAGGTCCATTATGGTGTGGATAGTATGTCCACCTAAATACCATGCTAAGGTCACACCACTTGAAGGAAGACATAGGTAAATTAAGTCTTTGAGGATGGGTACAAATGTGGCACAGTATCTCTTAAATAACAAATGCAATCTTATTTTTTGGGCCCAAAATATGTACAAACAGGGTCTTACCATCAAGAATTCCCTTTTACTATGGAGAAATATAGAAGTAAAATATATGGTAAAGCCTTCTTATCTAATGTGATCATGGCTTGCAGTTGGTTGCTCAATTGAAGCAAATGGTTTAAAATAGGATAATCATTAATGATGTGCTATTTGTACATTACACATTTTATTTATTATAGCAATTGAACACACAATAATTAATTCTTTTAACCTGGGGGCAAGATATTATCTTTATTTAGATCTTTTATTTAAATTCTTCCTGGTCTTTCTTATGTACATCACATCTATAATGTAAAGTTTATAATTTTTCCTTTAATAATTGGGTAAAACTATAAGTTTTTTTTCTAAAGAAATCTGAATTTAGAATTCCACTAACAAAGCATTTAACTTAATTAACTATTTTAAAATTATATTTTACCAATATTTGTAATGTTCAGCAAAATATATAACTATAAAATATCAAGTGCATTTGTGACATACTTTTTGGAACAAATTATCTAATTCTTGTTAAACTCACAAATAAGTGTTTGAAAGCCAGGCTTGGTGGTGCACTAAGTTGCTGAGGCTAGCTGTGTGTAATTCCAGTGACTTAGAAGGATGAGGCAGGAAGATTGCAAGTTTGGAGCAACTTAGCAAGACACTGTCACAAAATAAAAAATAAAATAAAAACATCTGGGGATGTAGCTCAGTGGAAAAGTGCCCTCAGGATCATCCCCAGTACCAAAAATAATAACACATAAGTCTGTGAAAGCAAGGGCATCTGGTCCAAGTAGAGCTTTACCTGCTATCCTTCAGCACTCCGCTGTGACACAGAAGATTCATGGAGGATACACAAAGGTATTTCCAGAGTACTTCAATGTCATATAAAAAATTCCAAAATTGAAATGAAGCAGCAAAGTACAGGAAGGGAAGATGATTTGTAAGGAAGCACATAAATTGGAGCAATTTTGATATGATGCAAAGCCTGTTATTGTTTACCAGCTTTCTCAAAATCAGGTTATTCTGGTAGCCAGCTAGTGTTATTCAGCTTTTCATTGCTGAGACCAAAATACCTGACTAGAACAACTTAGAGGATGAAACGTTTATTTTGGCTCATGGTTTCAGAAGTTTAGTTCTTAGTCATCCATTCTATTGCTCTGGGCCCAAGGTGAGGCAGAACATTATGGCAGAGGGTATAGTGGAGGGAAATGCTCTGCTCATGGCAGCCAGGAAGTATGGACAGACAGAAGGAAAGTGACCACAGGGAAGGTGAACCTTTCCAGGGCACACGGCAGTGACCTACCTCTTCTAGCCACACCCCACCTATGCACAGTTACCACACACTTGGTTCATTCAAATTAATATGGATTGACTAGGTTATAGTTCACATATCCAATCATTTCATCTCCAGACATTCCTGCATCAATACTGGAGTCTTTAGGGAACACTTCATATCCAAACAATGACACAGATATAGAATTGATTAGAGAAGGAAGAAGAGAACTAGATATTTAGAAAACAAGGTTAGTATTCATTTGGGGATGATGAAAAATTTTAAATTGTTAGCTTTTAGTACTATTTTATTCTTATGGTAACTCAAGTATAATTTAGATCTTTATTGCCATCCCCCACTCTAATTGCTAGTTGATTGACAAATTGTTTTGTACTCTAGAATATATTTCACATGTATAATTACTCTAGAAATTTTAATTATTCAGATTTATACAATATATATTTATATTTACAATATACAATATATTTAATATATTTAGTCAATATAAATTTAAGATACGTTACCTTCAGAATTGTACTTTACAAAACAATATAGAAATTTAAGTGTGTAGTGAAAATTTTTGAAAACTATAGTTTTTTTAGGCTGAAATTTTATATCAAATCACACTATTCTTAATGTGTCAATCATGTGGAAATATGTCATCAAATATTTTTCATCAAGATTCAATTCACGGCCACTTGGAGAAGAGAATGTTTTGTTGTGATCTGCATTTGTATCATGTTTCAAGTTATTACTGACTATAAGTTTGACTCACTGTTGGCCTAAGAATAAGTTGAGTGTGCAATATGGAACCAAATTTATTATTTCCCAGTAGTCCCAACAGATGATATAAAATGATTGACCATACAGGGTTCTGTTTTGGTGGAGATAAAGTACTAAGAATGGACCCTGGGGCGCTCTACCACTGAGTAGCTACATCCCCAGTTCTTTTATTTTCTATTTTGAGACAGGGTTTCATTAAGTTGCGGAGGCTAGCCTTGGATTTGCCATCCCCCTGCCTCAGCCTCCCATGTAGCTAGGATTACAGGTATGCACCTCTGTGCCTGGCTACACTGTGTTCTCTTTTAAGGGAAACATTCACACATGATCAGAGGGTTATGTTTTGTTACTTTCATTTTGTCTTGTTTGGTCTTTTCATTGCCCTCTATTTCAAACATATTTCATATAAAATATAAATCAGTTTGCTCTATTTGAACCATCACCAAAGGTTCTAAGGGTTTTTATCTCCACAATTCTCAGCTTTATTTTAACAACTTTGTCTGATCTCAACCTAAAGGAATTAAGATTTTTCAACAAAAGACAGAAGGTGGGAGTATTCTGGCAGTTACAATATGATTTTAGGTTACTCCTGAGTTGGTGAAGTATTTCTCACTAAGAAGCATAACGCAAACAACTCAAATAACTTGTCATTAAAACAGCTAAATTGTTGCAAAATATTTATTTAGTTCATTGCATCCTTCTTTTGTTGTTGGAAAGACACAATTGTAAGGAGATGGAAGTAGTATATAATATCATTAGTGAGAATGATATCTTTAAAGACTTCAATTATTTTTCTGTTACTTTAATTGTCTATATTCTGTAAGGATATTTTACTTTCATTTAAAAATATTGGGAAAGTTGACACGGAAAAGAAAGAAAGGAATGAATATTTTATAATATTAAGTAGAAAAATTTTAAAAATGATTCTATTCAGTATATTATCAGGTTCCCCACCTATTAACTTCATTACCATTATGACAATAAGTATTGTCAAATACTAATGGTAATTGGTACTATAAATGGCTCTAAATTGCAGTTGAATAGTAAGACAATTCAGGCTGATTTTTTTTTTCTGTTTTTACTTTGAGCTATGGACCAAATTATTATCTGTGGCTATAGCATATTTCTTGATCATTTCTTGCCTCAAATTATTCACCTGTAAAATGGAGTTACCAATTATACATGGCTCATAGCAATTTTTGTCTTTTGATTTCGCTTGTTTGGATAAGTCTTAAATGTAAATAACCAGTTCAGTTCTTTATAGTAAACACTGATCACTGACTCCTTGGACATTGCTCACAGTTTTCACTTTGGTCTGCTCATGATCGAAGAGATAATCTGGCAACCTTTACTTCAGATATGTGGCATATCAAAGACACAAGTGGTTGCCTCAGCTCCTTGTTTGTGGCCCACGGAAGAGCCCCTGACATGTATTGACCAATTTTAGACCAGGAGACAAGAGGAATCTTCCACATGTAAGGATGCCAGTCTGGAGGTTTGTGTCTTCACATCAGCAGTGTAGAAAGAGCCATGAGGTGTATTATTACCTTTTATCCTTTATCCTTGTGGCACTTAAGGAATTTCTTGCTCAATAGAGTCATATATAGTGCTCTAATCTACTTCTTACTGCATCACTGAGCCTCATCATTTTCTATCACATTAACCAAGAGAGCTTTCTCAGTTCCTGTTCTGCTGAGTAGTTCACAGCAGAAGGAATTCACTTGGGTAGCTTCCTGCAGAAGACTAGCTAAGTTGGTCCATATCATTCCAAGGGCTTTCTGTGGCTACACTCCTTTGTATAATTTGCCCCATGATATTAAAGTTAGTTTGTACTTGAATTGTGAGATTCTGTTGAAAGATAGAGATATCTGAGATAAGAAACTTGAGTCTTAGGTACTCTTTTTCTTGCTTGTTGGCTATTCATAGGACCCAAATCTTTCTGAAACCTGTTTTCTCATGTCAGCTTTTAGTAGACATTCAGATCTTGGAAGTCATAGATACTTTCTCTTTTATGATTTCAACCAAAATGTTGGTTGAACATTTTTTATATTCACCAGGGAGCAGAGAACACAAAAACAACCCAAATAAACTAAAATCTAGAAAGTATAAGATTTTATAAGGAAAAAAAAGAGCCAAAAAGAATTTTATATCTAACATGGAGGGAGACAGAAGAATCCTTCATGGATGGTAGTTAGAGGACACTAGCCTAGATTTGACATTTCTAGTGGCTGCCTGTGGGCTGGCATGACAGGTTACATTCCACTGGAGCCTGAGACATGGAACAAAACTGTCTGGCTGCCAATATTTTCCTCTGATCCTTGCTGAGTGCTGAAAATAAGGGTGGGGAAAGAAAATTGAGAGAAATTTCCAGAGATTTCAGTCATTTGCAAAAGAACATGGGAAGAGGAGTAGGAGAGTTGGGAGAATCCCTATCTTCCCCTGGCATTCCAGGCTAAATTCAGAAGTCTCAGGATGGGGCAAGAGAACTGAGAGGAAGTCCTTGGAGACAGTCTCTGACTTCAGAGAGTGGAGAGATTCCTTGGCTGACTTACAAAGCACAGGGGCAAGCCCAAAGAGCAAACAGAGATTTCTGAAGACCAGGGTCAAGACTAGAAAGCTAAGATAAATCCTCAGCAACACAAACAGTCAGCTGCAGGCTGTAAGCAATGGGAGAGCTCTCACAGCAAAGAGAGCAAACTGTTCAGACAGGAGGGGCAAGCAGAGCTCTGGAAACCTATTAATGCTTGATTGAAGACCCTCCTGTACATGCAGTCCCAATACTGCCACACAGATATATGGATCCATAGTGAAATAAATCATTGGGAATTTGAAAAAAACCCAGACTCAGCTAAGAGAAGATTGACTCGCCTTTCATTCTAGAACCTGACAAGAAGTGCAATCTTTTTTATCAAGATAAACAAAATTTACTTTGTTCTTTGATATATTTTAACATCTTTATTAGGATTTAACTTAAATATTATATACACTACCCATTTGCAAATATATAATTCAATGGTTTTTAATGTATTCTCAGAACTGTGCAACCATCATCCTAAATAATTTTAGAACATTTCCAAACACCTTAAAATGAACCCTGGTATTGTTTAGTTGTCACTTCCTGATCATTGCCCTCTCACAAGCCTGGACAACCACTAAACTACTTTCAACTTGTTTCTTTCACTTAGAATAATGTTTTCAATGTTCATTCCAGTTGTAGCATAATCAGGATTTCATTCTTTTTCTGGATGAATACTATTTCATTCAATACTTATGTCAAATTTTTTTATCCATTTATCAACTGATAGATAGATATTTGGCTTATCTGGTTATTGTAACTAATACTGTTCTAATCATTCCTGCACAAGTTTTTGTGTATGCATGTATTTCATTTTTTCTTGGGAATATAGGCAGTAGTACAATTGCTATGCCTATTGCAACTATGTTTAATCATTTGAGGAATTGCCAGACTATTTTCCAAAAAGGTTATACTCTATTATAATCCTACTACCAGTGTATACGAATAATTCCAAACATTCTCACCAACACTTGTTACATGAATTTTTGATTATAGCAATCCTAGTGGGTAGGTTGAGGGAGTAATATCTACAATGGCTTTATTGGCATTTCCTGGAAAATAATTATCTATCATTATCTCATGTGCTTATTGGCTATTTATATCTCCTTCTTGGAGATGTATACATATATATATATGAAATCTTTTACACATTTTTAAAATTAGGTTGTTCTTTTATTATTTTTGAGTCAAAATCTTTCTTTATATATATTGAGTACAAGTTCTTATCAGATATATGATTTGCAGATATATTTTCCTGTTCTGTAAGTTGTCTTTTAACTTTCCAGATAGTATTCTTTGAAGTACAAAAGTTTTTATTCTGACAAAACCTAAATTACCTTGTTTTGTTGTTCCTTGGGCTTTTGATGTCATAGTCAAGGAATCTTTTACTAAATCCAATATCATGAGTATTTATGTCTACATTTTCTTCTAAAATTTTTATAATTTGAGCTCTTACTTTGTGACTTTGATTCAGTTTTTATTAATTTTTATATTTGGTATGAAGTACATGTTAAATTTTATTTATTTATTTATTTTTTAAATTTAAGCTACGCAGTTGTCTTAACATGACTTTTTGGTGATTCTTTCGCCATCAATTGCCCTTGGTAACCGTGTTGGAATTATTTGGCAATTGATACATGGGTTTATTTCTGGACTCTGATTTCTAACACGCTAATTGACATGTCTCTCCTTTAGCCATTACCACCCAGTCTTAAAGAATGTTATTTTGTAGACTGTTTGAAAATCAGGAAATGAGTCTATTTGTTCATTGTTTTAACTATTCTGAATCTCTTTCAATTCTGTATGAATTTTGGAATCTATTTATCTAAGTCTATAAAGAATTCAGTATATATTCTTAAGGGGATCGTGTGGAATCTTCATATCAGTTTGGGGAAATATTTGCCTTGCAAACAATGTTGTAACTTCCAATATATGGACATCAGATTTTTTTTCCCTAATAATTTGGGGTTTTTTTAGTTTTCTTTAACTATGTCTTAATTTTGAAAGTATTAGTTTTTTACTTAAAAAATTATTCCTAAGTGTTTTCTTTTTATGGTAATATAAATGGAATTATTTTCTTAATTTTATTTTCAGATTGTCCTTTGCAACTATATGAAAATTAAATTGATTTTTAAAATATTTATCTTTTATCCTATAAACTTGTAGTTGAATTGTTAGTTATAATTTATACTTGATTCTTTAGGTTGTTTTATATATATATATATATATATATATATATATATATATATATATATATATAAACATCTGTGAGTAAAATAATGGCATCTGTGAGTAAAAGACAGTTTTATTTTTTTCTAGTCCAGTTGCATGCCTTTTTCTTCTGTCTTTTGCATGATTAAATAGAAGTGTTAAGAACAGAAATCCTTTTCTTATTACTGATCTTAGGGTAAATGCATCCAATCTTTTATTATGAAGATGTGATGTTAGCTATAGATGCTCATTATCTGGTTGAGGAAGTTTCTTTCTATTCCTGTTAGAGGACTAGATTTAAAATACAGTTTAGGAATTGGAATTTACAATTTTTTTTCAATAAGAATTTACAATTTCAACTTTTCCAATGCTTTTTCGTCACCTTTGAGATAGTCATGTGATTATGTTTTAAATTTATAAATATGATTAATGGATTTTTTTTTGTTAAAACAACCTTTCATTCTTGGGATAGATTTAATCATGATATATAATTTGTTTGATAAGTCACTTAACTCAGTTTGATCATATCTTTTTGAGGTTTTTAAAAAAATAAATATTAATAACAAATATTTGTCCACAATTTTCCCTTTTGTGATGTCTCCCTTTGGTTTTAGTGACAGGATTCTAGCCTCATAAGATGAATTGTGAACTATTCTTCTCCTATTGTACTTTAGGTAAAATTTTATGACACATGAAAACGGATGAAATATGGCCTATGGTTCAGAAAGGAAAGGGTCAAGCAAGAAAAGAGGTACGAAGGATGATGGAAACTGCACAGATTTGGAATATAATATCAGCCAGAGTCTTTAAGATAACAAGGAACTTTATAAATGAACAAATTAAGGTTCAGAAGAGAGACTTTATGATACGGTAAAAGCCAGACTATGATCCATGTTGGCTGTTCTTGTAAAATTTTGTTTTATTTTAATTTGGAGAAATAACTTTATACATTTTAAGTAATATTTGTCTAAAGCTTATCTTAAGCTTGGTTGATATTTTTTTAAAAGTCAAATATTACAGCTCTGAAATTTCATGACCATTTCTAACTCTCCTGCTAAAATGTATTTTTTTTCCAAAATTTTTAAAAAATTATAGCACAGAAGCAATTCAATTCTTAAAGCCAGATTCTGAAGAATCCTTGTAAGTTAAGTGGAATATGGAGGCTATTTGTTTAATATTAGACCTGTCATTATACCGCTATGTTGCCACACCCACTAAATAGGACAGTAGCAGTCTTTCCTATTAATATACTTAACTTGTGGTAAAAAGCGTTTGATAAACGTGGGGGTGATTCAACACATAGTTACAAAGAGCTAGCTATTGAAAAATCCAAATAATTACACATCTCTTATAATAATAAAATGAAGAAATGAAACAGTAATTCATAACACATGTTCCTAGAACCAGGTACCCTTACTGCAAGGTTACTATAAGTCAGAGGCCAGATAATTTGTACCCCAAATCTATGGTGGAAGCTTAGGTTGCTTAATACAACTTGAAGGCATAATATGAGCAATTCAAAGAATGGCTATAGGACAGGAAGTCCATCGCTGTGAAATTAGGAATGGTCAGACCAGTTAAGACAAAGAGGTACCAGGTCTCAGAATTGGACTACCCAAGGAAGATAAACCTGTATAGGAGGTGGGAACCACTAGTCTAGTGAAAAGTAATCAGAAAATGAAAATCATATAGGCAACAAAGAGTCAGGAACTCAGACTAACTAGCAGGAGGCCAGAATCCAGGAAAAATGATTCCTTTCATAGAAAAATATCAAAAGCAGCACAAGGAAAATTTATTTCTGATCCAGCAATAAAAATATGTCTACTTATATTGTCTTTCACAGGGTCAGGGTGAGGGACAACTGTGGTTGAGCATAGACCAAACAGTGGGGATCGAAGTGACTGGGTAGGATAATTAGTTGTTGGATAAATGAAGACACAATCATATAAGACAGTATCATTTCCTTTACCTGCGTGTGGAGTTCTATCATCCACCAAAGGTCTCTAAGGGATGTCTAAGCTGCTGTATTTTGGAAAAGGGTGTAATATAAAATCCACCCTGAATTTAGTTCCATGCTACATTTCCTGACATGTATTTTTCTGCACCTACCTTAAGCTTGTCCTCTTTTTGCTAACATTACTATGTCTCCGAATTCATCTACTTAAAGGTGTTTGTAGTAGAATTTAATAATGGCTGGGTAAATTAAGGAATGATTCTATAAAACAACCTAGGACTTCTCTGAAACCTAAATGAGAATGTGAACATGCAGTTTACCTCCTGTGGCCTCAGGGACATTTCATCCTGAGATGAAATTAAAGCCAATGGTCCCCTAGCTCCTTTCAATCACTAAAATTCCATCGGAATATTCACTAGACATTTACTTCATGCTAAACAATGCTAGAGGAAGATCACAAAAGGAATTGTGATGTCCCCAGGTTTGAAGAATGCAACTTTTTAAAAACTTATGTCTACAAAAGCAAGATTTTTTTTTAAGAAAATGCTAGCTTCCTTTCACTGTTTGTAAACTTGGTCTGAGAAATCAGGGAATTGACAGATTTAAAGAGAAAAATGTCAAACAACTAGCCTATGTATTAAATCTTCCTCTTTCTTCCAAAATCACAGTACATAAATCAGAATTCTCTTACTATGGAAAAAATATTGGCTCCATAAAAATGCCACAAATATTTAATTTCATTTGGTATAGCAAAAGCAAGGTTGAAAGTTTTGACACATTTACATATTGAACATGGACTGAAAGATCAGATCATTGTTCCTCCTTGTACATCTTTGTGGGGTCTACTGACCTAAAGAAAGAATTGTTCTCTCCCTTAAAAAAGTCAGAACAGAATTTCCATTAAACACAAAGTTTATGAAATCTTTACCATTATTAGGAAGAAACTTTTCTATCTCTCCCAGACATGTATTTTTCTACTTTATATGCTGAGGGTTACAAATTCAAGTGTCTATGGTGGAAACACAGGAAGCAGGCTGGGGGCAGCAGGTGAAAAAGCAGGTACCCACCCTGGTAAAGGGAATCAAGGTTACATGGTAGAAATAGGCCTATTGTTCACAAGCCATTTCTTTTCTTCCCAAGCATAGGGCTGCAGTGTATTTCCTGACCTTCATTGTCATTAGGGGATTGCCACATATGATTGATTTCTAGCTAATGAGACTGACAAACACCATATCTAGGTCCAGATCATGAAGCCTCTTTATGCATAATTCTGTATTTTCTTTCTTCTTCCCTCTGCTGGAGAGGGCAGGACCCAGAGGAAGATGGTACCATAAGATGAAATGAGTTTGTGCCTTTGATATACTGCGTGGTGGAAAGCCATTCGGAAAGGTTGCTGAATCGCAGGAATACATTTACTGAACCATGGCTTTGGGGAAAAAATAAATATTTATTATGTTAATCCACTGAAAACTTGTGGTTATTCCTTGCAGAATTCATCTTCTCCTGATTGATTTATATTACCATACTAAAAGGAAAGCTCATGATTTCCATCTCAGTTTTTTATGACAAACCAGGAATCGGAAGTGTAACGTGAAATCCCTTAGTTATTAAATATTGACTAATAATTCAAACATTTAAAAAAAACACTACTTAGCCTAAGCAAATTGATTGTAAACTAAAAGTGATCCTCAAGATGCATGTTGCAGCTTCCTTTAGCCACATGGGATCACTCACCATTTCCTGAAGGTCCTTGGTCTTTCATGCCTAGTACATTCATTCACATTTTTCCCTCAGCATGGAATGTCCTTCCGCATTTCCTCATCTTTTTCTCCAGACATTTGTGTACCTTCAGTTAGCATGAATTTTGTTGCTTTTGTTTTATTTGTTCTTGTTTGCTTGTTTATTTTATAGTACTGGGCATTGAACCCAGGGCCTTGATCATGCTAGGGGAGTGCTCTACCACTGAGCTACATTCCAGCCCTTTTAATTTTTGTATTTTGAGATAGTATTTGCTAAGTTGCCAAGGTTACCCTGGAATTTTTCGTTCTCCTGCCTCATCATTTTGAGTAGCTGGAATTACAGTTGTGTGCCAGCAAGCAACATGCATAGTTAAGGATTTATTTGGTATAGAAATTATTTGTTTTATAATTAAATTTACTCATCACATAGACAAAAAGAGATTTATATAAATAAGAAAGCATGAAACAATTGAGTAAAAAACTTGCAGCAAGAATAGATGCTTATAAGTTGGAAAGTGTGTGAAGAGGAAAAAGAAGAAAAGGCAGGTTGATGATGGGAGTGAGGAATTAATCAGAGTAAATAAAATTGAAACTATGCTATAGTCTTCCATATTAAAATGAACATTTATTTTCCCTCCATATTTTCCCCTTCAAAGTATAGTCAGAAAGGGATACAGAAACATTACTGTCGATTTGCAGGAGGTGGAAATCATTCAAAGACATTTTGTTGTCAATATTATTTTATATGTCTATACCCAAAGAACTTAAAATCAGCATACTATAGTAACACAGCCAAATCAATGTTGATAGCAGCTCAATACTCAATGGTTAAATTGTGGAACCAACCTAGATGCCCTTCAATAGATGAGTGTATAAAGAAACTGTAGCATATATACACAATGGAATATTACTCAGCATTAAAAGAGAATAAGATTACGGCATTTGCAGGTAAATGGATGGAGGTGGAGATTATCATGCTAAGCAAAGCAAGCCAGTCCCCACAACCAAAGGCTGAATGTTCTCTCTGATAAGTAGATGTTGATCCATAATGGGGGAGTGGGGCATGGGAAAGATGGAGGAACTGTGATTGGGCAAAGGGAAAAATGGAGAAACTGTGGTTGGGCAAACCATAGCACAAGCCATTCAAATTCATTTCATGTACCCCAGGTATATGTATGACTGCACATATGGTATGACACTACATCATGTACAACCAGAGAAATCAGAAGTTGTGCTGTAATTGTGTACAATGAATCAAAATGCATTCTGCTGTCATATGTACCTAATTAGAATAAATAAATAAATAAATAAATAAATAAAAATTTTAAGAAATATTATCAGTTTGCTGAAGTGGCAGAGCAAATTTGCACTGGAGGAAGACACTATCTTCAAGTGTTCTTACATCTCTGGTTTTGTATCATAGGTATCAGATAACCAAGATTAGAAAACAAAATTTTAGGTGATTGAACTATAGTTAAAAGAAGATAAATTTTGTGTATTCCAAAAGTAAATTCTGAGCAGTTTGCTTATGCACATAGTTAATATGTTAACCTCAAAGAAGCCTACCTACAAGGATCTGTCAGAACTAACATGAAAGAGAGCTGAGCAGAACCTGTTATATAATCATATGAGAATAAAGAAAGAACTAGATAGAACAAAGCAATTATTAATATCTTTGTTATTCTAAGGGCTTCAACAATGCTATAGAGAAAGATAATTGGTATTTCAAAACCACATTCTCATTTTTGTTTTACATAAATATAAGGCATTAATTCATAATGCTTTTTACAAAATATTTGTATTGACACAATTCAAATGTGTTCACAAAATAATCATCAACTATTTCTTCCATATGCAAATAAATATGACATAGTTTTCTTCAAGATATGAAGTTTAGAACCCATCCTTGAATCTGGGTGATCTTTTGGCTTGTTTTGATTAATACTGCATGTTAATAAAGTATGCAAATATTTGCCTTGATTAATAATGCAGAAAGAGTAACCCTTCTTCAGTCTCAGGACTAGGACTTAGTGGACCTACTAGCACCTGATTTCATTCACCAGGAAGTCCAGCCACTGTGAAGAGAAGTCTAGGTTACTCACATGGAAAGAAATAGGCCACCTAGAGAGAAACTGAGGTCTTAGCCAGATGTATAAGTAAGCCCAGAATCAGAGCCCACCACTTAAAGGGAAAGCCCGCACCATCTCAGACAGTCCATAACATTCTGTCCACTTCAGCTGAGATGCCAGACACACATGTGAAGCCACCTTAGAGTTTTCAGACCCAGTTGATTGAATCATACCCACCCCTCCTCAACAATTATACCATATGGAGAACAGAAGATCCACATCCACTGGACCCTGGCAACTTCTATTAACTTGATCAAATGAATGGTCATTGCTTTAGAATATGAAGTTTTGGGGTAGTATATTATATAGCAATAGATAAGTGTTACATGAGATTTATGAAATCAGAATTATTCTTGGAAAAATGTATATAAGTAAAAATATTTTAAAATTCACTGTTTCAGTCTAATAGGTATTTTAGAAATATGTATCTATATGAGATGATTAGAAATTTCTAAATATGTTCTTTGTTGATGAGGTTTTATGAAATTGCTATATGAGTGAGATGACTTTTAATTTGCTCATTGGCTCAAGCCAATCTTAGTCTCTTTTTGAAGAGATTAGGATGATTTGTGAGTGTTAATGGCAAAGACCATCTGAGGTTAGTGATGGCTTAAAAGACGTCTTTTGTGTGTTGAGAGAGTTTATCATATGAAAACCCAGCTTAATGTAAAGAGGTAAAAGGAGGTATATAGACAGAAGACTCTAGAAACAGGCCCCCAATAACCCCTAAATGAAGGCCAAAATTATCTCCATTTTGTTCCGATTCGAATGATCACTTCAAGAAATTTCTAAATGGGCTAAGTAGGCTATTATCAGACTGGATAATTTATTTAAAAAAATAGATGCTTATTAGCTCCTGGTTTTATGGTCCTGGAAGATGGGAAGTCTAAGAACTTTGATCCAACATCTGGCAAGGGCCTTCTTACTCTAAAATAACACTGTGTAGGGCATCACATGGTGAGACAGAGCAAGCACGATAACTCAGGTCTCTTTTCCTCTTTGTTAAAGTCACTAATTCCCTAATAGTGGCCTCGTCCTCGTCCTCATCCTCATCTAATTGCAATTACCTGCCAAACACCCCATCTCCGATATCATCAACATACAAATTTGCAGGTTGAAATTTCAACACGTGAACTTTTGGTTGACACATTCAAACCATAGCACAGGCCATTCAAATTCTTTTCAAAAGATCTCATATATTTTGCTGGGTGGAGTGGCACATGCCTGTAATCCAAGTAGCTCGGGAGGATGAGGCAGGAGGATCACAAGTTTAAAGCCAGCCACAGCAACTTAGGGAGGACCTAAACAACTTAGCCAGACTGTGTCTAAATAAAATATAATAAAAGAGCTGGGGATTTGGCTCAATGGTTAAGTGCCCCTGAGTTCAATACCTAGTTCAAAAAAAATTATATGTATTTTACAACAGAGGCAATAAATGAAATAACACTGGAAGGCACAGATGAAATTTTAGGCTCAAATTGGGCTTGGCCACTCCCAATCTGAGTACATTAGACACATGATAAAACTTTAAAAAATATTTTTTTTAGTTGTAGATGAACACAATATCTTTATTTATTTATTTCTATGTAGTGCTGAGGATCGAACCCAGTGCCTCGCATGCAAGTGCTCTACCACTGAGCTACCACCCCAGCCTGACAAATAATAAAATTTTGCAAATCACAATTTCCTCATTTATCAAAGGAGGCATTTAAACTAGCTGATCTCTGACATTTTTTAAGCTAAAAAAATTTTGATTGCATGATCTGGTCTTAAAATGTAGCATATAGCTCTAGATATTAAATTTATACTGTTGTGGCTGTTCAAGGAAAAGCCTTGCAACTGCAATTTTGCTACTTTTAGCCTAAAAAGAAACAAGTGTAATTGCAGACAATTCTAGAGGGTATTGGTTTTGAAAAGATATCTTATAGGTTTCATATAGATGTGAAAAAATGCATTGTTTCTGTATTTAAAAATACACAAAACTTTTAAAAGACTGTGTTTAATTATTGTATTTTTTTGCAACATTAAAATTTGTCTGTTCTACATGACAAAGGCCTTAAAACAGTCTTTCTATTAGGAAATCCTCAACTGGCCACATGTGTGCTATTAAGCATTTTCATTTGGCTCTTCTCTGCAATTAGCATTCCAAAAGTTATGATGACTGGTTGTGAATACCATATGTTTGGCATCAATCCTTAAAGTTCTGCCACATGTTCATTTTGATAGCACCAGTTCTATGGTGGAGAGAAACAAAAGGTTTCCAAAGGTTTCAAATCAACATTTAAGCCACACATTTTTAAATTGAGTAAGGATTAAAGACCATGATGATTACAATTATTTGTGGGTTAACTTGGGCTGAATGTCCATATTGTGCTCAACGCATACTTCACAAAATATTATACACAAAATAATAATAATGACACTTGGAATACACAAACTGAACTTGCCTTGTCAAATTTATTTGGAGAATATACAAGTTAAAGTTTTAATTGTAAATGGAATTGGAAGACTGCATCATGATACTCATTGGGGTCTTTAAGCCTCTTGTCATGTATTTAAAGAAGTGATGTGTAAGATCACTATTTCACATGAATGGGACAGGCTTTTTCATTCAGAGTTTGACAGAGTTTGGTTTTAATCTGATTTCACTAAAGAAAAGGAAGATTGCCATGAAAATGGCTCTTTAGTACCCAAAGGGATGGCTTAAAGACTTAAGGATTTTTACAGATTTGCTATCATTATTCTCCCTGACTTGGTTTTTTTTTTTTTTTTTTTTTTGGCCATTTTCTATTGTTTGGCAGTAAGTAGACTCAGTTGATGGCTGCATCAGCATGGTTGAGTAATCAGAAAGAATTCAAATACTTAATATGTACAGTGGGACCTAAAAGAACCATGATCGCTGATGATCTTTTCAACTGAAATGGTAAAAATGATCATTAATAGAATGCTCCATTCTTCATATTTGCAGACATTTATCACCAATGTTTATGAATCATGAACACAATATTTCTAGATCTCTGCTTTGGCAACCTGTGGATAAGAAATAGTGAATCAGACTATATGGGGGTTGAATTAACTGAGCACTAAGATCACTACTTATCTTAGGACTGGATTCTAAAGCTATGTGATTAAACCTACAGATGGTCCATCAAAGTATTAAAGGTAGAAAGCACCAACCTCCTTCACACAACCTCTGATTCCTCGATTAGTGTGAAGGGATTGGGACAATGAATTCATCATGAAAATTCTGCCAACTGAAGGAAGAATCACTTCCCACCTTCTTTGCTTCTACATCTAGTCATCTACATAGATTTCCTGAATTTGTTCCAAGTTTCATCAGAATTTGAGGTTTTAGGTTCACTAGGAATTGTGTGCAGTGAGATGTTGGTTTATTCATTCTTCACTCACATAAAAATGTTTTGGAGCTAGTCCTGAGTGCCAGGTTCTCTGTTAGACATAGAATATTCAGCAGTGTTCAAAACAAGTATGGTACATCTTCATGGAGCTTATAGTCCTGAGGTGAAGCAGTTAAACATAAACAGACAATAATACAAATTGTTAATAAGAATGGTATAGTTATGTGACCATCAAGGACAGGAAGCAAGCGAGCTTTTTACGGAGCAATGTTAACTAGTCCTAGAATTCAAAGGAGATTTCCCTAAGGAAGGATACTAATTTCACTTAAGGTTTCAAAGAATAAAATCAGACAGACAAGGAAGGGTCAGAGTTAAAAATCTGGAAAGTATCAGTAAGCACTGAGTTTGGGGGTGCAGGGGAAGTTAATTTACAGATGATCACCTCTAGGCAAAAAGTTTTGAAGGCCAAAATCCAGTTTAGAGAAACATGCACTATGGAAATTCTCACTATTTGTAGTAGCACAAACATATACAAATTATATTATTCATTAATATATGAATGTTGATTGGAACCAAAAGATGTTGATTTGAACCAAAATATATAATATAGTTTGATGGATTAGAAAATAAACATATGGATAATTACAAAATAGTAACTAATTAAGACTATATGCTTATTGATATGAATAATTGGATAGATTTTTGTGTTTTTCCATCACTGAGGTAATGGAAATTGACACGTTAATATAGAATTGCTGCTGCTAAGACCAGTGGGGGAAATTGAAAGCATTTCAGAGAGATTCCTGGCTGTAGTGTTGGCAAACTATTTTTCTATTGGCTAAGTATATTATCACAACCTTCTGAAGAAGAAAAGGGAAACTTGTGCCCAACATGTTACTAGTGATGTTCTGGGCAATCATTCTGCACCCCTCCTTCCTTTATTTTATTGGCAATGTTGCACACAAATTTTTACCCCTGGTCTTTGAACACAGTTAGGAATCACCTGATGTTAGCATTGCACAGACAATTTAGAAGTATATGGAATCTAGTATAATAATAAATGTGTGAAAAAAGAGGTCAGTGTATTCCATTTTGCAGCATAGATCCTCTCAACCTATTTAGGAAATCTTTTTTAAGTTTTAGTTTTAAAACTTTAAATTGACTTTTTAAAAAATCTTTAAGTGTTTTAAGTTTTAGTTTTGTGGAACAATTAAACCAATTGTCCTGCCACACAAAGCCACACGTGATTCAGAATACTTTTGCTCTCATTCGGCTGTAGGCTGTTTCTGAACTGTGGTAGTAATCTGGACCAATTTCCTGAGAACTATAGATTGCTGCCTCTCTGATAATGCTGCTGGCCATTGGTTTGAAACACCTGTACTAAGAGGAAAATTCATTTCATGGAGTTCATTCCTTAAAAGAAAGAAAAGCCAACAAATAAATGACCTCATACTACACCTTGAAGCCTTAGAAAAAGAAGAACAAATCAGCAGCAAATACAGTAGAAGGCAAGAAATAATTAAAATTGAGCTGAAATCAAAACAAAAGAAACAATCGAAAAAATTGACAATACTAAAAGTTGGTTCTTTGAAAAAATAAATAAGATTGATAGACCACTAGCCATGCTAACAAAGAGAAGAACAGAGAGAACCCAAATTACTAGCTTATGGGATGAAAAAGGCAACATCACAACAGACAATTCAGAAATACAGAAGATAATTAGAAATTATTTTGAAACCCTATACTCTAATAAAATAGAAGATAGTGAAGGCATCGATAAATTCCTTGAGACATATGAACTACCCAGATTGAGTCAGGATGATATAAACAACCTAAACAGACCAATATCAAGTGAGGAAATAGAAGAAGCCATCAAAAGACTACCAACCAAGAAAAGCCCAGGACCGGATGGATATACAGCAGAGTTTTACAAGAACTTTAAAGAAGAACTAATACCAATACTCCACAATCTATTTCAGGAGATAGAAAAAGAGGGAGAACTTCCAAATTCATTCTATGAGGCCAATATCACCCTGATTCCCAAACCAGATAAGGACACTTCAAAGAAAGAAAACTACAGACCAATATCCCTAATGAATTTAGATGCAAAAATCCTCAATAAAATTCTGGCAAATTGTATACAAAAACATATCAAAAAGATCGTGCACCACGATCAAGTAGGATTCATCCCTGGGATGCAAGGCTGGTTCAATATACGGAAATCAATAAACGTTATTCACCACATCAATAGACTTAAAGATAAGAACCATATGATCATCTCGATAGACGCAGAAAAAGCATTCGACAAAGTATAGCATCCCTTTATGTTCAAAACATTAGAAAAACTAGGGATAACAGGAACTTACCTCAAAATTGTAAAAGCTATATATTCTAAGCCTCAGGCTAGCATCATTCTAAATGGAAAAAAAAAATAAATAAAGGCATTCCCTCTAAAATCAGGAACAAGACAGGGATGCCCTCTCTCACCACTTCTATTCAATATAGTTCTCGAAATACTGGCCAGATCAATTAGACAGACGAAAGAAATTAAAGGCATTAAGATAGGAAAAGAAGAACTTAAATTATCACTATTTGCGGATGATATGATCCTATACCTAGAAGATACAAAAGGGTCTACAAAGAAACTACTAGAGCTAATAAATGAATTCAGCAAAGTGGCAGGATATAAAATCAACATGCATAAATCAAAGGCATTCCTGTATACCAGCGACAAATCTTCTGAACTGGAAATGAGGAAAACTACCCCATTCACAATATCCTCAAAAAAAATAAAATACTTGGGAATCAACCTAACAAAAGAGGTGAAAGATTTATACAATGAAAACTACAGAATCCTAAAGAGAGAAATAGAAGATGATCTTAGAAGATGGAAAAATATACCCTGTTCATGGAGAGGCAGAACTAACATCATCAAAATGGTGATATTACTAAAAGTTCTCTATAGGTTCAATGCAATGCCAATCAAAATCCCAACGGCATTTCTTGTAGAAATAGATAAAGCAATCATGAAATTCATATGGAAAAATAAAAGACCCAGAATAGCAAAAGCAATTCTAAGCAGGAAGTGTGAATCAGGAGGTATAGGGATACCAGATTTCAAACTGTACTACAAAGCAATAGTAACAAAACCAGCATGGTACTGGTACCAAAACAGGCAGGTGGACCAATGGTACAGAATCCACAAAATTACAACTATCTTATATTCGATAAAGGGGCTAAAAGCATGCAATGGAGGAAGGATAGCATCTTCAACAAATGGTGCTGGGAAAACTGGAAATCCATATGCAACAAAATGAAACTGAATCCCCTCCTCTCGCCATGCACAAAAGTTAACTCAAAATGGATCAAGGACCCTTGATATCAAATCAGAGACTATGCGTCTGATAGAAGAAAAGGTTGGCTCCAATCTACATATTGTGGGGTCGGGCTCCAAATTCCCCAATAGGACACCCATAGCACAAGAGTTAATAACAAGAATCAACAAATGGGACTTACTTAAACTAAAAAGTTTTTTCTCAGCAAGAGAAACAATAAGAGAGGTAAACAGGGAGCCTACATCATGGGAACAAATTTTTACTCCTCACACTTCAGATAGAGCCCTAATATCCAGAGTATACAAAGAACTCAAAAAATTAAACAATAAGAAAACAAATAACCCAATCAACAAATGGGCCAAAGACCTGAACAGACACTTCTCAGAGGAGGACATACAATCAATCAACAAGTACATGAAAAAATGCTCACCATCTCTAGCAGTCAGAGAAATGCAAATCAAAACCACCCTAAGATACCATCTCACTCCAGTAAGATTGGCAGCCATTATGAAGTCAAACAACAACAAGTGCTGGTGAGGATGTGGGGAAAAGGGTACTCTTGTACATCGCTGGTGGGACTGCAAATTGGTGCGGCCAATATGGAAAGCAGTATGGAGATTCCTGGGAAAGCTGGGAATGGAACCACCATTTGACCCAGCTATTGCCCTTCTCGGACTATTCCCTGAATACCTTAAAAGAGCATACTACAGGGATACTGCCACATGGATGTTCATAGCAGCACAATTCACAATAGCTAGACTGTGGAACCAACCCTGATGCCCCTCAATAGATGCATGGATAAAAAAAAAAAATGTGGCATTTATACACAATGGAGTACTACGCAGCACTAAAAATGACAAAATCATGAATTTTCAGGGAAATGGATGGCATTAGAGCAGATTATGCTAAGTGAAGCTAGCCAATCCCTAAAAAACAAATGCCAAATGTCTTCTTTGATATAATGAGAGCAACTAAGAACAGAGCAGGGAGGAAGAGCAGGAGGAAAAGATTAACATTAAACAGAGTCATGAGGTGGGAGGGAAAGGGAGAGAAAAGGGAAATTGCATGGAAATGGAAGGAGACCCTCATTGTTATACAAAATTACATATAAGAGGTTGTGAGGGGAATGGGAAAAAAATAAGGAGAGAAATGAATTACAGTAGATGGGGTAGAGAGAGAAGATGGGAGGGGAGGGGAGGGGGGATAGTAGAGGATAGGAAAGGTAGCAGAATACAACAGTTACTAATATGGCATTATGTAAAAATGTGGATGTGTAACTGATGTGATTCTGCAATCTTTGTAATGTTTTGAATAACCAATAAAAAAAAGGAAAAAAAAAAAAAAAGAAACACCTGAAGGTACTTCGAGAAAGTTCTGAGAACTCTAAAAGGTCAATGTGACCCTCAGCACATGAGTCAGGCTTCTTTAAACACTCCAGGAGCTTTCCCATAACTTTTCTCTGTCCTCGTGTCTCCAGGTCTAATAAATGGAACAAATGGTTTGTGACACTCAAATCAGCCACTTGTGGAGGATTCAGGCTGTGTTTGCCTTTTAGAAACCTCAAAACTTTGGCAGTTAGAGACCAAAAATGCAGGGTGTGGAGTACTGTTGCAGCCTGGAGAAGGGAGAGCCTGGAACAGCGGTGCCCACTAGCAGTAGGAGCCAAATTCTAAGGTCATGGGGAAAAAGAGCTGGAAGTTACTTTGAAGTAACTGTATGGGAGCCAAGATCTTACAGCAATGGCCTTGCACACCCCACCCCCAGCACATTTTCAAGGGGTAGCCCCTCCTCTGCTTTAGCTCCATGCATTTAAATATGCAGACATTGACAGTAATTCCAACTGTAGGAAAAGCCTCCCAGCCTTTTTTTCCCCTCTCTTTAATTTCACAACTCTCTAAAACAAAGGATTTGGTAACCTTTACATGTTACTCTCACCCAAACAAGGGAGATATTTTCCTTAGTTTATAAAGCTTTAATTATTTAATTAGGGTCAGAGTTAAAAATCTGTTTACAAAATTAGAGAGTTTACAGTTTACAAAATTAGATAGATTCTAGATGTTTCTAGGTCCAACAAAAAAATAAATTCAGTGTAAGTCAAGTGACTGGCTCTGGCATAGCTATATCATCTAGAAATTTAACACCAATCAACTTGTAAATGTAGTAGTAGCACTAGTAACACCTTGTGTTTATACAATAGGTGTTCAGAGAGCTTTCCAACTTACCTCACTTGTTCACAACAAACCAGTGAGGTAAGTGGAACAAGGCTGTTATCCATACTTCAAAAATGAGGAAACTGAGACTCCAGAAGATTAATGTGCCCAAAGAAATGCTGAAGGGTAATGCCAAGACTGGAAGCCAAGCTTCCAAATTCCAAGTGTACTCTTTTTTCCATTACTCAACTGCTTCTTTCTCCATCTTACAAGAGTCATCCAGACTTATTTTTAATTTGAAAGGAGGAGGAGGTAATAGACATTTGAGAAATGGCTTTAACATTGCAAAAAAGAAAAAAAGAAGGAGGAGAAGAAGGAAAGAAAGAAAGAAAACAGTGCAAAGTGTAAAGCAGATGTAGGGCTTGGTTCAACAATGTGCATACTAACTAATGCTTGGGACTCGTGGCACAGGGGAAGTCTGAAACAGACTTAACTATACTCACATAAAAATAATATAACTAACAGTCTTCAATACAGAGTTTGCAGCTCAAGAGACTTCAGTAATTAATCACTTACTAAAAATAGCCATATATTCTAATATATTCTAATGCCCAATAACTGTATTAGTAGAAGTCTCTAATAGACTTCCAGATGACCTAATCATAAAACAGTTTTCACTTTTCATTTTAGTTTTAAAGATTAGTGTTTTGTTTGTTTGTTTGTTTGTTGCTGTTTATAAGATTGGTGCCTTTCAGATCATACTTTACTGATTTTGTTCCAGAGGAATAAAGTATCTTGATAATTCAATGCACTCAATGCACACAACTGTTATCTTCACTTTTTTTTTGTCATTTAAAGATGGACTTAATGGTTATTAGCTAACTAAAATAGTGAAAGATAATTTTAAAAATTTAGATCATTCTTTCCAGAAATAATGAAAAAATATCCTTACTAGAATGTACAACTTGTCAAATGACTACATAATAATGCAAGAATGCAATTTGTTGCATGACTATTAAAGAAAAACTTTAATTAAAAGAAATGAGTAAACTTGCCTCTTTGACAGTTTAATCTTCAAAGATCAGGTGCCTCTATCAAATTGTAATTGACTTAAAAATAGTACTACTGTTTTATTCGCTTTGTGAACAGAAAAGGAATCAATGCCTTAACATGAATGAGAAGCACCTATGATCAGGAACACCAGGCTGTCAAGCTGGCTACACCGAGAGCTGTGGCCTGAGCTTACAATCAAACATGGACTATGAGGACAGGAATGTCAGTTCCCTTCCCTGACTTTGAAGGAAGTATCAATAACCCTGAAAAAAAACTAAAAACCTGAAAAGAATTTTACAGAAGGATGTTTTTCTAATACTGTAGCGGACATAGAAAGATCATTTATTATTGAAAGAAGGAACTTTCTTCTATCAGACAGGAAATTACTCAACTCCTTGGAATGTAAATCAAATTTTCGAAATGAACAACTTAATTTTTTTTCCTACTAAAAAATAAGAGTCTGCTAAAGCAGCTCTTTAAATATTTTAAAACCACATTAATGGCTTAGATGCAGAGATTAAGAAGAGCACATGGGTGGTATAAAGCCACAATTCGGAAACAAGGACTGTGTTCCACACCATGGAATTTAATGTTTTATCTTCCAATTCATGAGTAAACAATTTCATTGAAATGCTGCATGTTTATGGAAAAGTACTGAAAACTAAGTATACTAGTTCATGAATTGTCATAAAAGGAACAGGACTGTGTAGCCACAAAGGAAGTCAGGAAGTCAAGCATCACCAGCACTTCAACAACTTCCTTTAGGCACCTGCCTCCATCACAATCCTTCCTCCCTTCATATAGCTACTATTCTTCCTTCCAATACCAAGATGGTATTTGTCTCTTCCTGTCCTGTATATAAAAGGGGTTCACATAATGCATGCTTGTTTGGTGGTTGGGTCTTTCCATTCAGGTTTCTGATTGTGAGATGCACTCACGTTGTTTTATATATTATGCTTTTTTTTTCCATTTTTCTATACTAACCATGCCCCTTATATTATTATACCACAATACATTTATGCTTCCCACATTGAAGAGTATTCATATTATGTCCTGGTTTATTCATTATGAGTAATGTCATATTCTTTTATTTACTCGTTTTAGGTATATTATTACTTGGTATATTCCTAAAAGAGTGCTGTGGATTATAATATATGCACATGTACAGATACAATCCATTTTCCAAAGTCATTGTAATTAATATTTTCATGAGTATTCTAGTTTCCCACCATCTTTTCTACCATCTAAAATTGTCATTTTTTAAATTTTGTGATTTTTGTTATCTGAAAGCTAATATTGCTATTTTTTCACATATTTAAATGAAGCTATTTGGTAATCCTTTCTTACAAATTTCCTATTCAAGTTGTTCCCCCTGATTTATTAAATTCAATTTGGTCTTCTTACTTATTTCAAAAAAATATCTCAAAAAAGTCTTGAGACTTTTTTGGCCTATGGGTTATTTAGAAATATGTTGTTTAATTTCCAAATATAAGTGGTTTTCCAGTTATCTTTCTGTTACTGTTTTCCAGTTGAATATTCAATTATAGTCAGAGAAAAGAATTTATCTGATTTCCCTTCTTTTACATTTGTTAAGGTGTATTTTATGGCACATCTGCATTAGTGTTCTATGCTTCAGAAAAATGTGCATTCTGCTGTTTTAGATGAGATATGCTATAAATGTCAAGCATATCAAGTTGATTGATGGTGCTGTTAAAGTCATGTGTACCCTTACTGATTTTCTGCTTGCTGGGCTAGCAGTTACTGATAGAGGAATGTTGAAATCTCCAACTGCAATAGTAGATTTATCTATTTAACCCCTTCAGTTCTGAGATGGGATAAAAAAAAAGAAATAAAAAGTATGTAGGAAGGAGACAAAAGAAAGAACAAGGAACTATAACTTTAATCTGAAAATCTTATGCTAAAGTTCCACATTCCTTCCCTCTCTAAGCCAGTTCTCTCTCCTAAACATTACTCTCCAAGTTCTTCTTCCATGGCTGTCCCTCCCAAGTTTCTGGGAAATCTCCCAATCTTAGAGTTCCATAAATTCATGCACTTATTGAAGATTACCTTGTATTCTGTTACTTAGTCTATGCAATAAATAGATTGAGCACAGAGAGATAGGATATTTTAAGAAACCTATTATCTAGGGTACTTTCCACCATTATCTGTTGATCAGATAATGGAGAACACATCTTCCTAAGAATCCTGAGACTTACCAGACCACCATAAACTAGTATGTAATCATCAGACTGATGTTATCCACACATACTTTCCCATGTTCACTCCTCACCAAGTTTGCTTAAGAGTCTGAGAGTCCCCAAAGCATCTTTCTCTTGAGTTGGCACACGTTGTCCCTTGAATGTGTCCCTACTTTCCTGAATAAATTTGTATCTCTCATGCATCCTCAGATTCATTTCTGCAATAATTGTCAAGAAGCCCACTCATCCTGGTTTGAAGTTCCCCTCTCTAGCAACTTATTGAGCTCTTCTGGTAACAGTTCTATCATTTTTCCCTTTATATATATTTTGATACTCTATTTTTAGAAATTTGCACATTTCCAGCAACCTGATCTTTAAACTTACTGATTTTTTTTTTCTTTTTCTTAAATCAACCAAGGAGGCCATCAAAAGCATTCTTCACTTGTTACTATGTTTTTGATTTCTGGTGTTTATTGATATGTCTTACTTATTCTAACTCACTGCCAACACTATTCCAACTGTTCTTCTCTATCATCTACTTTTTCCATTAGATCCTTTAACATTCTAAAAGAATCTTGTGATTCCAATAACTATGTCTTAGTTGAGACTGTCCTGAAGATTGCTTCTTTAAACTGTTTTTTTTTTCTTGACTGTTTAGAATGTCTTGCAAATATTATTGAAATCCAGACATGTATATCAAGTAATAAAGAGATGAGATAAAAAAGGCCATCAGTGTGAAATTTTATGTTAATCTGACTGGTAACCAGGTTATGTTTAATGCTTGTTTCAAATTACTCTTTGTTTTTGCTTCCTTTTTTTGACTTTGGGCTCCCTAAATACAACTCCTCAAAGAGTCTTTGTCTTTTAGCTCCTTCAGAAATAATTACTGTTATTATACTGGAGCCCAGTTAACGTGATAGAAAGTAATGGGTTGAAAGGAACAGTCTTCAATCTTCCAATCAAATTACAATAAAAACATTCAAATATTTCACAGATTCTTTCTCTAGTGATATACAATTTTCTCTCTATTTCCTACTCTTTTTTCCTTGGCTGTAAGTATTCTCTATCTATAACCTCAATACCCTAACACCCATAACTATATTTTAGTTGCCTGCCATCTTTGGAGACACAGCAATGCTAGCATGAGATGGACTGGGAGAGATTAATTTCTCTCGGATAGGATAAGGCTTTGGCAAAGTGATTTTCCTTGTAGAATAGATCTTTGTTATGCGGGAGGCTTTATGTGTATTTCATAGTGATTACTCTCTCCCCTGCCTTCCAGAGCCAAGAGGGGATTTCTTTCAGATGTTCAAAATGAAAACTAGGTGGACTTCCTGGGTAAAGCCCACAAAAGGATAGAGACACTTGGGAGTTTCTCAGTCTTACACTATTCCACACTCAGCTTCCAGAAATGTACCAAACTTACCACTTAAGAGTTCATCCAGTTTAGGGCTCCTTTGCTCTCTACTTTAGGTTCAGCTCTTGGCCTTGACTCTGTATTTGCTTGTGTCTCCAGATTTCAAGGTGATGGCTTCTCCTCCTACCCTAATTTTAGACATATTTGTAAACGATATTTACTTTGTAATTTATGGATATAACTTTCTACATATTTATTATTCAGTCAAATTTATTAAATATTGCCCAAATTTTCTTTATAAACCAGTTTTTCAAAAACATAAATAATTTGATACATTAATCATACTAATATGTCAAAACACAAAAGAAATGAACAAAAGCATTATAATCTTTCTTTCTTGAAATTTTTTGTTTTCATATCACTTTAAGACTACATATTAACCCAAAAAAGTAGCACTAATGACTTTACATTCTGATTAAAATCAGGGTGTTGATTGAATTTCATTTTATTATAAGACAATGATAACTTCAGAAATGGTTGCTAGATACTTCATTTAAAAGAATGTTTATCTCATTTTTAAATTTTGGATGAGATTAGTATTCATGTTTTCCAGAGAAGAGACACTTTTGTTTTAGTCTTGAGAGAATCTAAAATCAGAGTTATCACAGATTTTCCCATGCTTGGTTTCAATAATCCACTCTTATAATTTTTCAGTTACTACCTCTCAATCTTTAGCCAGAATCTAACCCTCATTTTCCATACATGGAGCTGTCCTAGATCCTCATTCATTGCCCTTAATATCTGTTATAACTTTCAGAACTGACATTAAGTCACTCTCTCTACATCTTTTAATGCTATTTTGAGACTTTTGTTGGAAGATCTGTGCAGATGGGATTTCCAGCACTACCTGACTTTATTGATTTCTCAGGAAAGTAAACAGTAGCCTAGAGGCCGATTTGGTCTACTAAAACTAGACATACTGAAAATATGTTCTATGGTAAAATTGCAGCAGAAATTGATTCCATCACTGCTACATTTAGAAGGAAAATATACTTTGGCTTTCACACAAAGCACATAGTGAACATAGCCAATCTCTCCCTAGCCACCAAATGGATTCTCTCAGAGGTAATGACTCAAATCCAGCAGCTGGAGAAAGCAGAAATGCCTCTAGGCATGAGAGTTTGTTTTAACTGTCTCAGTAATGTGGGAGTAAGACCTGTAAGTATTTTGCTTAAGCAGTCAGCAGGTGATTTGTTTTTACCTTTTTACTTTCTTTATAGCTTTCACAATAAAACTTATTCTTTTAATTGATCCTTAGAGATAAAATACCAAACAGACACTTTCTTTCTTTCTTTCTTTTTTTTTTTTTAGAGAGAGAGAGAATTTTTTAATATTTATTTTTCAGTTTTCGGTGGACACAACATCTTTATTTTATTTTATGTGGTGCTGAGGATCGAACCCAGCACCCCACGCATGCCAGATGAGCCTGCTACGCTTGAGCCACATCCCCAGCCCCCAAACAGACACTTTCATTCGTGTTAATGGTTTATTTGGTGAAATGGCTCAAAAATTAGAAGCAGGATATCAAATTTATATTGAAATAAAAGCTCATTAATTGCCAGGCCAAGTTCTGTGTACTTCCTCAAGTTCAATTGTGTCTATTTGATATCAAAAGATGCAATAAGAGAAAAATAAATTTAAATATCCAAATATAGAAACATGATAAATTTTGTCTCTTTGGAGATTTATTATATAACCCAGACTGAATTGTGTCCATTCACAAATTCAGTTAATTTAAATAAATGGCCACAATTCTTAACTGGAATCAGGGAGAATGCACACCTATGTTTTAGTTAACTTTTTTTGACGCTATGATGAAAAGACCCGACCAGAACAATTACAGAGGAGGAAAATATATAGGGGCTCACAGTTTCAGAGGTCTTAGTGCATAGAAGGTCCATTCCATTCATTGAGGCTTAAACTGAGGTTGAGTATCATGGGGAAGAGTGTGTCAGAGGGCCGGGGGTCACATGATGATCAGAAAGGAGAGAGAGGGGAGAGGGGAGAGGGGAGAGGGGAGAGGGGAGAGGGGAGAGGGGAGAGGGGAGAGGGGGACACACACTTGACTGGCCAGATACAAAATATATACCTCATAGCCATGCCCCCAGTGAGCAACTTCCTCCAGTTACACCCCACCTGCCTCCAGTCACCACTCAGTTAATACCCTCAGGGATTAATTCACTGATTAGGTAAAGGCTATAATCCAGTCATTTTTCCTCCAAACTTCGTGCATTGTCTCACAACCAAATTGTAACTACCCACTTCACTGTGAGAGATACTGTAATGAGTTATTATAGTCAATAATTTTGGAAAATGATGTGATGTACACAAAAATCTTACAGAGCGATTTTACAATATACTCTTACCAATTCTGCTTTTAAATCATTATTTCTCCCTTCTTATGAAGAACTACTTGTTTTTTGAGATTCAGTAATCTAGAAATCCCAAACACTTATTTTCCTTGTTTTTACCATCTTATGACCATGTGGGTACTCCCAAGCACTACTGATATTTTGGGTACTGGGCTTACTTTCCTTTTCTCATGAAGTTTTTCCATCAGCCTGAATGGCTTCACCATCCATACATCCAATATTTTAGTTTGTGGTCATTTCTTTTTTTTTAATGTAAATTTTTTATATACATATGACAGCAGAATGTAATACAATTCTTATTACATATATAGAACACAGTTTTTCAAATCTCTGGTTATATACATAGTGTATTCACACCCATTCGTGTCTTCATACGTGCACTTTGGATACTAATAATCATCAAATTCCACCATCATTAATTACCCCATGCCCCTTCCCTTCCCCTCCAATGCCTCTGCCCTATCTAGAGTTCATCTATTCCTCCCGTGCCCCTGCTCCCTATTTCACTATGAATCAGCCTCCTTATATCAAAGAAAACATTCAGCATTTGGATTTTTGGAATTGGCTAACTTCACTTAAAATTAGTCTTCTCTAACTCCATCCATTTACCTGAAAATGCCATGATTTTATTCTCATTTATTGCAGAGTAATATTCCATTGTGTATAAATGCCACTTTATTTTTTATCCATTCATCTGTTGAAGAGTATCTAGGTTGGTTCCACAGTTTAGTTATTGTTAATTATGTTGCTATAAATATTGACATGGCTGTGTTCTTGTAGTATGCTGTTTTTAAGTCCTTTGGGTATAGACTGAAGAGAGGGACAGCTGGGCCAAATGGTGGTTCCATTCCCAATTTTCCAAGAAATCTCCATAGTGCTTTCCATATTGACTACACCAACTTGCAGTCCCACCAGCAGTATATGAGTGTACCTTTTCCCCCACATTCTCTGCAACACTTATTGTTGTTTGTATGCATAATAGCTGCTATTCTGACTGGAGTGAGATGAAATCTTAGAGTGGATTTAATTCGCATTTTTCTAATTGCTAGTGATGATGAACATTTTTTTCATGTATTTGTTGATTGATTGTACATAATCTTCTGAGAAGTGTCTCTTCAGGTCCTTGGCCCATTTATTGATTGGATTATTTGTTTTTTTTTTTTTTTGGTATTTAGCTTTTTGAGTTTTTTTTATACTCTAGTGATTAGTGCTATATCTGATGTGTGAAGGGTAAAAATTTGCTCCCAAGATGTAGGCTCTCTATTCACCTCACAGATTGTTTCTTTGCTGAGAAGAAGATTTTTAGTTTGAGTGCATCCCATTTATTTTTTAAGAGAGAGAGAGAGAGAGAGAGAGAGAGAGAGAGAGGGAGGAGAGAATTTTTTAATATTTATTTTTCAGTTTTCGGTGGACACATCTTTAATTTATTTTTGTGTGGTGCTGAGGATCGAACCCAGCGGGATCGAACCCGTGAATGCCAGGCGAGCATGCTACGGCTTGAGCCACATCCCCAGCCCTGCATCCCATTTATTGATTCTTGATTTTAATTCTTAAACTCCTAGAACTAGTAAATGAATTCAGCAAAGTAACAATATAAAATCAACACCCATAAATCAAAGGCATTTCTGTATATTAGTGACAAATCCTCAGAAAAGTAAATGAGGAAAACTACCTAATTCTCAATAGCCTCAAAAATAAAATAAAATAAAATAAAATATTTGAGAATCAACTTAACAAAAGAGGTGAAAGATCTATATAATAAAAATTTCAGAACACTAAAGAAAAAAATCAAAGAAGATCTTAGAAGATGGAAAGATCTACCTTGCTCTTGGATAGGCAGAATTAATATTATCAAAATGGCCATACTTCCAAAAGCACTATACAGATTTAATGCAATCTGATCAAAATTCCAATGACATTCCTCATAGAAACAGAAAAAGCAATCATAAAATTCATCTGGAAAAATAAGAGACCCAGAATAGCTAAATCAATCCTTAGCAGAAAGAGTGAAGCAGGTGGCATCACTGTACCAGACATTAAACTATACTATACTATACCACTCAACTGCAGTCTGAAAAGTTAAATGGAAGATTCCATAAATAAATCATTTATAATCATATTCTGATCTGAGAAGTTTGATGAAATCTTAGAACATCCCATTTCATTCCAACCTGGATGAAAAATATCTCTTTGTTCAGAGTATCCACACTATATACACTACCTGTCCATTACTCACTTAGTAGCTAAGTATCATATAAACTTTCACAGTATCATAGTGCTGTGTTCAACTAATCCTTATTTTATTTAATAATGGTATGAAAGGCAAAAGTAGTGATGCTGACTATATAATAGGACAAAGAAAATTCATAAACTGTTTGCTTTAAGTGTATTTTGAGAGAGAAAAAGAATATATTCTCATGGCATTTATTGAAGTATAATGTTATGAGTATTCTATTTTATTATTGTCAATCTCTTTACTGTGCCCAATTTATTAATTAAACTACCCTTGTATGCATGTATAGGACAGCAAAATAGTATACATAGAGTTTGGTACTCTCTGTGGTTTTAGGTATCCATTAGAGGGTGGGGATTTAAAACATATCTCCTTTCAATAAGGAGAGACTAATGTATTCCATTGAAGGCTCTTGACTATGTGATAAGGCAAGAAAACATAATTAAAATGCATAAGTACATTTTTTAAAAAGTATAATTGTCTCTATTAGCAGATGACATAATTGTTTACAAAGAAAATTCCAAGGAATTTATAAAATATCCAATAGAATTAATAAATAAATGTGACATAGCAGTAGAGTTAATATACATACATCAATGTATTTTTCATACTTATCTAAACAATTGAAAAATTAAAACTATTTACAAATGAATCAAAAATCATAGAATACCTGAAAATAAATTGACCTAATTTACAAGTGCAGAGGATTTGAACATTAAGTACTACAAAACATTGCTGATAGGTGAAAAGCCTAAGTGAAGGAATTGGGAAATTCAATTTTGATGTTATCTCAGAAAAAGTACAAATGACCAAAAATTATATGAAAAGAATGTTTGACATCTTTAGCCATCAAAGAAATGCAAATAAAAACTACATTGAGATTCCATCTTGTTCTAGTCAGAATGGTGAATATCAGGAATAAAAATAATGATAACTTCTAGTGAAGATGCAGGAATAAAAAAAACTTTTCAAACTGACTCATTCAATATGAAAATGATGTGATTAAAGCTTTATTCTTCATAAAAAAATGTTTGACTGATTCTAAAACTTTTGTAGAAATTCAAAGAACTTAGAATTCTCAGTGAAGTCAGAAGGAGGAGGAGGAGGAGGAGGAGGAGGAGGAGGAGGAGGAGAAGGAGGAGAAGGAGGAGGAGGAGGAGGAGGAGGAGGAGGAGGAGGAGGAGGAGGAGGAGAAGGAGAAGAAGAAGGAGAAGGAGAAGGAGAAGGAGAAGGAGAAGGAGAAGGAGAAGGAGAAGGAGAAGGAGAAGGAGAAGGAGAAGGAGAAGGAGAAGAAGAAGAAGAAGAAGAAGAAGAAGAAGAAGAAGAAGAAGAAGAAAGCTGGAGGATTTTCAATTTCCTGGCTTTGAAAATTACTATACAGCTACAATAATTAGAATGATGTGGAACTGGCATAAAGACAAACATAAATAAACAGATCAAGGAAATAGAAAACAGTCTTCAGCCTCCAGACTACAGAGGAGTATCCTTTAAATGACTTGTGCATTTGACTTGGTTTTTAATTTTCAGCAAAGGCACAATGATACAAAAAGGAAAAGTTTCTCAACAAGTAGTACTAGAGCTTGTGAATATTCATGTTTAAAAGCATCCCAGAAATAATGTGTAGAATTATAAAACAATCTTGCAAAATCCAAAGCATGGAGCTAGGATTGTGGCTCAGTGGTAAAGCGCTAGCCTACCACATGTGAGGCCCTGGGTTCGATCCTCAGCACCACATAAAAATAAATAAATAAATAAAGATATTGTGTCCAGTTACAACTAAATAATAAATATTTAAAATTTTTAAAAAGATCTAAAGCATAAGGGATCAGAGGTCTAAATGCAAAATCTAAAACTTTAAGGCTTGTGAAAGAAAACATGACAAGATTTATATGGAAAACAGAGATAACCATAATAGTAAAATTGGTAAATTATACATCAAAATTAAAGCTTTTGCTCATCAAATGACACCATTAAGAGAATGAATAAGGAAGTCACAGACTGATAAAATATATATGAAATGTGGGTGTGTATGTGTATATATGATCTGTTTTCTATATATGTAAAAATCTAGATTTCAATTAAAAAAAACAGTGAAAATGGGCAAGGTATTAGAAACAGATACAGGAAAATGCAAAATAGAATCTAATGTATGAATCACTCACCAGAATGACTGAAGTTAAATATAAAATCATACATAAATATAATTAGGTTACAAGTTTTTAAATGTGATTACCATATTAGAAAATTCTAGCCGTTTTTATGAAGTTAAATATTCATCTTCCCTTGACCCAGAAATTCTACTGCTAGTAATTTACCCAAAAAAAGAAAGTATATGTCTAATAAATTATTCCTTCATGAAACTGATCAAATTATATTTTTGTTGTATGTATATTTAAACATGTAACAATGAATTCCACTACTATGTAAAATTATAATGCAACAATAATTTTCAAACACTTATTCAAGAGTGTTCATATGGCCTTTATTAGTAATAATCTAAACAGTATAAAGCCTAGGTATCCATCAATAGAAAATGAATTAGAAAGCTCTGATAAGTTTTTTTCAAGATGGCAGAATAAAGGAGGTCGCTTTCCTGGCTACTCCATGGGGTGAAACCAAGAAAGGAGATAGGCAGCTTCTTAGCAGGGTTTGTGAACAAAAAAGAGTGGAGGACTTTACTGGAATTTAAAACTGGACATTCAAAGCATATCAGGACTCAGGAGGTTAGATATAACAAAATAAGGAAAAATCCCCAGCAGCATAGCCACTGCCAAGGCTGGGCCCAAAGCACCAGCCAAAGCAGTCCCTCCATGAGTATACAGGAGGGATAAGGGAATTAAAGGAACCCACATTTTGGGGAGGCCTGAGGCGTGTCTGAGTATGGGGCATTTAGCGATAAAGGACATTGCCCAGCAAACCTGAAAGATGCGCTGCACAATATCCATGTATGAGGAAAGAAGCCACCATCTCTCCAGGCAGCATACAGAGAACAAAGGAAGGAACTATTTTGCAGCAGCTGCACAGGGGTTGGCAGCTGAGGGAGCTGATTCCTGGCAAATCCGAGTTGTGGCCCAAATGTAAGCCTAATAAACACACACTGCATGACACAGAATGTGACCAGGAAAAACTCAAACATGGAGAGAGGTTTACATAGGGGACAACTGGTCATGGAAACCCACCTACCTCTACCCTTCCCCTCCGATCTGACTGCTTTCAAGACTGAGAGAGAGGCATCTGGCTGGGAATACCAAAGGGCAATGGCAGAAGAGATTGTTTGGACTGAACCTGAGACCAGAAAATATGAGGTCTGAAGGTGATGCAGGGGACTAAGACTTGGTCCTCTACTACATGAGTGGAACCCTGGGGAGAACCCTGGAGTATAGTCTTCCAGCATGGACCAGCAAGTACTGGGTGCTGGAGGTGAGCTGATTTAAAATCTCAAGACCAATTGGCATTAAGCAAAGAGACTGGAGCCCACCTAAGCCTAAACCCTGACTCCAGGAACTTAGCCTATGGGATTGCCTCTCTCAGACCAGCAATCCAGAGGGTTGAGCATCACACTCTAGAAGACCCCACCTAAAACTGACGAGAAACAGAATATTTGAACTTCAGTAGAAAGAATTCTTTAACTCTTCATCTAGATCTTTTTTTAAAATCATCTTTCTATGTTTAATTGTGACCCTAGTGGCACATGGATATTTATACATATTCTTATTTGTTTATTCTCATTTCTGACATTTTTGAAGCCAGTTATTTTTCTTGGATGTGTTTTTTGTGTGTGTGTGTGAACTAGGATGTTTGATTAGTATATTTTAATTTTGTTTTGTATTCTTTTATTTTTATTTTATTTTTTTATCTTAATATTTTTCTCCTGTTTCCTTTGATTCTCTTTTCTTCTGCTAACAGCCAATCTCTATTGTTCTCTCTTTTACTCTTCTTTTAATTTTTTACTTCTTCTTCTCTCTTCCTCACTTATAATCATCATACCCTATATCACTTCTGTTCCTTCCCTGTATAACATTTGAAATTGTAAACTCTTTTTACTGAAGGCAATAACTGATCATATTATTTTTGTTTATGGTGGTAATTAACATTGTAGACACCATAGTAGGAACTATTTGGTTTAACATTGGATATTGTTTGCATGGCTTGCTGTTCTTATTTGTCTCCCTCTAAACAGTGAGGTACTGGAAAATTTCAGGGACACTGTAAGTCCACAGGGTAGAAAATCTACTATCTCAGATCCATATTACTAGATGGGTAGATACACAAACAACATGAAAAGCAAGGGAACAAATTGCCCCAGACAAACAAAAGATACTCCAATAACAGAATCCATTGATACCACAGTGGAAGAAATGTAAGAGAAGCAATTTAGAATATAGATAGTTAAAATGATCTGTGAAGTAAAGGACGGTATAGGAAATGAAATCAGAGAGAAAATACAGGAAGTGAAAAACCACTTCAAAAAGAGGCAGAGATTCTGGTAAAAAAAAAAAAAAAAAAAAAAAAAAAAAAAACAGAAATTCTCAAAATGAAGGAAACAATAAACCAAATTAAAAATTCAATAGAAAGTATCACTAACAGACTAGACCACTAGGAAGACAGAACCTCAGGCAATGAAGACAAAATATATAATCTTGGGAACAGAGTTGACCATGGAGAGGATATGATAAGAAACCAAAGAAATTCCAAGAACTATGGGAAAACATGAAAAGACCAAATTTAAGATTTATTGAGATAGATGGAGACGCAGAGATCCAAACCAAAGGAATTCATAATCTTTTCAATGAAATGATATCAGAAAATTTCCCAAACCTAAAGAATGAAACAGAAAATCAAACATAAGAGTTATAGGACCCCAAATGTACAAAATTACAACAGACTCACACCAAGGCATGTACATTATAATGAAAATTCCTAGCATACAAAATAAAGATAGAATTTCACCAAGGCATGTACATTATAATGAAAATTCCTAGCATACAAAATAAAGATAGAATTTTTTAAATGCTGTGAGAGAAAAATATCAGATTATGTGTACGGAGATATGAAAAAATATATTATATATTTATAAAAGTAAATACAGCTTAGTAATAAACTACTGGTATCTGCAACTGGTATCCTTAATCTGTGTTAAGGAAATACTAGTTTGAGCAAAAGTAATCAATGATTAAAAAAAAAAAAATCAGAATAGTGGAGCCAGGATAAGGATTTACTGGAAAGGAACGTAAGGGACATAAAAGAACTTTCAGGTTTATGGGAATGTTTTATATCTTCATACATATTTGTGTCCCACATATGAATTTTTTCATCTCATTGACTGGAACAATTAAAATTCAAAAAGTTCACATTTTTATATTTTATATAAATATTATATTGCATAAATATTTTATATTTTATCACAAAAAGTAAAATAATGAATAACTAAGAGTATCAATGGTAAAAAGTTAGCAATGACTTGCATTAATTTTATGATGTGTTTTGAAATGCATCAAAAATAAGATTGATTAATGCATGTATAAAAGGATGATCAAAATAGTTAGCTATACGGTTAATGTCACCAAATATTTATTTGAATCAAGCTGATTAGAATATGGGTGCCAATTGCATTATTATTGTACCTTTTCTGAATGTTTGGATATATTTATGATAAAACTTCAAAAAAAATAGGTAAATTGGCAAATTTGCTTATTGCCACTCGAGAGCATTTCATTTATCTCCAACTTGTTCCTTCCATTTTGATCTGTATTAGACACCTTCCTCCATTCTAAGGGATCTTTATACTTACCATTATCCTCAAATTTACTTAACATCTATGACCTCTTGATCTTTCTTATCACCATTTAAGTATGCTCAAATTTCTCATATTTTACAGATAATAGTTTTTAAAAGACATTTTCCTTGGATAACAACTGACCTATATTATTTTTTTATTGCCACTTTTTTGAAAGAACCACTGCCTCCTCTTTATTCCTGTTTCATAACTGATTTGCAATCTGGTCTCCGTCTCTAGAACTCTTGAGAAATCTTAGAGTAATGAAGAATCCTATTGCTAAATCCAGTTGACCATTCTCCTTCCCTACTTGGAAGCTTGGCAGCATTTTTCATGGTTAATTCCTACTTTCACTGCTAATTGATATATTATACCAGACCTCAGTATATGAAAAATGAAAGTGTGCAATAATATCTAAGCCACTCCTTCCACTCAGCACCTCCTCATACCCATTCCTTATTCAAACTATACCCATCCCTCAATATAATTGTTATGTTTCAGTCAAGTTCTCCTTGATTATGCCACAGGAATGATTATCTTCTGAATTAGTTTAATGTCTACTTTAAAATAGTATTTATTTATTGATTACATTGATTATATACTTGATGCTGATTCTATGTATGTGGTGCAGGTAAATAAAAAAAAAAGATAGAAATCTCAATAAGCATGGAGCTTTCTAAGCAGAAAATTGACTGCATAGAATCATAATCTTAAAAAAAGATGCTAAACTGCCTCACAACTTGCCATACATTTAGAAAAGTCTAAGCAGTAGATAATTATTCAAAAGTGGTTTAAGAGAATTATACATACAATTCTTTCTTTATTATTTTTTATTTTTTTCTTTGATGCCAGGGATAGAACCCAGTGTCTTGTGTATGCCAGGCAAGTGCTTTACACTGAGCTACACACTGTTTTCTTTCAAAACAGTTGATATTTGGTGTGGGGAAGAACAGGAGAATCAGCAAATAAGTATTACATGCCTTCTATGTATACTGCTTTATATTAATCACTTAATCCCTATTGTCATCAAATTTATAGATGACATTACTGAGGCTTAGTGGAATTAAATTATTTGCCAAGGGTCACACAAGCCATAGGCATAGTAGAAATTTTTACTGATACATTGACTCCTCTGCTAGATTCTTACAAGGATCTCAGAATAAATAGATGTGGGATTATTTAATTCTTTTTCTAACACTAGAACCCCTGATATATGTCTTTTTTGGTTCTGATTCTAATTAATGAGTATGATGCTTATGTTTCCTAAAGATTTATTCTTTAAAAGAACTTTTTAACCTAATATTTGATGTGATACTAAGATTTTTAAAATGCATATAGTTTAATGAATACTAATAAAAGTTTACAGAAACGATAAAGTATTAAAAACATTACCAGACTGAGATCCTAATCAGGATATATATCCTAATTAAGATATATTCCATGCTTGTATAAATATGACAAAATAGATTCTACTGTAATGTGTAAGTAAAAAAGAACAAAATAAACACTTGTACTTGTATATAGGACAACTCAGAAAATTATAGTGAATGGGTGCAATCTAGCACATGATAAAATGCTGCAAACACCATTAAGTTGGTGTCAATAAGAAATTTGCTTCTTTTTTAAAGAATGCAAATGCTGGCATTATCAAGAAAAAAATTTAAGACTTATTTTTCATCGTTATGAATTTGTACTGCTGATACTTGTCCACTGAAACATTTTGACTTGCATAAATTATGTATATTCTCACTTTTATATTAAAATTTCACACATAGATAAAAATGAAAAAATAGCCAATATCTGATTTTTCTTCCATACATTTTTCACTCACAACATATAGTCAGGTACCTTTTGACTCCATGGAGGGAAAATATCTAATTTTCAGAACTACCAAAAAATAGGAAGAAAATATTTTTTTTTCATTTGGAAATGAAATGTTGGAATATTTCCATCATGCCTTTTTAAGTATATTTTCCATCTATGCAGCATTCTAGTGGATGTCTTTGGGCATAATTGTTACATGTTTCCCATGGATCACACCCACTTCTCTAAAGACCAGCCAGAAAAGAGGAAGGAGTCACTTGCTTTCTAGAAAGCATTAATAGTGGCACTCTAGAAGCACACATCTGTACTGAGCAATTACTTGCATGAGACACTGGAGGAGAAATTTGCAAATCAGAATGTTCAGTGGATTTCTGACAACCTCTAATTTTATGGAGTGTGGTACGGACTAGGCCTACACTGAGTTCTCTTCACTCCTCCAGTAAAGGATGCACTATTGCCAGCAGCTTTTGTAGACAGTTGCTCTCTAGACAGTCGGCTCTCTACCAGCTATAGAGACCTTCTTACTTACCCTACTTCTTCTCCCAGTGGAGCTGGGGAAGGTGGAGGTACAAGCTGACCTATCAGGACTACAGCTGTGCAGCAATGACTGTGAACACAATTCTATTTTTAAATTAATTAAATGTATTAGACCTAAATAAAGTACAGCAAAAAATCATATATTTTCTCTGTAATAATAATGATGAAAACTGTCTACTTCATTAATGTCTTATAAACATTAACAACGTTGGAAACACTGAAGTAATTGCCAAGTTATTTTGTAGTAGAAGAATGAAGCTTAAAGTCAATATTAAATATTTAAATCAATGAAAAAAACTAGCTAAAACAAAATTTTATTTCCTGCCTTTCCCAGAGGCAGGAAATAAAAAAAAATATTTGTACTCTTATTGGATTCTAATTGTGTAACCATCAAATTATGTTTCCTTGTTGCCACTTATTAACATAGTCTAAATATGTGCTAGGCAAATAAATGGGGCAGATTTCACGTTATATCCTTCCTTTTTTAGAAGGAAGTTAAGAATATTGTTTTCCTGATATTAACACAATTATATTCAGGCATTGCATTTAATTGGGTGTGGGTATGTGTGTATGGGGTCTGTGGAGAGAGGATATGTGGAGATTCCAAATTGCAGAGTTGCAACAATGGTCTAGGCTCAACTATGGTGTCTTCAGTATTAGAAACAAGAATCCAATCTCTTCCTTTTTCTTTCTCCTAATTTAAATCACTCCTGTGTGTGCTCTGTAAAACACAAAGCTCATGCCTTTTCCATTTCTAGGAGATAAAGAATTCCACAAACTTCAAATTATCTCTAAGTGATTAACCGAATTCCAAGAGAACTCCCTCCACCCACTGTTGCAATTCTATGAATGTAGAAATAAGAGATATCAGGATTTAAAAACTCAGTGAAATAGAGTCAAATGGTGCAGAGGACTTAGAGGAAAGACACATGAAATGATCCTCAGAAAGCAAAGTCCATCACTGAATGCCAATATACTAAGCACTGTATGGAACCTGATAGTTTGGAGAAGGGGGTTAGAAGTAAGTGAGGCTAGAGGTTACAGTTTTGGAGAAATATTACTTTTGGAGAAGATTCATATTACAAGTAGAAATGATAATATTCCTTTTTGAGTGCCACACAGAGAAAGAAAAAAAGAAAAGTGGTCCTCCAGCAAATGCAATTGAGAACAATGCATGTACTCTCTCTGCCTCCAAAAAAAAAAAAAAAAAAAAAGAGAGAGAGAGAAAAAAACTAACAGATAAGGCTTTCCTCAAGGTAGGTAATTTTTCTCCCTTAGAAAAAAAATTAAACTGGAGAAAATTCTACCACTACATTCTGTAGTGAATTAAATGGCTCCTGAATATTAGAAAATGCCTTGAATACTAAATGCCAAACATCTTCCTCTTTGAGCTGTAAATGTTGTTGCTTTTCCTCCATGTTGATTATATTATCTATTTCAGGACCCCAAAATCTACTGCTTGATTTATAGTATGTTTAGGTTTTAGATGTTATCTATTTCTACTCTAGCAGATAATTTTCAAGTTGTTGACATTACTGATTGTCTTTTATTCTGTAAAATGGAGGTACATCATTTCTATATCAAAGTGCATCCTTGAGGGATCTATCAGGAAGGCAGAACATTTACACAAGGACACTTCATAATAGCTCAAACAAAACATTTACTTTCTTATCTGTATACTTTGCTCATATTTTTAAAATTTTTATTGAAATGTTCTTTCACCTCAACCTGGTTACCTCTGTTTTCATTCTAAGAAGTGTAGGCATAAAAACATTTTCTTCAGATTTCCTGAATCCTCCTGATAACCAAAATTAAAAAATAGTTGATAATTTCATAGTACATTGTGCACATATTATCATCATTTATCACGTAATGATGTTTGTCTGACTCAAACCATGTAAGATTTAATTCAGGTATAATAACTGTCTCTTTGAGACCTTTCTCAATGTCCTTTTCCAGCCTCCTTCTACCACCAGCATGTCAGATGTCCTTTCTTGAGCTCCACAGCATCCTGTAATTACCTCTATCATCCTGTTTAATACAATTTATTTTGAGTTTATGCTGCCTATGTTTCAATCCCAGGACAGAATAAATTCATAGAACATAGACTATTGTTCTTACTATCTCTATCATTGGTGTACAGCTCAGGGCTGGAAATATAGCTAGGGCTTAATAAATAATTAATGTACAGATATTATTAGAATATAGTCATTATTATTTTTTCTTGATTTGGAAAGTAAACGGTACATGTCTTCAAACCTGCAACTGAATCTCACTTATTTAAGAACCCAAGGGACAGCTTATTATGTATTCTATATTTTGTAAACATTTCTTGAATGTTTGAATGGAATGATTTTATAGTATTCCTATCTCAAGAGTTAATTCAGACAACTCCATCTGAAGTGAATTGAAACAAAATAAAGAAATGAATGAATAAATAAATAAGTTGCTTTATTTGCATCATACCAGCACCCGTTTTTGCACAATAAAATTTCTAGTACTAAAATATAAGTTACAATACTTGTATCTTACAAGGGTTGGAAAGAAATGAGCATATATCATATTATCTTCCTGGTAAAATATCGTTCCTGAAGTAAACTTCTTAACACAACTTGACAGTGCAGAAACCATTAAATCTTATTCTTGTAGAGTTTAGACAATGTTTTTCCTACTCAACGATCTAGAATTTATTTCACTTTGAACATGAAGAAATCAGGAATTGTATATGGCTACTGAAATCAGAATCAACGGCCCAGTCTACATCTAGAGGAATAACACAACTAAACAGTTAATAAAGTGTGAGAGATATTATGTGTCATAAGGGTTTAATATTAGAGTTTAGGGTAATCTTCAGTTCCTAGCATTGACTACAATCTTCAGAGTATAGTTCATCAAGAACTGTTTGTTATAATAAATGGTTTTCTGATTAGCTATTTTTGTGGCTTCCCACAAAAGTATGAACTCTTCATTTCATTTTATGAATAAGCATCATATTTTTCAGAGAATAATTTATGGGAAAATATAGTTTTTAAAATAATTACAGGCAGTAATTTCACAAAATTTCTAAATACTGAAAATTTAATTTATTCATATATTATACATGTTAAAGATTTATATATATACATTTATATAATTATGTCCTAAAACAAAATTAAAAGCTTACAATTAAGAACTAGACTTTAGGGCTAAGGTGGTAGAGCACTTGCCCATCATGTGTGAGGCACTAGGTTCAATCCTCAGAACCACATAAAAAAATAAATATATAAATAAAAAATAAAGAGGATTTTAAAAACTATGCTTTAAATACTCATGTAGAATTAAAATTTGGAAGCTGTTCCTATGATTAATCATGCAAAAAAATCTGAAATATCAAGAAGATATTTGTGATTTTATTTTAATGTACAAAAGTCCTTCAGTGGTGTTGGTTAATAACTTGGTCATAATTTCAAGCTGTTTTCCATATAATATATAGAAAGCAAAGAAGATCATTAGATCTTATAACTATTAATTGGCATGTTAGAAAATGAAGATTTGTTTTAAAAACATGCCTGCTAAGACAATATCCCTTCACTTTTGATTCATAAGATTTGAAGTAATGTATATATGTATGGATTTTTATATATGCTTCCAGTTAATATCCTCTAACAAGTTAATTTCTTCCTTTTATAGTCAAAGAAATTGCATACTAGGAACTCTAAAAGTTCTAGAGTTCAGGTATGGATACACAAGGTTACAATACAATATCACTTGAAGCAGAATGGTATTTAGTTACTTTACTGAGAATATGAAATACGTGTTGGTCGTTATAAATGCCCAGAACCTATTTAAAATATATTGTTTTTCTTGAAGATATAACTTATGGAGGTAAGAAAATCAATATGCTAGGAGAAACATACATTAAATTCTCTGTAAGTTTTCAAATTTTATTATAATTACTTCTTTTCTTTGAGAGACAATGTTTTTTTGAAGAGCCAATTTACTTCTCATCTTACTGATTAGAAGAACTAACTAAAACATAAAATTTAAAGAATTGAGAAAATAGTCACACAATATAAATTTAACCACTATAAATTAAACATCCAGTGACATTCATTATAATCACAATGTAAACCATCTATGTAATTCCAAAGTATTTTCATCAGCCCGAAAACATGTTCATACCCATTCAGCACTTGTTGCTCAATTTCTCCTCCATCTTTCATTTAATATATTATTGAGTTTTCTTTGCATTGGTAGCATGAATCAGTAATTCATTCTTTCTTAGGGAAGGATAATATTCCATGGTATGTCTATACCACTGTTGGTTTATCCATTCATCTACTGGTATACACTAAACTCTTTTCATCTCTTGGTTATTGTGGAGCTATGCATATGTGTACAAGTGAGTACCAATTTTCAATTTTAGGGCATATATACATAGAAATCTCCTCTTATGATACATTAAAAACAAGCTTGTAAATGAGTTTTCACTAGTCTAAAAAGAAAGCAGATATTAAAGAATATTAAAGCCATGATTTATTATAATAGGTAATGAATATCTATTATCAAACTATAAGTGGATAAATACGGTAATGTTCATTGCCTACCATGTCACACCTTATTCCTGGAAATGAAGGTAAAATATTAATAATTTATCACATTTTCTAGGATAACTTTCAAATTTATTTTATCCATTCAAGATAAGATATTTGTGATTTTATAAGACATGATCTTGCCTATTTTGAGCTAGATTTCTCATTAACCTCTAGCACAATACCTTGCCAAATAGATGTGCAGACAAATGCATTTTAGGTGTATAAAAAAATACTGTGTTTATGGCCACTTCACAATACTGGCTAAGTTTTATCCAAATAGGATATGAAACTTTGAGTCTCTCTCCTTTTAGTGAACTTATTTGATGGGAAGTTTAGAGCAAATTTCACTGAATTCTTGGAGACAACTGAAAATACTGAATCAACTTTGTCAAACCTAAATAAGAACTATGAAAGAATACTAGACTCTGAAAAAAAAAATTAAATGCTTACAGAAGAAATACTACTCAGATGCTTCAGGGATATAAGCATTAAGGGAAGCCTGAGATACCATGTTTCTATAAACAAAGACAAATACTCCATATGCTAGTGCATTATTTCTTTTTAGTAGAATTAGATGCTCATCTCTTAGCATCATGTCTCAATTCATTTCTGACATACTCATAGGTCTTGTAAACAACTAAAATGTTCAATAATTAAAGATGTTCCTCAATTTACAATGGGATTATATTGTGAAAAATCCATTGTACATTGAAAATGCATTTAACATATTTAACTTGCTAAACATCATAGCATAACAAAACAGTACACGGTGTACTATCAAGAGCATTTACCTTCACAATCACGCGGCTGATAGAGCTGCAGCTCTCTTCCTCTGCCCAACATTGTGAGAACATATTGAACTGTGTATCATTAACCTACAAAATGGTGAAAATTCAAAATTTAAAGCACCGTATCTCCTGAATACATTTCAAATTTATACCCTTGTGAAGCTGAAATACTGTAAGTCTAACCATCATCAATTGAAGACTCTCTGAATATGATGCTTACAATTTATTTCACATAAAATGTTTGGGATTTTTTTTTATGTCATTGACAAAAGTTGGTATTTCTTTTTTTAAAAAATGTTATTTTGTGAAAAAATATATAATGTTTTTATTGTTTTTTAGTATATATATATTGTTTATATATATATATATATATATATATATATAAAACAATAGGATTCATTTTGACATAGTTATAAAAGCACGGAATATAATTTGGTCTAATTCAGTCCCTAGTACTTCTCTTTCCCTCCCTTCCTCCCTCCGTGTTCCTTTCCATCTACTCTGTTGACCTTTCTGCCATTCAATTTCAGTTTTTTTCCATTAGTGTCTTGTGGATATAGATGATGGTAAGATTCACTATGGTATATTCATATATGTACATAGGAAAGTTAGGTCAGATTCAGTCTACTGTCTTTTCCTATCCCATCCTTCCTCCCTTCCCTTTATTTCCATATTTGCCTTTGTCTACAACATTGATTTATTTATTTTTCTCTCTCTCCCCCCCCCTCTCTCTTCACCCTCTCTTTTTTTTCTTTCACATATGCTTGTAAACATGAGAAAAAAATTTCTTCATTATTTCATAAGTCATTCTCTCAGATTATAGAGAGAACTAACTTTCACAATTTATGTATTTCTTTTTCTTTTAAAGAACGGTATCTAGGTTTTACTGTCAAAGCAGTTTTATTTGCAACTTTTATCAGTATCACTGCCTCAGCATGACTTCTTTGATGTGGTCTCTGTTTCAATCTCAATTGGCCTGAACTGAAGGGTACTGGGTTGGCTATTTTTAAAATATACCTCTAATGGTAAATGGATTGTTAAAATAAGCACTAAAGTTAAAGCAAAGAACATTTCCCTAAACTTACTATCCGTTTACATTTATATATTAATTTGTATTAGATTTCTTTAAATCTATATAGTGAGTGATAAATTGTAAAAGAAGCATATGTCTATTATATTTGTTAGTAGTGTACATATTATATATGTACACATTTGCATATGTGTGTATAATATTTATATAACACACGTATATAGGTAAGTTTAAGGTAGTTTAGTTTGAATGTTTTCTATTCTTAAAGTGTACTAGTCAGGTCCTTTTTTTCTTCCTTCGGCATTTTCCCCTCACTATTTCAATTTCAGTCTGGATTTTATTGCACAAAAAAATGTCTCTTTCTCTGATTTTTCTAGCCTGCGACATGTGATTAATGGGGCTTCTTTTAGTTATGATATCATTGCAGTCTCAGATTCAGAGACATGGCAAATTCTGTAGACTTCTGCTTTTCTAATTACCGAAAGCAAAATACACTAGGTAGTATTTAAACACAGCTAAGGAGAGAATTCCTATTAGGTCAGAAAGCAGGAAAGAGAGGCTTAACATTGAATTTACCAGTTGGAGCTATAAAGCCCTAAGTACGTTTTGTGATTTCTGCACGTCTTAGGCCCAACTAGGTCTGACAGAGAGCCACCACGGACACATTTCCTGTCTTAAGTCAATGTTGGACCTGGCCCCAGAAGCTCACAGTGTTATGCATACTTTTTCCAGACTTTGGCCAGGATAAGCCTCATCTCACCGACACATTACTAGCCTGATTCCCTGACTTGGAACTGCCAAAGGAGTCTAGGTTGCTCAATGAATTCAAAGTTTACTGCCGGGAGTGAGAAACAAGTACTCCATAACTTTCGCCTGAACCATGAAGACACATGGTCTAAATGTAGGGAGCATTCAGTTTTTGGCAATCTATATTTTACCTAGTTTTGCAAAAACATTACTTAAATATGAAATGTTTCTCTGGGAAATATGGTTTTCCAATGCCTTGTTATAAAAATTCAAGCCAAATTGGAACTTAGTCATTGGGAACCAGGAAAGGCATTTCAACATTTAGGAAACTCCTGTACAGAAAATTATGACTCTGCAGAGTTTTAGAAAAACATGTTAGCCACTCACTGACCATGGTAAAAAGGTTCTCCAAGTAATTCAATATCTTTAAAGAGAGGAGTTAGACAATGAATAAGAGAAGTTTAGTTAAGATGACCACAGTTAGTCATCAAAAATATTTTCCTGCCTATGACAGATCAATGTGGTTTAAAATTGTCTGGTGAGAGGTATATTTATTTATGCATTTGTTTTTCAGTATTCCTCCATGAAAGCCAACATAAAAAGATTTGCAAAACTCATTTGTAGAAATATATAATCTATTATAAGAAAAATTCACCATAGCATTAGTAAGAAGTCTATATTTCCCCAGGAAGCATGCCTTAAAAACAACAACAACAAAAACTACATGTACATCAAAAAGGCACTAATAAAAAGAAGAAGAAGAACAAGAAGAAAAGGAGGAGGAGGAGGAGAAGAAGATGAGGAATGGCTTACTATATTTGCCAGTAAATGGATGGATCTGGAAAATATTGGGCTAAGTGAAATAAGCCAGTCTCAAAAAATCAAAGGTCACATGTTATCTCTGATATGTGGACGCTAATGCACAAAAAGGGGGGACAGATAAAAACAAAGAATAGAGAAGCAGTGGAGAAGACAAAGGGAATGATTGGAAGGGATAGGATAAGGAAAATCAGTGGAATGAATCTGGCATACCATTCCTATGCACATATATGAATATAACACAGGGAATCTCACCATCGTGCTCATCCACAGGAAATTAATTTTTTAAAATATGGGTAAATGGTAGAAAGATCAGTAGAGTAGAGGAAAGGGAGCAGTGAGTGAGGGGAAGCAAAGGGATGGGAAAACACTGGGAACTGAATTGGAACAAGATAAATTCCATGTTTTATATTTATGCCAAAGTGGATTCTACTGTCATGTATAACTAAAAAGAACCAATGGGGGGAAAAGTTACAGTAAGTGCATACACATATACACACAAGAAGCATAAATGAAAAGCAGAAAAATCAGTAGAATAGAGGGAAGGGAACAGTAGGAGAGTGGAAGGGAAGGAAAGTAGAAATACTAGGGACTGAATTGAAACAAATTATATTTTATGCTTTTATGTCAAAATGAATCTTATCATATGTACAACCAAAAAAATAATAAAAAAGAAAAATATTCACTACTTCTTTATTAAGCATCAATTTAAAGTCTTATCAATTTAATATTCTATTGGAGAACAAGGAGAGATAAATAGTATTGTACTTCACCTCCACTTGCTCCCATAGTGTCCTTCCATGCTCAGTGAGAAGGGAAATATTGGAATAATTACAGGACATTTGATTTATAATCAGGGTAGTAGAAGCACCCTTTTTAAAGAGCAAAATATTCTCAGGAGTAGAGCCACTGGGGCAGTTAAATACCCTATAATGGAACTTGTCTTCAGAATGGCTTCCAATAGGGCATGGAGAATTTGAAAAGTTGCCTTTTGCTGAGGCTTGGCACTGCTTTTCTCATGCAGAAAATTCTTCATGCCCTCCTTGTAAGGGGTGCCAAGGGATTCCTTCAGAGTCTGTGGGGATATCAAGACCCTGACAAAAGAACTATATTACTACTCCCCATCCTTTTCAACATAAGGGAATTTCATATTTCTGTGGAATTCTGTGGATGTGGTAATATCTTTAGTTCAGACATTTTAATGTGCTTTCCTTTATTGAATGAAATCATCAAGTTCAAAAACAATAATAAATGTTGACCTGCTTTACATGGTTCAACAAGACTACTCTGCTAGCCTGCTGAAATACAAGACCATCCAATACTGAAGTCTTTGTAAGCTTACCCTCTCTGTAACCAGGTGAGGGTAAGTGGCATGGAGGATAAGCCGTTATATAGATGGCTTTCAGTCCAATATAGTGTCATTCGGCTTACCATACTATTCTCACCCTGGGTAATAGTCCTGTTTTTTCATCAAAGTACAAGTTCTTTCCCTATTTTCTAGTCTCAATCTCAATCTAAATAGCACAATTTGCAAGGCCACACTTTTAGAATAATTTTTGACTGAGTATTTGATTATATTTCAATTGAAGAATCTTCTACATGAGAAGATTCTTCAACAAGACTGCCAACAAGACTCAGAAGACGAGGAATTTCTCAAAAACATGAAGAATAGTGAGGATGTGGACCAGTTTTTTTTTTTTTTTTTTTTTGTTGTTGTTTTAATGTAAAGAACAACAAATGTTGCCTTAAAAATTAGGGGGAGGGGACTAAAAAACATAACATACACCCTTCCTCACATCAATATACCCTTTCTCAGGATGTTTTTACCTGTCTCATGTATGTCAACTCAATGACTCTTCAGTTAATGCTTTTAATTAAAAGTCCAAGATTGCTAAGTGAAATTTTTTTCTATACTTTGGTATTGATTCAGTCTTGAAATATAAATTAATTAAACTAGCTACAGTGTATCTCACTATAGCCAGAGTGGCAGCCTGCAACCAGGCGGAGCCTGCCATACAGCCACACTAGGCCTGATGCCTAGCAAGCCGTGCCCAGGCGTGATGATCTCTTATCCCTCAGAGACTAGGCCTGGGCATATTATGGAAGTCTGCTGCAGGAGCTTATTCCACACAGTGCTGTAGTTCCATCCTAGGACCTCAACTTCTTCCTATCTAACATGCCACCAAGAAAATGTAAGTGGGGTAGGCCTGAATGAAAGTTGGGACTCAAGAATTGACCAATAGTGTTAGTACACTTGCCAAGCCCAAATTAGCATAAGTTTGGACCAATAACAGTCAACCAGGTGCAATATAAACCCCTGGACTAGCACACTCAGAGGGAGAAAACCTATTATGGAGTTCCCTCTTGGAATACAAGAGTTCTGTTCTTGTTTCTATTCTCCAGTAAATCCTACTCTTACACTCACTTATCCTAGTCTGTGGATTTCTTTGAATTCACATGATAAGAAACCTGAAAGAACAATGAGTTCATTGTGAGCTGCTGGGGTCTGCTGCAACCCTGGAGAACACTAAGAGCTGCAACATTCTCAGCTGCATTCTACTGCAGAAGCAGTGAATTGAGTTTCATCTCAAAACCCTGGTTTCAATAGGAGGAAAGACTTCAGAGGCCTATTTCTTCAACTAGTTATGAGCTTAACAGCAATGTTTATATCTTTCCTCTTCCGTTGTATTTCATGATACCTTTGCTTTAAACTAGTGAGCATCTTAGCTAATTGAAAGACTTTAACCAGGAGGTGGCAAGATAATTGGCAATCTTATCTATAGAGCATTACCACAGACATCCTACAATCCTAGGTAGCTGGGATTATAGATGTTCACCACCATATCTGGCATATTTTTTTAATTAAAGTAACATAAATTAGAGGTAGAAATAGAATCTAAATTTCCAATGTAATTATAATATTTTTGTTCTTTATATCTGCAAACTGAAAAAACATACAGTCATGAGAATATGAAATAAAACACTGTGTTTGTAGGTGTAGTCACGAGAATATGAAATAAAATATTGTGTTTGTAGGTATAGTGCTTATAGATATCACTTTTATTTGCATTCCAGTCACCTCTCAAAATTTTGACTAGGGGAGAAACAATATTTTTTGTTAGTTCAAAATTTATCATGCCTTATAGAATTAAACCTCATCAGGTTTTGTCTGCCAGGAGACACAGTAAGTGAATCTCCTCCTATGCTATTTAAATGTCCCTTAAGAACAGTTACTTCTTGATACTTCTTGAAAACAATGTACATAGTAAGTAAAAATCATGGTTTTTAGTCAGCTATGTTGATCTAGGACTGAAGGAAAAGAGAGGTGATCAGCATGCACATAGCAATTTTTATTTTCCATTTGGCTATTATGAGCCTTTTTCTTAGTATTAGTGTTTTCTAATATACTGAAGTATTAGTATTTTCATACCCTGAACCCTCTTTGGAAAGTCTTATGAATTTTCACAAACTTCTTGACAATTGTTCTTTAATTTTGTTTCTGAAATCCATTATCATTAACAATTAGCAATGAATTCATGCAAATTTTAATCTTATCTCAAACAAAATGTAAAAGACATGTTACTCAAAATTTTGTGTAAGGGAATTTTTGCTGTTCCTATTACCTTTTAGAATCTACTTAATTAGAATTTTCTACCATGAAATGGCACTTCCAGTCGCTGTATTCTTAGGCATTGAGTGTTGAAACAGATTAAAGTATTTTGCTCATTAGTCAACTGGTGGTCAGAAATTTTCTTGGAAACCATTTGTGATATTCGGAGTCTGGTGGGACTGAAATAAGAATTGGCCTATTGGGAATTGAGTCACTAGCTCATGCAAATTATGGGTGTTTCTAGAACTGTCTCAGACCAAATTTCATCTTTTAGACTACCACTAATGTACAAACCAGACTTTATGAGTAGGTACATCAGAAAGCCCATACTTTATGACTTCAGGGAGTTTGATCATCTGATATTCTCAAGGTTAGGCATTTAGTCCTCAAACTTTTTTTATTTTTAAAGTATTTTTTAGGGCAGTTTTAGATTCACAGAACATTTGAGAAGAAAATATGGCAATTTCCTGTGTATACTCTGCTTGTAGGCATGCATAGCTTCCCTCATTATTAACATTAATAATTAGGATGGGATATTTATTATAATTTATGAACCTCCATTGATACATTATTATCACCCAAAGTTTATAGTTTACATTAAATTCATTCTTTAAGTTATTTATCCTATGGTTTTAGTATCATACTGATTATTTTCACTGCCTTAATAATTCTCTGTTCTACTCATCTTTTCATTTTCTTTGTTTTAAATTTCTAATAAACTTTCAAACATATATATGAGAGTAATAGAATGATATAACAAATCACCAAATACCTATATCTCAAACAATTATTAACACATAGATATTTTTATTTATCTATATATACCATACTCACCAATAACTATATTTTTAAAACTAAATACCAGACATGTTATCATTGAACTAAAATAACTCAGCATGTATCTCTAAGGGATTAAAAAGTATTATTAAAAATAATACTATTATCACATATAAAGGTTAACAATGATTCTTTATATCCACTTAGAATTTCTCCTGCTGATAAATACATATATTTTAAAGTGGATTTATTAAAATCAGAATCAAAACCAGTTCTGAATATTGCATCTGGATCTATTTTCAAAATCTTTTAATCGGTAATAATTGCATCTTCTTTTTAAATGTTATTAATTGATTGAGGAGATCAAGTTTTTATTGTGTAGAATTTCTTACATTTTAAAATTGGTGGATTACCACTACAGTGTTTTTAAATATGTTCCTCTATCCCCCATGTTACCGATATAATGAAAAGTTAGCCAGGCTTGTTGGCTGTCATCCTATAATCCTAGTGACACAGAGGCTGAGGCAGGAGGATTGCAAGGTTGAGGACAGCCTGGGAAACTTTGCCAGACTCTGTCTCAAAGTAAAATAAGGGGCGCTGAGATGTAACTCAGAGGTACATTCCTTCTTGGTTTCCATCCTCAGTACCAAAAAGAAAAGGAAGTTATTCAGTTATTCAATTTTAAGAATATTCCACAAAGGAATATTGGTGTACTCTTCAACAATTTAGTAATATTAGTGTTTGTGGAAGAAAAATGTGGACAGGAGAACCATTAAAGATTAAATGATGATAAAGAGGCATGAAAAATAAAAGTAATGAATAGTGAGATGTGTTATTTTATAATAAAGGACTTTACTGGAATAATTGACAAAATTTGATAGAGTCTATAAACAATTCATGCCCTTCTATTATTACAGAATACATTGTATTTTGACTTGGATTATTGTATTGTGGCTAAAGAAAGTAGGTCCTTATCTTTAGAAAACACTTTCCTAAGTATTCAGGGATAAAATGTATTAACTGAATGGTTCATAAAAGTATATATATTTGAACATTTAAGTGTCTATATTTTTATGTATGTACACAGAAAGAAAGAAAAGGAAGAGAATGAAGAGGAGAAATATCAAAAAATGTGGCAAGTATTAATATTTGCAGAACTTGGATGAAAGATACGTATGTTGAGATTCTTTGTTCTTGTTAATTTTTCAGAAAGTTCATATTTATATCAAAATAAAAAAGTTTACAACTATGACAGATCTGGGGCTTCATGAAATTCATGTTTAACAATTTGTCAAGAGTATTTCATGGGCAATGTTTGATCTTCCTACTGCATCACATAAAAAAGGACAGTATGTCTGGTTGTTTCTCTTTTATGATGATGTCAGGATTGGTAGGTGGGATCAAGCATTCAGACTGATCCTTTGGTGAAGATATCGTAAGTTTTACCAGGTATTGATGATGATTGCACAGATTGTTTCTGTAGGGATTTAAAATAGTTTTATATTGAGATTTTGTCATTCCTTTTGCATTGCTAAGCTGAAATTCTCCTACAAAGAGCTTTTACTTATCCACTATTTGGTTAGCTTGCAATAGAGTTCATTCAGTAAAGATAACATAGATGGCTTCTTTCCCTTTCCTTAAGAGTTTTCAGAAAAATAAGACTTTGCCTCTTAATTTTGCCAAATAACCAGGGTCCTTTTTGGTGTTCTTGGAATGTAACATTTTAAATGCATAACAATGCATCCCTGTCATGATTTTTATTTATATCAAAATTCTCATAGTTGACCATGGGGAACTCTTTGATTGATGGGCTTTTAATACAACTATCATAGTTTTTGAAGCTTCCTTGTCTCCTAAAGAAACAAGACACTATAGGTTTATCTAGTTTATTTCATTATTCAGACCTCACATCAGTCATTTCTTCAAGGATTTCTGGTTTCTCCCAGTAAGAAAGAGTGTATAGGCAATAGTTCAACAAATATATGAAAAAAAGTTCAACATCTCTAGCAATTAGTGAAATACAAATTAAAACTACACTGAGATTTTTTCTTACTCCAGTCAGAATAGCAATCATCAAGAATACTAGTAACAATAAATATTGGTGAGGATATGGGGAAAAAGGTATACTCTTTGTGTTGCTGGTGTTACTGAAAATTGGTGAAATCGCTCTGGAAAGCAGTATGGAGATTCCTCAGAAAACTTGAAATGAAACCACTATTTGACTCAGTTATCCTACTCCTTGGTATATTCCCAAAGGACTTAAAATCAGCATAATACAATGGTGCTGGAAATCAATGTTTATAGCAGCTCAATTCACAATAGCTAAACTATGGAACCAGCCTAGATGCTCTTTAACAGATGAATGGATAAAAAAATGTGGTATATATACACCATGAAATATTACTCAGCCATAAAGAGAAATTAAATTGTGGCATTTGCTGGTAAGTGGAGGGAACTAGAGACTATAGTGCTAAGTGAAAATAAGACGATAAGAAAAAAGTCAAATGTTCTCTTTGATATGTGGATGCTAATCCACATAAGGGATTGAGGGAGAGAAGAATATAAGTACTTTGGATTAGACAAAGGGGAATGAAGGGTAGGGAGGGGGAATGGGAATAAGAAAGATAGTAGAATGAATTAAATATTACTTTCCTATGTTCAGATATGAAGATACAACCAATGTAATTCCACATCACATATAACTAGAAGAATGGGAAGTTGTACTCCATGTATGTATATCAAAATATATTCTAGTGTCATGTATAACTAAAAAGAACAAATAAAAAAGAAATATTATGTAGTTTATTATTATATTTTCATTTCAGTGTGAAAATTACTGGAAACTAATAACTTAAAACACACACAGAGACACATACACATACAATCATATAGTTTTTGTAAATCAGAAATGTGGGCATGAAATTTACTTGAGTCCTCTGCTTGGGTATCTCAAGACTGAACTCAAGAGTTAAGCTGACCACCATTCTTATCTGTACCCTTAAGTATGGAAGAATTTCCTTCCAAGTTCATTCAGATTGTTTTCAAAACTAACTTCTTTGTGGCTGTAAGACCAAGAGCCATAGCTTATTGCTGGCTGTCAGCTGGAAAATAGTCTCTAGTGTTGGATGCCACACTCAGTTTCCTCCAGAATGCACTCTCTGTAGGTAGTTCACATTGCAGCAGCTTGCCCATGCAGCCAACAAGAGAATTTTTTTTCACCAAAACCTGCTAATGCAGAGTTTTGTGCAATGTAGTGTAATTCTGAGATTGACATCCCATCATTCTAGTACATTCTAATGGCTAAAGATAAGTACATTGCATTCAATAGGGAGGGAGTTATAGTGGGCATGAGCCATTGGGGTTTACTTTAGGGTTTGTCCACCATGAGGATCACAGTTTGGATCACCATGGTAGCCACTGTTTCTTAATTGATCAATACTTTTAGACCTCTTCGGGACCCAAGCTATGAAATATATTCATTAGATAGAGAAAAATACATCTGGAGTTTATTAATAATGCACATCTGATGATTTTTATTTTATAATACCAACTCTTGAATACTCCAAAAGTCTTGATTTCTAAAGACTTCCTTATAATTTACTTACTTCATTATATGCATAGGTGCATACACACAAAAAAAATGTACACAAATATTCAGTTTAATATAATGTTTATACTGCAAATATTTTTTGCAGGATATAGTTCAGAAGTTTTTTCATGCACAGAATATATTCAGAGAATAATTCCTGCATTTTGGAGTCAATAAGAATAATTCTTCTCTTCATATATTTGCTTATTATGTCCCATTTTTAAAAAAATCTTAGTTATTTTTGTGATTTCACTTTTTCATAATTATATAGCACATTTATGTAGTTCCAGAGTCAAAATTATAAAACAGGGTCCAGAGTATCGTAGCTTTCATTTGTTATTTCTTTTACCTTCATCTTCCTATATGTTTATTTCCCTTATTTCTAATAATTTCATTAATTGTGTTTATTCATTTTTGTTTTTAATAAATAAACATGTGGATATATCCCTATCTATCCATCTATCTGTTTATCATCCTCATCTCCCCTTTCTTATTTCTGAGTATGTGGGTTATTTCTTATCATTTGCTATTACACATTTTCACTTCTTTCTTCAGAATTCCCAGAGAAGTAGGAATTCTTCCAATCCAACTTTCTCTCCTAAACCACATGATAATCTCTCTCCGGGATCTCAGTCCTTCTTGCACAAACACCAAACATGGATTGATTGCAGGGACAATCCTTAGTACAACTCCTTGGCTCTACAAGGGAGAAAAACATCAAGTACTTCATGACTTCCTTCCCTTCTTCACCAAGCACTTCCACCACACAGATCTACGTGATGCTTTGGAAAAGGTGGGGAATATTCACTGCTGATTGGAATGTAATCAGAGCAAGTCTGCTGGACTCATCAGTGAACAATGCCCTTAAATTCTTAAGAGTGTTTTCTAATCTATCATTATTTTGTACATCCTCTTCTGTAATACCTTCAATATTTTAATTTAGGTGATAGGATTCTTGTGCTGTCTCTAATAGCATAACAAACATGTTTTAGCTATAAATAAACTACCATATTTGCATTCACTAAAATTTTCAAATACACTGGTATTTTTTTTCTGAGCAATCTACACAGAAACAATGATGTCCTATCCGTTTAATTGTTTTCTGCTTCAGCTTTTCACCATAAAATTCTTCTAACATTTGGAATTACATAATCAAATCCCTATCCCATCACTCTATCAGTTATCATTATTCTGTACATGTTTCATCTATCCTTCAGTTTTTAAAAGATATTTAAAAGCAAATCCTAGATATTATAGAATTTCAATTGTATATACTTGAGTATATATTTCTACATATACTTGAGTATATACTTATAAGACATAATTACAATACTATTTTCACATCTGACACAATTACCAAACATTTAATTTATCCAAAACCCTCTCCCCATTTTCCCTAATTATATATCCAAACAACATTTACAAGTTTCTTTTGATTGCTATGTATCTCAGGTCTCCTTGAATACATAATATCCCTTCTCCCCCCACCCCCCTTTTTTTTTCCTACTGAAACTGAAAAACTAGTTTCTAGTAGTACTTTTGATTCTTAATTTGAATGACTGTGTTTTAGTGGAATCATTTAACATGATCCCTTTCCTTTATGTTTGGTGGAAACTTCTGTCAGAGGTTTGATTATATCTAGGTGCAAATTTTTAGCAAGACTGCTTCATGTGAGATGCTGTTTATATCTTATTGCTTTACATTGGGAAGAGTTAAATATCTGAATATTCACTTTTAGAAATTTTAATATTTATTAGTGATTTCAGAGATGGTGGATCTAATGCTCTAGAGATTTGTCCATAAACTTGTTTCCTACTGGTTTTAGCAGATATTGATATTAATGTGCAGATCTATCATTTTCTTTGGTCTTTTAAGATGGTAAACTTTCAATTCCATTATTTATTCTTTTTTGTTTAACCATGATAGCACTATCTTTAAAAAATTTCCACATTAACTATTTGATTAATCTACAATATAGTCCACAAAGAAAGATAGGATAAATATTTGAATCTTTCCTTTATCAATATACAAAATAATGAGTTGAAACCACAGTGTGCTCTAGACATTTCTGTTTGTTTTTAATTTTTTAAAGTTTAAATTTATTTATGTATTTATTTTTTAAGTTTTAAATTACTTTTATTACAAATACATTATTATAATTGTTCTAATTTATTATTGGTACTATTGTTAATCTCTTACTGGGTCTGATGTATAAATGAAGCTATATCATAGTTATATAGATATAGGAAAAAAACATGGTGTATATATAGGGCTTAGTACTATTCATGGCTTCAGGAACCCACTGAGGTCCTTGAAAGCTATCCCCTTCATCAGAGCCCAGTGGCACATACCTGTAATCCCAGCGGCTCAGGAGGCTGAGGCAGGAGGATGGCAAGCCCAAAGCCAGACTCAGCACCAGCGAGACACCAAACAACCCAGTGAGACCCCGTCTCCAGACAAAATACAGAATAGGGCTGGGGATGTGGCTCAGTGGTCAAATGTCCCTGAGTTTAATCATTGGTACCCTGCCCCAAAAGAAAAGAAACCCCCTCATACAAGGGGAGACTACTAACTATTATTACTTTCAGTTTGCAAATATGGATACAGGAGCAAAATGCGTAATGTGGCTGAGTTTGCACAGTGAGGAGGTATTGGGGCTGGGTGTAACCTACACTGCTGCTTTCCATGGTACACTTGAGAGGTGACCCAATGTGTACCCCAAGGAACTGGCATCTCCATGGCTCACTCTCTTTCCTGGCCCTTTTCTTACTCAGGCGTTCCTGAAGAGTGACCATGTAGCCCCCATGGTAGAGAGTAAAATGTATATATTTATTGGAGATGTGATGTCTTAATGCCTATATACATTGATGAATGATGAAATCATGTTAATTAATATATATATATATATATATATATATATATATATATATATATAAAATCTTGGGTATTTATCATTTCTTTATGGTGATACCATTTAAAATCTTTTTTTTTTTTGGTCCATGCTTATCAAACATCAGTATTATTTATAAGATATACCAGGCTCAACTTACATATTTGCTGCCTCAGATCTGTTGTCATCTTCTTTCCAAAGAACCCTAGTTTGCTTGTTTGCTTTAGTGGACAATAGAATTTAGAGAACACCATATGGAAGGTAGTGTTCCTTTGCACTTTCTGCAACATTACACACACACACACACACACACACACACACACATTGGCAATAAAAATGGTGGATATGCAAACATACAAGTGGACGTATAATTTAGGAAGTTTAATACATTGCTAAATTAATACACAAGTATTGAACAGTGTGAAGTTATTCTAAATATTAAAATAAACTTTAAATATGCAAGTAGGAAAGAGCATTATATTTATTCTTATTGGTTAATACACAGAGGCCCCAAACACTCATTTTTTGTAGAACATAATTGCTCCAGCTGCTGCTTATATTACACAGCTGTCCTCAGAATTTTTCAATTTCTATACTGCACGACTAAGCCAGATATTTTCAACAGTTCCATTGTTCATAGCTCCCCAGTGAATATACAAACATCCTGCAAGTGGCGTGACCTAGAACATTGCAAACACATGGACAGAACAACTAACTAAAGAGTTGCTATATCCTGACTCACTGTTTATTAATAATTTATTACCAGTAACAAATGTAGGTCACCACGTGCATGAAGAATAATTACAATTAAAGAGAGATGCATCATTAAAGAGAGATGCATCATTTAAATAAAATGTGTGGGACAAGAGCAAATATTTCTGAGCATGACTAAAAATGTTAGTGCTCTAGTTTTAGGTAAGTGAAGGACACAGTAACTTTCCAGAGCTTGCATTCTACTTTATTCTTTTATGTATTCCTCAATTGCAAATTAATCTGCAAATATCTTGAGGATTATATATTTAGGAGTTAAGTTCTAAATCAAATGTGGGACCAGTCACATTATGTTGTGAGATAATATATTTGTTTTCATTAATGACTTTCAGAGATTAAGTATATAAATATCTAAAACTGAAAACTGGTTGTGGAAAATAAATATCAGAAGAACCCTTGGATAATAAAAAAACGGGGGGGATGGAATCAATAACAAAAAAGTGCTGATAGTAAAAGTAAGTCATAGCTCTTATTTATTGATCACTTAATATGTGTTAGTTTTGGTATTGAGCAGTTCTATCAAAATAATTCAATTTTTCCCTCACAAAATCCTCTAAGGAAGATATGACTTTATTATAGTTGTTACAGAGAACTGAATAGTAGAGAGGTTGAGCATTTTTCCCAGTTAGCAAGAAACAGAGCTAAAATTCAAATACAGAGATACTCTTGAAGATTTCTATACCTGAGTGGCAGTGCTTCTTAGATCTATGAAAACACAAGTGTTTCATGAGTGCTTATTAGACAAACTTACCAGGAGGGAGAACTAGGCTATATCTGTGGAGGTAGAAGTCTCATTAGTCAAGGAAATAAGGAGATAGAAAAGCATAGGAAATGGTTTTAAGTGTTAAAAAAAAAAAAACAGAAAATTTTATACTTTATTTACTTGATGGCAGTTTCTATAATATTATACAGTAGAAATCTTTCAAATGTAATACAGTCTATGTGGTTCTGAAAAAATATATAATGTGCATAGTTTTGAATCACATAAATACACAATTAAAGCTACACTTAAATTTCATCTCAATTCAGTCAGAATGACAATTATCAAGAAGACAAGTAACAATAAACGTTGGCGAGGATATGGGGAAAAGGGAATGCTCATACACTGCTGGTGGGACTGCAAATTGGTAAACCCTTCTAGAAAGCAGTATCTCCATTTTTTTTCCTTAAAAAATTAGGAATGAATCATCATTTGAACCAGTTATCCCACCAATGCAGTGGTATACATGCTACAGTAACACAACCACATCAATGTTTATAGCAGCACAATTCACAACAGTTAAGCTATGGCTCCAACCTAGGTGCTCTTCAACAAATGAAATGTGGTACATGTTCGCAATGGAGTATTAATTGGCCATAAAGAAGAATGACTTTAGGACATTTGTGGTAAATAGATGGATCAGGAAACTATCATGCTGAGTGAGATAAGTCCAATCCCCAAAACCAAAGGTCCAATGTTCCACAATAAAGGGGAGGAGGGATAGAAATTCAGTAGATTAAACAAAGAGGAAAAAAGGGAAGTGGGTAGGAAGGGAGAAACAGTGGAATTAATCTGACATAACTTTCCTATGCACATGTATGAATATACCACGTGAATCTCACCATCAAGAGATTAATTTGAAAAAAATAACTGTTGGTAAATGGCAGAAAGACCAATAGAGGGAAAGGAGCAGAGGGTGGGGAAAGAGAAGGGGAAGGAGAAGTACTGGAGTCTGAACTAGAACATGATATTTTCCATGCTTTTATTATTATGTCAAAACAGATTCTACTGTCATGTAAAAGTAAAAAGAACCAGTAAAATGTCAAAAAAATACACAATGTGCACAATTATTAAACAACTTAAGTAGGTTTATGGAAAAATAAATTTGTACAAGCCACTAGATAGTTGTTTTAATTTGTATCCAGAGCACTCCAAAGAATTGGCTCTCCTTTTAAAATATTAGCACAGTTTTAAAGACTTTTATAATTCTAATATGTAAGGAGAAGTTATTGTAAATACAAATGTTTGCCTGTTGGAGATGATGATGGCAAATAGAGAAAAGGTGGTATAAAAAAAAGCTTCATCCTGCTGAGGTATGATGACAAAGATAGATTGTAAATAACCAGGGAGAACTACAGAATAAGCACTTTAGACATGAATACATGCTCAAGCTGAGCCAAGAAGAACTAGGGTTGGATGGGCTCATGGGTAGTACTCAATCCTTCTGTAGACTGGTGCATTTAAATCTTGGTGCACCATACATTCAATTGCCATTCTTTACTATGCTAGGAAATATTTCACATAGACCTACATGAATTCTGAATTATACTGACCTCACCTTCCATTTACCAATTGCAAGTGCTCACATTCTTCTTACAGAAGAATATGTAAGGCGTTGAGATTGTGGCTCAATGGTAGAATACTTGCCTAGCATGTGTGAGGCACTGGGTTTGTTTCTCAGCACCACTTTAAATGAATAAAATAAAGGCTCATTGACAGCTAAAAAATATTTTTAAAAAAAGAATATGTAAGAGAACACACTGGGTTCAGTTTTCCATATTTACTAACCATATGGATAGCTTAATGTTAGTACTCACCTTTTCCTTTGGCAGATTTTTGCATATGTATTTTTACATTAGTATGATGGAAATAAATAGGTCTAAATACAAGATTTCATCTATGAAAAAATAATTTTCCATCTATCATGTTCTTAAAATGAGGTGTGAGTGTGATGTTATCCTTTGGGTAATAGTTGTAGAACTTTATTTTACATGGAAAAGTATTAGAATGCCTCTAGCCAGCCCAGCAATAAAAACCTAGTATGCACCTGCTGTATGATGAATTGCCTTCTTTGTATTAAATGAAATTCTGTCAAGTGTATGAATTAAAGAATGGCACTCAGTAATATATTATGAGCTCACACTGTATTGCTCTACTGTTTCTTTTAAAATTATTCAATTCAAGGTGACATTTTAAGATCATTTTTCATACAATAGAGAGGATATGATTAGTTATATATAAACAAATAAAAGGATCTGTTATAAAGCTTTATAAAATAATATCACCAATGTTATGTTTCTCAATGGCAGTGTATTATTTATAATTAATAAAACAATAAAAATTAAAATTTGGTGAATTTGCAACCACAATCACTACGTTGTGGAAGACATTTCTCCAAAATGTTCAGAAGCTCTGCACAGCACAAAACAATGTGGCTGAGCTAGACTAAAACTACATGGAGGCAGAAGAGAGATTATAGGGTCAAAATGAAATAATGCTTCATTTCCCAGATTAACTGTGAATTATGTAGAGGAAATGCAACAAGTCTCATAGGCTAGTGAATGCTAGGCAGCTTTTAAGATCTCATTGACACCACATTTAAAAAAAATCTAAACAAAGATATTGTGTTCATCTACAACTAAAATATATTTTTTAAAAATCTCATTGACAATAAGTTTTTGCCTACTTTTTGAAAACAATTTACCATAAATACCATCTAACCCAATTGGAAAGCAACTTAGTGCTAAAGGGAACATAGGAAATGCATATTTTTTCCTTAAAACATGACAGATTAAAATGATGCGCTAGATTTATGTTTTATTTTTGTCAGTTTTTTCATTTGAAACTTAAGTATTATTAACATCCTAAAACAAAGATATATTACCATCAGCATTTATCAAATGACACATTCAAAATAATTATTACCAAATATTTATGTAACAACTTCTTCAGAAGTGCTAAAACCAATGAAGTTATTATAGAAAATTGTGGGGAATATAAAGCACATGAATTTTCTCCATTTTTAGGTGTCCCATTTCATTTCTCATTGCCAGTAACCATAAAGAAAATGTATGCAAGAATAAACTTGAATTATATTAATAAATTATAATTAAAAGAAAGTAAAAGACATTAGATTAGCTTCCCATCGTTTTATAAAAACCAAAATAGCAATTAGCTGATGTCATTGAAATACTCCATCTGTATCTATTGATCAATCTATGTAAACTATTAATATATTTGTTCCCTACTGGGCTTCAATAATTATTTAATGTACTTAAAAATAGCAAAATATAACACATACAAAATATATGCATACCTAGAAATTATACATATATTCTCATTATTGCTCTAAAATCAGATCTACCTCCTCTTTCAAATGATAACTTTCAGAACAAATTGTGTCAACTTCTAAATAAAGGTGGCATACGTGTCTAAGGCTTTGAAAAGCCTTTTGCTGAGATACAGGAATAAGATCCATGTGAGGTTACAAGCTATCCAGTTGGCAGGAGATCTGTGTAGCTTTAAGTTTTAAAAATATAGTGTAATTGCCTGTGACCAAATGCAGAATCTCACCTTTAGATGGCTTGATATAATGAAGAAGCAAGAAAGGGATGTGAGATTTTATTTCCCAAATTAGCAATGTGTGATTTTGAGCTTTTTGATAGATCTATAGTCTCTGCTATCAGGGTAATGATCATTTATCCAACAGTGAACAGAACTTGAGAGATTTTCTTCCTCATATTGAGGTACTCAATTCAAGAGAACTGCCCATACTTAAAAACTGGAGGGACATTTTTTTTCCTTTATTCTCTTACAAATCTTGCAGTATCTATTCTGAGTTCCAGGTGAGGTACATTGATGGTTTGAGAGATCAAAGATGCAGCCTCCAGTGTTAAAGTAATTTATAATTTAGCAAATACAGTGACAGATTTTCAAATCATACATGCATAAAAGAGAAATCTTAATTGTCTTAAGGATGTAGGCTATTTTTATAAAAGGGAGTGTCAACCAGGCAGAGAGGAGTCTGGGAGTGCTCTTTCCTTTCTGCATTGGACAAGTGCTCTCTAGTTCAGAGTGATGGATAAAGGCTGTAAGTGAGGGATGACAACAGTCCCTGTTTGATAGGAACATTTAAATTATTTAGGATATAGAAACTCTCTCTCTTTTAATATCTAGGCAAATTGTATAATTCAATGTGACATTATTTAAGGATCTATGCTTTATAGAGTCCAGCTAGGTTTATTTACTACCAACAATCCTTCAGTTAGAGGTATCTCTATAAGGGTGTGCAATAGGTAAGATTTCTTCCTTCTGGTAAATATTATTAGTTTTCTGACCCAAAGTTCCAGTTATAAGGCAATTAAACCAGAAAGTCAGTTTCCCTTTTACTGTGTTCCTCCAAAGGAAAAGATGGATTGCAGAACAACTTCTTGAACTTCTTGAGCCCACTAACGTAATCAGAGAGACATGCAATTACGATCCATATTGGATCACTCTGCTTAGCCTGTGATCATGATGCTCACAGCTAATATATACCGTGTGCTGACTTAGGGAGGGGTGCATCTCTAAATTTATTTTAGTCATCTTTTAATTTAGTCTTCTTAGAAATCCCATATAATGGGTTTAAACAAAATCGAGTGACAAATTATTTAGGAAGCTTGCTAAATATACAAAACCAATAAATGGTAGAGCTTGGAATTGAAGTTTGGCAAAATAGCTCCATAACCTGCTACTGTAGAAAAACGTGTGCTTGGCTAGGGTGGTATACAAATTTTCAACAGAGCATACTGCCTAAACAAGGCCAAGGAGAAATAGGAGAAATGTCTTCAATAGCAAATGTTGGATGAGCCATGTTTTCCATAATGGTAGTTGGATAATGGGTGTAGGAAAAGGCAAAGGGAGAAACTTTCAATGAAGGTTTGTTTAATTAAGTAAATGCTTTCAACTTCACATGAATTTGCAAAAGCAAGAATTTTATATTTTCCTGAGAAATACTGGAAGGACAGTCATATGTCTTTTTAACTCTCTAAATTAAGTAAATATTTAAATCATTAAACACTTAAAATAGAAACTTTCCCAAAGAGATGCTTCACTTAATTAAATATTACAAAATGAGTATGATGAAAATATTTCTAAATAAATTAGATGAATATAATTAAAAACAACCCCCTAGGATAGTATTTAGTATAGGGATTGCTTGCCTAATAATTTCTAAGCTTTGGATATTTATATTTTTAAAATTTTATCAATGAATTTCTTTAAAAAGTGTTGCAACAATATCAGTATAAACATAGCCAAATAAAGAGATGAAATTAAAGGCACCAAATACAGAATGAATTCAAGTACCTTATTAATCATCCAAATAAGACTTCATTTAATCATTTATAAAAGAGAAAAAACAAACCAAAACCAAAACCTATACCCCTGGATAATCACCAAAATGAAATTGCTGACCACGGAGTTAGTGTATGCTTACTGAGAAATTTTCTATCTATTTTCCAAAATGGTTGTACCATTCTATACATCAATCATATTCAGCTTTCTGGTTTCTCACAATTTAAGGTTAGCCTTTTAGTCAACATAAGCCATATCTAATTGTGGTTTTAATTTGCAAGTCTTGAGTAACAAAGGTTAATGATTGATAAATATTGCTAATTCTTCTATCTTCCTTTGAAATGTATATATTAAGTGTTTTATTATTTTTAATTGTCTATTTTTGTTATGAAGCTATACATATACTTATCTTCTGGATACAGGTCCTTTAACACGTGTGTTTATAAGAAGTTATTTTCTATTGTTGCCTGGCCTCCTAGTTCATTTTCTTACAAGTGTTTTTGATACCACGTATGTTTAATCTTTATGAAATCTGATTTACCCTTTTCTTTTTGTTGCTATATCTTACTGTATTTTGGGTAAGACATTGCTACTTTTCCTAAAACAAGAATATATTACATTTTTTCTTGTTTAGTTTTCAGTTTCATTTCATTATACATCCAGAACATTTTTTATAAAAGGATCCTTGACATTCATCAAATTTACTTACAGATATAATACTAAACTATCATTTGTTGAATAGAACTTTTTTCCCAGTTAAGATATAAGCTCAACTCATTTGCTCTTATTTTTCAAGATTGCTTGGTTATCATGTTTTCTTTGATTTTACTCATAACATTTCAAGTCAGCACATCTAATTCCAATAAAATAAAAACCAAGCTGAAATTTTGACTAGGATAGCACTGAATACACAGATAAATTTAAGGAATTTTTTACATCTTAACTATGAAATTTTTAAAATCATTATGGGCCTCTCCATTTTTTTATGTCTCTCTCTTTTTTTTTTTGCACACTTTTACAATGTTTAGTGTCAAGTTTATAATTTTTAAACTTCTCCTGGATATTTTAAGTTTTGGTTTCAAGTAGATTAAATATTCTAAATGTTGTTTGACTCATAATTTGAATATCCAAAATGTAATTCATTAAATTATTAAATTATCACATAGTCTAATTCATTAAGTTAAATAAGAATGTTATCATTATCTCGAAGTTGTAAATATCACATTTTTTGGCACACATCATTATCAATTTATAGTTTAAATATTTCTAAGTACACCAGAAACAGAGAAGTACTTCTGAAAATCACAAAGAATATCTAAAACCTCAAATGTTAAAATCATTCTTTATTATGAAAATCTAATAGTTTTCCCTTAAGATTGGAAGCAGGGCGAGTTTTTATTTTCAAGTATATATTAGCCAAATTACAGTGAAAACATCACCAGTAATTTTAATAGAGAACTTTCAATATAAAGAATTGTTAACTAGTAACAGGGGATCTGTGACTAAGGTATAAGGAGGAAATAAAAGAATAGGAAAATCAGGCTGGGGGTGTTACTTAGTGGTAGAGCTCTTCCTAGCATTCACAAGGTCCTAGATTTGATCTCTGGTACTGCAAAGGAAAACAATTTAAAAGTACAGAAATCAGAAATACATAATAGTCACTATGTCTAGAATTGAAGAAGAATGCCCAAGGATGGAATAACTTGATAGAGAGACCACTTTTCTACTGATATTCCGACCTTGCAGAGAGGGTAAGACTGTGGTTCACTTCATGGTGAAAACTCACTGAGGGAGCACTGGATAGTGGGTAAGCAAAACTCATTGAGATATTTCCACTGGGCTGCTGGCAATACTTCCTGGTGCCCAAATACAACTGGATATCTTATGTATCATTGAACTCTATGAACCAAAGGCATAAGAAGAAAAAAATAAATAAATCATAGCAACACCAAAAGGAGAACCCCCTTTTATCAGTAGTGTCCCTCCAGTACTGAAAATATTTAGCATGGAGCCAGCCGGCAAGGAAGAAATGTTCATATGTTCCATTTCTAAATAAATATGAACAGAGAATTATGGATTTGGAACTGTGAATAAATAAATCAAATAAACACGCATTTCACTGCTATTCAATATTGTATCAACATTGTCTTTCCTCAGTATAATGAATCAAGACAAAAAAAAAATACATGAATATTAAAAAGAATTATGCCAAATTCTTTTTATTCATAAATAAGCTAATTGTTTACAACCAAAGTCCTGAGGAATCTATGAAAACTATTCATATTATTAACTCAATTTAATAAGGTTTCAGGATATTATGATATCAGATCTACTTCATTTGTATTTACTAATATCAGTCGCATTAGATTAAAACGAACACATTTAAAATTACACACATAATTGTCAAGTAGTCACCTGGAGACCTTACTAGCAACTGAGAACATGTAGGTTAGACATTAGCCATCTCATACCTGGATAAACTCCCTGTATGTGAGACCAGCAGAGGAACTGCTCAGCTGACACCTGCCTCCCCTGCAGAGAACCTGGGGTTGTTTTAAATAATTCAATTTGGAAATGGATTGTAAGATAGGAAGAGATAAGTACTTCAATTCTTTCAGCTATATTTTACAAATTTTGCCATGTTGTATTGCCCTAATTATTCAGTTTGTTCTATTTTCTAAATTCCTATGTGATTTCCATCTTCATCTCATGGGTTGATAGATTCTATTGCTTATTTTACACATAATGGCAATGTTTATTCTCATTACTATTAATTTCTAATGTTCCTCCTTTGTAGGACTATAAATATTTTCTGTTCTTGAAGTTTACAGAGCTTTGCCTTATGGCTTAAAATGTAATTTAAGTTTTTGAGTGCTTCCTTTCTACTTGAGAAGAAAGTTTATTTTGCAGTTATTTGAAATGGAGTTCTATACATTTCAATTAGATCAGGTTGATTGTATTGTCCAAATATTTATATCCTTATTAATTTTGATCTATTAATTTTAAGGTAGTATTAGATGGATAATAATATTACAAGTTTATTTCTCCTGCTATCTCTGTAATATTTCATTTCATATACTTTGAAGTGTTGCTCTTTCACACAATCATAGAATTATCAGCCCCTTCCTTTTAACAAATATGCAATAAACTTACTAATAAAGTTAAATTATTGACATTTAAATTATTCATTCTATTATTTTCTCTTTTCATTATATTATTGTTCACCTACTAAAATAAAAACTGTATAATAGAAAATAATGATATAATATCCACTCTAACAACTTTAATTTTGTCAGACATTTTCTACATTATTTTAAATCATTATGACATGTAAAATAGATATTAAGATTATATTTTGTTATTTTGTCAATTTCTGACATGCAATATAAAGTGAATGATGTCACCGAGATTTCAGTGAGTGGAGACTTGCCTGACCCCAGAAGTCTTCTTTTGATGTATAAGCCTATTATTGTTTACATTGCATTTTCTAATGCATGTTTGAATTTCTTAAATTCAACCATAAATGACACTTTTAAAGTTTTAATCATTGTTGTCTGATATTTGAAAATCTTTTTAAAATTTATTATCACTGATTGTCTAAATTGAGCTGTAACTTGTCCATGCCCACCATAGAATGCTTTCCAATTCATTAACTGAATTGTTAGAGAATTCTTGTTTTTTATTCTGAAAGCACAATCTAGTATAACATAAGTTTTTTTTTTTTTAAGTTAAAGAGAATAAATGGATCAGATAATTGTGGTTTATTACAAGGGACAGGGTTGTTTTCTCCCATAGATACTAAGCTATTTTTTATGGAAGTTAGCTTATCTTTCCTCATAGGCACCATGATTACAATAATCACAGAACAGACCTTTGGATAAGTATTCATAGGACATAATGAAGTACTTAAAGATTTAAATCTTTCATTCCCTCATAATTAGAATGAATATGTTCTGTTTTTATATATATGTGCATTTTTACATAGTATGCTACTACCACTTTAACAATTATTTATAGCATCAGTTTTAACTGCCCTTGCTTTTAACTTAGTGATCAATTTGCAAAAGGTACATGAAAAATCTTACAGTGGTATGTGAATTATGAAATTCTTTCTTTTTTTTATTCCTGGTACTAGAAAGTGAACCCAGGGCTCACTTTACTACTGAGCCACATTTTTATTTTTTTTATTTTGAGACAGTGTCTCCCAAAGTCGCTTAGGGCCTAGCTAAATTACTGAATGTCCTGAAAGTTGTGATCCTCCTGACTTAGGCTCCTGAGTTGCTGGGATTACAGGCATGGGCCACAGTGCCCAGCAATATGTGAATTCCTCTGAATATTTTAATCTATTTACCACAATAAATTTTTTCTGAAAAGTGAATACTTTCATATAGCATGATAGTAGCTTAAATACAGATGTATAGACTGGAACAGAATGATGTGTGTAGTCTTAAATCCACAGGTCTACAGCTAGCTGAACCTCCACAAGGGCACTAAGGACATGCCTTGAGGAAAGGACAGTGTCTTCCACAACAGGGTGTTGGCAAAACTACATAGTCACATGTGGAAGGGTGAAACTAGACCCCCATCTTTCAACATACACAAAAGTTGACTCAAAATGGATTGAAGACGTAAATGTAAAACCTGAAGCCATGAAAACTATCAGAAAAAACAGAGAGATGCTTCTGGACATTGGAATGGAAAGGGATTTTTGGGATAAGATAACAAAAGCACAGGACACAACATAAAAAAGAGATAAGAGGGAGTACATCTAACCAAAAATCTCTGCTTCTGTAAAAATGTGTCTTTTATGGCATTGTTTATTAGCAGGCTTACTCTTTCTGAGCTAGAGTCAGATATTTCTGAGTTCATTCATTTGCCAGATCTCTAATGATGTTATACAATATCTTTTAAAAAACATTTGTCTACATATAATCCTATTCCTATTCAATTTTTCAAGAGTTCCAAAATTATGGTGGAGGGTTTATATTTTATCATTTTTGCCTCTAAAGGATCACCAGAGTTTAACTCTTGTGATATTCCTAGATTCATTGCTTGTTTTTGGTGGAAGAGACTGAGGTTTCCAGATGGAAATGTTGCCTTAAAGAAGTATCTTCATATTAATGGTTGTAAAAAATAATTTAAATTAGTCCCCCCCGAAACTTGCCTTTCCTTTAAGTAGTTTTCTTTGGAAAGTTTCCATCTTACTTTTGTAGCAGTAAGCTGTACATATTTTTTAAATAAACCAACAAATAAACCCTTTTCTTTCTCTGTTGCTTTTATTAAGTGCACTCTGTGCCTATCCAGCTGTGCGGGCTGTGGGCCAGTACTGTGAGTCACTGCCCCATGTTCTCCATACACGAACATGAACTAACACAAAGGAAAATAAAAGATACTGGTCTTGGATTTTGCTTACAGCCAAACCTTAGGGAAGGGAGGAAATCTTGTGATTTTCAGGGAAGTCTCATTAGCCATAATTCCTTCAATTATGACATCTTGATCTTTTTTTTATTAGTTATAGGAGATCAAAAGATGGAACTGGGATAAAAGAGAAATGGTCCTCAGAGACATCCTTGATTATGTTTTAGCTAGGAAATCCCTCAACAAGGTTAGCAAATATTTTTACAAAAAAAAAAATGTCATGAAAGCAAAACATTGGTGATAAAATGCAAACTGAATATGAGTTTCTCAAAGCCGTAAAATTTTGCAATATCCAATCTTCATATAATATGGGTACAAACTTTCTGCTGTGAAGTCTTTTTCTGTGTTGATTAGAAGGACAGGACCTGAGATCTAGAGGAAATCTTATAAATTACATAGTGAAATATTTTGAAAATATTGCTCAAAAATTTCACAGATTAGAAAATCAAGTTCCAGCAATTTTAAGGGATTTACTTAGCTTTATTAAGGTAAATTTTGCCAGAATCAAAGCAAGAATTCAGTTTCATGCCCTTGTCTATTGTTATTTCTAGTGCATTCCCTGCATTAGTTCTTTTCCTTGGCTCTAACATCAACAACAACAAAACAAATTGTGGTGGTTGGTGTTTAGCTTATTCCTAAGGATACTTTAAATTGTCATTTGATTTACATCACCAACTTACACTTGGACTGGAGGTGGGTTCAACACCTGGTTTAAATAATGTTTGTTGGACCTAGAAATTTCTAAATTACAGAGCAATTGTACTTCTCATTGCCAATTAGAAGAGAAGCAGATTCACAAACATTCTCATGCCTCAGAGATGAGAAAGCTTTAATAAAGCCAGTTGGCTGAAACAGCACATCCCCCACCCCCGCCTCCCAGCTTCTCTCCCTAAGGAAGGGAAGGGTGAGTAAGAGTCCAGGGCAAAAGTGAATCTGAGGATGAAGATATGCCACGTAGCTTCTAGGGAAAAAAAAAAAAAAAAAAAGTCCAGATCTTTCAGAAGAGTAATCAGAACATAAATCCAACATTCTAACATTTTCAGAAGTTTAGTTGCTCTGTATCTCCAAAATGACGTCTCAGAGTTATTCTTACTTTTATTATTTATCAATTTCTTTCTTAAAAGATATAATTCTGCTTTTCATAGTGTGGACAAGTCTGCCTAGATTCAAAGCTACTTCTGTGCAAAGTGTAGGGCATGAGATCACTTTGAGGGATTACTATGTGGTTATGTAATCAAAATTTGCATGTTGCATACTTTGTGTGTCAGTAATTTTAAATCAATACAGGGTTCTTTGAGAACCTAATGCTCCTGCAAGTGGCAGGGACCAAAAATCTTTGCTACATGTCACTTTTCCTGGCCATGTTATGAACAGTGAAATGTCTGTCTTTTATCTTTATGACATTTAAATAATGTCAACCACGTGATTCCTGTTATTTTTGATTCTGACTTTTTGTGGGGTCCAAATGCTAACTCCATTTTACTGAATCCTCCTCCAGTAAAAGTTCTGGAAAGTTTCAAGTGCATATAATAAAAAACAGTGATGAAGTACCTTAGGAATGCAGCTTTACAAAATGGCCATGTAACAGTAAACCTACTAGAGCTGGGGAAATACTGTAAAGTGTGGTAAAAAACGTCCATCTGAGGGCAGGAAAATTCAATGGGCATTGCAACTATCACCTCTGTCCTCTTGTACCCCAAATTTAAGAGTGACATCACAAAACTTAAAGACGGACCACAGCTACTGTGGGAGAAAAGGAAAAGAGGCAAAAAAAAAAAAAAAAAAAAAACAAATACAGGGATATGAGGAAGAAGGACAAAAATTGTGATTAAAAACTAGCTTTGGAGATTGTAGCTATTAGACCTGGGATAGGAGGTATTGCCTTCTCACTGGAGGTAACCATGGCTTTGGAACTCTGGAAGGTGGGGTTGGCACACACAGATGGAAGCGAGTCCATCACTGTGAAGGACTTATTTTCAACATTTGGCTCAAAGACAAAAGGTTGTTGCCTGTAGCTATGTTCACATAGTTGTTAACCTTGTTATGAAAGACACATGCTCTAAGCTCTCAGTCCAATATAAAGTTTGAGTTCCCCTGGTGTCATATTTTAATTTGTTCTCTCAGCCAGAGCCATTTGCCTCTTCCAAATGACTCACTTCTGTATCACACAATGTGCTTGCTGCTTACTGTTCTTTCCCAGAGACCAGGATGCTCATTTTTTAGAAATGCTATTTGGAGGTATTGTATAATTCTTCTGGGTAGAACAATAAAGATTATCAAGCAAAGAAATGCAAAGTCATGTAAAAAAATAGAAGAAACCTTTATTTAAAAATTGGACACCCTCAAGGGTGGTTGCATATTCATTTTCTTGACACCCTTGAAGACCCACTGTCTGTATCATTTCTTCTATCTATGCAGTAACAAAATTTACTTGGGGGGAAAACTGGCTTCTTGTTTAGGAAAGTTCTTTAATAGACTTTTTAGCTCTAGAATGTAAAGTGTCTATAGGGAAAAGTTAGGAAAATACAGCAATTCTATTTCTAATGTAGTCAAGAGTGTTTACCTCAGGGAGAAAGTGTTTCATTATTGTTTATATGTTTTATTATTTGTTCTAAAGTATGCGGACTTACTCTATAAGCTGTTGGTTGGTGAGGTAAGAGGAGGGGCCATAAGCTATGAACATCTTTCAGTTCTGAAGTTCTAGGCCCTAGAGTCCTCAGAGGAGGCCTGTACCTAAAAAGGGCAGGAACAAATGAGCCCTCTTCTATGGGAACGAAAGAAATAACGTACTTAAGGAACATGGTATCTATATTAAGTTTTAGAGGATTCCAGGTTTTATATCGTGATTCTCCTCTGTCAACTCCAAACTTCATGCAGTCTGAGGTACACAATAGCTGTGAGGTAATGGGGCCTTAGTGGGTACTTTCTGCCTACACTTGAGATCAAGTGGAACAGGGAGAAGACAGCACCCAGGATGAACAGTGGGCAGTGAGCTGGTGGTGATTAAAAAGAAGGTAGGAGTTCAAAATGAGACGTGAGTGACCAAGAGAAAAAATACATGTTCCAGTAATCTTGGAATTATAGTGGAAGGCTCTGAACTTGGTACAATTACATTAGATGAAAGCATGAGGGTTTGGGAATACTTGGCATATCTAGGAAAATAAGATTATCCAATTACTTCAGAAGGCTGAAAATATAAAATTAGAACGTCTAAAAACCTATAAATAATGTTTCCAAAAAGTAATATACTTCCAATGGTTTAAAAGCAAGTACTTTCCATCTGAGACAACCCAGAGGATGGGAGAAGAGGAAAGATACCAGGGAGATTTGTTGGTCTCTATTACTCCTCTGAGGTTGACACAGTACAGAGGATTGTGTTGCTAGAGGAAAAATTCAGAGCTAGTTCATATCATCCTCTGTACTTAAGCACATCTTTGTTATTCAAGAGTGATGGCATTGTGCTCTTCCCAGGAGTACCACTAAAGGATCACACATATTTTAAATTAATTTCTGTATCTTTGAACTGTCCATGCATAAACATACTTGAAGACTGGTAAAATAATACGATGTGAACCTTTAATCTTTAATAAAAAAGAGCAATCAGTAACCAATATCAATGAAGCTTTATCTGTTACAAAGAACCCAATATTATTTTATCTTTCTAAGCTACTTAAGTGATATTATTTATTTTAACAAGATTTTACATAATTGGTTTGAACAGACTGTGAGCTCCTCAAGGGTGGTTGCGTATTCATTTTCTTGACACCCTTGAGGGCCCACTGTCTAATAGGCAATCAAATAAGCTCATTAAGTAAAGTCTTTCAAGAAGAACTCAATTTTTGAATTACTCTGGATGTCTAAAACATAAAAAATCTTTGGGCTACTGTAATTTGATGGATTAATATAAACTCTTAGTATCCATTTGCATTATGTATCCTTTGACACATATACAACATTCCTGACACATATACAACATTACTCAACAGGACATGTTGAGTAACCCTGGGGGTTACTCAAGTAGGTCTAAAACATTTTTACATTTGATCTTTAACCTCTGATGATGATTATCCCAGCAACAGTAAAAGTCTCTGGAATCAGAGCTTGAGTCAGTGAGGCCCAATTCTCTTTTCTGTAATTTTTTTTTCTTTTTTGAACATAACATGTTTTCCAAACTAAAAATGAAGGTTTCATTTTTTCATAAGCCAGTGTGCACATATGAGCTGCTGTGTGCATCCCAAGATGCCTCACAAGTGAATGAAGTTTTTCTTCCCCCTTTTATTATTGTTTCTTCCCTCTTTTATTATTATTACCAGATATTATACTCCAATTTTGGCTGAGGCAGATATTACATAATCAGGAAGAAAAAGTAAATTTTGCTCTCCATTAGACATTCCCTTAAAAAATGTCATGACTTAGTTCTATTTGCACCCATTTAAAGACCTTTCTGATGCATTTAGCTGGAAATGTGGGACATGAAGCTAGAATAGACATGTGACTTTTGAACTGAGAATGAAGAACATTGTTATATGGTACAAAGATCAGACATTAGATCAGGTTGAATTCCTTTATATTAGGTGTTGAATTTTATCCACAGTCACATTCAAGCACACATACATATAGTACAAATGTGACTGTAATTCAGATATAAATCTGGTAGATTTTTTTCTATCCTTTATAATTCATACTGCTAAAAGTGATATTTACTTCAGGTAAATACCACCTTTCCCTTTCACTGACATAATCTGAAATACACACATGTACACTCATATAAAGTTGATAAGAGCATACAGAATGCAAAAATAACAAATAAAGTTTCTGAAACAGGGTATCTTGCTGGGGAAAATAAAACAATGATTTTGATATTCAGTTATATTTTGTTAACAACAAAAAAAACACTCTTTGATAAAAAATGAGATATTATTACATGGTGAGATTTACAATCTATTACAAAGTAGAAAACAATAGTGACATTTTTGTTTTCTAATTTTCTCACTTTAATTTGAGCTAGATTCTTCTCTCATTCTTAAACAAATGAGAAAAGAATCTAACTTAAAGTCAAAATAATTTGAGCATTAAAAAAATAAACTTTTTAAACAACAAAAAGTATACTAAGACAAGATTCTAATGTCAGTATTCCCTGGTAAAGAAAATTCATCATGGAGCTAAGGATGTAGTTTAAAGGAGAGAGAATGCAACCCCTGGAGTGGGGTTGTATGATCAGAACTATGACTGAGGCTTGCTGAATTACATAGATTTGCGATCCCCAAGGCATCTATTCCTTGCTTCAGTGAGAGTGGCAAGAGTGGCATCTGGAAGATTCATCTCCATTATGTCTAAAAGCTTATAAATGAGGAATTTACTCCCTTCTTAGTATTTCTAAAGTTTGGCCTCAAACTCAAATTCCTGCAGTTCATCCTCTAGATAATAAGGAGAAGCAGAAAAACAAATATGTTATAAACGCATCCATCAGATGATGTAACAGAGTCTGGCAATCATTTTCCTTTTCAAAAGATACACCATTTGGGTATAACAATGTAGTAAATTGAGGGGTTACTCTGGGACCGAGTTCTAATTCCCCAACTTTCATGCTTTATTAGAAAGTGAAAAGGATTTAAATAAGAGGGTATATGTGGATTATTGGGGTAGGGATGGAGCCAAAGGGAAGAAAGAGATCAAGGAGAGCTTTTTGTGGATGCAATCTAAAAGCAAAAATACTTTTTCTTCTTCTTCCCTCTGGTTTTTCTTTGGTCAGTTGAAGTATGCTCAACTAACAAGTGGAGTTCTTTGCTATTTCTCATAACCTGAGCCTCAGCTCTTGTTCCTCTCCTTCAATTCCAGGAATCCATCTTATTTTCATGACGTTCCCTCAATTTCCCTGCCTCCTTGACTGTGGCATTGCTCTGTGCCCTAGTTGGTTCAGGTTCCTGTTCCGTACTCCTCAGGTGAGATACTGTGCTGTCAGGGCTCTGCTGACCCCAGAATGCAAGAGGCAGAGAAGTGAACACAGTAAAGCAAGTGGGAAAGCAAGAGCTCAGGAGTCAGAGCAGATTGTAAATTCCTGTCACTCACTTGAATACCTCCCAAACTCTTCTATTTATTTATCTATTTATTTAATATTATTATTATTATTATTATTATTATTATTATTATTATTACTTTTTTTGATACCAGGGGATTGAGCTCAGGGGAGCTTAACCACAGAGTCAATCCCCAGCCCTTTAAAAAATACATATTTTATTTAGAGACAGGATATCTCTGAATTGCTTAGTGCCTTGCTAAATTGCTGAGGCTGGCTTTGAACTTGCCAACCTCTCAATCCATTGGGATTACAGGTGTGCGCCACCACACCTCATAACCCCCTACTCTTTTTTTAAACTGATAAATGGGATAAATTTTATAAACTACTTAGCACAGTGTCAGTGTCTGGTCCATAATTAGCACTCATTCATTGCTGTGGGAGGTGATATACAAATATAGCCATTACCATTATTATGTTGTTTTTGTGACTATTAAAATTTATTATTATTATTATTATTATTATTATTATTATTATTATACTATATGATTTAATCCCTTATCTAATAATTTTGAGCTAGATTCTTCTCTCATTCTAAAGCAATATATTCTACAACTTAACTACTTGATGATTATCCAATATTTTATTAAACACTTATGTTTAGTTAAAAATGTACTGCATAATCTGTACTGCCCAACTTGTACACTTTGGTTCTATCTACTGGTGCTATATAGGATTAACTTATCCTTTCATTTATGTTGAAACAAACATACATGTATGTGCCACATGTGTGCTTGAGAATGAGCTAGATGGAAACAATATAATAAATGAGGCAGATATCATGTTATATTAGTCACCTTTGCATTACTACAATGAAATACCTGGGGCACCTAAATTATAAAGAGAAAAGGTTTACTTAGTTCACAGCTCAAAGTCCAAATTAAGGCAGCCCTATGTGTGGGCAGGGGGCCACACATCATGGTAGGAAATAAGTAGTTATATGTCAAACAGGAGCAGAAAGAGGACAGGTGGGGCCTTTATAAACCATTCCTTCAGGTGTCACACAATAACCTAAGTACCTCTCCAACAGGTCTACCTCACCAAGATTTTACCATCCCCCAACAGCACCATGCTGGGAACCAAGGCTTTAATAACTGAACTCTTGAGGCACAAAATCCATATCTACAGCCTATACCTACAACGGGCTAGTCAGAAAAAAAAATATGTATGAATGTAATAGATACAAGGATAAGACATATTGGAATAAAGGAGTGATCATTTCTCACAAAGAAGTTCTTTAAGCCGATTGTGATTAAGTTCCATTTTGAAAGAATAAAGGATGTTTCACCTTTGAATCAAAGGTAGAAACAGAAACAGAAGGATGAGGGAAAATGCAGCAGAATGTGCTCTATGGTGAAGACATGAGGAACTTGGTCACCCCAGTATAAGAGGGCTTTCATGATGGGTGTCCAGGGCAGGAGGCACAAAGAGAATGGGTGCAGATGAGGCTGAGATTTCATCCCAGGGGATGTGTATGTCATGCTAAATTTGCCACATATTACATACTTTTGCCAAAACAATAGGAACTCATGGGATGATTTTAAACTGGAAGACTTCATGTTCAAATTACAAAATATCAATCTGTAAAATGGATTGAAGGGACTCTAATAAAAGCAGAGAACCATTGAAACAGAAGTCAGTGATTCTGGCAACATCTCATTCCTTGAGATAATGACCTTTATTGTTGTTAAATTGACTACAAAAGCAACATGTGCTTTCATGATTTTGTAAGCATCTAAATCATACTGTTCACTAACGGCAAAGCAATTTCTAGCTTTACATGCATAAATATTATCTCTTAATTTGTGCCTACTTTTCTAACTATCAAGATATCGTTTTCCTTTATTGATTCCAAATTTAAGAGTATCTGAAATTTTCAGTGACTAAATCTATCACTTAAAATCATTATGACTTAATCTCATTTGGCATTTATTAATCTTTTTTTATAGAAAAGGAAACTGGGTGATGGATTCTAATATTACCTAAATTTGTGCAGCTAAAACGTGGGAAAAGAAGTCTGAACTCCAGATCTTCTGAGACAATGTGTGTCTTCAACTTCATGATGCTTTTTATTCAGTGTGTATTCTTACACAGATAAATTATTTAACAACAGCAACAACAGACTAATTTTCATGTTGTCAGACAAACAGAATTGGAATTTGAAAATGCATGAATGTGGACAATGGAAAATTAAAATGGAAAATTAGCTCCTTTTAAAATAAAATAAAATCATATTTGTTTTTTTCTTGATTCATTAGAAAAATATTGTGTTCATCAGTAAAATTAGAATAGTGTTTAATTTGTCTGGCAGAAAAGGAAAGTTAAAACAAAAACCAGTAAGGAAAGAGTATTAAAAATACACTACTAACCAAATTCTGGCCAAGAAAGCTTCTGTTACATTATCCATTCACATAAAATATGTATCCCTGACATATGTAGAAAAAAAATGAATTTGGATTTGATTACTCAGTGGCCAAAGCTTTTCAAATTATATTATCCATGCTTTAAAAATATTAGAAAATAAAATTTTATTATTATGAGTGACATCTTTTATAAATTTCTAATGCTGTATGAACTATAAAGTGAGGTTGAATCAACTTAATATGTAACTAAGCGGATACAGTGACTACATCTCCTTTGGACCAGTAACATCTAGTGAGTTTTCATTAAAACTACTGTAGTTATAGCAAAGGAAAGGTTAGAAGGTTTTAAGTTTTCTCATGCTACTCTAGTAACTACAGTGTGCCCATCCTCCAAAGTGAATAGTGTTATGCCTGATGCCAGAGACATTCAGATTATAAGAAAAGTATCTCCTACCATGGCAATGCATCTCATCCATGGAGAGGACCAGTGCATGCAGCAGTAATGCAAGGTACCAAACACGTTTTTTAAGTAATTCTTTTTTTTCCATTGGCATTTAAAAATTTGTTTAAATAATTTTCAAGGCAAAAATCAGAACATTTTATAACTCTTTACAATTACTTTATAATTTAGGTTTATTTTCTTTTTTTGATTTTAAAATCAAAGCATGGAAACCATAATCTTTTCATTGCTTAAAGACTTCAAAAGTTCTTTCTGGCTCTGCTTCTTTTTTATTTAATGCTATTTAAGTTATATTTAAAAATTACCAGGTTTGGTTGCCATTTGAAATCACAAAGGGTATATGAATTCTAAAATTATTTTCAGATTCTTGGAACTGAATATTCTGTTTTATGATTAATGACCACCCAAAAAGAAATGTGGTTTTAAACTTGTCATTGCTTTTACTCTTTAAATGATCCTGATTACTTTGTTTGTCACTTACTACAAGTGCTATTACGATTTGGATCTTTAATATCTCCCCCAAAAGCTTGTGTGTTAGGTAATGCATGACTGTCAGGGGTAAAATTATTACATTATGAGAGCTGTAACCTCATCAGTGGATTAATCTATTCAGTGGATTAATAATTTGAATAAAATCCTGGGTGGTAATTATAAGCAGGTGGGGCACTGCTAGAGAAAGTAGCTGAGGGCATGGACTTGAGTATGAGATCTTGTCCCTGGTTCCTTGCCCTCTCTCTTCCTTCTTCTTTACTATCATAAGATAAGCAGCTTCTCTCTACTATACCCTTCCATTATAATGTTCTGCCCCACCTCAGGCCCAGAGCAGTGGAGTTGGCTGACTATGAACTGAACCTCCAAAACTATGCATCAATATAAACTTTTCTTCCTCTAATTCATTTTTGTCAGATATTTTGATCACAGTAACAAAAAACTATCAAACACATAAATTGGTACTGGGAATTGGGTTTATTGCTGTGACATATATGACTATGTTGTTCAAAAGCCTTTGAAACTGATTTGTGAGAAGAGTTTGTAAAAATTTGGAGATGTAGACTTAAAAAGTCTTAGACATTGCAAGCAGAGACTAGTGGGTGATTCTGGTGAGAGCTCAGAAGATAAGAATTTGGTTAGTAAAGGCTGTGCTCATGAAGTTTCAGTGGAGAATGAAGGCTCTATTTGTAATTCAACCAGAGGCCATTCATGTTATATTCTAGCAGAGAATTTGTCTGTATTCTGTCCATATCTTGAGACTTTCTGTGAGAATGAATTTAAAGGTGATGGATCTTTATTAAACTGGTGGAGGAAATTTAAAGGCATAACAGAATCCTGGCAGTAGTGTCTTTTAGCCAGACTTACCACAAGAATCAGAAGCAAAAAATCAAAGGAGAAATATTTTAAAAGCTGACAGTTTGGCCAGGAAAGCTTAGGTAAAGTTGGAGATGGGTGTCAGAGAGGCTTCCACCAAGATTTTAAAGGCAGGTAAGGAGGACAGGCAAAGTGTAGCAGGTTCAGAATCCCTGTTGACAGCCCATGGGAAGGCAAGGCATGAAGCTGTAAAATAGTCAAACCTAGAATGGAGATCCCAGGTGTTAAGAGATGTCAGGAATGTGAATATCTGCTGAGCAAAGCTGCAGGAAGCAAAAAAGAAAAAAACCTGGTCAATGGGAGGACATATGGGCTACAACCAGCAAGATAATAAGGGAAGGGCTGCCCCAAACCTTTGAAACTCACATCTTCTCATGACCATGTGGCATAGGTGCCAGGTATGAAGCTATACAGCCCAATGTTTGCCTGGCTGGTTTTTAGTCTTGCTTTGGTTCCATCCCATCTTTCTGTGGCCCTATTCTCCTTTTTGGAATGTGAGTGTTTATTTTGTGTCATTGAATATTGGTTGTAAGTAACTACTTTTTATTTTTATAAGAGCTAACAGCCAAGGGTTTCCCTTGAGTCTCAGATGAGACTATGGACTTAAACTTTTGAGCAATGCTGAAACTGATAATATGGAGACTCATGTAGATATTCTGAATGCATTTTGCATGGTGAAGAGGCATGAGCTTTAGAGGTACAGGAGTACAGTGTAATGGGCTATATCCTTAACATCCCTGAAACTGAAAATGTTCATGTATTAAGCAAAACAGTAGTGTTTAGAGGTAAATGATTACAAGAATTATAACTTCACCAGGGGATCAATCCCTTTGATGGATTAATAATTTGAATGGACTACTGAGTGGTAACATTAGGCATGGTTGGGGCATGTCTGGGGCATGTCTGGAGGAAGTAGAAAACTAGGGAGGAGGTGGCATGTCTTTGAGCATATCTTTTCCCTGACTTCTTGCTCTCTTGCTCTGCTACCTGGCTACCAGGAGCTGGGCAGCTTTCCTCTGCCATGCCCTTCTTCCACAATGTTCTGTGTCACCTTGGCCCACAGCAATAGAGTCAACCAATCATGGACTGAAACCTCTGAAACTGTGAGCCCGGAATAAACCTTTCCTCCTCTGAATTCTCTTTTTCAGGTATTTTTGTCACTGTGACAAAAAACCTGATAACATAAGGAAAATTTCTCAACTTTTCCTGGAACTACAGCCTGCTGCATTCTATGGTTCTATGCCCCCTTTCCTCATCTTCAAAGCCAGCAATGGTGTATCTAGTCCTTTTACATCACATCAGGCACATGTGGCTCCTCTTCTTCAGTATCCTTCTTCCACTTTAAAGAACTAATGTAATTATATTTTTCTTTTCTGATAATCCCAAGTGTATTTTAAGGTAGTTGAACAGAAACTTACTTCCTTTGGCAACTTTAATTTCCTTTGCCATGAAAACTCATATGTTCACAAATGTCAAGGATGCTGGGTGCAGTGGTGCATGCCTGTAATCCCACCAAAAAAAGAAAAAAGAAAGAAAAAGAAAAGAAAAAAATTTCAAGGATTGGGACAAGAATATCTATCTTTGGGGGCAGAAAACAACATCCCAAAAGATGAGTATTAAAAGCAAGCTAATTGAAAGAAGTTAATTATGAAGGACCACATATTACATGTTTGGAATACCCAAAATAGGCAATTATATAGAAAAGAAAGTAGGCTGGAGGATTAGGCATGTTGTGGGAGTGACTGCTAATGGGCAAGGAGCTTCTTTTTGGAATGATTCAAATGTTATAAATTGATTGTGGTAATGATTGCTCAACTCTGAATTTCCTAAAAACCATTACCTTGTACACTTTAAAAGGATGGGTTATATATGATATACATATCAAGACATAAAAGTTTAAAATAAAAATTATATCTATATGTAAAATATATATAATATGCTTTGCCTTCCTTAGTTTAAAGAGGAAAAATGAATAATTCTAGTTATCTGGTCACTCAGTAGTTCATAGATAGGTACAAAGTATCCATTCAGCAGCACTAGCGAGTTTTAAAAATAAACTTTAAATACTGGGACAATGTAGATTTATATGAAGTTATAGAAGGTAAATAATATAGAGGGATCCTTGTATATAGTTCACCACTATTGAAGCATAACTGCAAAACTATCACACAGCTGATACCAGAGTACTGATAGTAACACAGAAGGACACAGTCAAGATTTGTCTATGGCATTCAGTATAGAATATGGTCCATAGTGACATATCCTATTTCATATCTAATATTGGTAATTTATGTCTTTTTTTTGGATACTGGGGCTACTAAAGGGTGCTTAACCACTGAGCCACATCCTTAGCCATTTTTTTTTTTACTTTTTATTTTTTATTTTTATTTTGAGACAGGGTCTCACTAAGCTGCTGAAGGCCTTGCTATGTTCAAATTCATGACCCTCCTACATCAGCCTCCTGAGAACTAGGATTATAGGCATGCAACACATGCCCAGCTGGATCATATTTTTAATTTATTCTATCAGTTTTTTATTAATCTCATTAATAGCCTTCATATTCAATATGATAATTAATAATTAGTGCTTCAATATGGTATTTCATCTTTAATTTTCTATTTTTTCTCTCTGAATTTTTTCCTTTTGTTGTTTTTTTCCTGATTTCCTATGTGCTACTTGGTTATTTTTTTAGATTTCTATTCTTATTTATATTGCATTTGATTCTTATTACACATCTTTTTGGGGATTACTCTAGTTTTTACATTTTATGTGTAATAGACACACACACACACATACACATAAACATCATATTCTCCTATTGCTATTTTACTAGGTAATGTATAGAAACCTCATATTTATTTGTATTTCTTTGCCTTCTGCATTTGTAAAATATTTTCTTCACATTTAGATCCACATTAGAAGCATTATAATTTTGGCTTTTGTTGTTAAATATAAGTTGGAAAACCCAAGAGAAGAAAGAAAATCTTCAAACGTCAAGTAGCTCTCTGTGAAAAAGCATAATTTCCTCCTAGAATCCTAAGAGTTTGTTGTAACACTGCTGTTGGCTTCACAGAGAATACACTCAGCATCCCTATCTACCACAGGTATGTGTCATTGGATCTGCCTTACTATGACCTGAATGGCATGGCGAAATGTATGGCATCCTCAATTTACTACACTTTCTTCTGTTGCTCTGGGTCCCAATTGAAATGGTAACTTTAGACATAAACCAATAAATAGGAAAGAGAAATTTTTCTGAATGTAGTATATGCTGCCTTCAAAATCCACAAGAACTTCCTAAGTGGTATACTTCTTCATCAGTGGCAAGATGTGAAAATGGCAATGACTTGTCTTTTACTTCACAAAAGATCATTCTATCACATGCCTACACCCAAAAGATTGACCAATGTAGCCAAATCCCCAAATCCTCTATTGGTCATTGCCATGTCTTATTAGGATATCCATAATGCCCTGCTCACCATGTCCAGCTAGCATGATATCATAACTACGGCAGAGATGATGACATTTCATAGACAACTAAAATGATCACTGTATCATGTTGACCCTACAGTGACTCTGCAAACCACATTGTGACACAATAGAGGAGTGTGAGTAGGTAGTGAATGTGCACTATTATACTTGACATAGAAAAGTAAACTGCTTTTGATTCTCTTTATTGGTAAGTGGAAAGAGCAGGCTCTTCTATAAGAATTACAATGTGCTTAAATTTATATAGATCATCTGTTACTATCTGGTTTGGGTTTGGGCCAGGCAGATTAACTAGACCTATGATAGAGACTATATCCTACATCTTTAAGTCTTGGGTGGTGCTAATCTCTGTAGTTATTCTCTGGATGTTGTGTTGTTTCAGAATTAGTATCTTAGCCAGGTCAGGGTAGTTGGGTTGGGATTGATCAAAATGGTGGCTGTATAATTACAAGGGTTTCAATTTGGCCTTTCCTATCTTAATGGCTCTCACTCCATGGATCAGAGAACCAATAGAGTGTTCTGCCAGATATTACTTAAATCCATCTTATTTAAGTATGCTGAGGCTGGGAATTCACCACTTATTGCCTTGCACTCATAGATCTGCATTATAACCACAGGATGCCCATTCTTCAGGCAACAGTTACTCTGGCAAATATCTGCAAGCCCCTCTGAGGAGACATTGGGGGAATTTTTCATTTAATCAATGGCCTCTTGGTCTAAAATCAAGCAAATTAATCCCCACCATAGCTACTTTGCACCATAGCTACTTCTGCATGTGGTTTATCTCCTGTTACCCAGTTTTCTTCTGCTAGTTACCTCCTAGTTGTATCTCATATTTCACCTCCCTAGAGAAGACTCTCTAATTTATACTTACAACATTGTGCATCAAATTTTTGTAGTGCCTAATCATATACTAGCTTATTAGTATCTTTCCTACTAGACTGTAAGCATGTCAACGACTGTAAGCTCCATGAAGCAATGGTCTGATCACCATGCCTAGAATTTATTTAGCACCTAATAACTTTTCATTCAGTAGAAATAATAAATGACTGAATTCCAAAAGCATGCAACATTATAAATGTCATAATTAATAAGAAATCATCATCAGGTTTACACACCTCTTAAAATTACTTTTGCTCTTTCCTAGGTTCTATTCCCAACATGGTTGTGGCAGCTAGCACAGTCAGCTCTGTTCCAGCTCTGCAGTCCCATTACTTCTCTTTCACCCATAGCTCATTTGAAAGAACACATTCTATCCAGATTCAAACCTAATAGCAACAAGAGAACTCAATTTATCTCTTGTTAAATTTAAAACAGACACTCTAAATTCTCATGATGGGACATGAATATTTCACAAACAAATAATACCCACCCCAACAATATCTTTAGATAATTAATATGAAAAGGGGAAGACTGAGCTGAAATTTATTATGAATCAGAATTCTATATCATGAGAACATAATAATTTTGTATTTCTATATAAATGTGGTACTATTAATAGAAATAGCATGACCTAACTCTGGCTAAATTACTAGCAAAGCATAGCTAGCTTTGTGAGTTTGTTTTCCAATGTATCTCCTGTGCTTTCCTTGACCATTTGTTTTCCTTCTTTCTTGGTAATTTTTTGTCTTTTTTTTTTTTCCACTAGGACTAGGCCTTGTGCCATTTCGGTGGATACTGTGCATGTACTAGGTGCATCTGAATAGTGAGCAAGTCTAAGAAACTACAAAGGAAGCTATTGAGCAGTGACGATGGGGAAGCAACATTTACAGATAATATGAGGCTCTTCATTGTAAAGTGTCAGAAAACTTATTTTCAGAGCAGTTTTATTTTAATCTTAGGTTTCTAAGTAGATGCTTACTGTTTTCCCCAAATAGTTTAAAGGAACTAACATAAGTATATGAAATGGTAAACATGACTAAGTATTCATAACATCCAAATTCACTGATAATTAACTGGTGTAACTATAAACCTGATATTTTGTGCAATTTGTGTCTGCACTGTGCATATTAAACACCAATTGCTCACAGAGTGTTCTCTACTTCTTATATGTCAATACCCTAATACTTTCATTCTCCCTCATTATTCCCTGCACCTTTCATAAAATTATTTTAACCTGCCATTTATTATGCATAAAACCTCTGAGCTTACCATTGAGGGTTGAAATTTCCTCTCTGAGTCCTACTAGGTCTGCTTTATTTCTTAGGTTGTCAATTTTTAAAAAGTTATATCAGAGTTAATTGTGGTTGGACTAAAGCCAAAGTTTCTCTTTCTGCAGCTTCTTCCTCTCTGGCCTCCTTTTCTCTTCTTTCTTCCTATGGAAAGGACAAGTGTCTAAAGGCATATTAAGGGATTAACAGGACCTAGGCCTTCCCCAGTGAAGTTAATCATTTGATCTAACCAGCAAACTAATAATTTTATGTCCCTCCAAACTGATATTGTTTAAAAATATAGCCAATATTTCATAATGGGGCATGTTCAATGAATGTAAAAAGGGTTTTACTTAAATGTTATTTAAAGTCTTGTTTGGGAGAGGCCAAATCTATTTATATTTTAACAGTTATAGGAGAACACCTGAGATAAGTAGCAACCACCATAATTTGACCTTTTTTGTGCCCTGTTTTAGCAAAGTTCAATTGAGAGATGGCCTGGGTGCCCTGCTCTGGGTCTCCTTAATTTGGCTCTGAACACACAGAATTCACCAAGAACACCAATGCCATCTCTTTTTCCTTTCCTTTCATCTGTGTCTCCTTCCCCCTACTCTTTCTCCTACGTCATCATACTACCTTAGTTTCAGCCTCTCAAATCCTCTTAGTTGCCACATCTCCTTTTCTTTCTGTGGCATTTCTTTTTCTTTTCTTCTGAGATGAAGAACAAAGAAGACGAATAACAATTAAAAGGTAATGTAATGCCTCCTCTTTCTCCTACTCCATTATTCCCTCCTATGGCTACCAAGCTATCTTTCCAACTTTCAACTCATTCATTTAACTTCCCAGCTTGAAATCTTTCTATAACTCCCAATTTCTGTAAAATGCTTTCCAATATCTTTGGGATTCATATATAATATTAATATGCTCATGCATCTGCATTCCTAAACCGAGGCTCTTACGGGACAGAAAATGTTCAATGCACATGTTGCAGGGCTTGTGGGCTTTTGTGCTTATCTTTATTTATTTTGTGCAGAACTTACTAACTTCAGGCAGGGAAAAGACTTGTCATAAACAATTATTGACTAAAACAGCCAGTGGACAATTTCATATTTTTTCTGTAATAGTATACTCTCTAGGCTGTAAAGATGGAAAGCTTAGTTCAATGACATGATGAAGATTAACAAAGAATATGATACCCTCTCCTTGACTTCTGTCCCCAAATAAAAAGCACAAAGTTCAATAGGAATGCTCTGAATAAAAAGATTTGTCTTTGTAATATGATTATAAGAAGTGATTTTAACAGTAAACTGTTCATTAAAAAAAAAAAAAAATCATGGAACAAAGCCAGCACTCTGGCAAAGCTGCGAGGGGATGTTTGGACCAGTGGGTGGTTTAACTTCATATTACATTAAGTATCACATATGTGTGTCTAATTAGGTGTGCAAAACTAGAAAGGGCTTTCTAGGTAACAAAATGTACACACTGTTTTTTAAATCACTTAAATATCATTAAACATTATTAGATATGCTTATCTTAGAAGAGTTTTTTCACATAATGCGTGGAAAACATTATTATTTATGTTTTAAGTTTTACAAATTACAGTAGAGAATTTTCCATCATAATTTTGACATTTGGTGGTTTCATGTTTTTGTAGTATTTTGTTGTTTGTTTTATGAAAATGTAGAAATTCTAAGGGGGAGAGAGTAAGAGATGGCCACTATGCCACATCTGATTCTCTAAGAATCCATATGTCATATGAGGCCACCAAGAAATTCTCTGTACATAGTGTTTACTCTCAATTGTTTAAAAAGATCTCCACAAAAGTGGAAGGTGGGATTCGATATAAAATTAGTTATACCAAAGGAAACTTTTTTTTTTAGCATACTGACATAAAACAGCACATGAAATATAAGGTCAATTGTAAGCTATTTTCTGTGGATTTTAGTGCATATGAGCAAAAATCTTGTGGACATATCTGTAAGCTCTCTCTACTGTCTTTCCTCTCTCCAGTTCACAGTTCAAAGTCTTTCTCTGCCAAACCCTATAAACATAATAGAAAACAGTTTGTCTTAATTAAGTGAATGGATAATGGAACACTTTTTAGGACCCATTTTTACCAATGGATAATTAATTTAAGGATAACTATTAAATCTATATTTACCTTTCAAAACCACGTTAAATATAATTCAGGATATGTTTGTATCAGAGAGGCTTCTAAACTATTGGTGGGAATACAAAGAATACACGAAGAATAGAAATGTTCTTTTAAAAATATGGTATTGATTTATTCAAACAGATGAAAAGAGCTAAATCTTTTCAGTTAGGCCAACTGATGAGTAAGAGGGAAGAAGGCTAAAAGAATTTGAAGGGTGTGAACAAAAAACACAGACAGCAAGTGTTTACCATTATGCAAATGCCCACTGGGTAAAACAGCAACATTCAGAATACACCCTGGTTCTAATAAAATATTTAGACAAAAACAATTGTCATTGGATGAAAAATTCATGGCTTGAATTATTTAAACTGAACAAATAAGAAATGTTAAATGTTTTAGCAGCTACTAGGAAATGTAAAAAGGTCATGTATAGAAACTTACTGGATCATGCAAATCAAACCCCCAATTTTTTCAGGTATCACTTTTCAGGATATCAATTAAATGCTAAGTCAAAGATGTGGAAAATTTCATTGTATCTGGTTGCATGTTTCATTGTGATCTAATGTTCAGAAAGTGGGCAATATGTGTTTCTGCTAAGAGTGTTGAATGATTTAGGCCAGGACTTCTCAATATCCTTGTCAGGTAATACAGGATCTTGAGAACTACCTAGAAGAATGCCATGGATATCTCAAACCCCACTGCTCCTCAAAGCCTCTCAGAACAGAGTATATCTAAATTAATTCAATCATTATTTTTTTAAGTCACAAGTATTCAGAAGACAGGACACTTAGGAAAGATAGGCACCATGAAATAAAAGCAAACTCCTAAGGACTTAAGAATCATTGCTTGGGGCAATAATTGTAACCATGAAATGAGTAACTTTTCTCATTAGTTAAAATCCTCCCCGTGATTTGGTTCATGGTTAGCCAGCACTCTTGATGGCAGAGTTTTATAGTCCTAACAATATAGGGATATGGTTTTGTTCTGTTTTGGTTTATATCCTTTCCAAGACCACTAATTATGGTAATTATTTATTTCTTTAAACTAAAATCAGATTCTAGCATTTGACAATCCCTCAGAGTATAATGGGAAGGAACACAGCATGGGACAATTCTATTTTGGTTTAATAACAGAGGAATACAAATCATACCAACTTCAGAGCACTTAATATTCAGTTCTGAGTATGGTAGCTTGGAAAAAACACAAGAGGAAAATAAGGCTTATTCATGTTTCAGTTTGATTATTCAGTTGATATTTAATGAATCTGCTATGAGGAAGGCACAGTGCTGAGCAGAGAGACCAAAATAGCCCCTGCCCTAAAGGAGTTACCCAAAAAGAAGGGGACATTAAACATTCACAAAACTATGAAAGACTGTAAAAGTAATGAGTGTCATAAATAAGAGCTATTGGTATTCACCAGAAGGATGAAAAATATTTTAGTATACAGAAATACAGAAGATAAGGCATTCCAGTTGGAGAGAATAGACCAAATATGCACAGGTCACAATGGTTTATATAGTTAATGGTTCCCTATGGCTGGAACAAAGCCAGTGCTAAGGTTAGATTGGAAGGTGGGATTCAATATAAAATTAGTTACACCAAGGGAAACTTTTTTTAGCATACTGACATAAAACAGCACATGAAATATAAGGTCATTTGTAAGCTATTTTCTGTGGATTTATATTGTGAAATGTAAGGTCAATTGCAAGCTATTTTCTGTAGGAAAGCCAGTGTGTTTCATAACAAACAAGTCCAGTGATAGAATATTTGCTTTAGAATGATTAATTTTTTTTTGAAATATGCAAGAATAGCTGAAGTGGGTAAAATATGTAGGCATGAAGAGCAGCTTCTGATTTTTAAGCCACAGCATTATCTTAAAATGAGGGTAAGAAGAGTCTAATGTTGGGACTGTAGTCAATAATGGAAAGGAAGGAAGACGAAGGATAGAAGGAGGCATTTTGAATTATAAATTGCCACATACTTCCAAAATTTAATGTTATCAAGATATTTTTGTAACTACATTTCAGTACTTTTAACAAATTAAACTAGTTATAGTATTTAGAAATAACATGCATTCATGCATAATATTATAACATTAGCAACATAGTTTATTTTTGTTTTGTTGTTATTTTGGTTTATTGCTTTTTCAATATTGGGGTATGAACCCAGGGACACTCTACCACAAAGCTACATTTTTAGCCTTTTAAATTTTTTTTTTTTTTTTTTAATTTTGAGACAGAGTCTAAGTTTCTGAGACTGGCCTTCAACTTGTGATTCTCCTGCCTCAGCATGTTGAGTAGATGGGATTACAGCTGTGTCATCATGCCCAGAGGATGTATTTGATTTTTAACAGTTCATTAGATGTTAGTAATATTCTGCATGTTCAAAATATTTGTAGAATTCCTAATTTTAAAAAATTCAATATTTGATTCAATTAAAATGTGAATGGATTAATTAAAGTTTACCTAAGTAGGCAGGTACAAATCTAAATGCATCAGTGTTAATGAATGAACAATAAAGCCAGCTAGTAACTGCTGAAGACTTATAAAGTCAGTCTTTGCATAAGTGTTTTATATAATACAACTGTGTGGGAGTAACTTTTGGCTTGCAGCTAGCAGCTATGAGTAGCTCAGAGTGCTAGGATAACCTATACTCATACAGGCCTGACAGGCACACCTGCAGAATGGGGCACTCTGCTCTAGGGAGCTGCTTGAGCAAAACCACATCCTCAGTGATTGACATCAGCATTGCCAGAAAACCCAGAGACAAGGGCCCCAGGGCATGGTTCCCCCAACTCATAAGGCCCCCTTTTCATAGGGACAATGATCTTTCCAGACAGCCTTCCACTACATAGCAATATCTAGAGCTTCCTCATAGTGCAGTTACATTGATCATAAGATGTTTGGTTTCTAAATGTTAGGTAACCTGCTTGCTTATGTATGATTGGAGGATGTGCCCTATATCATTTATAACCTCTTCTGCATTAAAGGAGCTTGCTGGAGGTCTGCCACCTGCTTCCGCTCAGCAGCACCCAGTATCTGTGTCTTGACTCTGCATGTGTACCCACAGCGACTGAGTGTAACCGAGGGACCCACAAAAACACACCTGTGTAAATAATCTAGTTCTTTTAAATGATAGGAAATCCCAAGTTTACATAGCTAAATTGAAATTAATGACACTAGATGTAAAAATCTATTATATCACAAAGGAAAAGTTAAGACATCAACTCTACAGTGACCCTAAGAAATAAGTGATGTTGGAGTGCTTAATGTTCTATAAAGCCTTTTAAAATTTAAACCTGTGATAGAGAACTATTTCCCAAATAAAGAATGTTTTACTGTTTTCTTAAGTCATTTCACAGGGCTGCACGTATAAAACTGGAGATTCTCTGTGTGTAGTGTGGGTCAATGACTAAACAATCTAGTCATTGTTATATTATAACCAATTGTTCTTTTCTCTTATATACTTCATTCTATGTCTTGTCCCATTCCCACACTTTCCTGTTTATGCCCTTAATTTCTATCATCATATGACTGTACTGACCAAATAAAATCCTCCTTTCCAACTTTTTGCACTGCCTATAATTGGGGTTTTTGTTCCTCTCTGTGGTGTTTGTTGCTGCTGAATACTAGGGAATTGCTTCTTTGACCACCAGAAATTTTCTTCTTGGCATTTTTTCCTTCCGTTAAACTTGGGAAACCATATTATTCAAAATAAGTCCATCCACCATTTGCCACACTGAAAATATTCATCAGAACTTAAAGGGAAGCGTCTTTGGAAATGCCAAAGATCCCATTGAGAGTCCTTTCTACAGAAAGAAAAGTACTTATGTTCCATGTACTTCATTTATTCTTTAGTACATTCAGAGGCATTTTCATTTCTTTATATTTTTACTACTTCTATTGTCTCAGCTGAAAAGCTTTCACCACTCATTCTTGGAAATTAAAAAATGATAGAACTGCCTTGGAAGTCAGATAACCTGATGTTAAATCTGGTTCTTTATTAGGAGCCGATTTTCCTTTCTGAGTATAAAATGGGAGTTATTCGTTTATAATTGCTCCTCCAGTTTTTGATTTCTAGGAATTATAACTGAGTTATGGAACCCAAACCTTGAAAATTATTAAGCAAAAAAGAGAAACAAGCAGAAGAAAAAAACAACATAGATTCTAAAGCATGAATTACTTGGAAGTTATATGAACATTAAATTTTTATTAGTTATTTAATAGTCTTTCCTCAAATGTGTTTTCTGACTATAAATATCAAAATATAAATTATATAATTTATATAATAAATGTCTTTATAAAATATTCACTTTTAACTTAAATTCTGATGGGATTAAATGGAAATATCAACATTTCCCCATTTCTTTGAGTTTTAATCTAAATATACAGTCAATTATCATTGTGCTGCAATTGTTCGATAAAATAGTTTTGTCATTTATTTTCCTTTTTTTCAAAAAACCATTGTGATCTTTTGATGCACTTATTATTGTACCTTGTACCGGAATAAAACTAAAGTTCTTTTGTATTACCTGCAAGAATCTACAAGAACCCAGCACCTTCCTAATTCCTCAAGCATCTGATGTTAGGTTCTTCATGTACTTGCCACACTCCTGAAGACTGAGGAAACTAATGAGATTAAAGAATTTTGGAAGTTACAAATCATGAGAAATTATGAAATATAAAGCTCATTGAAAATACAATTATTTAGGGCAGCTCCTGTGTGATGATAGGTTTCCCAGAACCTTGATGCAGCATTGGAAACAATATCCTTCAAGAGGCAATAGTATAATTATGCAGATACACATTGTATTGATGTCCAGTATGATCACAAATCAACCTAGTAAATTGTATGCTCAACTATTTGGTAATTATAATAATCATAATCATTTGAATTGATTGACTGTGGTCCTCAAAGGCATTCTCTTATCATCTACATCAATCTTAATTAAGTGGTAAAAGCTTGGTTCCCAATACAGTGATAATAAGTACAAGAGACTTTAAGGAGTGAATCATAGTGGGAAGGCTTTGGCCTCATGGAAAAGTTCTCTTGAAGTGAACCATAGGACCTTGGTTTCTTTCTCTGTCTTTCACTTCCTGGCCATGAGGTGAATGACTTTGCTTTGCCACACACCTCTTGCCATGGTATGTTACCTGACCATAGTCTTCCAAGCAATAGGGCCACGGGGTGTGGTGGAGCACACCTATGATCCCAGCAACATGGAAGGGGGAGGCTCAGTGGTTATGCGCCCCTGGGTTCAATTCCAACAGATTATGGTCTACTCTCTCCAAAACTGAGCCAATCAATAAAAACCTTTTCTCTATAGAAGTTGACTACTCAGGTATTTATTATTGTAAGAGGAATCTGACTAACACACATCATTTTTAGATAAGGACATGGAGGCTCTGAAAAGACAGTATTCTAGTGAAAGTCACACAGTTCATGCACAGAACTGCCAATCAGAGTGCATACACTTACTAAACATTGTCCTGCCTCACTCCATCTACAACCTCAAATAGAGCGCATTTACAACCTCCACAGAGCACAGTTATGTTATTTTACATAAATTATTAAAATCTATCTTTTAGAGACTCTTGAATAGTTCCTATCACAACTGGTTGCAGGAGATTTCACTCTAGTTTTATTTCAGGTATGAGTTTTAGAAAAAAGGCAAGGCTGTGTTTGTGTCTTTGCCTCTAATGTGTTTTAACATTTACAACACAGTTTGATCCCAGATTCATTTAAGAATGAAATATAATTGCTTTTTTGAGAGTAGTCATATATTTTCATTTTATTACTATTCTATGCTTCATATGCACTTCCACTTACCATTAAATCTCACGATTCCTATACTTAACATCTGGATAAATAGATATAGATTCTATGCCAAAGAGCAATACATGGAAAAAATCCTCTTGGCACTCACCAAAGATTTCCATTTCTTTAAAATTAGACTTTGCTTCTCTAGTAAGTAGAGATGAAAGCATATAATTAACCAATTTTTTTCAACTTAATGTTATTTTTCTATGTTAATTCTCCCCCAACACATCTGTGGCTTTTATTTTTGATGAAGCAGTGTCTCATCCTAATGGTAGTTAACTACTGAGTTTTTTCTCCTTTCCTGTGTATATAGGAGCATACATTCAATTTTGAAAACTTTCCATTTTTCTGTGTTCTTCTCCTGGTGATCTCAAGCCTATTAAAGCATATATTAATGTATTTTCAGAAAAAAAGATGCTTGATTTGCTCACACAGACTGCCAAAACAAACTGCCATTAAAACAGCATATCCATTTGTATTTTACTAAGTTAATGGGTGTCCCTGATATTTCTCAATTTGGCACTGCACCTAAAAATTAAAAAGGCAGTTGGAAATTTCAGACTCAGTGAGTTAAATGATACATATGACATCAGTATTAAGAGTGAAGAAATTTCACAAAATCCCCATACTTTCATTTCATTTTGCTTGCCAGTTATTATAAAGAAAGTCACTGTGATTTTTATACAAAATTTTTAATGGTATACAATATTGAATCATCTAATTAATTTCAACCATGCAAAACCAGCCACCCAGAAAAATGAAAGCTATACTTGCTAGTTATGAGACCAGGCCATCATTTCTGCCAATTTGCACTTCAAAGCTGAATCATTTTCCCTAAGAAACCTGAGCTTTTTTTTTTCAGACCAGCACTTTTTATATCATATTCTTGGTTTAATTTTTCTCCCCAAATAGCAGATGCTGTGTTTTCTCAAAGGGAATCTCATATGATCATTTGAACAGCTATGATTGAAAGGCCCATGTTTTTGCAGAGTATACTATTTTGTGAAGAGGTTACATTTTGTTTCTTAGTTGACCACTTACTCCATGTCTGAAATGGTCAAGAAGAAATATAATTATTGCTTCACAGATATTCTTGCTAATTCAACTCACCTGTAAAATAAACCAACTAAATGTTTGACAAGTTAGAAGTGTTCATGGAAATAGCTCTCTATTCATGCTACAATAACCTCGAATGTTGGAATCATGCACTGACCTCTAAATAACGCAGTTATTGAACTGTCAGTACAACTGGAAGAAAAAGGATTGTATTTGTCCTTAAATCTTTATAAACATTTTGCTGACATAGATTTAATGGCTTTCAACCTTCTTTCCCCCAGCTTTTTTTTCCTTTAATTTTTATATTGTAGATAGACAGTGTGTCTTTATCATATTTGTTTATTGTTACATGGTGCTAAGGGTCAAACCCAGTGCTTCACAGATGTGAGGCTAGTGTTCTGCCACTGAGTTACAGCCCCAGGCCTCCCCCAAACTTTTCATAAGCAGAAATTGGGGAGAGTAGTGAATAGATATTTTCACCTTTCTACTTAATATTTTTGAGAAAAAATAGGTCCCTGAATTTCAGTGACAAATATTGTCTTGAAAACACTAATTATTTTTGCATTATAACCAGTGAATGTTCATTTAGTTGCTCATGGTGGGTCCCATGTTTTCACACATGTGTCTTACATCATTGACTTTTATAAAGTTATCTTAATTAAATCTCTGTTCAAATAAAGGTAGATTTTGTATTTCCCATTTCCCTCCCCACCTCCTCTTCCTGTTTGCTTTCCTACACTTTAGCAATCTTTCTTCTATTTATCTGTGGTTTTTATTTAATTAGTGCATTATGGATATATACAAAGGTGAAATTCACTGTGACATACTCATATATGTACATAGGAAAAGTTTGGTCAGATTCAGTTCAGTGTTTCTTCCTTTTCCTTTCCCTTTTCCCTTCTCCTCTATCCCCTACAATGTTTGAGGTAAGTTTCTTTTATTCCTGGGTTCTCTAGGGTTTTAAAATAGGTGTTGGACTCTATCAAATGCATTTTCTGTATCTATTGAGATATCGTGTGATTTTTGTTTTTAATTCCTCTTATGTGGTGAATTACATGCATTGATTTGTACATATTCAATCAAACACCAGGGATGTGTTTTGAGTGCAGTTTGCCAATACAATATAAAGAATTTCTGTGTCTGTGTTCATCAAGGATATTGGTCTGAAGTTTCCTTTCTTTTTGATGTGTCTTTGTCTAGTTTTGGTATCAGGTTGATAATGGCTTATTAAAATAAATTGGTAATGTTCCCTCCTTTTACATTTCATGGAATAATTTGAGAAGGATTGGAATTAGATTTTCTTTAAATCTGCAAGAACTCTGAGAATTCACTGGTACTGGGCTTTACCTTGTTGAAAGATTTTTAATAGCTGCTTCAAATTCATTACTTGATGTTGGTCTACTTATGTTTATATGTCCTCATAGTTCAATTTGGGTAGGTCATATGTTTCTAGAAGTCTGTTAATATTTTCTAGAATTTCTAGTTTGTTGGACTATAAATTTTCAAAATAGTTTTTAATTAATTATCTTCTGGATTTCAGAAGTGTTTATAGTGATAATTTCATTTTCACTTCTAATTTTGTTAATTTGGGTGTTCTTTCTCTTTTGGTTTGTTTGGCATAGCATTTATCGATCTTGTTTATGATTCTCAAAGGACCAACTCTGTTTCACTGATCTTTTGTATTTTGTTTATTCTCAGTTTCATTGATCTTATCTCTGATTTTAATTGTTTTCTGTCTGGTACTGACTTTGGTCTTAGTTTGTCCTTTATTTTTTAGGGCTAGAGGTGTGATGTTAAATTACTTATTTGGTATCTTCTTATTTTTTAAGGTAGAAAATTGTTACTATAAACTTCCTCTTAGAACTGCCTTCACACTTCCCCCCAAATTTTGATATGTTATATCACTATATGTTCTTTCTGTTTGCTTCTGGGAATTTTTAAAATTCTTCTTTGATTTATTTTGCAAGCCATTCCTCATTCAAAGTGTATTATTTAATCTTCAGGTGTTAGAGTTATTTCTATTTTTTATCTTGTCATTGATTTCTAATTTAATTCCATTAAAATCTCATAGTATTATTTCTATTTTTTGGTATTTGCTAAGATTTTTCACTATGCCCTAAATATGATTTATCTTAAAGAATATTTCATGTGCTGCTGCTAAAAATTTCTGTTACGTCTGTTTGATTGATAGTATTTTAAGTTCTGAAGAATCTTTTTAATTAATTGATTTATTCAAATTTGATATACATGACAGCAGAATGTATTTCAATTCACAGTACACATATAGAACATGATTTTTAATTTCTCTGGTGGTACACTAAGTAGAGTTGCACCATTCGTGTCTTCATACGTGTACTTACAGTAATGAGTCCATTTCATTCTACCATCTTTCCTACCTCTTTGCCCTCTCCCTTCTCCTCTCTCCCCTCTGCCCAAAGTTTCTCCATTCCTCCCATGCTCCCACCCCCAACCCCATTATGGATCACCATCCACATATCAGAGAAAACATTCGACCTTTAGTTTTTGGGGATTGGCTTACTTCACTTAGCATGATATTCTCCAGCTCTATCCATTTACCTGCAAATGCCATGATTTCAATCTCTTTTAATGCTGAGTAACATTCCATTGTATGTATATGTATATGTATGTATGTATATATATATATATATATATATATATATATATATATATATATACATATATATCACAGTTTTTTTTAATCCATTCACCTATTGAAGGGCATCTAGGTTGGTTCCACAATTTAGCTATTGTGAATTGTGCTGCTATAAACACTGATGTGGCTGCATCACTGTAATATGCTGTTTTAAGAAGTATAAACTGAGGAGTGGGATAGCTGGGATAGGTGGTTCCATTCCAAGTTTTCCAAGGAATCTCCATATTGCTTTCCAGAATGCTTGCACCAATTTGCAGTCCCACCAGCATTGTATAAGTGTGTCTTTTCCCCCACATCCTCACCAGCACTTATTGTTGTTTGTGTACTTAATAGCTGCCATTCTGATTGGAATGAGATGCAATCTTTTAGTAGTTTTGATTTCCATTTCTGTAATTGCTAGAGAATCTTAGAGTAGTTTTGATTTCCATTTCTGTAATTGCTAGAGATGTTGAACATTTTTTTCATTTATTTGTTGATTGATGGTATATCATCTTCTGAGAAGTGTCTGTTCAGTTGCTTGGCCCAGTTATTGATTGGGTTATTTGGGTTTTTTGTTTTTTGGTGTTAAGTTTTGAAAGTTCTTTATATATAGTAGATATTAGTGCTCTATCTGATGTGCATGTGGTAAAAATTTGATCCCATTCTGTAGCCTCTCTATTCATCTCACTGATTGTTTCTTTTGCTGAGAAGAAGCTTTTCAGTTTGAAAAGCTTTGTCTAGTTATCTCATACTAGACAAAGGTGCCAAAAATATACATTGGAGAAAAGATAGCCTCTTCAACAAATTGTGAAGATTCTTGATTTTATTTCTTGTGATATAGGAGTCTTGTTAAGAAAGTTGTGGCCTAATCTGACATGATGAAGATTTGAGCCTACTTTTTCTTCTATTAGGAACAGGGTCTCTGGTCTAATTCCTAGGTCCTTGATTCACCTTGAGTTGAGTTTTGTGCATGGTGAGAGATAGGGACTTAATTTCATTTTATTGCATATGGGTTTCCAGTTTTCCAAGCACCATTTGTTGAACAGGCTATCTTTTCTCCAATATATGTTTTTGGCGCCTTTGTCCAGTATGAGATAACTGTATTTATGTGGGTTTGTCTCTGTGTCCTTTATCCTGCACCATTGGTCTATAAGTCTATTTTGGTGCCAATACCATATTGTTTTTGTTACTTTTGCTCTGCAGTATAGTTTAAGGTCTGGCATAGTGATGCCACCTGCTTCACTCTTCTTGCTAAGGATTGCTTTGCCTATTCTTGGTCTCTTATTTTGCCAGACAAATTTCATGATTGCCTTTTTCTCTTTCTATGAGGCATGTCATTGGGATTTTTATTGGAATTGTGTTGAATCTGTACAGTGCTTTTGGTAGTATAGTAATTTTGACAATATTAATTCTGACTATTCATGAAGAAGGGAGTTCTTTCCATCTTCTAAGGTCTTCTTTAGTTTCTTTATTTAGTATTCTGCAGTATTCGTTGTACAGGTCTTACACCTCTTTCATTAAGTTGGTTTCCAAATATTTTATTTATTTATTTATTTATTTATTTATTTATTTATTTTTGAGGTTATTGTAAATTGGGGTATTTTTCCTAGTTTCTTGTTCAGAGGATTTGACACTAATGTACAAAAATGCTTTGATTTATGGGTGTTGATTTTTATATCCTGCTACTTTGCTGAATTCACTTATTAGTTCTAGAAGTTTTCTGGAGGAATTTTTTGGATCTTCTAGGTATAGAATCACGTTGTCAACAAATGATAGTTTGAGTTCTTCTTTTCCTCTCTGTATCCCTTTGATTTCTTTTATCTGTCTAATTGCTATGGACAGTGTTTCAAGAACTATGTTAAGTAGAAGTGGTGAAAGAGGGCATCCCTGTCTTGCTCCAGTTTTTAGAGGAAATGCTTTCAATTTTTCTCCATTTAGAATAATTTGCCCTTGGGCTTAGTATAGATAGCTTTTATAATGTTGAGATATGTTTCTATTATCCTTAGTTTTTCTAGTGTTTGAACATAAACCGGTGCTATATTTTGTTGAATGCTTTTTCTGTATCTATTGAGATGATCATATGATTCTTATCTTTAAGTCTATTGATATGATGGATTACACTTATTGATTTCCACATGTTGAACCAACCTTGAATCCCTGAGATGTACCCCACTTTATCATGGTGCACTATTTTTTTTAATATTTTTGTATTCAATTTGCCTGAATTTTGTTGAGAATTTTTGCATCTATGTTCATTAGATATATTGGTCTGAAGTTTTCTTTCTTTGATATGTCTCTGTCTGGTTTTGGAATAAGGGTGAGATTTGCCTCATAGAATGAGCTTGGAAGTTTTTCCTCTTTTTCTATTTCATGGAATAATTTGAAGAGTAATTATATTAATCTTTCTTTGAAGGTCTTGTAGAATTTAGTTGTGTATTCTTCTGGTCCTGGTATTTTCTTGGTTGGTATGCTTCTGATGGCATCTTCTATTTCCTTGCTTGAAATTGATGAGTTTAACCTGTATGTTGTACTGATTCAGTTTGAGTAAATTATACAATTCTAGAAATTTGTCAATGTCTTTGATACTTTCTAATTTATTGTAGTACAGGTTTTTAAAAATAATTTCCAATTATCTTCTCTTTTTTTCTTTTTCATCACAGATTTCAGTAATTTTAATTTTCTCTCTCCTTCTCTTTGTTAGCATGGCTAATGGTTTATCAATTTTATATATTTTTCAAAGAACCAACTTTTTGTTTTGTCAATTTTTTTCAATTGTTTCTTTTGTTTCATAACTAGTTGAAATATATACTTCAAAAGAAAACAGAAAACTTTGTTATGCAAGAAGAGTTAGAAATTAAATCAAGAATGCAGAGAAAATTATGCAAATACAAACACAACAGAATTTGCAGGAATCTTGGGCAGAACATTTGACTCAACAAAAATGAGTTACATGTATTGTCTTAGTGCCATAAAAATGTCAAAGGATAGAGTTTCCTTTGTTAAAAATTATTCAACAAATATTCAACAAACTACCTCTATTACTATTATCAGTTCTCAATCTAGGATACCATAAATTGTAAAATACATCAATTTTTTTCTGCAAATGAATACATAAATATTATATCAATTATGCTTTTTAAATTAACCTACAAACAACAATTTAAAATTTTATAAACTATCCCACTAGTCATTATTAGGCTGGAAACTATTTTCCCTCAAGCTTTCTATATCCCAAGACAAAACCCGAGTCCCACTCAATTGATTTTGAAGATATAATTTCTAGGCTTAAATATAGTATCATAAATTTAAAAGTTTAAGATTGGTGTGAAGTACTACTTATCAATACAAATTTACCTTACCTTGAATACCCTGAGGGTTCCTAAATAAAAGTGGGGAAAGAATAATGATATAATGATGCAGAAAATATTGGGTCATTGAGCAAGTGTTTCAGCCCATTTCATATACAGGAATAACTGTTAGTTTAATCAACTCAGTGCAGGTTAGGGATGATTTTTACCTGATTTTTTTGAGGGGTGTAATATTTAAGCAAAGCATAAATATTTCTCAAATCCTAAATTATTTGAAAACATAATAAGGTATTAAGTGGCGTTCAATACATTCTAGTAATTTGAAATAATCATTTAATAGCAAAAAAACCCAGCTTTAATTCAAGTGTCAGCACTCATTCTAAAAATCATGTATTCAATTCATGAATTGTCATAAACTGTAAGTTCTTTAGTCAGACACTAAAGCAATTTTAGCTGGTTTTTTTTGGCTGAGATAAATAATTCAAATAAGTTGTATTTTAAAAATATGGATAATATTATTACTTGAAAAGAAATTTAATTTTCAGCATGAAAATATACCATTCTTATACTAACTGCTTCATGCTTTTTATCTAATATCAATTTAAAGTTTTGGAAAAATTGGAACTAAGACCTTATGGAAATGAATTCTCCTTTTAAAATGTTTATTATCTAATAGATATTGAGTAGAAGATAATTAGATTTTGCATAAAAGATATCCATTAAGGGAAATTCATTATATATAAATAAAATATCTTCACACTTTAATTCAACAACTTTTTCAGCAGATGTGAAGGAGAGTAACACAGTCCCCTGAAATCAAAAGTATAAATATGACCTTATAAAATTTATGAAATGAGTGGAGAAAACCTAATCAAAAAGCCAAAAGTCAGTCACCTATAACAGAAAATGAACCAATTTTTTATTTTACATTTAAAAGTTTCTAAAAACCAACAAAATAATCCAACAGTGCATGAGGCAGGGATGTAGTTCAGAGGCAGAGTGCCCAGCATGTGGGAGGCCCTGGGTTCCCAGAACCAATAAAGCAATGACAATAACCCTAAATGAGTGCCATACATAAGAAGAAAAACAAATAACTTTAAACTTACCAAAAAAAATACATAACCTAACTTGCAATAAAAGAAGTAAAAAATTAGGCTGTAGTTGGTTTTCACCAAAGAAATTATTAGATATATTTTTAATTGTAACATAATGTATTAATAGGGTAGGTAAACATAACTTCTCTGGCGATCAATTTACCAATGTCGATCAAAGAGTAAAAAAAAAAAAAAAAAAATATATATATATATATATATATATATATATATATATATAACCATGTTCAAGAATTTGTTTTATTCTTCAAATGCCCCAAATTATACAAATAAGAATATACACTAGAACATGTTTGTTTATAATAATAAAAATTGGAGAGATATATAGATAAAAGATATCCATTAAGGGAAATTCATTTTATATGTTATATATATATAATACAATAAGAAATATATAGTATATTATGTACTAAATGATGTTACATTTATATAGGAGAATACGATGCTATTTTTAAAACAAATATTGTTTTTATAATTATTGTCATGGTTTATCTCTAAGATATATTACTGGGCTGAGATTGTACCTCACTATCAGAGAGCTTGCTTAGCCCATGTGAGGCACTGGGTTTGATCCTTAGCACCACATAAAAAATAAATTAAAAAAACCAAAGGCCTTCTGTTCATCTTCAACTACAAAAAATTTAAATAAAATTAAAGCTATATTGTTAAATGAACCATGTAAATTGAAGAACATTATAGAGAATGTCTTATAATCTATGTGAACTATATAAATGTGCCAGTGTGCTTTCCTATACATAAAGTAATTTATGTTTGTGTTTTCATATAGTTTGTGTAGAGACAGAACCTGGGGTCTTGGGGAAGTATGGATAAAAATCATAGTTTACTTCATATACTCATTCTTTCTTATCATTATAATAACCATATAAATTATACTATAAAATTATAACAAAAGGAATTTTTCAGTAACACAGGTAGGAGATGAGTGCCTTAGTTTGGGGACTAAAGTGAAGATGCAATTAATAAAATCAGATGGTATCATTTGCATAAGAATACTTAGAAAAAACCACGTATGTTGACATATTTCTGGCTTAGTATCTGCTGGACCTCATGATCAGATTCTGTCAAATTCATCCTCTCTCATTTGTAAAAACCTTATTTTTACTTTCATCCATTATTAATTTCTAAAGTTTCATTGATATAAATTATATGACTTTTTTGTATGTAGTAAAAAGTCATCTTATTTGAGTTGAATAAATAAAACTGAGAAAATTTGCTTGTCTACAACAAACAGCATAATCTACTGGTCCATGGAGAAGTAGCTGAGATAGCAGCACCTAAAAGCCAGTTCATTAGCTGATAATCCAAGCTGTGAAAGAGAGTGGGGCACCCAAAACACATATCTAGCTCTGCATGGGTTTTGTATCTATGCTTTTAAAATTTACTTTGTTCATACATTAATCAATTTTTAAAATATGCCTGCTTTTTTTTTTTTTTTTTGGTACTGGGGATTGAACTCAGGGGCGCTCAACCACTGAGCCACATCCCCAGCCCTGTTTATTTAAAGACAGGGTCTCACTGAATTGCTTAGCATCTTGCTCTTGCTGAGGCTGGATTTGAACTCATGAGCCTCCTGCCTCAGCCTCCAGAGCCACTGGGATTATAGGTGTGTGCCACCTTGCCTGGTTATGCCTGCTTTTTAAAGGTATTAGAAAATATATTTGAACTGCTAATAAAATACAACCAACAAAATGTTATTTCCATTAGATGTTAGATTTTTATAAAAGTGAAAATATATTTCTACTTTAGCATATGTTGTAAATTATAGTCTATATCCACGCTGCCATGAATCCCGCACACAAAGTGACAGAAGCACATGATAAATGTTTCTGTTCCTTACTGCTGAGGCATGTCTGAACTCACGTCTTCCAATTTGGCAAAGACTTTTTTTTTTTGTTCCAACATTAACTATTTTTAATTCATTAGTTTGGCACACTATGATAATAAGTAATATGGAACATATTCTATACCTTAAAGACTTTCCATAAAAATCACAGACACAGAGCACAGCTCTAAAACAGTCCTTCGGATGGATTTAATCCAAAAGTAGACCAACTGGTCAAGGAGTACTCATAGAAAACTACACGCTTTCTTTTCTTTTTTCTTTTTTTTTGTCTCTCTCCACTGTTTTTTTGAACTGAACAATGGTTCTTCCAGGTCATTATGTCACCTACCCTAACAGTGACCACATAATGTCATTTCATTTTTATAAAATTCTCATAATGTCACAACACCGCTAAGGATGCACTGAGGGGTTTTTTTTGTTGTGAATTTCTCAGATTTCATGTGATAATCAAAATACTTTTTAAAGGTCAGTAACAAAGCTCCAGTTTTTATTTTACCAGGAAGTACAGATCTGTCTTTAAGATAATCAGTTATGAGTGTAGTAAATGACTTTATCCTTAAAATCATCAGGACTCTCATAGACAAAATATTTCACTCTGGCTTTACAACAGCCCTATAAAGATTTCAGGGCAGTGGGGAAAGTGTGGAGGAATTGTCTTTACAGCATACTACTGCCCAAAGCAGTTCCTAAGCTGATATTGATTCAGTCTAAGAAGTTCCTTTGGCCAGACCACATACATAAGCCACTGTCCACTCTTCTGTAGGCTTCTAGTGCAACAGAGACAACAACAAAAACCCGTCAGCAAATATTTTCCATTCTATCAGGCAGGATCTAGATGTACTCTCAGACCTAGAAGTAATAATGAGTCTGGCCCTGGATCAATCAGGGTGTCAGGATCCTTCCTCCTCCAATCTTTCTGTGGTGGAAGGTATGTCAGTGGTATCAAGTGCCAAGAAAAGAAGAAAAGGGTCACCTGTGGGCTGAGGGCATCTCAGTCGTGGAAAGCAGGGAGTGGGCTATAGAGCTGAAGCTGGTCATTAGAGGGATGGAGCCTGGATTCTCATGATGAGCAGCCTTTGGGCTCTTTCCATGTTTTTTATTGGTGCACTATAGTTTTACATAATGGTGTGGTTTGTTGTTACATGCACACAATATAACAATATAATTTGGCCAATATCAGCTCTTCCTCTCTCCTACCTCCACCCCAGTCCCTTTCTTCTACTGATTATTTTTATTCTCTTACTTCTCAGCACCTGTCTTTCAATAGCTCATTTTACCAGCTAGTAACATAAATAAAAGTATGAACAATCTCTCCAATCCAAATAGCATTTTTCTGAGAAGGTATTTGATAATCGGTATTTTATTAATGTATATCAATAATGAATGTTTTTCCACCACAATGGCAATCACATTTCAACATGAGTTTTGGAAGGACACATTCAGACTATACTAGCAAGAAATTTCCAGTAATTGTCATAAATTCCTATTAATAAGAAATATTTGAGTTTTGAAAATCTTTTACTTTTTACCAGATATCAAGGTTCAGGGACTATTTTTTTTTTGTTGTTGTTGTTTAATCGATATTATAGTTAAAGAAGGAACATATGAAAAAAGACATTTTACTTGATCTTAGAAATACACAATGACTATTTTTCTTTTAATCATATACATTTCAATCTGTTGTTGTCCATCTTTACATAGAAAGCTTTAAAATAAAGATAACAGGAACACAAGATGGCATTTATTCACTTCTATATAACTTCTATATAATTATTTTATAAGTCTACATGATTAATGGATTTATTACTTCAATAGTCATTGAGTAAAGATGTTTTATTTTTTGTGCCCTCTTGAAATGCTGGGCATGTAAAGCCCTAGAATAATACAAAACTATAGAGGAAGTGTAATTAATAGAATGAAGCTTAAGGTGTTTCACATAGGAGGCTACATTTGGACTGATTTTACAGGAAAACTGTTTCCTAAACAAAGGAAGAAAGAGGCAATGAATACCAGAATGACAGGTGGTACAAACACCCAGAGGTATTTATAAAGATGATATTATAAAGAAATAGTAAAAAAAAAATCTGCAAACTGTAAACTGGAAGGGCCTGAGGTAAAAGCAGCACAGAGGTAGATAGCAGTGCTAAGTGGTTCTCCTCTTACCCTGTAGACCATGGGAGCCAGAGGGATAGCATCAGAAGAGTTATAAGAGGGTATCTGTCTATTATTACAAATTACAAATAATTTTATAAATGAGGCAATGAACAATGCAGACTTTGAGATCTTGGAATACTAAAGAGAAACTCCTTGGAAAGTTCAAAAGAAATCTAGCCTCCCCTTGGCCAGAAAAGTGCAATGATTTCACCTACAAAACATTGAATATGTTACAGTGCACACCCAACATGAAGATAGAGTGGTTATAAAGTATGCTCTAAAATATTCTCTTTTAAAAAGGAAAGCATACAAGAAAATTAAATTTTCCTTGAAATACATTAACTACTGTGAACATAAATGGCTACAAAATATTTGCTTTTTATGAAGCATATTTATTTAGTTTTTCAGTATTTTATTACTATTATTTTTGCTTAGTTTGTTTCATAAAAATGTTACAAAAATGGCAATTTTACCCATTCATTTAGTCATATTTTTATTAGTAAAAATATAGCTCAGTTGATAGAGGGCTTCCCTCGCATGTACAGGCCATGGGTTCAATCCCCAGCACCACTAAATAAACAAACAAACAAACAGGGGAAAAACACTTTAATTAAAATTATGTTTGTAATCTTAATGTTTACATACCCAAGAATATAGTAGTAGGTTGCTATGCTTGTTATTGTTCTGTTTCATTATGGAAACTTCAAGGAACCCCTCAAGATTTGCTTGTTAGAAATATGAAATATTTCTGAACATTCTGGGTGTAAAATAAATAAAAACATCCTTGTGTAAAAATTTTTAACATTAAAGCTTAGAGTTCTCTTTCTTACACATGAGGAATCTTAACAACACTACAATATAGAATAAAATTTACTTGAGCTCTCTCAGAAAGTGAAAAAATGTATGATTCTAATCAAATAGCTATGTATTCGAGAGTGGTCACTTAATTCCTGGAAGGTATCTACTCCAACCTTTGGCTGTGGCATCTAGCAACCTAAATTTACCCAGAGTGGGGAAAGGATTCAGTCTTTCGTTCTCTGGGTCTGTATTCTGCACGGGTGATTCCTGGAATTGCTATAGGCATCTTGCCACCATCATGGTAAATCATCTGTGGCCCACATAGAGACTCACTTAGAAATGATACCTGGAACTCTGATTAAACTATTGGTGAACACCTCCTCTTCCTAAGTTTCAAGTTTCATTTGAACTGGCATAGACCTTTCATTTAAAAAAAAAATGTTTCAATTGTACTCTCTGATACTTGTAATTGAAAACAATATCATTAGCATACATTGAAATAGTCTATGAATAAAAATAAATTTCTCTCAATTTGTATTTTTCATTGTATCATAAGAAAATCAAAAGAGAAAAGAGAGACAGGAGGCATGAGCTCTAATTTGATTTAGTGTGTACAATGTCCTGGACACTGAATACCCACTGAAAGTAAAGGTTCCATGAAAACATGTGTCTCACTTCAGTAAAATAAAATGACTAGGGCTGAAATTGGCACAATACATAATTTTACTAAAACAGTGCAGGTACTATGGTTAAGGTATCCTCTCAAGACAGAAGTGCCACAACCTCTGAGGGTGTTTTAAAGAACCAGTGTTAGCAAGGTGAAGAAAGCAAGGAGATTTTAACACATGAGAAAAAGTATGTGTCATGAAACAGCTCATTGTCATCAGGGACTATTTGGCTAAAACATAATATATGACAAGTATTCTAGAGATAAATAAAATTGCAGAACTCATGAAAGAATGATGTGCATATTTCTGAGTTCTGGTCTTAAAAAGACAAGCCTTGATATTTACTGTGTTCAATAAAGCACATAGGGTACATTGGAATGACTGATAGCTGGAAAAATATATCATGCCTAGGTATGAAGAGAATAACAGTCCCAGACAATTATTTAAAATAGTAGTCCCTGAAATTTAAGGAATTATTTATTCAGACTAAGTGATCTAACAATAACAGTTCAAAGAATGTCATGTACCTGAATTTGAGATCTCTAATGGCCCATGGTGGGAGATATCAGTTATATTTAGTCTGTGTCTCAAATATTCTTTGAAGTTTAGAAATCACACATTCCATTTTCACTGGTTGGAAACTGCCTCTGAAATATGTCAGTGTTGAGGTCATTGGATCTCATTCTTTTCATTTTGCCACTTTACCAACTTCAATAAATTTTATATTCTTTTATAGACATGATCACATAACCACAAGGAGCTTTGTAAACACCAGCCCTATTAAAGTCCAGCAGGTATATTTTAGCACACACTTAAGTTTGGGTGAGGATTCTGGAAATAGTTTTCTTCCCCGTGATGATACAATTCTGGGTTAGTACATGGACTCTGAGTAACACATTCCAGCTACAGAACAGTTCAGGTTTAGTCCACTGCTCTCAGAGGTGGAATCAATGCCAGTGAACATCACTGACTAGTTCATACCACACCCTGAAACTACCAGAGGTTGATTCTCTTGTGCTTTGGAGGAATCAATTTATAATATTTTATGATAAAAATCATTGCATCAACTAACCACATCCCTTATGCATAGCATGAGGTCAGACTAACTGATTATTTTAAAACCTAGGGCCAATTATAAATGTCTGGAATTTCCTTTTGTTCAGAATAAATACCAAGAAGAGAAATGCAGTATAAGTTTTTGTGAAACTGAGAAAATTAATATCCATTCCGTCTTCTTAAAAGACTTTGAAATCTACAGTACTGTGAGCCTAAGAAAAAAATTCTCTGGTTTCTAGTTTTACTTGTTTTAAGATATATATATACACACACATTTTAAGCTAGTCAGGGGTAAGATGTGAGTTAAATAATGCCTCTGTGCATCAGCAAACCAAGCCAAGCCAGAGATTCTGAAATGATCAGTAGTCCACTTGATAACTGACTGAATAAGGGAAACAAAATAAATATAAGTAAATACAATAATTAGCAGTAAGAAAAATAAATAAAATAGGAGTAAATACAATAATAAATCATTCTACACACACAACCTCGCACATTCATGGCATGCAAAATCCTCAGAAAATAACCCTTATGAAATCAAAACAATGTATTAGTGCTCTCTAGACAGTGATGTCAGGAAAATGTCAGCTGCTGATTCCTGTCTGACAATATCTGATGTATAGTAACTTACATATGTTGAAATTGTTCTTAGCAACCAAATCTGGTTTATATTACAATTCCAGAATCAGTTCTTTTATCTGGGAGGCCAAATATGTGACTGCATAATATATATTTAATATGTTAGAAACAGGGTGCAAATTGAATTCAGAAACTCTGTTAGCATGCTAGTGTGAGTGTATAAATTGGCATGTGTTACTTATTACCCATGAAACTTCAACTTTAGTATTTGTTGAAAATTATATCATTAACATTAGTAAATATTTTTGAGAAATAGAATAAAATAGCAAATGTTAAATTACTTGTAAATTGTTAAATAATATGCAATTATTTGATATTGTGCACAAATTTCTACAGAAGTTCTTGCAGTCTAGTTCATGAATCATTAAAATTCTTTTCACCTTTATTTATCTGACAATAGCTTTAGTTTACTTACTTATTTAGACAATAGATTAATTAGATGTCAGAGTCTAGATTGATAGATTTTTCATTGATGATATGTTATTTTGCTCTTAGTCTGTCATTTTCCTCTCAATTTTTCCTGATGTTTCAATTCCCAAAGTATATAGCTGTGGATTTTTATTTCATTTTTTGTCATTTATTTCTTGCTCTGTACTTTCAATTAGCACTTCCAGTCTGAGGTTATATGTCTTCAATTCTGTTAAAAAAAAATACCTTACCCATTTAAAAAAAATCCCAGATAATTTCTAAAAGAAGAAATAAAAATGGCCAACAAGTATATGAAAAAAAGTTCAACATCCTTAACAATCAGGGAAATATAAATCAAAACTGCATGAGATTTCATCTCACTCTAGTAGGGTCTGTATTCTGCATGGGTGATCATCAAAAACTGAAAAAAAAATGCTGTTTAGGATGTAGGGAGGAAGGATATACTGTCCAAAGTACAACAACTTTGGAAAGCAGTATAGAGATTCCTTTTAAAGACTAGGAATGGGATCTCACTCCTTGGTGTTTATGAAAAGGAACTAAAATCTTCATGCTATAGTGATATATGAATGACAATATTTATAGCAATGCAATTCACTATAGTCAATTTATGGAGCCAGTTTAGGTGCTGTGAACTTATGAATGAATAAAGAAAATTTTATATATATATATATATATATATATATATATATATATTGGTATACAATGTAGTTTTACTAAGCCCTAAAGAATGAAATTATGTCCTGTGCTGGTAAATGAATAGGACTAGAAAACATCATGTTAAATGAAATAAGCCAAACATAGAAAGGGTTGAATTTTTTTCCCTCAAATGTGGAAGGTAAAAGAGGAGTTGGAGGACAAAAAAATAAATGAAAAAAAAAGAGAGAGACTTCAGGAAAATAAAAGGTGGAGACCACAAGATAGAGAAAGAGACTGAGATTAGGGAAGAAGGAAAGACATAGGGGCATATTAGGGGATAAAACTACCAAATTATGCTATGTCCACGTATATATACCACAATGAAGAGTGTGTGTATATTTATATAATTTTAATGCACTTATAAAAATAATCATTACAATATTAGAAGGAAGATTGTAGAGTAGCCCAAGAGGATCTAGGGAGGGACGAAGGAAGGAAAAACAAGGTACCAGGGAATGGGACTGATCCGATTGTTATGTGCATGTACAGATATGACATAATGAATCTCACTATTATGCAAATTATAAAGCACAAATGAAAAAAATTCTCTTTTCTTCCACCTTTCATTATTGTCTTTTAGAATTCTTCTTAGAACCCTGATGACTCTTCTCAAATTACTTTCCATTTCTCAGACTATTTTTTCATGTTTTACTTTTTAATCTCTTTTTTTAATATTTATTTTTTAGGTGTAGATGGACACAACACAATGCCTTTTATTTTTATATGGTGCTGAGGATTGAACCCGGGTCCTGCCTGTGCTAGGCGAATGCTCTACTGCTGAGCCACAATCCCAGTCTCTTTTTAATCTCTTTATATTGTGTTTTTGGAGAATTCCTCAATACTGTCTCTGAATTGGCTAATTAGTATGTTTACTTTCAATAGTTCTAGTTTTTTATTTCCAAGATTCTTAATTAGTTCTCATGTCAATTCTGCCTATTTTCAATACTTTTATTCATTGAATGATTACTGTTCATCTCTTGAAGAAGCATAACTACATCTCTTATTCAATCAGTTGCAGATTGGTATATTACCTTTATTGAACTCACACATAAATATTAATTTTGTTTACTATGCAATTTAGAATTAGTTTTATTTGTGCATGTTTTGACCTCTTATTTATACACTAATATTTAATTGAGGGATTTTTTACTCATTTTTTATCATTATTTCCTTGCATATTTCAAGAACCAAGTTCCATATCTATAATTTAAATAGCCACATTATATTTAAAAGTAACAAAATTCTTATTCTAATCATTTATACAAAGGAGTTCTCTTAGATAGCAAACTTTCTTTATTTATGAAAATACCTTGTTTTGTCTTTGGGGAGCTTAGTATTACAATTGTTTCTTCTTTTTATTGAATTATATATAAGAACTTCTATATACACATACATACATATATATAAAGTGACTTCAGAACCTCCCATTAAACTAGATACAAAATGTTTGTCTCCTTTATGTGACAAACATTTTGTATCTACATTTTTGTATCTACATTTGTATCTACATTTGATGTGTCTTGGGCTTATAAATTTCTTTAGCCAAATGAATATTAGCAAATATGACACAATGCAAGGCTTTGCATGTGCTTACATAATTTGCCTGAGCAACTTGAGTTTCAATAACCAAGAAGGAAAAAGAAAAAAACACCCTTGGTAGCTGAAGATAAGAATGCCACTCTGTAGCACAGGTAAACCAGATGAACTGAACTATAACCAACCCAGAAAACCATGAATGGGAAAATTATATTTTATTGTTTTAATCGATTGAGACTTTGGGGTTCTTATGTAGTACTATAGGAGGAAGATATGAAGAAAGCACAGTTTGACAAAGAACAATAAAGAAATGCCTGAAGTCTCTCCCTAAGAAATAACATGAATTTCACTGAGCGGGGAGCAGAGAAGAGATGAGGATTGCAGTAAGGTAGAAAAACAGATGCAAAGACAGATTTTGGTATCATAGCAGAAAAATGGAACTTGAATACAATGTATGTTAGTGAAAAATTCCTGATATCAAGTTGGTCAATACTTGACAGTTTAATCTATTATCTAAGTAAATTCAAATTTTTATAATCCCTTCTGATTTCCTAAACTGGTTGTAAATTCAAATGCCTTATAGGTGTGAGTATATGTGCAAATGTGTGTTTTCAATGGAAAAATAAAGTAGTTGAATGATATACTTCAAAACAAAACAGAAAACTTTGTTATGCAAGAAGAGTTAGAAATTAAATCAAGAATGCAGAGAGAATTATCATGCAAATATAAACACAATGGAATTTGCAGGAATATTGGGCAGAACAATTAATTTAACAAAAATGAGTTACATGTATTCTGTGAGTGCCATAAAAATGTCAAAGGACAGAGTTTGCTTTGTTAAAAATTTTTCAACATATATTCAACAAACTACCTCTATTATTATTACCAGCTTTTCAATCTAGGATACCATAAATTGTAAAATATATCATAAATGGTATATCAAATTTTTCTCCGAATGAACACATAAATGCTATATTAAGTATGCTTTTTAAATTAACCTACAAGAAACATTTAAAAAATTGCTTTAAGTTATATTTTAGTTTTGGATTCTATGAGAAGGAGACCGCGGTTAAGATTAAATATGCAAAGGTTTATTGGAAAATGCCTGAGGGGAAATGAGGTGGTGTGGGGCAGAAGAGGATGAGAGAGTCTTCAGATCATGGTACAGGTCCATCCCTGATGGAGGAGAGAAGAAAGGAAAGTTTGGATGAACAGTGCAGTCCTATTAAAGTTTCAAGGGTCTTCAAGTAAATTTGAATTTACTTGAATATTATATAAATTTGTGAAGTCTTGACCAACCTGATACCAGTGTTGTTTCCACATTACACAGTTCAAAAACAGATTAGGAAATTAATGCAAGTCTTTAAACCAAGTGGTCTGTAAGAAAAAGATCTGGCTCTGAGTCTGTGGTGCTCATCAATGTTTAGAGTGGCATCTGGGAAATGTGGCCTCTGTGCATGGGAAATGATGGATACCAAAACACCTGGCAAATTGGCATTGGTCAATTATGATGCCTGTAGTGGAGACATAGGTATGAAAGGAGTATTTTCATGGATGCCACAGGTATACAATATCTTCTTTTGCAGATTGAGATGAAAGATCAATTTCTTTCTACGATTTATACCTACTGACATTATTTTTAACACAGATATCAGAATTTTAGATATTTAATGAATATTCATCCCAGTAAAGTCTCAATATTTTTAAATTAATATTTTTCTTTTAAAATTATGTCTTATTTAACACTCCGACATATAAAGCAGATAGAGCCAAGATGGTTTGGATCAAGTTTGGAAAATGTTTCCTGGAGCACACACTCAACCTCTTCAGTTCTTTCTCCTGTGGACAGTGTAACCCTTCACCAATATTTTGTCCATAGAACATGGTGCAGAAATAGATTGTGAAATTCATGTTATGTGAGTGGAAACACCTACTTTTGTTGTGATTATAAACTGAAAACACTCAATCCAACAGTGGGTATTGAATCTGCTGTGTGTTTTTTACTGATGTTCTCAGCTAGACTGAAGAAATGCTCTTCTGGGTTTTGGTTTGGAGAGTTCCTTGTCACAAATGTCTTTTGGTTTTAGTCAAATGCTTTTTCTGCTTTTGGTTTTTAGGTGACCACTGCTCTGGTCTTGATTTTCTGTGAATGCAGTGAATCTCATAACTGATATTCAAATGGCTAATTTGAATTTCTTATATCATAAAATACTGCATTTAAAAATATTTCTGGATCCAATTTGCTACTATTTTATGGAGGATTTTTGCATCAATGTTCCTGAAGAGTATCATTGTTATTCTGCTATATTCTCCAAATATAATATCTTCATTAGGATTTCTATGATTATGACCACAAAATCAGTTGGAAAGCATTCTTTTTTTTTTTTTTCATTTATTACATTGGGACATTTGCATTTTCTTGTTGTTTCTTTTCTTTCTTTCTTTTTTTGGGGTCTATTTAGTTAGGGGTTCATCTTTTTTGTTGAAGTTTTCAACAATTTGAATTTTGGCCTTATTTTCACATATTGTTTGGCATTTTTCTCAATTATTTCCTTTCTTAAACCTACTTTAATTTAATTTTCTGTTGTTTCTACTTTCTTAATGTGGAGATTTCAATCCTGAATCGTAGACATTTCTTTTTTATGTATAATTTCGGCATTAATAGTTTCATATCACTGAATGATTCAATTGCCATTTCAATGTTCCTGATAATTCTGGGGAGAAAATTCTCATTGGGGAAATTAATTGTATTTACTGAATTTAAAATTTCAAGAAAATTCTTTAGGAAAAAGTTTATAAAATACATAATTCATCTTCTTCAATGATATGTTGTATTACTATCTCAGTAAAACATGGAAATCAGTAAAACATTAAAGTTACATTATACCTGGATTATCAAGAACAATATCCAAATTAACAATTGTACTTTCATTTATTATCCTGCCTAGGTTCTAAAGTCTGCAGGATATATTCAAAAAGTCCCAAAGTAATTTTGATAAAAAAGGAGACTTTGGTTATCTAGATATTACTATTTTTTCTTCAAAATGCAACAAGAAAACCCAGAAGTGTGGTTAAGTATTCTGAAGGATATATTATATTCCTTCATGGCTCTGTTCATATTTCCTTTCTCAACTTCACCTTCTCCAGTCCTAAAATTCCATTGTTTTTAAATCAAAGAACACACTATTAGCTGAGAAAAGTATTTTTGCTTAAAGTAATGTGGAATTTTAGATACTTCTTTAAATCCTCATGTATTTCAAAAGACAAACATGAAAATAAAATTTTTATGTGATACAATTCAACTCATATCAAATTATAAAGTAATATATGATTTTAAAATATGAGAAGAAACATTGTTCTCTTCTCATGGCATCAGCTTTATACTGCTTTGTTGAAGGTACAGAAAAAACGATTGAACATATGCTCCCAAAGACTGTTACTTAGTTAATTCTTTAGCAGTTCACCATTGTCAGACTATGAAAGTTTTAAATGAGACTTTGAGTTGTCACTACTATATGAGGTTATATTTGGCATTTTTAATTCAGTATGATTTCTTATCCTTTCATCTTCATCCTCACATAATGGGCGGCATGTTTTTAAACATAATGGCATTCTATTTTGTGTCACTGGCAAGAAGCCCTATGTGACTTCAAACTTAGACTAATAGACAGAGCTCCTTTTTATCACTGACTGTAAGAGAACTTGGAAAATATTTTATAAAATTAACAACCATACTGAAAAAAAACAATAACTGCATTGACTGTATTCTCAGAAACAACAGAATATTTTGTAATTAGGAATATTAAGAATGTAAGTTTAAAAGTTCACCTTTTTATCATGTGCTATCCGGCTGCTTATGATGATTTCCATGAATTTATGTCAATCATAAGAACAAAGTACTTGTTAATAACATTATATATTGCAGACAGCCATTTAAAAGATATTTATCTCAGATTGTATATTCTTTTTTTTTTTTAACCAGGGATTATAAGAGTTCACAAAAGAAAAAAATAAGACATAAACACTGTATCTTCAATTGGTGAGAGAATCTATGTCAACATTTCATATTCACAAAATTAGAATTAATGCTTGTTGAGTGTGCCATGTGTCAGATTGTAAACCTTTGCCTAAATAACATTTTTAATTTAACCCACTGCATACTCTCACAAAGGTATGAAGTTTTGAATAAATTAGGTAATCTGCCCTGTTTACCCATAGTAGTGGTGAATAGTCATTCTACCCACACAAGTCTGACTGCAGAACCCAGACTCTTAAACTTTGTCTCCTCTTTGTGCTGTCATTCTTGAATTTTACGTTCAGAAAAATAAAAATTTGTAGGGAACTGAAGTAAATTTTACCAAGTACAAAACCTGGAATCCAAAGCCATTCAGATCATTAGTTTTGATGATCTCTTTCCTTGTAATGTATCTTTTAATACCCTAGATAATTACACATTTGTTCTCTAACACAATGTATATATCAATTATGAAGTATGTGAGCATTCTAAAGAATAATTTTCCACCTTTTTTATCTCTAGTATCTATTATAGTACCTGGAAATATAAAGGGTTTTTTTGAATAAAACTTTCAGAAATAAATTTCCAAAATATACTTTGATATTCTCACAACTGTAAAGGTGGCATTGCACATAAGATAATTACAATTAATAAGAAAAATATTAAAAATTGGAAAAATTAACTAAATCCAACAAAATCTCAGGATGTATATATCCTGAATTATGGAATTCCAGAGACATGCAATTTATTGTACATGTATGCCATGCTTCAGAGTTTAAGTAGGGGCTACAAAAATCCCACAAATTGATTTCACATCTGAATACAGACTGGGAAGTTAATAAATATTCACTGAATGTCTAAAGTGGGGTAAACATGTGTCTTCTTAGCATGTATAAAACAACTTAATGTTAGATTGCAATTTTCAATGAAAGATATCCAGCTTTCTATTGATCCAGGTAAAAAATGATTCATCTGACTGGGGTACATAATTTCCAGAATAGGCAAGATTTCCATCAGAGTGGATTATATGGGATAGAATGAATACAGTTAAAGAAATAAAGTGATGAAGAACAATGTCACACTGGAGAGCAAAGTTTAAGACTGTGATGAAAATAAAAACCAGAAATTTTTATTTCATGATTGACTCATGTTGGGTACTAATATAAGTTATTTAGAAGGATTACCTGATTTGTGCTCCAGCATGGACTTTGTGGTAAATATAATAATTATGAGCCCTATTTTGCTAAAGAAAAAAAAATCAAAGAAATTAAGTGACTTACCAAAATAATATAATTAGGAAACAAAAGTCAGGGTTTGACCTATACTATGTGTCTCTAAAAATTTTAAATATTAACCTTAAAGTATTAAGGATATCAATAACACATTATTTAAATTCAAATATTGAAATATGTTACATCTAAACAGGCAAATAAACATGGAAGACAATCCTAACATTCTGTAATTTAGGGGACTGGGAGATTATCTCTCGTCTCAACAAATTAGCTGTACTTTATATTTATTTTCATTTATCTTTCCTGTGCCTAGATTTGCCAATTTGAATATTGAAAAGGCCAGAGCTGATACATTAAGAAATAACTGTTTTAAACAACCAACAATAAAAATTAATTAAAAAAAAAAAGAAGAAATAACTGCCTTCTTCTCAAACACTTCAAGTTTGCAGAAACCCAGGCACATTACAGGGTTTTTTTTTTTTTTTTTTTTTCTTTCATCTGATTCGTTTCACCCTTAGTACACAGTGATATTTACATGATCAAGAATGGGGTTAAGGGGCTGGGGCTATAGCTCAGTGGCAGAGCCTCACATGTGTGAGGGACTGGATTTGAGCCTCAGCACCACATAAAAAAATAAATTAATAAATAAAGATTAAAAATAAAAGACTTTATAACATAAAAGAGTGAGGTTAAATCATTCATAGTGCTAAATTGAACTTCTAACTATTGCTAACACAAATCAAGGTAATTTGATGAGACTGTGTTACAAAAACTAAAATATAAACAACATTAAACTGCACTTGGGTGTGATGGATTAGACATTTAGAGGTATTACATTAGACAGATTATGGCCGTTTAGAGGGAGAAGATACTGTGAGCCCTGCACAACTAAAGGGTAGTGCTTAAGGGTGATGATAAGATAGATATTTAAAAAAAAATTTGAAGCTGTAATCTTATAGAATAAAATTTCTAAAATATCAAACTACAAATTTTTAAATCATGTAGCAAATAAAGCTAAATTTCCTATACATAATATTAAAAACATTAAAAAATACAATATTACATTTTAGCAAGTCATCAAAAATGTTATAAATGAGTCAGAAATATATTATAATATGTCATTTTTGAAAAAAAGCACAAAAATTTTCTTCTATGACTTATCATTTAATCCCTAGAGAAGGTATCCTAAATTTTGTTTTAAAGGTAAACAACATCCACATGAATGAACAGAAATCATTATAGTTTTATTTATAGAATATATCTTATTTCCCTTATTCTCTGATCCCAATATACTAATCCCCATTTCAGAGATCTTAGCCAAATATGTTTTCATACATTTTAGCATCAATCCTAGTAGACATCAATTATAACATGAGCTAATAGTGATAACATTCTTATGTGCAACAGAGAAATCAAATAAGATGAATAAGCTTAATATATTCAACTGGTTTTGTTATGCAGAGAAACAGCCTGACCACCCAGTCTGATAAATGCCTGTGGCTTACATGTAGTCTGCCAATATCACTGTCCCACCACAGGCCACAGGATCAGGAAACCTGTTTCCTGTTAGCTGCCACCTGGCAATGCCCAGCTCATGTGTACACAAATCCAGAATGTTCAGGATTGCTCTCTTCCTGCTCCATTGGAGCTGTCCATTTTATCAGGTACCCCCTTCTGAAGATCAAGAACAAAGGATTAACTTTCTATTAGGTCCTAATTGAAAAGTATGAGGGTAAAGCCCCGATTTCCATTTAGGAGATGGGCAAGATTGAACCAAGCCCACCTCACCCAACTGTTACACCGTCTTAGGGCTCACAGTATCTTCTCCCTCTAAACGGCCATAATCTGTCTAATGTAATACCTCTAAATGTCTAATCTGTCACACCCAAATACTTCATCCAAAAAACATCATTCTCTATTCTTATATACAATCAATAATGTATTATGTCTCTCTTAACTGTTATGGGTGTTATTATTTTTTTAAAGAGAATAGTAGTAAATATTATGCTGACTTTCATCTAAGGAATAATGTAAAGTTTAATCCTTATACTAAGTTATTCACAAAAGAAAAGTGAATTTTTGTTATATTAAAAACCTAAACATTTATTTTTTTTTAAATCTACACAATGTTGAATATAGAAATGAGAACTACAATAACAATTTTTAAATATAAAATTGGAGGGAATATCAAGTAACATAATATAAATTCTAAGAAATGAGACAGAGATACTAGCCTGCATTAAAAATAAAAATACTGTAATATATACTATAAATCAAATTAAAAGTGGAAGGGTTCAATAAATATTCATGATACATAAAATGAAGGATTAACATATATATATTTCAAAGATCTAAAACTCCACTTAAAGATAAAAACTCAATGGAAAGGAACAAAGATATGAATACAGAGTTTACAGAAGATACAGTAAGAATGGCAAAAATTATTTAGAACATATGTACCTTCACTAATAACTAGGAGAATACACTTTAAAACAAATACAAACAAAGTTTCAGTCCTCACATTGACAAAATTTAAAGAAGTGGTAATTATTGTTAACATAATTGTCAGAAAATGACAACTTTGAAATAATGTTGCAGAGATTAAAATCGAAAGATTTTTGGTAAGGAAATTTCACTACAAATATTTGTGTAGCATAGTTATTTAGAATGCAAATTACCTGAATTAAGAGTCTGAGTCTTTCATTTACTTGCCACTATTATCTCTGTACCTGGAATTCTTTTACAAAACACACACACACATACACACACGCTTGGATGTTAATAAATAACTTACAGATTGAATTCTTTGCTCAATAAAAAACTTCCTCTATTCTAAAAATATGACATATTAATAGCTACATTTGTGATATTCTCTTTCCCAAAGCAAAACAAAAACATTTGAGATATATATATATATATATATATATATATATATATATATATACACACACACACACACACACACACACACACACACACACACACACCAATTGGCTAAGATATTAATTCCAAACAAACAAAAATCTACTTTAAGTCATTCCTAAAATACAACATGATTATTTTATCTCTCTAGTCTCCTTCAATTTCTTTGTCTATATTCCTTTATTACTCCCACATTCATCCTAGCAAGCATTTATTATATAGTTATCTTTCATGCATTTTGTTCTGGATTATACAGAAAGAAAAAATAAGTACAACATGTTTAACCTTTAGAAAACCAAATGAGGAAGTAGCATTTATACAACCAACAAAAAAGACAAAGGTGATGAAATTTATAAAAGATAAAGTTCAGTGGAGGTACAGGTCAGAGACATTTTTTGGCATTTGGGATTGAAACCAGGGGTCACTATACCACTGAACTACATCCTCAGCCCTTTTTGTTTTGAAACAGGTTCTTGATAAGTTGCTGAGGCAGGCCTTGAACTTGAAATCCTCTTACCTCAACATCCAGAGTTGCTGGGTTAATAGGGATGCACCACTGTACCAAGTGAGAAGTTGGTTTTAGAGAAAATTTCATTAAGGATTTGCTATTCCTGTGCATATTACATTTAATTGATACTGAAATATTGTCTGAAAATTATAGGATAAAGATAGCATCACAGTTTTTTTAACAATTGTGTTTTTCAAAATGTTTCAAATGAACACAAATTTTGCAAATATTTAGAAGAGTTTAATAGAATGCTTTAGTGAACCCTGGCTGAGATGAATAATTGTTCTCTGGTGTTTCTTTTCTAGAAACTCAGGTTCCTCAATATGGGAGAGTGGAATGAAGAAGGGTTACATAGATCCATATTTCAATCAGTTTGATATTGAATGATGTTACTAAAGATATGGATGAGAATTTTAAAAATTATTTTTTAAAAACTAAAGGAAACTCGTAAGAAATTAACTATGGCATTGTTTTTTTGCATATGCATTATATCCATCATAGTAACTAGGAAAAAGTATAATTTATATAAAAAGTGAATTACTTCTATTTTTAGTGCTCATGTTGTTTTTGTTATTTAAATTTGTCAGCATTGTTTCCTATTACTGGCTGAATTTTCTGTATTCATAGGTCACTGCCCCTTACAAAAGGCAAATAGTTCCCTTTGCCTCTTTGGTCCTTCAAAACACCCCAACCCCACTTCTGGATCTCTGTTCTGCTACTTGTACCTCTCTCTTGATTGCTAATCCTCCAAACATAGATTTCCCATTCCCATCTCTGCCACAGGTATCCATAAGACCATTGTCCCTTAGGAAAGCATGGAGTTGTTTTCCCTGATTTTGCATTGACCCAGAAAATAAAACGTCTGGGTCGTGGGGCTATGAGTTGCCAGTTTGGAAGGGGACAAACATGATCACCTAGCTGAGGGATGAAGAGAAGCAACACAGCATAGTGCCGCTTCCAACCGGCGAGGGACGGCAAGGTTAAGAAATACACAGGACACCAAGGTTCTTCATTCAGGAGGAAGCGTGAGCACTTTATTGTCAAAGTTTGTTCCCTTATATACCTTCTATAACAGCAGTGGAAATTTTACCCCAAACGGGGGAGGAGTAACATCTGCTACTCTTGGGTTACCGTGACCGTCCCTTATCAGGAAGCTCCGAGAAGGCCAAGATGTTCCCAAAGAGGCACATATGTCTGAGGCAGATAAACAGGAAATCGCAAACCTGATTCATGACCCTGTGAGCTGGCCACTTTGACATGCAGAACAAGGAACTGGGGGCTAGGGGCCAGGGAAGGCCTGCTACCAGCAGCATAGGTGGAAGCTTGCACAGAATAAGGTTGGAAGAAAGGATAAGGACAATGACTGGATAGTTAGTTTTCTGGTCCCTGAAAGGGAAAAGTGGAGGACCTATACCTGTAGGATACCTGTCACTGACTGTTGGCTGTTTAGTTAACTATTTCTCAATGATTAACTCTTAGTTTAATTGCTGCCACTTTTGTGAAGTCCTCCCTGTCTGTCTCAGGGGTACCTTACCACAATTTCTTCCATTTAATTTTACATTTTAATTTTTATGAAAACACGTATCTTATTGTTTTGTGTTACTACCATAAAGAAAATCTGATTTTCTTAGCACCGCCCCCCCGCCCTAAAAGACAGAATACTTATCTGTAAAATGCTGGAGTTACTGCCTGCAAAGCTCCTATGTCAAAGAAATGTTTCTGAAGGAAGACAGGAGCCAGGCCACTATTTTACTCTTGTGGAGTGAGGTAATCAAGGTGAAGGTCAGCACAGAATTACCTGACATTGTCCATGGTAATAGGAGGAAAGGAGAAAGTGGGGAATTAAACAAAGATAAGTAGATAGATAAAGGGCCTAGAAAACAAATGGAGTTTTCAGATTTTAAAGAAGTAATTCCAGATATAGGGGAAAATGCATTATACACTGAGATGTCTCCAGAATTGCAATTGGTTTGGTAATAGTGGTCAAGATGGTAAAAGGGGTTGGTTGGTACATGGCAACATGGGGGTCTGCTCTCTAAGTAGCTGTGAGTGCAATACCAATTTCCACAACTGTAATTCTTTAATTATAAACTGTCCTTCTTTTAAGTGTAATCTAATTAAATACAAGGGCTTTTTTAAAATCTTGATATCACTGGTAACCCGCATAATTCACATTCTATTTTTTCAATAAATAATGATGGAATGAATGGAAAAAGTGTTTGAGAAACTCAGAACACAGTTGCTTAATAGGATTTTAAAAGTTAAGTTCAAGTTGTAAATATAAAAAGTTTTAGAAATCTTTATTCTAAAATCACACTGGAAAAATAAACCATAAATATATATTCAGTATGTATATTTCAAAGCATCACTATGCATTTAGATAAAACTGAGGAAAATTTTTGTTTAAAATTATTAATACTTAGATGTTAAAGATGAAATAATTATAATGAAAGTAATGCTTTGATAACATTCATTATAATTATTGCTTCAAATGTTAGGCTCTGAGAAGTTAGTATTTCTTTTTCATTTCTTAAAAGTGTGTCAATTATTATCAGCCAATGAAAAAGAAGTAAAAGATTTATTAATGTTAATTTTAATGAAAGACAAAAATTTTCAATGTTTTACAATTATATACAACACACAATAGGAATGAGAATGAATTTGAAATTAATGAGAATGAAATAGGACAATAGGAAATCAGAAGGAGTTTTTAATGTGTTTTAGTTAACCAGTTAATTTACCTGTGTTTTTTTCATTCTATCCAGTGAGATATTATATTTGTACTTGCATATTTAAAGTACCAGAGGGATGCATTTAACTGGAGAATTCAGATCAAAGAAAAAAATGTTTACATAGAAGGAAGCGAGACTGTTCCTGTAAGTGGAGGGCCTTAAGATATCTTTCAACTATCCCAATGTTAACGGATTTGTTGAATTTTAATATTCTTGGCAAATGCATACATGTTCTGGTCCAAATTATTCAAGTTCAGCCATAGAATCCCTGAAAGTTATTCAGGATTATGATTCCTCTAGACTTGCTATCTCCTAATCTTTTGTTAATGCGTATATACTGACATTAGAGAAATTGCATACTTATGAGCTTTTACAGGTCTATCAAATAATTTGAGAAGATTTATACTAGACAGCTAAAAAATTATGCCTGCAAAAAATGGAATTCTTAAATGACTACTTTTTCTTCCCATCCTCAAACCAGTCTATAACCAGTCACTAGAGGCAATAAATACATAAATAAATAAATATAATTTGTGTCAATTTATAGCCAGAAAAATCTTTGCAATTGTTCAACTTTCTGACTTTTATAGATGAAGAAAGTCAGAAAGTTTGTGTTGCAGAGATGAATAAAAGTATATATTTATGAATTTTAAGTATTGTGTTTATTTTTAAATTAAATTTGTTTTAGCTGGTACATATAATAATATTATGCATATTATTGGGGTAATGTGATGTTTTAGTACATGTATAGATTGCATAATTTTGAAATTGGGTTAAACATACTAGTCTCCTCAAAAATTGATTCTTTTTATAACACAAACTTTTTATAGTATATGACACAGACTCATTATAAATATATACATGAATACACACACATATACAAAATCCTGGAGATTCAACCCTTTTGTACATATTTCTTCATATATATTTAAGCACCTGTGTATGCAGGGAGAAGGTCAGAACAGGATTCCATGCTTTTATCTTCCAGAACGTTCTTTCCTTCCCATTATAGTCTTGTTTATAATTTTTAAATGAATGGCTTTAATGCTGTGGATGTTCTCTTAATTTCCTCATTAACAAAGCTAATTTCCTACCCTTATTAAATAGCTTTCAATACAGTGGAGATGCTTATCTAAGTACCCAAGAAGCTTTAACAACTTTAACAAGCTTAAACATCCCTCCAACTTCTCTGGTAGTCTACACATAATAGAGGGCAAGGTTGATGGAAGTTACTGAGCAAACACTTTCTGGGTGTTTTTGTAAATATTTTTATGCTTCTGTAGTGAAGGGAGGGAATCTTCTACTGTTATTCAGAGGGCTGGTGTCAGCACCAACCCTAATTTTGTCATTTCAATCAGGTATCAATCCATCTAGTGAGATGATTTTTCTCACAGCCAGAAAATATTCAAGACAGATATGTAAAATCTGTAAGAAGTGAGTGTATCAAAAGGAAATCTCTGTAATGGTTTTGGCTCTAGAGTTACTGAATCTTTAGCCTCTAAGAAAAGAATACTCATAATTAGTATATTAATTTTATAGCATAATTTACACGATTACATGGACACTGCTAAATGTAAAGACATGAAATAGTCTCACATATTTCTTATTTCATCACAGATTAAAATTCACTTTGTATCTTGAGCTCTTTATTATAATTTTACATTTTCATCTTTTCAATCTCCACATTAAACATTGGGCCCAACACATAGTAAGAACTGAAATCATGGCAAGTAAAAAGCCCTTTGCATTATTCTTTCAGTGATAGAAAGATGGACTTCCCAAAGCATCAGTGCTATTATCTTGAAAGGTTACAGTTGAAATAATAATTTTAAGGAAAACATATCAGGCCTTCACAGTGGACCAAAATCCTCTTGTCAATCAAGTAGTACTTCCTTTAAAATTCTTTGTCTACAACATGACTGTATCCAAAGCCCAGGCTCATAGTGTGTATGAGCAACCAATTAAGATTCAACATGGCCCATGAGAAAAGGAAAAAGAACTTTTATAACTTGTAGGATAAATCATTCCCTTTAATGTCCATTAAAAACTACAATGATTTCCTTGTATCATCCAGAATAACATGTAAAATTTTATCTTGATAGAAATGTTGCAATACAAACATGATTTATATCTGATGAACATGATGCAATCTCTTAGCATGAGTAGTTTTACGTAAAGCCTGCTGAACAGAAAATGAGGAGCTAAGTAATCATATTCAATTGGTGTCCTGTAACCAAACAAATAATCTACAGAATTTCTTACCTTCCCCACATTATTAAAGGGGCTGAAAATACGAATAAGTATTTCATAAATTCCTGTGCATGAATAGTGAAAACGTTTTCAAGTTTCTAGGTCATCCCAGCTTCTTCTATGATTTCATGTTACTGGAAAACAACACAGGGCAAACTGGAGATGAAGTAAGAAACTGAATGAGCCAAAGTTGTCTTTCTCTCTACCCTCAACTCCCATCAGTCTCTCTCTCCTCCCTTGATTTAACTGATTTTCTTTTCTTTCTTTCTGTCACAGATGTTACTAATGATGCATCGATTGCTGAAACCAATGTGGAAAATATTTCACAAAAGAAAAACTATCCCTTTAGTTTTATTGCCAGGTATAAATTGATTCCATACTGTCTGGCTATCATTCGTGTTGGTTCTCTTTCTTTCAGCACAAAATGTATTCTCTTGCACTGACATGTGATGTTTTAGTTCTTTGCAATCCTTAATATGACACTGACTCTTTCATCTGAGGTAGAGGAGAGATACAATGGAGTTTCTCTAACTACTTAGAAAATGAAATATAAGAAATTCCGTTTAAAAGCCTCATTAACTTTGCTTTATTTTAAAACATTTATATTTTAACTCATTTCTCTTTGAAAATATAAACTATATCTTGATAATTAGCATTATTAAATGTTCAGACAGTATTTTTAAATGCATAGCTATAGACAACTTGCCAAAAACTAACATTTCACCTGAGGAGTAATCCCTAAATGTCTAGCTTTTAGATTGCAAATTATTTTGCAGCTTGATGCTTGAGCAAAAATCTAATGATGATGTGTTCTTCCCAAAAGCTTCCCAGAAGAGATTCCTTTCTCACAAGTCATAGATTTCAGATCCTACTTGAAATATAAATCATTCAAACTTTTAAAATGGCTAATTTGACATTTTTATGATGATTTGTGTTTTGAATAAGTTGAAACCAAGAAAGAAATATTAAAAGATAAATTATCTGGTATATATCTATTTTTTTTCACTGTGAATAAGATGTGCAAAGCAAGTTCATGATGCCTCCCCCAGGTACATGAAATGCAGACTTGAATGATCTCACAGATACTTTTCTTCTTTATATTATTTAATCCATAAATGATGTAGGTCATCCATTAAAAGATAATGAGTATTTGGAATGTTATAATTTCCAAAGCACCCCTCCCACTCCCCAAAGCATATTTATTTCTCTTCACATTATTCCACATTGTTTATTAAAAAAAAAAGAATTACAGAACATAGGAAAACATTTGCAGAAGTATCACATAGCCACTCTAATAGGACACCTTTTTAAATAGGTGTCATTTTAGACTAATATGTTAAGGTCTGCTCATCATTCACTATTCTCAAGAAGTCAGTGCAAAGAATAACTGAATGTAGATTAAGTTTTCCTATAATTACATAAAATCATTTTATCTTATTTCTTCATAACTTCTCTCCAACAGTAGAAGACTTAAAGACTAGACAATAGACTATTCCAGCAGCCCAGAGAATTACTTCAGAACTTACATGTAAGTTAAAGTTGAAAAATTAGGTGATAAGGCAAATTTAAATTGAAAACAAGGATCCCAATTTAGTAAAAATAAAAGAGATAACAAGCATAATTTTATGTGTCAGAAACACCTAGTACATACAGATTTTGTGTTCAGACAAATCCAATACATTCCAATATAGTCGAAGGGAGAAGACACCTAGCATATAGAGACTATTGCCATACCATATTAAGATTGAATCTATTTAAATTGCAACTTTAAGTGCATGTTAATGATAAACACTGTAACTGAAAGAAAATTTAGTGATCATTTTCTTTTTTGAAGTATAAAAAATAATATACTGAAGTATGATTGATATATAAAAACTACATATATGTAATGAAAACAATTCAATGAGTTTGGATGCATGTGTACACCCATAAAGTCATCACCATAGTCAAGGAAACAGATAAGTCCATCATCTCCAGAAGTTTTCTTGTGTACATTTGTGTTTTGTTTGATGGTTTGTGGTAAGAACATGAGATACACACTCCTAATTTTTAAGGGAATAGTATGGTATTACTCAATTATAGGAAGTATGTTACAGAGCATATCTCCAGAATGAATTCATATTGCATAACTGAAATGCTACACCAAATGCATGACAACTGTCCATTTTTCAATATTTTTCCTCTCCCCAACCTTTAGTAACTACTGCTGTTTTCTCTGCTTCTGTAAGCTTGACTATTTTAGGTTATTCATATAAGTGGAGTCATGCAGTTCTTGTCCTCTGGTGACTAGCTTATTTCACTTAACTTGATGTCCTAAAGTTATCCACAATATTATAAATGTCTATATCTACTTCATAGTAGGAATATATCATATTTTATTTGTCCAAACAACATTTGGGTTATTTCCATCACTTAGTTTTTGTCTGAATAGTGCTGCAGTGATTTGGGGGACTTAAAACATCACCTTGGGATCCTGAATTTAATTCTTTTGGACATACAATCAATAATGGGATTTCTGGACTATATGGTGATTCTGTTTATAACTTCATACTGCTTTCCAAAGTGACTACACCATTTCACATTCCCACCAACAATATAGTACAGTTCTAGTTTTTCTACGACCTCACTAACACTTGTTAACTTTTAATTTTTGATAATTCACCTCGTAATAGGTTTGAAGTGATATCACATTTTAGTTGCAATTTTCATTTCCCTCGTGACTAGTTATGTTTATCATCCTTTCATATCTCATTGGATATTTGTTTGTTCTCTTTGGAGAAATCAGTTATAAAACATAATACAGTCCAGGGTTGGTGCAAACCTATAAATCCCAGCAACTCAGGAGGCAGAGACAGTAGGATCACAAGTTCCAGGACAGCCTCAGGCAAATTAGTGAGACCCTGTCTCAAAATAAAAAATAAAAAAAGGCTGGAGATAAAACTCAGTGACAGAATACCAGTGGGTTCAATCCCCAGTACCAGAAGGAAAAAAAAAAAAAGACATAGTACAGTTAAATCCTGATGTTTGCCGTAACTATTTCAAAGCAAGAGTAGTTTAAGTACCATGGACTCATCTGACTGGAAGACAAATAACTTAAGCCCAAAATAAAGTATTGTGTGCACAGATATTTATAGGGTAATTATCTTATTTCAAAGAATATTCACTGTCTTCAATATAAAATTTAATTTTGAAATAGAAAAACGATATTAACTTTCTTACTTTTGAAACAGAGGACATGGTGGACACATCTGTCTGCTAGGGCTGTGGCTTAGGCAGGTCTGCTTCTCTTGGGTACAGTGTTGGTTCACCATGAGTAAGTGTCAGTGACAAAGCTGGAGTTATCCCTGGGTTCTGTCCTGAAGTTAAAGGTTACTGTGTGGCCAAGAGTTTCCTCCACAACTTCAACCAATGGCTGGCATCAATGAAAGTTTACTTCAAACTTGAAACCAGGGAAAATATTATCTTTAAACTCTTTTTTTTACATTGAGTTCAGTAAAATGTATTATTAAATAGTTGTATTCTTCTACACATATTATGGAATTTTCACATTGAGCAAACAAGCAGATGTAAATTCAGATTAGTCTTGCTGTGTGAAAAAAAGCATAACTTTTGTGTTACAAGTAGATTTTTTCTGTTAACTCCCCTTTTATAATGGCATTCAAATTTCTTTGTATCATCTCCCTCTTCCCCCCCCCAAAAAAAACTGAAATACTTCTCTGGCTTTAACTGGCATTTCCATTTTGTTGATTCCAAAATCTCTTAAAGGCCCTAACGTAGGCTAAAGCTCAGAAAAGCTCCTCTGTATTATAGAAATAAATTCTACTGTACATCTCAGGTAGTTTCAGAGACAACTCAGACTCATTGCATATACAAGTGATCTCTAATCCATCTCATAAAAACATAAAGAAAGCTTTCTCCTCTCTTCTCACTTTTTACAACCAGTCTCCTAATGTAAAAATAAGAGAGTCCACCCTGGAATCTTGTCTCTGTGCAGCATTGTTATAATCTCTCCCCCTGCATCTGCTCTTCTTCCTAATATACACACTCTCTGAGTAAAATTTCTAAATCAAAAAGCAGCAAACTTTGTCTCTGCTTTTTAAAAATATGCTCACTACTTCTCATTACACCAAGGTAAAAGTTCTTTGTATAATATTTAAGATCTCACAAACTGATTACTTTCTTTCACTCATCTCTATGGTACTCATTTCCTACAGAAACACAATCTTTTATGGACATTACAAATATATATATAAAAAAAAATACGTTACCAAAAGAACTTTTCCTTTTTGCAACCTCAGGTCTTTGCAAATGCTAATTCAGCTGCCTGGAACTTAGAACTCATTTACCTCCTTCTACCTTTGTTGGGCTGGTGGATGTCTATTTACCTTTTCACATTAACATTAAACATGACTTCTTATGTCCCTTCTTTCTCAAAGCTTTACTATCATTATGTGTTTACATTGTATAATGTCTGACTAGACTTTGAAAAATGTGGGTTTAGAAGCATATTTTTGACTACATTTGCCTTTTTGTGTTCTTAGTCCTTCTTGGACACTTTTGCACAAATGATGACATGGATATATATCCATTACGTGTTAAAAGACTTCTAGAAAAAGGATGATATTCTCATTATAGATCAATTAATTTCAAAGTTTTCTTTCATATTAATAGCTCCTATGGATCTGGAAATCATCCACTTGTCAATTTCTCTATAATCTGAAGGACAATTCTATCAGCAGAGGAAGGAATTAATGAGATTTAAGAGCAGAAAGTTAAATTTTGATGGTCATTCAGTTAATTTAATAAAGTGCTGCATTAAAGAATCTGCTCAAAAACTATCACATTTACATTTAATTTTGGCTTCATGTAATCTTATGGGTATATGAATATCACCCCCCACCCTCCACCCCCTTTCTTTTGTTGAGGGCATTAACCATTGGAGAAATTATGTGATTTTGCCAGACAGAAAATTTAAAAACATAAAAAACAAAACTTAAACCCATAACCTCTGGCTCTGATTTCCAACTTCTTCCCTTTCACCTGATCAAATGAGGTTCAGAAGCATGTTTTTGATAAAGTGTGAAGTCTATGACAATATCTGGCCCGATGTTGAAATGGAGTTTGGAATCCAAGAGATAATTATTGGGAGGTAAAACCTTGATCAGAGGAAACAGGATTGAGTATGGAGGAAAACAGAACATAATGTATATGTAACAAACAAAACAAACAAACAAAAAATAACTTGGCCAACCAAAAGGGGAGTTCTAATGCAATGACTAATGTCTGCAAGTCAGGTTAAGTCACACTGTGCAGAAATTTCCAGGTCCTACCATCCTGTCATCAATCATTTTGTGGGGCTGCTCGAGAGGTACTGGGGCTTATTCAAAAGCTGAGGCAGATCTTCAAATCAGCTAGCTGGCCTCCTTGTGTCTGTATGTCAGTGTTTCTCATGATGCTGCATTATATTCTATTGTGGGGGAAATAAAAATTTTGAAGTTGTTAGAATGGTGGAGCAAGGGACCAGCAGCTAATTTCCATAGATGCCCTCAAGGTGCATCTTCTCTTCAAGATGATCATAGAGAAGGAGTTGATTCCCAAGGGTATTGAGATTATATGTGTTTTTAAAAGTCTTACTTCCAGAAAAATTGTGTTCCACCAAAAGTCCACGTGGCTGCAGCCCTTTATGGATTGTCATCCTTCTCCAAGAAACCAAGCTGGCCTTGTTCAGTGATTATTTTTGAATAATCATCAGAATATGAGAAAATATTTCCTTATGAGTCACATAATTCTATTTTAGTGCCTTGTAAGCAAGTTTGTACATGAAACATGAAAATGAAAAACAGCTGGAGTCAACATTTTGTAAATGAGAAACTTTCTTTAGAAATCTGGAAGTTTACAGAATGTGCAAGATGGTTTGGAATTATTATTTTTTTTTAAATGGACAGACCCTTGAAAAGAAAGGAAAATTTTAACAGCAGGGCAACTTTAAGTATAAAAATATTTCATGCTACTGATCAGATTCCTAAACAAGAAAGATTTTTTAATTTGTATAGCTAAGTATTAGATAGATCAAATAATTGGCTTGTGATTAGAGAAAAGAACTTTGCTAAAATCAGTTGAAATTACAGCACTACTTTTATTTGCTATTGGTAGATAGTATAGATAGTACCTATACTGTAAAAATGTTTCTAAGCATTCCACATGGGAATCATAAATATTTTGAATTATAAGTTTTAATAAAAAATGATGACTATAGGTAATTATAGAAATTCATAACTGAATTTGTGTTTTATGCTTGTATTCACTGAGCTAAAGAAAATATTAATAGCGAATCATGATGACAATGGCCCATTGGCAGTTAATTTCTGGAAAAATAAAGTTATCATTAGGAAGAAGCAATACCTCACAATACACAATCTTATGTTCTTGCCTTTTAAAAATAAACAGGTCCTTCCAAAATCATCATTCTCAAATAGAAATTGACTCAATTAACTTAAGATGATTTTCAAATACTGCATTCAACTTCATGTGTCCTATGAATTTTTAAATCTTTGCAATATTGTTTGCTTTTTAAATTCTATATATTTTTTTCATCCAAACTTTAAAAAAACAAATAACTGGAAATATTCTCAGTAACAGTCTATAGCTGTTCTTTAATTTTTATTGTGGGTATATTACAGGAATGCTTATGAATATGTCAGCTGGGATTAATGATGTTACATCTGTGGTTGTATCCAGACTAGAGGCCAAGTAAATGGAGGTCAGCAACAAACATATTTTTCAAAATAGCTAAAAAACATTGACTTCTATTTTTATAGTGTTTAAAGAGAACTAAAGAATATAATGTTCATGGAATATAATTTATAACATCCCACTTTTAATCCTCTTTCTCCTTTATTATATTTAATCAGCTCTTTTCCCAAACAAACATGCTTGTTTTTTCTCACTTCCCTTTCTCTTAAGTTTGGAGATTGACAAAAGAAATGTTAGGAAATGTTAATAAAATAAGTCTTCCTTAAGATAGAAACTTACAATTTCAGGGTGAAAAGAAGGAGAAATACAGGCTAGCAATAGTAACCTCCTCTTTTGGTGATATATCATGAATATAATTTAATTAATATAATTATTCCTAAGGTCATATTTTTAGGACCCATTCTAATTTAACAATTTTACAAAATGTTCAGACATTTTGGGAAAAACATTTCAGGAGTATAGAGCAATTTAGTACTGTGTCTAGAGAAGCCAGTATGTCACTCTAAATGTTTTCTCTGGAGGCTCAATAGCCTAGAAGTTAAAGAGCTTTTTAATGACAAAATCACAGTGGTTTGAAACTCACATAGGCTTTCCTTTTAACAGAATCCCATAGCTTCATCATTCTTGGTATTTCGACTCACTCCACAAATCCATCTTGGATGTCACTAACTGCACAGTTTGCATCTGGCCTCTATTGCACTTTGCCCTCAGGTCACCTCCAGCTGGCTGGAGGTCAGGATTCCTAGGGCTTCTGCTGCTTGTGATAGGAACACTTTTCTCTGGGCAGTAGCACCCTACAATTTATGACTATGGTTAAAGGTGACAAAGATGTGATGTTTTGAAGGACATCAATGAGTGGCTAAGGATAATACAAGAAAACAAAAAGGAAAAAAAAAAAAAAAACCCTCTAGCTTCAAATCAGATACTTTCCCAGGATTATATGACACAAAATTAATAGAATGCCACATTACTCAAGTTCCACAATTACATAAAAAAACTTTTAAATACAGAAAATTTTGTTTCCTGTGGAAACTTGAGGAACTGTAAAGAAGAGGTAAGTGTACTTGGGAGAAACTATGACAGGAAGTGCTGTGCTTTTGAATCTTTTTATTTGTTTTTGTTTTATTCTGTTTTGTTTGAGTTTTCACTCTAGAAATCCTCAATCCCTTAGTTTATATTATTTAAATTTCAGTTGAATTACTGTACATCTTATGTAGTCACTTCTTAGCCAACTCCCTGGGGAATCAAGGCCTTCAAAGAATCCAAAAGGTCTGGGCAAAATCAGGCAGACCCCAGGACCAGCTTGGACTCTGGCCCAGATTTTCTCACCTCCTGGAGCAGAGAAACAAAGAGAAAGTCAACAGGAGATTGGGCTCTGGCTGCAGCAGTCCATTCCTCAGACTCAGCAATCTTTCTGAGAGTGTGAGGCAGGGAGAATGGGAGAATCCTTACCAATACTTCTGAAGGAGCAACTATTCCCATTTTAAGGGTTAAGACTAGAGACTGACAAAAGAAGAAATATTTGGTTCTTCCTACATACTCAACAATGGTATAAACTAGAATTAGATTTGACTGTAAATAATCTAAATATGCAGGTATTGATCATTCTCTCACATAACAAATATCCTGAGGTAGCTGGCACTTGAAACTTTCATTAATATCAAACCTCCAGGCATCTTCTGACATTTTTTGGTCTATCAGTTTTTATGTAACCATAAAATTTGAACCAGAATGAGGACCAAACTTAAATTTTTATGCCACAAAAATATAGCACCAAATTATAGAAAGTAAAAAACCTGAATTATAGTTATTTAATAGCACCATACTGTCTTACTAATTAAATTATCCAATAATGCAAGAAAATAGACTATAAATAATGTAATTAATGGAGTTCATACAAATACTTACAAACATATACATACATATATCTGTATCTGTTATGGTTTAGATGTGAGGTGTCCCCCAAAAGCTCATGTGTGAGACAATACAAGAAGATTTAGAGAAGAAATTATGAGAACCTTAACTCAATCAATGAATTAATCCCCTGATGGGAGTGACTGAGTGGTAGCTGATGGTGGGTAGGGTGTGGCTGGAAGAGGTATGCCAAGGGGCATGTCTTTGGGTATTTATTTTGTTTCTGGTGAGTGAAATCTCTCTCCTTCTTCCTGATCATTATGTGAGCTGCTTCTCTCCACCATACTCTTCCACCACGTTGTTCAGCCTCACCTCAAGCCCTGAGGAATGGAGCTGGCTGGCTATGAACTGTGACCTCTGAAACCACGAGCCCTAAATAAACTTTTCCTACTATAATTGTTCTGATCAGTCTTTTAATCTCAGCAGTAAAAAAACTAACTAATATACTATTTAAATTGTTTATATTATCTTTATGAAAATATACACAAATATCTAATACATATTCATTAAATATTTTACCTTTTCAGTGCCTAATGTACATATTTTTATATCTAATATTTTTCTTCTTCTAACTCAATTCTTTGAAAATCTCTTTCTCCATATCAATGAATTGATTTTATTAACTCCCAATTTTGTTGCCTAACATACTTAAATTATGAGTTAATTTCACTGTTTTACATTGGTTAACAATGTTTTATGTAATTCTTCCCCATCAATCTCATCTCTCTTCTCATTCAAGGAGCTGAACTCCATATGTGCCCACAGACATAGTATGACTATAGCTGTTGGCTTTACCTCTTCATTGTGAAAAGATCAAATTTCCAACAAAGAACACAGTAGCAGAGAATGTTGAGGAAATTTTAGCTAACCCACTTTTTAAACAAGCATTCATTTATTATATCTATCCTGAGCTTCTTATCTCTCCCATCCCCAATGTTTGATACATAGATTTCAGTGCAAAATTGAAGTGAGATTTATTATGAAATTGGTCACTGAATGGCGCTTAATGCACTGCTTTATGTCTTTTAAAAACGTAAATTTTATATCATTATTTTTATCTGTATTAAATTATCAAAAATTTTAAACAATAAGAAAATTGTTATATTAAGGCTCTTGGACTGAATTATAAACAAAATGCAATGAAGAGCATTTATCCATATCTATTCAAAGCAAGGTGGCATAACCACCATTTCAGGTTATTACAAATATAATATATATTTTAGAATAATAAGATATGGACTTAGCTAACATTTTCCTCATGTGAAAATTACGTTTTGTACATGAAATAAAATATCTCGTTTTTTATGATTTGTTATTTTGATATATTGTAATAGATATGTTCTCAACATAAAAGCAAGAACACTTCTCATTCTCAATTAAAATTGACAAATCATATCATTTTATACCCATTATAATAAGCAGAGAAGAAAATGTTGATTTTTTTTTTCTCTTAACTTTTGTTTATAGTTCTAGTCACAATTTCCAATTCTTTATTCTCATGTTGATTCTGTCATCTCAGGTACAGAATTGGAAAGTCTCACTTTGTCTTTTTTTCTGGTACTGGGGTTGAATCCAGAGGTACCATACCATTGAGCTCCAACCCCAGCCATTTTTGCTTGGAAACAGGCTATCATGAAGTTACTCAGGCTGACCTTGAACTTGCCATCCTTCTGCCTCAGCTTCCTGAGTCACTGGGGTTACAGGTGTGTACCACGGTGCCTGGTTGAAAGTCTTCTATCTCTACAATTTTTGTTTTATTATTTTTAAAGTGTACTGATCTAATGTGGTAAAGAAGGTAGCAATCCTATGGAAAATAACAAGAATGATATAATAAAACTAGAAAAAGAGAATCTTGCCTTAAAATCTTATGAATCTTTCAAACATAATCTGCTAATAAACTTTATATTTATTTTTAATTAAAAAAGAAAGAAGTGTATTATCTACTTGGAAATCTAACATTGCAGGATGTATTTGCCATCTGATTAAGGTATAAAATTTAAATATGATGAGATTAATATTCCTGAGCCACTAACTTTCAGAAAAAAAAAATACATTTTGGCTTTTTAAATAGCTATCAACCATTTAATATGTGACTTTATTTGTTAAACTATTAGTACATGATTATTCAATACATGCTCAGCACAAAAAACTTAATACATGTATAAATTTATAAAATGCAACAAACGTGAAAAAATCATAAGTCACTAGATCTCTATAAACTTTTGGTAAGTTTATATAGATATAGACTAGTTGAAGACTTACTTTGGATAACTTTTATAATCTCCCTTAAAAATATCTTAATATTAAATATAGAGGAACAATTTTCATGTCAAGAAAATCTTTTAATATTGGTTTCATAGTTATACCTGTAGGTTATCATTTACTTAATCATCACAGTATTTTGAGATATTTAATTTAGGTTTAGTATTTGCTGTTATAAACACTGTAATTATGGGGTGTTTGAATATGACAACAAGAGTTAACACTAGCTAGTCCAGAATTGTTTATCACATTTTTACATAGGTTCATTTAATACTCATGACGACTCTGTGACCATAAGTACCTATATTTTACAGATGAATATCAAAGGCACAGAGAGGAGAGGGTTACCCCAAAATAAGATTATAATGCATTTAGTCTTCCTCTGAAGACCATCTCTGCACCACCACTATATCATACCTTGCCCCACCAACAACTTCAGTATATCTTCAGAATATCTTTTTCCTTTAGAGAAATCCCTATAAGTCATGTTTTGGATGACATTGAAAGAAAGAATAATTTTTAATGAACTGACTACATTGGAAAATAGTTTTCTTAGTATTATTCCAACATTCAAAATTGTAAGAAAGCTGTAAGGATTCTGTTTAGCCTCACTCATAAAACTTTTTAATTTTTACTTTTAAAATATCTCTTCAAAATCAAAAGCTGTGTCTTTATTTTTATCTTCAGTTTTTAAAATATTAAATCATTTTTAAAAGTTTAATGATTATTTTTTTCTTTTTTACTTTTAATACTTTCTCTTCATATCCTAATATGTATTTTCTTAATAATATATAAAATATTTGTGTTAAGGAAACATATTTCATGTAATGTTTGTGATGGCTTCCTTGAAGTTTTGCTATATAAAGTTTGTAATGTTTTTCATTTTAATTTTCTTTTTAAACAAATGATATTTTTGAAACTGAATTTTTGGCTAGTTTAAAGGAAAGTATATTCTAAAAAGTATATCCTAGGAAGTATAGTATAGAGTATATTCTGTAGTTGGATCTATAACAACCTTAATGAACTTTCCAAATCACATACATGTTTTTGAAAGTCTAAGAGATATAAGTTTTAGTTATGTTTCTTACAATTTCTACACACACACACACACACACACACACACACATACACACACACCATGATTTTTTAAAAAAATAAACATGCTCTTCAGGAATGTGATAAGGATGGTTTTTAAATCACCAATTCCTAGAACTATCAATAACATTTGATCAACATGATTCTAAATAACTCTTTATTGAGAAAATAAATACAGATTTAGGGGTTGGGGTTGTGGCTCAGTGGTAGAGGGCTCACCTAGTGTGGGTGAGGCACTGGGTTTGATCCTCAGACCACATAAAATAAATAAATAAAAATAAAGGCATTGTGTCCACCTACAACTAAAAAGAAAAGAAAAGAAAAGAAATACAGATTTAACTTTGGCTATGTCTTCCTAGTATTAATAAAACTCTTATATTTAATTTTAATTAAATGAAATCTCTAAATTGCCATAAAACTGGTAGAATTGTTAAAATTCAGGAGATTATTTCTTTACCAAAATAACACCTTCTGAAAATATCCTTCTAAAATTAATGTACAAATATTATGAAATTTGAAGTTTTTGGTTTTTTATTTAGTTATAAATTATTTCTAAATGTTATTTCACACCATTGTAAAAATTTTGAAACTCACATATAATACATAAAGCAGTAAAATGATATACCCATATACACTAGATACTGATTATTAGAATTATTAACATCTCTGGAGACTCTTAAAATTATATTGCAATTACCACAATTCAATTTAATCCCTCTTATTAAGGATGATAAAATATACATCTATGTGTCTCATTCCTCTCATTCCCTTGATTTGTGATAATAGAGTTGTGTGTAGTCTTCCATTCTATAATATGAAGTGCTACCTGATTTCAGCTTTATTACCTGAGAGGATTCAGTACCTCCCACAGGTTTCTTTTCCTCCACCTAAGGCAGTTTCCACAGTGCTGAGCTCTTTATACTCATTACCTCTAGGTTGTTTGTTGTGAAATAATTTTACTAATATTTGCTTTTGTGTCTGGTGCTGAACTTGCCAAAGCTCTTTGACACATGTTATCATCTAACTGTGGCTGTGATACTCAAAGAAAATTTACCTGGGTAAAACTCTGGGGTATATTTCTTTCTTTCAATGTTTTGTAGACATAATTTACTAGATAGAATACACTGCCTTCCATCTTTGCCTGGACACCAATTATAGTGACATTAAAACCCCAAGACACATCTAGTACCTCTTCTTTGTACTCTGGTAAATAACATGCTTCATAACTTCACAGATTCCAGTCTTCATTTGTTTGTCGTTGTTGGTTTTTTTCATTGAAGTTTTCTCCTATTATGTATTTGAATAGAGTTTGTATTCTATGCATTCTGTACTCTTCAAAACCACCTATCCTGTGTGGCCCAGATGTCCTTAATTATCACATTTTAAATGTTTTGTAGGACCTTTTATTTAGCTGGTATTTTCCTTTTGTTAGGTGATTTGGCTCAAACCTATCCACACATTTCTGACATTTCTTTCAGTCATTTTACTCTTTTTTTGTTTCCATGGTAACTTTAATAGCTTTAATTCACTTCATTTCTTCCCCAGGCTCTGTTCTCAATTTATCATTTGTACTCGTCATAGTCTTTTGATTCCATAAAATTTACCTCTTATTTCTTTACTTCTTAAAAACTATGATGATGCTAACATATATTACTTTAGATCATAAAACATAATTTTCTTATGCCTTTCCATATTGTGGTGGGGTGATTTCGCTGCTACAGATATTTCATGTTTATATTTTGATTATTCTTTTAAATTGGTAGTTTCACACACAAAAGATTTTTTTTCTTTTTTCCCCCCTCATTAAACTTTGAATGAGCACTGACTTCCTGTAAAATATAATTCAAATGGGGACATTTGGAAGTGAGAAACAGAGTGAACTAATTTTCTAGAACAGATATTTTTCTGTTTTTTCTTTTTCTTTCTTTCTTTCTTTTTTTTTTTTTTTTTTTGGTAATCCTACTACATTTCTTATCCTAAAGCCAGGACTTGCCTATACTTTTGCTCTTTGAGAGACTCTTGGTTCTTAGGGCACTTCTCCATAGTTTTAGGGTCTCTATTTGGTGGTCTGGCTTCTCTCTACTTTTTCATTCTACTTTTTTACAGTCTCTTTGAGGTACGGAACCACATCCTGCATAAAATAAATTAACATCAGCTATATTTTTCTTTAGCTTTCCTACATAGTCATTCCAAACTGAATTTCTTTCTGGACATTTCACAGAAAACCTGTGATCAATATGGAACTGGGTATAATCCTTCTATTCAAACCACAATTGTGTTTCCCTTCATTTAGGTGATACTAATTTTTGGAAATTATGTACTTGGCTGAAGTTTCAAGGCAACCAGTGTTAGCTCTCAGAATGTTCCTCCTCTGAGTCTGGTCTTCAGTGTTGGCAAGCAGACTATATGGTTTGAGGTTAGGGCTGTCTTCCTCATTTCACCAATAAGATGTTTTCTCCTGATCTTGTATGCCTTTTTGTTGTTTTCAATGAGTCTGAGGGAGAAGAGAAATTCCTTCTTTTTCCTCTCATTTTAGTTCCATGTTTTACTTGTCTGTTGTAATGCACAAATAACTACATTTTATTCACAAACAAATTTTAATATTCTGTTGGTTATAAGATGCTGTATATTTTTAAAAAACTAGATGAAAGAATTTTGAAGGTTTAATGACAAAGAAATGATAAATGTTTTAAGGTTACTGACATGTTTACCTTGATTTGAACGTTACACAATTGTAAACATGTATCAAAATATCACATAGTACTCCATAAATATGTATAATTTTTATGCATCAGTTAAAATTCTAAAAATTTAAAAAGAAAAAATTATGTTAGTGATCTTCTAGTGACGGACTTTTGCTTTGTCTTCTCTAGTGATGCATTAATACAGGATTGCTATTTTCACAAATCATTCACCTCTGTTTTTATTAGTGTTGCTTTAGTTTGGTTTAGATTTGATCATTCTCAGATTCCAATCCAATAGCATTTTGGATACCTTCTCCTCAATATTGGGAATTGAGAAGATATCCACTTCCTTTCTTCATTCCTTCCCAATTCACAGTGAAAAAAACTGGTGAAGCTAATAAAGCTAGTTTAGTTAAATTAGTTTAATTTGACATTTTAGATATAGTTCATCACTGGTACTTTAAAAGAGAAATATAGAAGTCTATGAAGTCTCAAACATTTATGTCGATGCTTGTAATATTTGCAATTACTTTTTCTTTACCTAGATTCATTGCCGTACTTCAGTTATTTTGTGTGAGTTTGTTGTTATGAGATTAATTTTATCATGATCTTCACTTTATGAATTATATATTCAAGTACTTACATATATTTTAATTGATTTTACTTACAAAAGAAAACCTGTCAAGCTAGTCCAGTCTCAAGGGGCAATTTTTCCTAAACATTGTTAAGTGGAATTCTATTCTGTTTTCTTAAGTTATGACACAGATTCTAAGATTGGCTCATTTAATCCCTTAATAAGTACTGTGTGTGTGTGTGTGTGTGTGTGTGTGTGTGTGTGAAAGAGAGAGAGAGAGAGAGAGAGAGAGGAGAGAGAGAGGGAAGAGAGAGAGTATGAGTGTATTCATGTTTAAAGATCATTCTATTTGCCCTTGATCTTCGCCTTTGAATTTCAAAGACATTGCAAAGCCTCACCAGGCTTGATGGCGCATGCCTGGGATTACCAGCAGCTCAGGAAGCTGAGGCAAGAGGATCCCAAATTTGGAGGCCAGCCTTGGTACCTTAGCTAGAACCTTTGTCAAAATAAAAAATAAAAAGAGCTATAGGGCAGGGAGTGTAACTCACTGGTAAAAGGCTCCTGGATTCAATATGCAGTAACACAACAACAAAAAGAAACAAAAAAAGGATATTGCATAATTTTTTTCTAAGTCCAGTTTAGTTTAGCCATGATCTCTTTGCTGAGGTTACATTTCTTTATGTCACTGATAATTTCCCAACACTATATTTGTTTATTTCCCACTATCTCCTGTTTCTCAGATCTCTGATATTTGAGGGTGAATAAGTATAGCATATTCATGGACATTATTTACTCTCAAATTTTATCCTGATTCTATTTCATCCTGTGCTTTACTCAGGCAAACTTGCATTCCAGAAAACACTGGAGTGTAACTAGTTTACTCCTAATGCTTTTCTAGATTTGGACACCATTTCCCCCAAAGAATTCTCAACATCTATGCATTTGTATAGAAATAAACTACATATTTATGTTCACTAACTTCCAGCTTTAATGATAACGTGGGTTTAGAAACAGAACAGTAATAGTATAACTGTAACACCAGTAATAGATCAGAGATATGTTTTGGTCACATTACAGATATTGCATCAAATTCAAAATAAACTTTATTCTAAATATTTGCAATTACTTTGATATTGTAGCAGGCAACAGATTCACTGCTTGTGATTTTACTTGTAGCATTAATAAGAAAGAACATTATTCTGATAGCACAATTTTTCTTAATATTGTAAGGAACACATTTAAATTCAGTTGATTTCCTTTGAAATCTATAGCAGTGTATTTTATTTTGTGAATTAAAAGATCATCCTTTTGAGACAGAATCTGTAGGCTTCCTTGGGTAAGGAATCTATGGGTAGGGCATCCATGGTATTCAAAACGGAAAAGGAAGGGGGGGTTGCTGCAGCCCACTATGCCACTCTGGAAATCTTAACTAGCCAAATGTGTGCTCTGGAACACTGGCCATGGGGAAACAGCTGTCTCCTGGCACTCCTACCATGCTCTGTCATTCTCTGTCCTGCACAGACTGTGTGGCTTCTAAGAAAAACATGACTTCCCTTTGAGATATCAAGTAGATCATTAAAGTACCCACAACTGAAGACAATCTAGTAACTTTACTACTCATGAAAGATTCCATCTTGAAGGAAGATCTGCGTAGCACATCTTTTTGGTTGTAACAGGTGTACTATGGACAAAGCAAGGGGCAGTGAGAGGCACAGGAAACTCTATGCATTCATTCTACTTTCTTAGGCAGTGTCTAGAACAATTATGGAACAAAAGAAGTTGGTTATCATCAGTGTCAAAGACTTTTTTGATATTACAGATGAAGTTCTATTATTACACTTAAAAATCAACTAGTCTTATTGACCTGATTTATACCTGGTCTACACAACTTGAGTTTATAGTGTGTGATAGTAGCCAATATCCCTAGGACTTGAGAAAATTGCATTTTTTAAAACTTTGAAGTATATCAATATGCCAGGAAATTTTTGATTCAAAGAAATACACATTTAATATTAAAACATGGGAAATAAATCAATAAAAGTAGGTATAGGATACAATATAGTATTAGTTAGGGTTTTACTATTCCTCCTACTTAATGATACAAAACACACACATATATTGTCTATAGGAAAAAGAGCTTAGCATGAGCTGTATATTTATTGTGTATGTATTTGTGGAGGGTGAGCTTTCAAAAAATGTTCTCTAACTTTTTGGCAGATATATACATAATTCTACCTTTACAGTATTTTCCTTTCCTCTCACGATGCTTATATAACATATTCCATTATATGAACAGGACTAGTGCTATGGCAATAATTTAAATGGATTACTGTGTGGTAACTATAAGCAGGTGGGGAAGGGCTGAGGAAGTAAGTCAGTGGGGGTGTGCCCTTGGGGAAATTAAAATTGTCCCTCGTTCCTCCCTCACTGTCTTGATTTCCTGGCTGTCATGGGGTAAATAACTTTCCTCTGCCACACCCTTCTGCCATGATGTTCTGCACTACCTCTGGTCCAGAGCAATGGACTCAGCAGACCATGGACTGAATCTCTGAAACCATAAGTCTAAATAAACTTTTCCTCCTCTAATTGCTCTTTCAGGTATTTTGGTCACACTGATGAAAATCTGACTAACACAAGTATAAATTAAATTAATTTTTCAATCACACAAAAGCTTTCTTATAGTGGAATGTTGTTTGTTAATAACATCACATGGTTAGTCTGTAGCTTATTACATAATAGATAAATATCTTATAATATTCTAAATTGATATAATATTTCATTTATTTAAAAAACAAAGAACTTTGTGAAAATAGAAACAACATTCTCAAAATAGAACTCTTTCCTTTAGAGAGAAATTCCAGAGAATTCTCTGTAGTGACATCTTCTCTTAGTCTATTAGGAAACAGTCAAATCTTGACAACCCTACTCCCTAGCTGGGACATGCAACCCTCTCCTTTCCAAGAACTCATCCACTCACATGGACTTACAGTAAGTGACAAGGCCCAGAAATTAGCTCTCATCATTATATTCTGCATTTTATCTTCCATTACTATGAGTAACAAACATAGCATACTGATTAAGAGTGTGGTCTCTGGAGTTGGACAGGAATGTGAGTAGGTGTCATGCCACTTGCGAACTGTATGACGTTGCCAAATTATTTGATCCTTTTTGTGCCTTGTTTTTCTCTTGTAAAACTGAATTAGCAACACTCAAACCATGGGTTTTCTGGAGAAATACCTGACATCATAAATGCAAAATCCCTATGGTACTACTTGGAACATATTGTATTGTCAATTAATATTTACTATTGTTTTTAAATTGTAGGCAATTTATTAAATACCAAAGTTTTCTCAATTGGCTTAATATTTGACTTTGGTTTGTAGTTTAACTCAATCATTACCACCTCATTCTCCTTGTCAATAACTGATTGAAACTTAAGTAAATTATCACATTCTCCAGGATATCAAACCATAATCTTCTTCATACTAACAAAACTTAAATGGAAGTTCACTGATGCTTTTAAGTGAAACAAACACATCAACAATAAAAACTTCATTTGAAAGAAAAAAAATGGAATGATTTTTCCTCTTTCTATCATATGTGTAAATGTGAAGTATGTAGTCAGCCATCTTACTATTAGTCTTAAAATGCAGCCAACACCTACACACACAGGAGAGAGAGAGAGAGAGAGAGAGAGAGAGAGAGAGAGAGAGAGAGAGAGACCATAGAGAACTAGAGAAAGACTGAGAAAAACACATTGAATTGAGCCAGCCATAAGGCAGAGCATACCTCTTAACTTCCAAGTGCACAACAGATATTTTAACTCTAGCAAGCTAAATGTTAGCTTTTTTCTTCTATTTGGTGAAATGGGTTCTACCAGGGATCTTCTTCTGAAATATGAATGTACAAAATATATGTATTTGTATGTACATTGGTTGTGAGACTTTTAGTTGCAACAAACATAAAATATAGAGCAGGTTTGAAAAATAAAAGGATTGTTTTATATCACATAACTGAAAAATTCTTCCACTAAGACCACAATCTCTTGACATTAAGTAAGCCCCATCGCTCTAAATTTCCTTATTTTCCTGGCATTGTCTTCTTTCCTGTGCCAACATCCCTTTAGTCCAAATCAAGCCCCCTTCAAGAAAGGGCAGCTTCCTTTCATAGCGAACAGATGCCTACCTAAGCAAGAGTGAAGCATCTAAAAGAAAATGATGTTTCAATTGGAAAGGAGAAAAAGATAGGTAATCAACAATGTCAGCAAAGAGTGTTGCTTACCCTTCCTCTCATTAACACCATATTACATACCCTGAGGTAGTAGTGATAAGAGTGATGATACCACTGCTTAGTAGGTGCCACTCACTCTTGTGAACAACACATATTTATTAATTTAGTCCACATAATCACCTATGTTATGGTAGTGTTATTAACTCCATTTCACAGGGGAATTAACCAGGACATGGAGAGGTTAGGTGACCTGTCAATTGTTCATCCTAAGAAGTTGTTGAGATGGAGTTTGAACCAAGTGATCTGGTTCCAGAAGAAATTGTCTTTACCATTGTGTATTAAGCATCTTTGTACTGGTAGTTTATAAAATTCAATTCAAGCTGGTTTTATCCTTTCTTCTTTGAAAGCCACTGATAATAGAGCACGTGGATTGTTTGTCAAAACTTATGACTGTAATTGAACAAACTTCTGAAAAGCCTTATACCTATGGGACATGGAAACAGGCAAAGAAAATGAAGAAGGGAAATGATTAATTATATATTGAATTTTGAGTGAGTTTCCTCTTTTCATACTATGTTGGTTTTGAATTTTAATGGACTATGACTTAGACAAAAAAAAAAGAAGAAAAAACATGCTGAAAGATTTCCACCAGAAAAAAAGGACATATCACTAATGGCAAATCATCTCCAAATCCTGAGATGACAATGAGACGTGAATCTACCAAAATCTTGGCACCAAATTTCTAGGACAGTTTGACCACTATCATTATAATTAAAATGGCATGAGAATATGGTGTCACCATCAAAGACTTTGACCACTGATCCTGAAGTGGTTTTGATTATGAATCAGTTCTTCTTAACAATGCACATTTAGGCAAATGCTTATCACCAGGGCTACAACTAAATCCTTATTTGTGATTTTTTTTTCCTTTTTTTTTATTGGTTGTTCAAAACATTACAAAGCTCTTGACAAATCATATTTCATATATTAGATTCAAGTGGGTTATGGAATTTTTAATTCACTCAATGAAATGTATTACATGCCTATTATGAGCCAGGAATATGGACATATAGCACTCTAGAAAACAGGTGAACTTTTTGTTGCATTATAGATTAGAATGGTTTGAACAAATGCAGAAAAATAACCTCTCAGTGGAGTGAAACCAATAGCTGGTGCAACATACTATTGTAGAGAAAAACGATGTGGTATATAATAGTAACCAAACATGTGATAATCTACTTTGAAAATGGGCTTTTGAGATGTACATGGTTCCAAATCAGATCTACAGAAGTTAACCAATGTACAACTATAGTCATATCTCAAAAGGCATTTTATATGCCTGCACATTTGCTTATCACTGCCCTGAGTGCTGTAAGGAATTGCACCCTCAACATTTTTACTCTTTCCACCCTTTCAACCAACCCACAACTGATGACTGTTTACTCACAAGGCCATTGATGTAAATACAGCAACATGATATTTAAATACCAAGCATAAAGAGAAAAAAAATGCATAAGTGATTCTTGGTCAACAAGAGTTAAGAAGGCATCATTTATTTACCACCGTACATCTAAATTACTGGGCTTAGACCCTGGTAGAGTTGTCTACCCCAACAATGAAAGAGTGACTCAGATTTTTCATCTGGCCCCAATAATTAGCATGTTGTTCTGAGAGAATGACTAAGGATCTTTGCCTAGTCACTTAATTGTATATTATAAGTAAAGGACCCAGAGAGTTTTAACATTCTCTTCCAAATATTATTGGGTAGAGTTTTCCAAGATAAAATACACAGAACTTCATGTCTCATACTTTGTTTTTTCTTCCATAAGAAGGTTCTTTTTTCTATTCTTTGGTGAATTAGAGTTTTGAAGAATCCACAAAAATTTGGAAAATGTCTTATATGAACATTTTGGGAGAAAAAAAAAAAAAAAATATATATATATATATATATATATATATATATATATATATATATATATATAAAAGTGGTCCATTCCCAAAGTAAATTTCTTTTTATTGTAACAATAGGAAAAAACAACTGCATGCTTCATCATGTACTTAAATTATATCTTGCCCATCAATGTGCCCTACATGTTTGAAAAACTTCCATGGTTACTTTCAAATTCAGGGGGAAGGCTTGCTTGGCTTAGAGACAGACTGAAGAATAAAAAAAAAAAATGGATATTTGGGAATTAATAGCAATGTTTAAACTTGATCAAAAATAAAATGACACAGCACTATTGAAAACAAAATCTATGAAACTTTGAAGAAATATTCTAAAGCATACAGAAAAACAGCAATCAGAAAGTTTAAAAAAAGAATTCTGTGGACAAAATGGAGTCAATGAGGAGAAAAGGAAAAACTCAGAGGATAACAGAAGATTACATTTTCTATTTTCATGAGTGTTTCTTCTTCTTCTTCCTCACAACCATTATATATTTCAGCCTTGTTAAACAGAGGGGTTCCAGGTGATTCGCTTTAGCAATTAAATATTCCTCAATGTAATATGTGTCACTTCTGAGCAGACACTTCAAGTGCATTTTTCTTTTGTCGCTTTTCCATAACATCTGCTTATGTCCCAAATAAAAACCTTTTGTTTCTTGAGTCTAAGTTCTACAGTGAAAATTATAGGGGATTGTTCTTTTACAAAATATTTTGTCACTGCATAGTACTCTAGATTCTAAAGTCAGATTTCTCAATATTCTTACCTGTCCCCTGTCCTAACTCTCAAAGAATACACACAGTATTAAAAAATAAATTGTTTTATGTGGTTGTTTTGAGGGATTAGTGAAGTTTTGTAACTACAGCATATTTTATAACCTAACTGTCATGCAAATTGTATGTGGCTGTACTGGAAAACCTCAAGCATGTGGCACTTACTTCATGGCCAGGCAGTAGGCTATGACAAAACTGCTAGGAGATATTGAAGGACATTGACAGAATGCAGTTTAACATCTCTAAAACTGCACCAGGTCTCAGTTTGGAAACAGACCATTTACCTACTGAGTTTCTGCCTTTGGTCCATGGCTGCATTAACAAGTTTCTACAAGACAGAGATAACTCAGCAGAGAATTGGCTGGATTCCAAATAAAATTTAAGAAGTATAGAAAGTCAAGAATATTGGCCTTTTGTAAAGTTGAGATATTAAGTGCTCAAATTTTGAAAACTCAAAATTATTTCTTTCTCTCTCCCATTCATTCCCTCTCTCTCTCTCTCTCTCTCTCTCTCTCTCTCTCTCTCTCTCTCTCTCCCTTAGTAGAAACTACAAAGGAAATGATTGACAGCTTTGACTACCAAAGGAAATGATTTAAGAGTTACGGTAATAAACTTCAAAACTAAGTTAAAAAAAAAATCTGTGGCAGAAATATTTCCATCATATAAAAAAACACAATATCACATTCATTTATATATAAACTGCTTCTACAAAAGAAGAGTCAAAAAAGACAAATAGGCAAATCAGAAAAGAATAGGCAATACAGCAAAAAAATAATAATCAGTCAATAATTATATAAAACTATACTCAATGTAAGCATTTAATATCAAGGTAAATGAATTGGAACCACATATAAAATAACCCTAATGCCTGTGTGTCTTGAACTGTAGGGAAAGAAAAATTCACATTCACTTTTGAGAAGAGTAAGAGTTTGTGTAGTCTTTTAAAAGGGAATTTTGGCAATATCTAACATTTTTAGTTATGGTTAATGTTATCTCTAAATATATACACCATACAATGCTTGTGAATGTAAACATACTTAATGGATTTTAAGGGCATGAATATTTTAAAAAGAAAAGATCAATCAGGAAGAAAGTTGACTGTTACGACACATTCATATAAAATGACAAATGTGAACAGTTAAAAATTGGTCTGCCTCTAGGAAGATAACTTAATTTTTAGTTTTTATTTTTTTCTCTGACATACAGATTGTTTAGAAGAATGTTGTTTAATTTCCACATATTGCTGAATTTTCCGAGATTCCTCCTATTGTTGCTTTCTTGCTTTATCCCAATGCAATATGAAATAATATTAGAAATTATTGTAATCTTCTTAAATTTGTTAAAACTTATTTTGTGTCCTGTCCACAAATAATTATCAAAAACTTTGTGAATAAGATAATTTATTAAATTGCATTTGCTAATTTTCATATGGAATTCTTGCTTACCAGGTATTGATAATCTTCATAGTTAAAAATAAACTAATATAGAATTTCTTTCTGCTACCCTTGAATCTGAAATAGAATTTCTTGTTTGGGAGTAACTTAAATAATGACTTAGATTCATTTATAACACCTCAGATAAGTACACTATACTTATATATTTTCATTTTTTTTCATTTATTCATTCCCAAAGCCTGAGGTCATACTTGTTATGCAGGTCAAATTTGACAATCAGCAGAAAATTCAACCAGTCATCAAGATGTTACTGTCTGCACAACTTAGAAGCTTTTTGAAAATAAGATGATGACTGACTGAAAGATTTCTGTCTTTGAAATATTCAATAAATATCCTAGAACACTGGAACCCTTTCTACTAGAAATAAAATGGAGTGCTGAACATCCAACTGCACTTTCAAAATTCCTTATGTATATTGCAGGTAGGATAAAGTTGAAAATAGAACAAGAACTTAGAGATACCCTAATGACAGATGCATTCTTGAGGCTCCTAACGCATTTTACACACACACACACAAATATGTGGACCTTTTTAAACTGACATTGTGATTGTGATTTATCTGGAAAACATTTGTTTTTATTATGAGATTTTAAGTCATACACCTCAAGAATTAACCATAAATGTTCAATATTAAAAATCAATTAATCTAACCTAATTAATTCTTCAAATAAAAAGAATGTGAACCAATGGTGTGATACCAACTTGATCTCCTCCAAAATTTTCACCCACTTATTACAAAGAGGGCATTTCCAGTACTTAGACACCCAACAAATTAAGTACTGGAAATGCTTCAAAGACTTAAACACAGTTATCCAAGTTTCCAATTTATTTCTAAACTGTCTTGAGAAATGAAAACATACATAGCAAACTCAAGGCTATCTGCCAAAACTATTTTGCAATTAAATGCATAACTCCTACATGAAAACAACTTTAATTGGTAAAGTATATTTAAAAACACACCTTTACTTAACTACTCGTAGAAATACCTTTTTAGTAATAGGTTTGATAGCAAATGCTATTAATTAACAAATAATTGCCAAAATTGACTACATGGATAAGTGGCTTACAACAGACACTTGTTATAATATATGATTGCAATAACATTAAAATAAAATTATATTAATTAAGTTGTGGGAATAATGCTAGGGTATGATGTGCTTAAAGAAGGTACATACACAATTTAGGGCCTGATGAAACCTGAAATTAGTACTCAATAAAATGACATGCTAAAAATTTTGAATTGATTTTTAATGCAAAAGGGAATCATCAAAATAGTCTGGCTTGAAAACTACTACAGATTTTGGAACACACTATAGTGGTTATATATTAGATCAGAAAACAATTGACTTGGTAATTATAGTAGAAAAGAGATGCTAGGTGAGTTCAGATGATAGTTGACAGAGAAGCAATTTAATGATTGGAAAGGAGAGTACAAAAAAATCCAAAATAATATATACATTATATATGCTTCAATGTTGTTCTTGGTGAATGTAAAATATCCAAATGTAGTACAAAAATTATGTACTTTTGTTTATGTTTAGACAATAATTTTCAAATGCTATTTTTCAATTTATTGATTGCTTAATTAGTGTACATCTAGTTTTTGAACATCCACCATGTTCCAGGTATTATTAAAAGTGTTGAATATATTTCACATGATTTCTGCTCTCACGAGGTTATATTAGAAACTCCAGATAAAAAACATTGCATATAAAATCAGACGTGAAGACAAATGTAGCAGAATAGAAGACACAGAGACATGCCCATATAGAGCTGCCTAATAATAGAAAAAGGTGCCATAAACATACGTCAGAAAAAAGATAGGATCTTCAATAAAAGATGCTGGGAGAATTGGAAAGCCATATGTAACAAAATGAAATTAAACCCCTATCTCTCGCCCTGCACAAAACTCAAATCAAAGTGGATCAACGATCTAGGAATTAGACCAGAGATCCTGCACCTACTAAAAGAAAAAGTAAGTCCAACTCTCCTTCATGTTCCTGTAGAAACTGACTTGCGGGCTGGGGATGTGGCTCAAGCGGTAGTGCGCTCACCTGGCATGTGTGCGGCCCGGGTTCCATCCTCAGCACCACATACAAACAAAGATGTTGTGTCTGCCGATAACTAAAAAATAAATATTAAAATTCTTTCTCTCCCTCTCTCACTCTCTCTTTAAAAAAAAAAAAGAAACTGACTTGCTTAACAAAACTCCTAAAGTACAGCAGTAAAATTAAGAATTAATAAATGGGATGGTATCAAACTAAAAAGCTTCTTCATAGCAAAAGAAAGAATCAAGAGTATGAAGAGAGATCCTACCAAATGGGAGAAAAATCTTTGCCACCTGAACCTCAAATAGAGCATTAATCCCCAGGATATTAAAAAAAAAAAATGAAAAAATTAACACCAAAAAAATAAATAAATAAACAAACAAATGGGCAAAGGAACTGAACAGGCAGTTCACAGAAGAAATATGAATGGTCAATAAATATATACAAAACTGTTCAACATCTCTTGCAAGTAGAAAAATGCAAATTAAAACTACATTGAGATTCTATCTCACTGCAATTAGAATGGCAACTATCAAGAATACAGGTAACAGTAAATGTTTCAAGGATGTAGGGGAAAAGGTTCATTCATATTTGGCTGGTGGGAATGCAAATTGGCACAACCGCTATGAAAAGTAGTATACAGATTCCTTCAAAAACCTGGAAAGGAACTCCCATTTGCTTCAGTTCTTCCACTTTTTGGTGTATACCCAAAAGACTTAAAATCTGTATACTACAGTGACACAGCCACATCAGTGTTTATAGCAGGTCAATTCATAATAGCCAAGCTATGGATTCAACCTAGATTCCCTTCAATAGATGAATGGAGAAAGAAAATGTGGAATATATGTGCAATAGAATACTACTCATCCATAAAGAATAACAGAATTATGGCTTTTGACAGTTAATAGATGGAAATGGAGAATATCATGGTAGGTGAAATAAACCGATTCCAAAAAGCCAAAGCCTGAATTTTCTCTCTGATATGTGAATACTGATATACAATAAGTGAAGGGGAGGGAGGATTGGAAGTTCATTAGGTTAGACAATGGGGAATGACAGGAATGGAGGGGGGATGGAATAGGAATGATAGTAGATGGACATGACTTTCCTATGTTCACATATGTATACATCAACAGTGAAACTCCATATCATGTACAACTGGGGATCCTAATTAGAAGAAGTTATACTCCATATATGTATAATATGTCAAAATAAACTCTACTGTTATGTATAACTAAAAAGAACAAATAAAGAAATTTAAAAACCAGTTGCATAAACAAATAAATGGAAAATTGCAATTGATGAATTCTGTGATGGAGATTTAATATGCTTTCAAAGTGAATAACAAAATGGGTAAAACAAAGTTTTTGGATAGGATTTTAGCAAAGGCCACTTTGAGAATTTGGCATAATAAGATATAAATAATGAGAGACTAGATATGAGTGTGAATAATGTACCATGTACTTTAAAGAAACTATCATGTACTTTACATAAGAAATTTGAGTGCTCAGCATATGTACAGAACAGAGAGATAGTTAATATGGCTAGGACTATTATAAATTAGTAGCAGTATATGAAATATAAACTAAGGTAGAAGAAAAATTATGCTTTCTAAGCAATAGAACCTAGATTTAATTTTATTCTAAAGTCAGTGAAAAAAGTTTCTGAACTCAGTTTCTTCATTATAAAGTGATTATAACTGTACACCATAAGGCTTTCACAAAGATTAAATTAGTTACAATAAACAAAATAGTACCCAGCAACAAGGAAGCACTCTATAATGATTATTGTATTATTATTATTTGTAATACTGAAATATAGAAAGCCTTGAAAATAATTTGATGGAGAATGTAGGGAGAAGGTACCCTTAAACATTGCTGGTGGAACTGCAAATTGGTGCAACCACTCTGGAAAGCATGATTGAGATTCCTCAAAAAACTAAAAATGGAACCACCATTCAACACAGTCATCCCACTCCTCATTATATATCCAAAGGATTTAAAATCAGCATACTACAGTGTACAGTTACTTCAATATTTACAAAATCACAATTCATCATAGCTAAGCTATGGAACCAACCTAGATGCCCTTCATTAGATGAATGGTAAAGAAAATATTTATATATATATATATATATAAATATATATATATATATATACACACACACACACACACACACACACACACAATGGAGGATTATTCAGCCATTAAGAAGAATGACTTATGACATTTTCCAGTATATGGATCAATCTAGAGACTATCCTGCTAATGGAAATAGGCTAATACCAAAAACAAACAAAACAAAACAAAAAAACCCAAAGATCAAATATTTTCTCTAATATGTGAAAGCTAATCCACAGTAAGGAGGTAAAATCAAAGAATAGATGTTCATTGGATTAGTTGCACATACATGAATAAACCACAGAGAATCTCATTACCATGTACATCAACAAGACTAGGGGCCAAATTAGAATAATTAGAATATCATAGTATATATTCCATGCTTCTACAATAATGTCAAAATGAAATATACTATCATGTATAACTAAAAGGAACTAATAAAAAATGAAAGTTAGGTTTGGTACTATTATCAATGCATTAAGCAGATGACTAATCTTTCTTATTAGATAGCAGAACAAATATAAAACATATTTGATATGAATAGCAATATTTACTGAATCTGAATGATTACTATATGTAGGGTCAAGGCTTGTAAAATATACCAGAAACCAAAAAAACAAAAACATGTCCTCTCCTCTCATAAAAGGTTAACATTTGACATGTTCAAAAACGATTAACTACCATAAGAATTGATTTCTGTTTAGTCAGCTATTTTGTTGCTGTGACTAAAAGATCTGACCAGAACAATTTTAGGGGAAGAAGTTTTATTTAAGGATTCACAGTTTCAGGGGTCTTAAAAGGCCAGCTCCATTCCTCAGGGCTCAACTTGAGGCTGAACATCATGAAGGAAGAATGTGACAGAGGGAAGCAGCTCACATGGTTATCAGAAGCAGAGAGAGACTCCACTCTCCAGATACAATATATATATACCCCATAGCCATGCCCCCAATGAACCACTTCCTCCTACCACACCCAATCTGCCTCCAGTCACCACTCAATTAATCCAATCAGGGATTAATGCACTGATTAGTTTAAGGCTATAACCCAATCATGTCTCCTCCAATCTATGCATTGTCTCACACATGAGCTTTTGGGGGATACCTCACATTCAAACCATAACAATGTACCTTTATACAAACATGAAGTACAACTTATTCTAATTAGGATCTCAGTCTTGAGAGTATACATGATGTGGAGATTCACTCTGGTGTATTTATATTTGTACATAGGAAATTTGTCAGATTCATTCCACTGTCTTTTTCTGTTCTTGTCCCTACTCCCCTCCCATCAGTCCCCTTTGTAAAATCCACTGAACTTCTATTCTTCACCTCTCCCCCTTGTTGGGATGTAGTATATTCTTGTTTTGTTTCTCATTGTATTCTATTTGAATAAATGATAATTAGATGATTTTTCAAATGTTGAAGTAGGCAACATGTTGAATTCATTTAAATATTGGATTAAATTAAAATGTTAAACTTAAAAACATTCATAATACTTTGTAATTAAATACAGAAATGAATAAAATGTTATTGAAAGAAATTTGTAAAAAACTAAATGAGAAGTATAATAGGTTTATGATTTGTCTGAAATTGATACATAGATTCAATATAATCCCATTTAATATACTGCTATGTTAGTTCTTATTATCATGATTGTTTTGACCAAAGCTGATAAACTGATTAAAAAGGTTACTAAAAGTGCAAAGGGCCAAGAATATTCAAGACAATATTGAAAAACCAAGCTGGAGGATTTGTACTATCAGATGTCAAGATTTACTTTAAAGTTAAGGTAATTAAGACAGGGTAATGTTGGTATAAGGATAATGTTTTGTCAGTTTTTTGCTGCTGTGACTAAAAGATCTAATCAGAACAATTTTAGGAAAGGAAAAGTTTATTTGGGGGCTCACAGTTTCAGAGGTCAGGCAGGATATCAACTCAGAAGAGTGTGGCAGAGAAGCAGTTCACACAATGATCAGAAGCAGAGAAAGAGAGACTCCACTTGCCAGATACAAAGTACATACCCAAATCCCTGCCCTCATTTGCTCACCTCCTTCAGCCACACCCTACCAGTCTATAGTTACCACTCTATTAATCCCTGTCATGGGATTGATTCACTGATTGGATTAAAACTCTCACAACCCAATCATTTCTCCTCTGAATCTTCTTGCATTATCTCACAAGTGAGCTTTTGGGGGACACCTCAAATCCACACCATAATACTTAACAAACTTAAAGAATACTTAGCAGTGTTTCAGCTGGAAGTAGACTGATTTATGACAAAGAGGACACTGATATTTTCAATAAATATGCATGGGTAAATTGGTTAATTATATGGAAGTATTAACCTTGATCTAAACCTCACATCCTAAATAAATATGAATTCTACTCGAATCACCAATTTGTGAAATATAAAGCAGTAAACCTGTGAGAAAAATCCAAAAAAAGAACTAATTAACCTTAATATAGAAAATAATACATTTCAGGCATGATCTAATCAAAGATCAATCATTTGTAGTGAGAAAAATCAACCCTCATAAATTTTTCATAGATTGCTGAATGAACTTATAATCATGAATAATTGTAGTCTTACACCACATTAGAGTTTTAGGAAATGGGTATCATTGGGCTTCCTCTTTTACTGGTTGCTTCTAAAATGAGGACTAATGAGGTCTGCTCTTCTTTTTCCACTTTTGTTCTGTGGGGCAGGATTTTTTTTTTTTCTTTATTTTTTTCCCCTTTGAGTCTGCTGCATGTGGAAGCTGCAGGTTTGTGAGACCAGTGTTTTCCAAGCACCCTTGGCAGACCTCCAGTCCTTTGAAATTTAGTTTTGCTCTCTAGGCTGTAATGGTTTCCATTCTAAAGCTTAACTTCAATATCATTCATCTTACAAATGTTTGATCTTGGGTTCTTTAAGTGGACTTCAAAATTCTATAACTTATAAATAATAAGATAACTATGTACATAAAAACAGCCTTAAATTTATTTTATCCATTTGTACTTTAAATAAAAATTCAGAGAACCAAGATGTCTTCATTTTTGTCAACTGCTTACAAACTACAAGGATCCTATTAAAATGTATGTGGTAGAATATGTCAAAATAATGTTTCTCAATTCACAACTACACAGAGATTTTTCCACATTTTTTAAACAGAACTGAGATCTGTTGCACATTTCCTAAACTTTAAAATCCCTGCCATTTCTGAGGCGAAGAAAATAAAGAGAAAGGAAAGCATTTTGCCCATGGCCCTAAGAGTAGGTTCAATGTTACTGAAATTGTTTACATAAAAAAATATTAAATTGAATATCAAATATAAACACACATTCCTTGATATTTTGGGCAGTCATTTTATGGCATGTACTGTTACCAAAATAAAAGCTTATTTTAAAAAATTGAGAATAAAACCTTCTTAGACTATAATTTTATGTGAATTATATTAAAACACTAAGGATAAATTTTATCCATTTTTTGTAAACTATACAAAGAGAGAAAATGTAATATTTAATGTAATAAATTAGCACTTTTATTCATGCAGGGTATTATTTTTAAAAGTTAACCTGTATATTAGGTTAACATTATTTTTTCAGTTATCTTTTATGTGGAGTAATGCATTAAAATAACAACTAAATAATTATAATATTTTCTCAAATCTCAAAAAAAAAAAATGTTGTGTCAGAAAACCAAGAGTGTAACTCAGACCATCAGTAACAGGTGCATTCTAGAAAGAAAGAAGCTGGAAACAAGTTATACTAACTCTCCTGTTGATGTGGAAATTGTTTGATTTTGAAAAATATTAATAAAAATATTCTCAACAAAGAACTAATGAAGTATTTATGACTTAAAATATATTGATTTTGTTTTCTTCTCACCTTTTTTTTTTTTGTTGTTGTTGTTGTTGCAGGAATTGAACTCAGAGGCACTTAACCACTGAGCTACATCCCCAGCCCTCTATATTTTTATTTTGGGGCAGTCTCACTAAGTTGCTTAGGAGCTCTCTAAGTTGCTGAAGTTGGCTTTGAATTTTCAATCCTCCTTCCTCAGCCTCCTGAGCAGCTGGGATTACAGCTGTGCAACACCATGCCCAGATGTCTTGCTTTTTGTATTCCAAAAAAATTATTATTCATTTTTATGTATCATAGATAAAATGGTCTATGATAAACTGAACTGTCTTATAATAAAAAATTAAAAATCTCAAATTTAAAACCTAACTGCTTGTGTTACATATATTGTTTCATATTCTCACGTTTTTAATTCAAGTTGTTTTTGTTTTACATCAATATATGATCTTGCTTTTAAAAGAAAAATTAACCTAAGGTTCATCCATCCTGGTGTTATAGAATGAGCACAAGTAGAGAGCCCCATTATTCCTAGCAGGAAATTGACGGAGATCAACTGCCAACGCTGTGGAGGCATTGGCAATTTAGGGGTCAGTATAAGAGATGAGGGACCACAAACAGAGCAGTCAAAAAAACCTGAATAAAAATTGTCTTTTTCTTACCCAGCTCCTAAGGTGCAACTTCAGCAACTCCTAAGCTGTAAATTCACAAGGTGCAACTGCTGGGAGTCTGAGAACTGAACTGTGATTTCAGAGGTTGGACAATGCAGAGAAGACTTGGAAACGGGTGTGGCGAAAGTGAAGAATTCAGGTGAACATTCTAGGCATGCAATTAAGGCCAAAACAGACCACATGTATTACCAGAACCACACACTAGAAGTAAACACGATAGCAATAGGTCAGGGCAAAACCTAGAATACAACAACAACCAACGACTAAACAGAGGCCTGCAAAGGTCAAGATCTTGGCCAGGAGGTTAATTGCTTCCTAAAACAGAACCCAACAAATCTGTGGTGTTATATACACACATAATATATATGTAAATTACACATATAAATGGTATGTATTTATAGTTTCATTGGATATGTGTATAATAGATAAATGATTTCAAAAGTTATAATATATGATTGGGGTTTTTATCTACATCACTTTCTTCATGCAACTGTGGTTGACTGAATTCAATATTGCCCTCTCTCTTTTTTAGTTATATCACAAAGCTTTCATCTAAGATACCGATTCACATTTTAACATTTCTGAAATTGGGATATGCCTTATAATCAGTATGTGTCATAATTTAACTAGCAACTTTTTAACTTTGCTATCAGTATATAAAATAATATTGCATAATGCTATCGATGTAGTCTTTGGTCCAATGAACTCTGGTGAATATTTGAAAATGTAACTAATTATCTGTTATTATGGATAAAATACAAAGAGAAATTATTTTAGACAGCCATAAATGTCACCAAACTAAGAAATGATGCATTAAAAGCAAAACATTGACCTGTCAACATAATGATCAGACTGAGCCATGGCTGTCATTTATTAGCCAGATCTTGGAAAATTTCTTATGATTGTTCAGCTTGGTCTCCTCATCTGTAGAACTACATCAATAATAATAATGCACAATTCTAAGAGTTGTGAAAATTGAATAAAATTTAATATGTACAATATATTCAGGCACCTGAAACTATGGCTAGAATAAACTGAATGCTGAATGAATAGTAACCATTTTTATTACTATGATGATGATGATGATAAAGATATTGAGTTCTTCAATTTCTGTCATACACTGTTTCAAATAAATGTATATACTTATCTTTCATTCCTGAAGAAAGATAAAGGAAGACACGCACAAAAAAAGGGAGACAGGAATTAAAGTAAATAAAACATCAAAGGAAAAAAAGAAGTAAACAAAGAAGAAAAGGTCAATGGAGGAAAGGAAGGACTTATGTAATACAATGATAGATATAAAGTCATCTTCTTATGTATAAGTAAATTTGACAAAAATTAAAAGTTATTTTGTCATTATACCCAGTAGACTGTAAACTTTGTGTAAGAAAAGATATGACTTTTTTATTTTTCACTCAATAGTATGCTTAAATGGTAGGAAATATATGATGAAAATAGGTTATAGGTTGTAGAATTCCAGTTTTCTAAAGGAGAAAATTACCAGGTTATGAAAAAGAAATTGGATAAAAACAGAAATGAAGAGGTTCTATTTAACAATATTCAACTTAGTGTTAAAACTACTCAGCACTGTTATGAAGCAAACTTTAAGATAAATGATTATAATATCCAAATGACAGAGAAATATAAATATTTATAATGGAGTTCAGATTTTAAATGATATCCATAATAATTCTTTCAAGATTCTAATTTGTCTTCTCTGCTGATTAGAAATAGCAAAATTACAAATAGAGTGTAACACAGATCTTAGACAAATAGCAGAGAGAGAAAAACAGGAGCTTGTGGGAGAGACTCTGCCAATGAAAGAGAAAGAAAAACTACAAAAAAAAAAAAAAAGTAAATGTAAGAAAGGTGCAGTCCTCAGAGGTCATTAAAGCAGATCTGGAGTCCTCACACCCAACTTAACCTAGGTTCACATTCCAGTCCCCCAGTGATAGTACCTTAGGCAAGAACTGTCCTACCCCTTAAACGTATATAATCCGTGGAAATTACTCAGTTGAACATTTACCATAAAGTAGGCCTCTGTCAATGACAGCTTTTATTATTATTACTACCTTGGTAAATATCTTAAAATTACAATTTATAAAACTAAATTTATTACATGCTGTATCATCTGTTTATAGAACAGGTAAGAATGCTTTTCAAAAAAACATGTAGCATCCAAGATGTTTAAAAAATGATGACAACCTTTTGTGTTTGACTGAGTATGTTTACTTTTGGAAATTTATCCATGTAGGGTATCTCCTCTCCCAAGGACAGTAGGAAAACTAGAATAGACTATCTAGTATACATTTCATCCTCAGTTACAATCATTATAACTTAGAGTAAAAGGGTATTCTCTTTACAGATGCTGCTGTCCTTGAAAATAAACGTCTGAGCCTTATCATTTTTGATAAACAATGTAGAAAACTCTGGAGATCGTTCAGCTTGCTAAGGGATTTGATTTCCTTTATCACTCCTATTCATTCTTTCATAACCTCGTGAAGGGTGCAGCTGTGATGGGGCAAATTAGCTCAAAACAGAGTGAAAACTGACCAAAGATTTGGAGACATTTTTCCTCCTGCTTTCAGAAGAAACACTCTGTCTTTAATGTTTTCCCCCTTAAGCCACTCTGTCACTTTGCAGCCACTCCCCTTGGCTCCTAACAACAAGAATATGTCATGATTCTCAAAGAGGCAGCTGCATGTGGTTACTGTGCTGTGGCCTGCACACATATCAGGTCGACACCTAATTAAATACTGAGATCATTAAAAAATAGATGTTCAAGTTCTGTATGTTTGGAAGAAACCAATAGTAAAATGACTACAGCTCATTGTATAGGCATAAAAAGAAAATGTTAGTAGAAAGGATGACCTTGAAAGTGAACATAGGCACATGTACAGTGAGAAAGTGTCTCAGCTCCTTCATCCTGCAAGTCTTTGACAGCTAAGAGCTGAATGATATGCAACCTTATAAACATTTTCTCCAATTGTCTGTGACATATTTTGTGTATTCTGCTCAAGTTCCTTCTATCCTCAGATGTTTTAATTTTATATTATCCTTTATTCAGAAAGCAATTTAAGGCAAAATATTCTGATACATTAAAAATATACTAAAAAAGAATGCTTGCCAAGTAATTTATGTGCCAAACATAAGAGCATATTTCTCAGTTATATTTTTCTATAAAATTGGATTAAGATTGACATATTTAAGTAAATATATATTTAAATAAATTATATGCATCATATACTAATCTATATGTCTGTGTTATCATTTTAATACATTTGTATTTTTTCTTTTCAAATTTAATAAAGACTCATTTTCTTATTATTTGCCATTTATTCTGAATTGCTTATTTTTTTGTGGAATATACTATTTATCTCCTCATTTATTTTCATATTTTTAAAAGTATTTAATTATAGAACCAAAGATAAGTCAAAACTCTTTCCTTTTAAGTTTCCTTCACTCTATGCATGGAATGCACAAATCAGGCAAACAAATATTAGAAAGAATGAGTTTATGACTATTTCACGTTGTGCAACTTGGTCTCAGAGCATTTTTAGTGGTATCTTCTTCCCAGGCACAGTGGAAATGCAAAATTATCTTTATGGGGTCCAGATGTGTGTCAAATAAAAAGTTACTCTAGAACTATTTGATGCATTATTCACTTTTTTCCACATTTATCAGGCAGAGCAAAACTTGACCTTGCATTATATAAAATATCTTCTTTATGAAACTGTTAAAACCATCAGTATGGCTGCTCATTAATGGGCTGTCTTCACAGTTAAGATTTCATGGACAGGAAATACCCTGATAGTAAAGACCCACAGAATTTTTCCAAGTACATGGATACAGTCCTTTCAAAAATCCCAAGCTCCTTGGAACCTTGCTAGTTTCCCTGTGTGAAGCTTATGCTACACAGTTAAATGAAGTGAAGTGTACCTATCCTACAGCTTCAGTGCAGACAGGACTTGAATTTGAAGCATAAATTTGTTCAAAACCAAATTAAGTTAAAAGAGCCAGTCACAAATAGACTTTTTGTGTCAGTACTTCTTTCTGATATGGAAAAGAGCATGTTATCCCCACTTAAGTAAGTTAAGTCTTATGTCTCTTCAAAAAAGAATGTAAACTATTTGTAAAGTCTTCCAAATATTACAACTCACTGCCAAAACACAAAGGGTAGAGACAAGCATAGACTATTAAAAATATATATTTCTAATAATTTTGTTAAAGACTGAAAAGGAGGAAAAGTAGTTGATATCAAAGTTTGTAAATTCAAATTTTATCTTAGACATTTTTAGTGACAAATTACAGTTCTCATTAGCAAGGCACAGAAGAACATTTCAACAATGGCTAATCACCCATTATTATTTCAATAATGTGTAATCATCAGAGAATAATGTACTTAAAGTTTAGGTATTACTTTGTACTTGGTTCAAGTTACCACATTCTTTTTTAAAACCTGCCATACTTTTGTTTTTAATTTTTTTCATTGTATATGGACACAATACCTTTATTTATTTATTTGTGTGTGGTGCTGAGGATGGAACCCAGTGCCTCACACTTGCAAGGCAAGCACTACACCACTGAGCTACAACCTAAACCACATAAACTATTTTCTTCTATAGTCTAATCTCTCATTTGCCTACTATTTTATGTAAGTAAAATGAATTCAAAGTTGGTAAGATGCACATGCATCATTTTTCCTCCACAAATATATAAATGTAATACTAAAAATCCATTTTTAAAATCAAAACCACTGGATATTTACAATCAGTAGGTGTTTGGAATTAGAAAAGTGGAAAAAATGAAAAAAATGTGGGGAAATCAGAACACTTCTACTTGCTGTTGGGAATGTACAAATGGTTAATTCACTGTAGAAAAATATTTAGTACTTCTTTAGGATGTTAAACAGAATTCTCACATGACCTAGCAATTATCACATGACCCATTCTAGGTATATAACCACAAGAATTGAAACTAGGTATTCCAACAAAAACTTATACATGAATGTTTTAGCAACACAATTAATAATAATCAAAAGGCAGGAACAACCCAAATGTCCATCAACTGATAAACACATAAATAAATGTGTTACCATATTCATACAAAAGATCTCATCCTAACACATAACAAACACAGAACTGAAATATGCTACAACATGGATAAACCTTGAACACATTATGATAAGTGAGTAAATCAGACACAAAAGGGCATATTATGATTTTCTTTATTTGAAATTCCCAAAATAAGTAAATACATAGAGTTAGAAAGCAGAATAATGTTTGTCAGGGACTGGAGGTGAAAATGAAATAACTACTAAACAGATATGCACTTTCCTTTTAGAATGATGAATTTTCTGGAACTAGGTAGCAGTAATGATTGTAAATATACTAAGTTCCCCTGAATTTTACACTTAAAAATGTGTTTTATACCAAAAAAGTTGATATAAAAGGTTGACATTTTTGATAGCCACTGACCATAATGGCCTATAATTACTTAAGAAATTATGTATTTTCATTGGATTCTATAATACTTTTTTACTGAAAAAAATGAAAGCATGAATATCTCTGTTCCTTCTTGACAGAGGGATTAAGATTAAGATGACGGACAGCAAATAAATTCATTCATGGATATAAACCTATAATGAGACCAATGAGAATGAAATGATATCAGCAAGTATTAATTATCAATGATATTCAGGAAATGAAAATGATGAATGGTGCAGTCGAAAATGTTTGTGGTCCCCAGAATCTATTTTCCATACTTTATTTTAATAAAATTTAAAGGTGGGATGATGAAAATTAATTAGAAACCTATTAACAAAATATTTAATTTCCAAGTTCAATTTTGAATCATAGATTAAATTTCTCAAGGGATAATAGTTACCTTTGTTTACAACCAGGTTTCAGAGCCTGGATTTATTGATCACTGTTCTTTGTTAAAGCCACTCACTAAAAGTAGAGACTACCAAAAAGTTCCAGTATATGTAAAAGTTTCATGATTATTTGTAATTTCTGCCAAGATATCCACAATGAGAAATAGACCTCCAAGCTTTGCTTATGCAAATTATTCAGAAAACATTATTGATACATGAGAGGTCTTCAGTTTCTTGTTGTGCTCTTACTCTGTGTGTGAGCTATGGCAAAAATCCCAGAATCTGGTTTAAAGCAAGAAGAATGAATCTATGTCAACTTTAAAAGAACAACACTTTTGCTGAGAACATTAAAACACTTAAAACAATAAGCAAGGGGTATTAGGAAGAGGAGCATAGGAATTCTGGAATGTAAACTGTTTTGTTATTTAAAATATGTGTGTGTTTGAATTCTTCAAAGAGCAGCCCTTCTGTTATCTCCAACATGCACAAATCTACTGTATTGTAATAGCCTGTAGAGCTCTGGGTTTTTAGAGTTTACATATGGCATATTATCATTTTATGGAATTTAAAAAATATTTTTAAAATTGTATATTTCTTACTGCACTGGTGTTTGGGCATAAGGAAATACAGTGAGATGGTGGACAAAAAATTAGAAATAAAGTATTAAGAAATCTGAAATTTGACAGGTTCAAGAAATCAAGAGGTGCTGAAGAGAAAGCCTAAGGGTATTTGGTAAGCTTGATGTTGGGACACTGGGTCCCAGAGGGGCTTAGACTCTTGATTGAACTAAAACAATCCTATCCTAATTAGCTCCCTCAGAAACACCAGGAAAATCCTGCAGGACAACTGCTTCAGTGGAAATCACCATACAAGGATCAAGAATGTCAAAATTTTCAACTCTCTTTATCCTAACCTCGCTTTCTTCCACCTTTGACTGAGAATATACTCTTAGCTTCTTATCATATGCTCAAACTTTCCATTCCATTTAAAATTAAAACATCTTAATGCTTTAGAAGATAGGAATTAACATTTTGGATTATAATTTTGAAATCAATCTCTTGAAATAATGTCTACCTTTAACTCATTGGTTTTCAATGTGTGAAAAAAAAATCAAGTTTTGTGGGTCAAAATAAGCAAAATGAAATAGAAATATTCCAAAAGACATTCTGGTCTTGTTTTTAAACTATTAATTACTGTTCTTTAAATAAAAAGATTGATAATTAGGTAAAATATAAATATTTGCATTGCAGTATTTTAATTCTTTTTTAAAAATTTTATTCTCACTTTATAAAACAAAAACAAAAGCTAAAAATCATCTTCTTAAGAATCATTTGTCTGTGATTTTTATACTTTTGATGTCATTGTATCATTTTGGTTTCAGAATAATTCAGGTTCCTCTAAATATGTTGGGAAGTATTTAATCCTGTTGTATTTTCTGTTAATAGAAAGTATGGAATTGGTTTTATTTTCTTCATAAATGTTTGATAGCCCATGAAACCAGTGAGGCCCCAAATTTTCTTTTGGGGGGAATGCTTTTATATATAAACAGCACATGTGAAATGTTCTGGTATAAAACTGATTAATTATTCAGATTATCTATTTGATAATTTATATCCTTAAGGTATAATAAATTAAACTGTTTTTAAAATTTTATCTACATAGAATTTTTGGTAGTACTATTATGTTTTTCAAAGTTCTGTTAATCAGCATTTAATTGCTGTGACAAAACACCTAAGAAAAAATAACTTAAATGAGGAAATATGTGTGAGGGCTCACAGTTTCTGAGGATTTGGCACACAGTGGCTGGGCCACATTGTTATGCATCTGTAGTGAGGCAGAATATCATGGCAGGGAGAGTACAGCAGAACAAAGCTGCTCACCTCATTGTGGCCAGGAAGCACAGAGAGAAAGGGGAAATGGAGGTGAGGTCAATATATACCCTTCTAAAGTAAGCACCCAGTGACCTACCTCCCCAAACTAGGCCCCATTTCCTACAGTTTGCACCTCCTCGAAATAGTCCATTCCATTATTATGAACCCAACAAGGGATTAACCCATTTATGAGGTCAGAGCCCTCATGATTCAATTACTTCCTAAAAGCTCCACCTCTGAACATTGTTCTATCATGCTCCATGCCTTCAACATATGAGCCTTTGTGGGTCATTCCACATAGTGACGGTAACAGTGTTTATGAGGTCAGTAATGATGTTTCCTTTTTCATTTCTTACTTGGTACTTTTTGTTCTCTCTTTTTCCTTCATAAATCCATAAAGAACTTTTTTAAAATCGGTGATTGTGTAATACAATAATTTCTTGTTCTCTTTTGCTCCTCCTTATATCCAACTCACTTTTAGCTGACTTTATAAACTTGATGCTGCCTACAACTTGAAAAATCCTAATGTGCCCTTATGTTGCATAATCTATAACCTAATAAAAACGTACAAACTATTTTGGAACAAGATCCCTGAATGAATGAAAACATAATTAAACTAACTTTTATAGGGAATAATAAAAAGATTTTGCATGCAGTGATGCTGCTTCCCCTTATTTCCTATTTCCTCTGCTCTAAGCAGTTTTTTTAAAACTTTAATTATTTTGTATATTTTTTCTCTAATAAACAAAATTAATAGATTTTATTTGTTCACAGCATCCTGTGATGTTCAAAATACACACACACAAATCCTTTGCAATGGCATCATTTTGTTTTCCTAGGAAAAACATCCTTTCAAAATTCAAAAATATTCAAAATTATAATTTTACAGGGTTATCACTGTACCCAGGCATTCCTTATTGATTCTGTAATCTTTCCATATGATTCATTAATTCAAGTTTTTAGATCCTTAATTATTCAAGTTTTTTATAGGAGAATCTCTCTTGATTGAAGTCAGGTTAAAATATATCATATATGCTAAAGCAAAGAAAATTAATTATGGTTGGGAAGTGCCAAACTTCTCAAGATATATCAAAGAAGTTCATCACATCACAAGAAGAGGGGATGGCAACGCTTTAATTGATAAGCATTTATCCATTTAGTTTGGGAAACAGCTGGTTTCATATTGACCATTTTCCATCCACACCAAAATAGCAAATGCAATGATGTTTAGATTCTGCTTCTTCTAGTTTCTATGTCTTGCTGACAGAAAAAATTATTTTAATAAAGGATTAATTTTTCTACCAATTATACCATTCTTCTGCCAGGAAAATATAGTTTGGTGTGCCTGGTATCTTCTTTGAAACATATTTAAAAAATCATTATTTTCATAAATTATATTACAATTAAACTTATTTTCCAAAACACTTAGTTACAAAAATATGCAAATTTTTACATCTTTGCCTATCAACATGCACATTTTAAGATCAGCTTTATAAACTTCATAATCTTAAAAAATAAAAATGGAAAATGAAGTAACTTTCTTCATTCAAAACAAAACAAGTATAAGAAATACAAAGATACAAAGCTAGATTACAGAGATTGTTCAACTTTCCCTGAAATAATATGTGAATTATACTCTTTCACTGACATTTCAAACAGCTATATGAAATGATTTTCCCAAAGCAATTAAGTATAACAGGCAACTATTCAGCTATTATCTGCTCTTTCCAGTAGATAATAGATTTGAATCTCATCAAATCCAAATAATGAGTCTAGTAAGTCATAAAAAGTGCTCAATTTTCTTTTTGATGTGAACAGTTTAGTATTTGGCTCCCTATACTAAGTGGAGGGAGTAGAGTTGGTGTGTAGTGTGGTGGAGTTGGTGTGTAGTGTGGTGAATGAGGGAACAGAAAGGATATGAGGTGCCACAGACCCCATCACCCAGCTCCGACATTACAATCATTCAAACACTATAACCCTTTTTCACCTCATGTTACCTGTCTAAAAAATAAGGGCAGCTATAATGTGTAAAATATATTTTAAAATGAAGCAGTGCTTAAAAACTTCCGGATGTTTGCTTTTGATTTCCATTTGAGGAAGTAACTTATCTAACGTGCTACTGTTATGATGAACATATTGGCATTTATTGGATCATTTATGCAATTGTTGTAATTTCCAAGTTGATAAGATTAAACCCATATTGATATTTCCATGAATGTATCTGTTGTTCTGCCCAATTCTTTTTGGTTGTTGTTTTAATATAGTGATGTTCTTATGGGAGCTTGCATCTCACATGATTTGGACTGTCAGTTCGAATTAAATTTGCTATGGATATCCTTTCCTCCTATTAAGAGAGATAAAGTTTATAAGTTGAAACCCACAAAACTCTTGAAACCAAAATAACTATGGTTACTCTGGCATAAAAATTCATGATCTGTCTACTAATAGCATCTGAAAATGTTGCCAGACCAAATGACACAAAACTGATTTAAGCTGTTTTGAGGGTGTATTGTCTAAAAATTTGACATCTTTTCAGGCCTTCATCATTGCTATTGATTTATGTTTGTGCAATTTACCTGTCATGATTTTTACATCCTTGGAAGGAGATGCACAACTAGAATGTTCTGATCACCAGGACTTCCTGTACTGATCCCCAAGTTTCCTACATCAAGTGGTTTTGTTTTAGCTTATGAAAGGCTTTGGCCCTTCTTTTCACCAAAAAGTTCTAGAACAGAAAGTACCTTCTACCCCTGAGTTTTTCAATATTGATGTTGAACATTTTAATGATGTCAGGAAAAACTCTGGCCATTTGTCTACCCTACTACATAACAAAATGTGGTCTCTCGTCCTAATTTGAAGTTGGATGTGAGTGGAAAATTGCTTCCCATGCTACTATAGGAACCTTTTTCCTATTAATGGAATGAAGTATATTTTTGGGGGGCATGATGCATGATATATGCATATGATATACTTAAGATATTTTGTTTTGTTAAACCCTTTGCATATTCTAATTTAATTAATGATTTATATGCTATCTTACACCAAGATGAAATAAAACTGAATCCTTCTGCAAGATTAAACAGACCAAGTTATACACTTTATAGTCAAGTGATGCTTTGAATCTCAAAGCCCCAGTGTCCTTAGATCCTATTTAAGCATTTCTAGAAATCCTATGGCTGCGTATATCTCCAAACCCAGACTTTCACTTTCCAGGGTACACTAAGGAGCCAGATCCACATAGAAAGAAGGATTGGCTGTCATTTGGTCAATATTGTTTGGGTGAATGTGATCTACAGCAAGATACTGGAAAGACTGTTTCAGAAATGAGTCTATATGTTTATCTCTTTATAATCCTCAACGACTTGAAAGTAGGATAACTTGGCATACTATTGCAATGAAATCCTTCACAGATGCCTTTCAATTTCTGACTAATGTGTAAAGTCTGTTTTTCAATTAAAAAGTATAAAGACAACTTCTAGTTAAAAAAATAAAAAGCAGTGTGCAGGAAAATATAAAGGCAAAATAAAGATGGTATTTTGTTTTCCTATGAAAATGGCTATTATTAAAAAGACAAAACATACCAAGTGCTAGTGAAGATGTGAAGGACAGGGAACTCTTGCATACTAATTAGCAGGGATGTAAGCCAGTAGAACTACTCTAGAACTCAGTATGAATTATCTATCAGTATTTTTATCTCTCAAGAGATAAAAATAAAACTACTATGCAGCCCAGCAACCCCACTACTGAGTATATATTCAAAGGAATTGAAATCAGGATGTTTAAGAGAATTTGCACTCCCATGTTTATTATAGCACTATGTATAATAACCATGTGGAAATACCTAAGTGTCCATTAATTGATGGATAAAGAAAATGTAGTACATATGCACAATACTCTTTGACCACAAAAGAGGACAGGATGAGATTCTGTCATTTGTGGCACAATGAATAGAACTGGATCACATTATATAAAACAAAATAAGCCAAGCACAGGAAGACAAGTGTCACATGATCTCTCTCATCTAGGGAATCTAAAAATGTTGATCTCATAGAAGTTGAGAGTAGAATGTTGGTTACAGAGGCTGAGGAGAAGAGTGGAGAGGGATGGGGAAAAGTTGACCAATGGGTAATAAATTATAGCTAAACAGAAGAAAGTCTGATATGTTACTTCAAAGAAGAATGGATATAGATGACAAAGTCTATTGCATATTCCAAAAACCTAGAAGAGAGCTAGTGGTGTTGCTCAGTGGAAGAATGTATCCTGGCATGTGGGAGGCCTGGTTCCACCCCCAGAACTGCAAAAACAAACAGGAATAAAAGAAATAAAGATAAAAATTGATTTTGAATGTTTTTCCTGCAAAGAAATGATGTGAGATAGAGATGTTTACCTTGCTTTTAACATTACATCATGTATATATCACATGATGTCCCATAAATGTGTATGATCTTTTTATGTTTTAATGCACCACTTTTAAATTTTTTAAAATAGGAGGGAAACGTGAGATGGATTTTTAAAGAGCACATAAAAAATTTTGTCACATATAGCATCCTCAGGCCAGAACATTAGAACTTTAGGTCATTCACTTGTTTTGGAGAGAGGGAAAGAAGATAATATCCATTTCCAATATTACCTAATATAGGAAGCAAAGTAAGGCTAGAGCTTCCCAGGGTCAAGGAAGACTCAAAGGCAGGGTGAAACCTATAATTATGCCTGCATGTATTCTCTAAGTTAAATTTTACCTTAACTGTCCATTTACTCCACCATTCTTCTCACTTTTAAGACTAGACTTTGGAGTTTTTTTTTTTCACTCCAGTTAACAGAAAGAAAATATGAAATCTTAATAGAATTAGAAACATGGGCAGCTATGTGATGTTTTCCTTTGCCTACCTCAGAGAGATTGAATTATTAGTTCTAATTCTTCACTTTTCTGTGATCATCATATTCATCTATCCCAGTGTCTAGAACTTGAGCTTGGACTTGTGACTCACTTTAGTCAATGCATTGTTAGTGACATACTGTGAACTAGACTTGAAACATGTTTGAGTAGATGTGTTTCTCCTCATTCCTGTCTGCTTTTCATTATAAGTATTTGCCTGAGGTAGTCACTGGCACGAAATGGAGCAGACCTAGATTCAATCCAAGCCAAACTTGGAGGTCAGCCCTGCTGAACGCAGGCACGGTAAGCCAAACATCCACAAACCACGTGTCATGCACCTGTATTGTAGGACATCACACAGTTGGAGAAAGTGTGTGTTATACAGCATTATTTGGCAACAACTAAGTGATCTATTCTTCACTTCAGTGAAGAGTTACAAGAGCCTCCAAACTGGAGAGGGGCACAGGAAATGTTGGAGAAAACATCCTAGTGAACAAAAATTTACAGGTTCATTATTAATAAGGTTTTCCTACCATATGATTACCCTACCCGGGCTAATTGCATGTAAAAACGTAGTAAATGACAGAATCCTCTTTTGAGTATGGAGATCCAAGATTAAGGGCCATCTGTGGCAATGCTATTCTGTATCATCCAGGAAGTTTTTAAGCCTCATTTGGAAATCTGCAAGAATACAGTATGAAAGCTATAGGGAAGAAGTGACAGCATATTATTTACAGGCATATTAAGGCCAGACAAGCACCCTGTCCTCATGTTGTTCGGAAGAACATTTAAAGTTTCTCATGCTCCACTCTCCCCTGCAGAAGGAAATGAAGGTGTTGGTGGTTTGGAAAAGCACACACCATGGAAGAAGATGCAGACTTGTTATCTAACCAGGCATTTGACAGGATCCCAGAGAATGCCAGTAAGGGATAAAAATATGCCAGAGGCAATTACTTGTAGCTCAAACGATGCCAACATGAAACATTGGCCTGTTCTCCTGTAGCTTATTATCATCCACAGGAAAAGGATCTGAACTGCAAACCTCCTGAATCACAGTGCATTAAATTGATTTTTGGACAGGAGATGTTACAAGCTGTAACATGAATCTTAGCTAATACTCCTCAAAACTGGAGTTCCTGTCTATCAACATATTGCTAGGATTTTAGTGGTCAAGGAAGAATTCTTCTCATTGTAGAGAAAAACAAAGATGTCTAGCCCATTTTATTTAGGCACTATTTTAAAAAACTAGGTCAGCCTATTATATTTGGAAGAGAGCCAAAAAGTCTAATATTAATGCCATGAGGAAACCAGAAACTGAGGACCATGTTGTGGTAAATATGATAGCTCCCCTTCCTGAAGAGGTCTTAAGAGATTCACAAACTACTTTATGCTTATGCCTAAGCACGGGATCACCCACGAAGCAAAGCTGGAAAAGATTAGATTATTTAAACACCCAGAGAATTCTTTTTAAAATATTTTAAAATACTATGCTGTGGTTGAACAGGAAATCTTTCAGATGAGGGAGGGAGGGGGAGAGAGAGAGAGAGAGAGAGAGAGAGATTACATCTATTAACTTCTTAAATATAATACCATATTAATCCACATATTTAAAAATCTGTGAATCAGGTTGTTTTATTAACCAGGCAACTAAGATTTAGGCATCATCCAAGTAGGAGATACAGAATTGAACTTGAGCCTATAGGATAAATATACCACAAAACAAATACACACCTGCTTGTTTATAACTTTAAAATTCCTCTTGTGTATCCTGGTGATATTTGTTTTAAATACTTGAATTTTGATTTTGATTTCCTTAAAATTCTTACTATTCTAAGCTCTCTTGTCATTGAACCAAGATCTATTCATCTGTAGTGTGGCTTTTTTTTTTTTTTTTTTGCCATGAATATGCATGTGAATCCACAGAAAACAATTTTTAAAAAATAACTCAAATCATTTTGAAAAATAACTTAGCATTTAAATGTATGCTTCCAACCTTTTTTTCCCACCTTAAAACAATAGGTCAATGACTTTAAAATAAGTTATCTTGATAATCTGTACATATAATTATAATTATATATAAATTTAGGTACACAAATCTACATTTTATGTCAAAGAAAATCAAATATGCACTCCATATTTGATAATATTCATCCAAACATTTAATGTTGAAAGAAGAACATACCAAAAAATAATCATTATGTATAGTTTCAATTTAAGAATAAAGGCAGACTGAAGATACATTTTGTGTAAAACTAATTGTTGTTCACTGAATTTAAGCAATTTCCCTCGCAATTTCTTACATAAAAGCCCTAAGACCAACTTCAATTAAGATGCTTAAAAATATAATTGCTTGCTATCAGAACCTTATTATAAGAAAATAGCATAGTTGACACATATCTTATTATTGTTCAGATTAATAAGAGAAAAATTAATCAGTACCTTTGTCATTCAAATCTCTCCTTTAACTGTCATTATTTTAATCATCTTTTTCACTGCTACAAACTAAAGAACCCAACCAGAACAACTTTAGAGGAGGAAAAGTTTATTCAGAAGCTTACAGTTTCAGAGGTCTCAATCCACAGACAGCAGGCTCCATTCCTCTGGGCTCGAGGTGAGGCAGGACATCATGGCGGAACAGTGTAGTGGAGGGAAGCAGCTCACATGAGGATCAGTAAGCAGAAAGAAAGACTCTACTCACCAGATATAAATATATACCCCAAAGCCACACCCCCATCCCCTCCTCCTCCATCCACACCCCACCTGCCTCCAGTTACCACTCAGTTAATTCCATCAGGGATTAATTCACTGGTTACTTTAAGGCTCTCACAACCTGATTGTTTCTCCTTTGAACCCTCTCGCATTGTCTCACACATGAGCGTTTGGTGGACACCACATCTAAATCATGAACACGTATAACTATTTTATTTCCAATTACTTATACATGACTCACCAATTCCAAAGCAATATACTTAGTGAGTTACAAATATGGTCTTTTGATATCTCGTAATAACCCTAGAAAGTATTATCATCTCCATTTCACAATAAATGAAACTGAGACACTAAGAAGTTAGGAAATTTAGGTAGGTTCTGGAAGCCTAAAGCTGAGGATTGCAGTCTCAGCAATTTAGCAAGATATTTTCTCAAATAAAAAAAAAAGAAAGAAGAAGAAAAAAGGCCTGAGGATGTAACTCAGTCATCATCATCATCATCATCATCATCCTCATCGTCAATAACAAAAAAGAGAGAAGTTAGAAAATTTGTCATAACACAGCCACTGAGGAAAAGGCAGGACCCTGAACCAGGCAGTCTGCTTTTAGAGACTGTTCTCCAAATCACTACTCTACCACAGATTTCTTTTTATATTTGTTTCATATGGGGAAAAATGTATTTTTCAATGTAAGTTATTTATAACTATATCATATGAGTATTAAAATCATGGTATCATTAACCAATATGGTAAGCAATAACATGAACTGCACAAACTTTATACTTATAGTAAATAAGTTTTTCATGTTCTTTTTAAGTGATTGTTCAACTTATTTTTTTTTTCTTTGCTATCATAATCAGAAAACCATTTGAGGCATGGTCTTTCTTTGTTTAGATTAATCTTTACCTCTTTCCATAATCGTCCTGTATTGTTCCTTCTTCTGCTCTACCCTCTCTCCTTCACTCTTTTATAAATATCCCTTGACATCCTACTGTGAGGAAGTCTTAATACCATGAAAGATTCTCTTTCCACTAAAGTACTTGAGATCTCTGAGCCAGCCATTGAAATATTTTTGAGATCTGGGGAACTATTCTTAAGATAACTCCTCTACAACAAATATAAAATTGATCTCTTTTGCAAATCTGAATTCATGTCTACTCTAGACATGTAATTTAGGCCTGGGAATGAAGACATTTTTTAGGCAAGGGTGGTACAAAAGTGTTTCAAACATAAACAGTAGAATCAATAAAAGCAGAAAAGCCTGACTTGAGTTTAGGAAATGGAGTAGGAACAGAATGACAGAGACAGACAGAATTCCATGTTCCTCTGCAACAGAAGATAAAACTACAGAGCAGTTATTTGTAGTCATAATGTAGAGAGGACTCTGCAATTTCAGACTCAGGAATTTGACCTTAATTTAGCAAAAGAGAGGGTGTCTTCCAGAGATTCAGGGTGAGGAATGGCAAACCACAACATGGCAAACTACTATTTAAACAAGATTAATTTTGGTCGGTGGCCATCACTGATCAATCATCGTATGCACTTGGAAGGTGAGATGGCTCATCTGCAAGGTGATAACTTGATTTAAGAGAACCAGAACCCTTTTTGACACAATAGTTTAACTGAATTTTGTAATGTAGATCAGTCTAAGAAACTTTTTTTTTCAGGTAGTTTTCAAAATCTCCTTCATTAATCCTTAGCAATCGAATATAACTGTTATTACCAATTGTATTAAGTTTACTAAGTTCTTCTCCATGATGCCTTCACATCATCAAGAGCTCTTTTGAGCAATCTTCTAAATAATATCTTTCATGAATCGTTTCATAACTACAATTGTTGGTAAGATTCCTTGCTCTCACTTAAACTTAACCTAATTTATGTTGTTTTCAATCTGATTTTCTAATTAATTCACTAAAATGTGTGTACTGATTTTCTTAAAAACACTTAACTGTACTATAAAACTGGATTTTGATTCTGTTTTTAAGGATTTTCCAGAAGGCCATTTTGTATTTTTCTTAAGAGATCTTGGTGTCTCTCTCTCTCTCTCTCTCTCTCTCTCTCTCTCCCCCTCCCTCCCTCCCTCTCTCTCTCTCTCTCTCTCTCTCTCTCTCTCTCTCTCTCTCCACCCCCTCTCTCTGGATATATTCTAGGAATATGAATGAATATATATTTTTGTATAAAAATTCTTCTTATTTTGCAAAAGGGTTTCTAAAACAGAATTTAAAAATTATCTACCACAGTATTACTCAGAATATGAATCTTTCAAAAAATTGTCTTTCTAACTTACTTGTTAAATCTACTTACCACTTAAATTTACTGGCTATGAATTTTCTTCCACTGTCTTACTTAATTCACATTGTGATAGTATTTTTTTTATAAATATTTGCTGTAAAAATAATCTTAACATTGCAAACTCTTCAAGTTTTCTATAAGTTGGTTGCTCTTTCTAAAGATCCAATGATTGTTAACAAGTTCATCCATTATCTTCTTCTGTAATCTATAATATGTTTGGTTAATTAATTTGGTTTTACAAATTAATTTTTATTAGTCTTATAATTTTTAGTAGTATTTACAAATAATTTTAGTGGACCCTTTCTCCATGTATGTGGAGCAGAGGGTACTCTTGATGTAAAATTGACTTTTCTTGGAAAGGGCAGCTAATCCTTACAGTATACATCCTTTAATTTCATACAAAATTATTTTTCTAAATCGATAACATAGTTTTGCATAGTGTATGAAAATCAAGTACATTTGCCCTCTGAAATAAGATATTAATTTTTATATCACTTTAAATTTTGTTTGCTCCTCCATTCTAGATATCTAATATCATTCATTATTTGAGAAAAGGATGGGAGTGTGTTGTTTCTAGAGTAACTGTTCCCTTGGAACTTGAGAAATTAGATTGAAAGCCACTCCTGAGGCCATTTTTTTTTTTTTTGTCACTGCTGAAATTACTGTTGTTCAAACACAAAAGTACTTTTGAGAATCTAAATTTTTTTTCTCAGTGCCATATGGACCTGTGGGGCTTTTCTAGAAGTACTACCCAGAGGTACTTAGATTTGTTGTTTGTGTAAGCCACATACTGTCCTTCCTGCAGAGATGGAGATTCTGATAGACCTAAAAACTCCAAAATTCTAATCTCCTCTCAGTAACTGAATCCCTTCTCTTTCACCATCATATGACTACATTATCCCTTTAGTGCCAAACAGCTGTGCATCCCCAGAGTCTGTAGTCAGTACCTGTACCAGCTGTGTTGTCTCAGCTATCTTTTAAGTCAGATGTGCACAAAGAACAATAAGGAAATGAGTGCTCAGTCGGTAACAGTGTGCTCCTGTCTGAAGATAATGCTAACAATCTGCTCTGGTTCAGCTGGCTTGGCAACTTTTCTGAACCCTAACCTTTAAACTCTCTTCAACTTTTGCTGAAACTGTCCAATCTAGCTATTTAAACTAAAGAGCTCCTGGTGTTCTAACACTGGAGTTGAACTCTTTTCACTTTAACATGCATTCAGGTTGGTCATATTTTTCTCTTGTAATATGTGACCTAATAAAAATTTTGCATGATTATTGTAATCCAATTCTATCAGACTTAGTGGAACTTAAAAACTTTAGTGACGATTTCCTGATGGCAATATTTTTTCCAAGATTTATTCCAAAGCTATATCAATGAACACAGCTGCAAAATCAAAATACAATAATATGTTCCACAATTCCTAAGATCAAAAATTAGGAAATTATTTTTTTTCAGTCTTTGTGTATGATTTTAAGCAAATAATTAAAACATGTTTATGATCATTGGTCAGCCCCGCTCACACACTATCAGACAAAAATAAATATATACCATGATAGGGTTCCAAACAAAATGTTGCAGAAACAATATTGTACATTGGTAATCTTATCTTAATCTTTCTATAAAATTAACTCATTAAATTTGTTCTAGATAATCAGATTCTTATGATGAAGACTCAAAGGATCAGAATCAAGGTTAAGTAACTTTTTTCTTGTTCTACACAGCAAATAAGTAGAAGTAAAAGCAGAACTTGTCACTCAACAGTTCAATGTCTGTCTATTCTTTCTACGAAGAATTTTGTAAGAAAACTGAAGAGAGATACTGGGTCACAAAATAATTTTCAAGGCATTGGACAATGATATTGTATAACTCCTGCCTTCAAGTGTTAGTCAAGATGTAGTGGATATCTATTATTCTATACTTTAAAATTATGAATAGAACACTGACCTAAAGTTGCTCTGTGATGTGATCAAAGGAAGTCAAATTGCTGTGTACTTTCACACGTGAGGCTAACAGAATGAGTAGTCCAGGAAAAAACTTAAAAGACATGTACCAGGGATAAATGTTCAGACTGATGTTAGTGATAAAACATTCCACACCAAAATCTTTTAAAGAACAGAGTGTAGCCTTATAAGCATGGAATATACTTGATGTCTAGTTTCATTCTAAATGCATTAAATTGACAGATTTATCTAACTATGAATTTAATTCTATTCTATTATCTCCAACAACAACTTTTTTTCTCCACAACAAAGTGAAATACTTACAATGATATCTGTTGAACAATGTTTCCCAAATATACCTCTTTCTCCTCTACTCTCCCCGTGTAATATTTCTTGTTCTGGGCTTGGCTTATATGACTTATTGTAAATAGTCTGCACATCCATCTATGTTTTCACAAACAATGGGATCTATCTTTTTGATGACTGAATAGTATTTCATTATGTATATGTACAATATTTTCTTCATCTATTCATCAGTTGGTGGATACTGAGGTTGTTTCCCATTTTTGGGCTATTGTGACTAATATTGTAGAGCATGAAGAGTGCAAAGGTCTCTTAGGTATACTGATCTCATTTTCTTTAAAAAAGAATTTTTGTTATCAAACAACATTTGTTATCTTTTATCTTTTTGCTAATAGCCATTCTAACTGAAGTGAGGTGATATCTCATATTGTGGTTTTGGTTTGCATTTTTGTGATAACTATTGATATTGAATATTTTTCATGTACCTTTTGAATCTCTGTATGTCTTTCTTTGAAAAATGTCATTGGATAGGCCAATTTTTAGTTGGACTGTTTGTGTTTTTGCTATTATGTTGTTTCAATTCCTTATGTATTCTGATTATTAACTCCTTTTCAGATGTATAGTTTCCAAATTTTTTTCTTATTCTATAGATTGCCTCTTCAGTCTGTTGATGGTCCCCTTTGCTGCGCAGAATTTTAATTTGATGAAATCACATTAACTTTCTTTTTGCTTTTGTTTTCTGTCCTTTTGAGTTCTTATCAAAAATCACCCTTGTCTGTTCCAATGTCCTGAAGCATTTCCCCTATTTTTGTCTGTAGTTTTGATATCAGAAGAATGTCAGTCTTGTAGAATGAGCTTGAAAAATTTTCCTTTTCTTCAATTTTTTGACACAATTTAAAAATAAGTGGTATTAATGTTCTTTAAATGTTTGGTAGAATCCAACAGAAGCCACCTCGTTCTGGGTTTTTCTTTAATGTGAGAATTTTTTTTTTTATTATTTTGGAATTACTGATCTGTTCTGTTTCTATTTCTTCATTATTCAATCTTGATAAAGTGTATATATCTAGAAACTTGTCCATTTCTTTTAAATCAGTGAATTGTTTGGCATACAGTTGTTCATACCACTAGCTTTTTTTATTTTTCAATCGTAAGATTTCTTGTTTTGAAAAAAAAAATGTTTTACTCTTTGTTTCATTCATTTTTATTGACTTTCCATGATTTCATTGAGCTCCCTAGTATTTTGCTCTTCTTCTCTTGTTTTCATTGATTTCTGCTCTTTATGATCATCTTCTTTCTGCTTGTTTTGGATTTATTTTGCTTTTTCTAGATTCTTGATGAAGACTTAGACTATTTATTTGAAACATTCCACTTTTCTTTTTTTTAATCTTAAATATTTAAAATGATGGTTTTGATTTTTTTAATTGATTTTATTTTTTTAAATACATGACAGCAGAATGCATTACAATTCTTATTACACATACAGAGCACAATTTTTCATATCTTTGTATATAAAGTGTGTTCACGCCCATTCACGTCTTTATACATGTACTTTTTTCTTTTTGTATTACAACTCTTATTACACATATATAACACAGTTTTTCATATCTCTGTTTGTATATAAATCAGGTTGACACCCAATTCGTGGTCTTCATACATGTACTTTGGATAATGATGTCCATCACATTCCACCATCCTTGCTAATCCCCTGCCCCCTCCCTTTCCCTCCCACCCCTCTTCCCTATCTAGAATTCATCTATTCCTCCCATGCTCCCCCTCCCTACCTCACTAAGAGTCAGCCTCCTTATATCAGAGAAAATATTTGGCGTTTGTTTTTTTGGGATTGGCTAGCAGCATTATCTTCTCCAACGCCATCCACTTACCTGCAAATGCCATGACTTTATTCTCTTTTATTGCTGAGTAATATTCTATTATGTATATATGCCACATTTTTTTTATCCATTCATCCATTGAAGGGCATCTAGATTGGCTCCACAGTTTAGCTATTGTGAATTGTGCTGCTATAAACATTGATGTGGCTGTGTCCCTGTAGTATGCTGTTTTTATATGGAAAGTAGTATGTAGGTTCCTTGGAAATCTGAGAATGGAACCACCATTTGACCCAGCTATCCCTCTCCTCAGAAACATTCCACTTTTCTAATGTATGTAGTTAATGTTATCAATTCACTTCTTAGGACCATTTTAGTTACCTCAAAAATTTTGATGTTGTATTTTCATTTAGTCAATGTATTTTGTTATTTCTGAGATGTGATCTTTAATGAAAGATAATTTAGGAATTTCTTGCTCCTTTTCCAAATGTTTGGAATTTTTCTCCACGTTATTATCATTATTATTATTACCAGGGATTCAACGCAGGGGCACTTAACACATCCCCAAACCTTTTTAGTATTTTTATTTAGACACAGGGCCTCGGTAAATTGCTGAGCCTGGTTTTGAAATCTTCTACCTCAGCCTCCAGCACCACTGGGATTACAGGCCATGGCCTCCCAAGCCCCTGGGATTATAGGCTGCCTCATGATGCCTGGCAAGTTCTCTGTTCTTAGGGAGAGCTAAACACTATAGAGGATGCATGAGGTGGTAGGTTTTCTTTCCCTCTCATCTGGGGTCTCTGCATAACAAAGCTTTCTGGATTCAGACAAATCACAGTGGCACATTTCTCCAATAACTTGTATTTAAAAAAGATCAATAATATATGTGAAAGTCTTTGATAAAGGATAATATAAATTTATGGCAATATTGTTTTTCAACCAACTACAATTTTGCTTTTGGATAACTGAAATATTCCAAAGAATCCCAGACTAATGTTATTTATACTGATGAATAGTTTAATGCAGGAATTAAGTGATTATTGTCACTTTTTAACAAAAGTATATTGAGCAATTAGGAGGGAAAATAGAAACCTAGAAAGCCTGAGTGAAGTCTTGACAATAATGGTGCATTAAGGAACCTGACTCTGAAAGCCTTACTTACACTTGAAAGGATGTAGGGCCTCTAGCATCAACCCATGTCCATAATCATGACTGTAAAACCTGCACTGGTTGCAATCTAAGAAACAGCAAATATATTGAAATAATCCTATGCTCTGCTCCTGTCTCACAGTCTTAGGGGAAGTGAAGTAGTAACTACTAGTGAACAGCATACGTTTCTACAGAGCTATAAATCTGTGCAAAGATCCCTGATGGGAACTCTGTCCAATCATCTTTGCAACTCAGAGCCAACCATGCACCAGAAACCTAGAGAAGTTTCAGCAAACTGATATCAGACAAATATTATTGATGGGTATCAAATACTACCGAAAGTAATTGAATGAAGAATTATATCACACCTTTTAATCTCATTTTTAATCTCTAAAGCCTTATTTTATCATATCAAAAGTGGTTTGGCTAAAATCTGTTACAGAGTCAAAAGTTCCTTGTGTGTGTGTGTGTGTGTGTGTGTGTGTGTGTGTGTGCTCTTAAAAATTATGTATTTTAGGGCTCACCTAGCACATGCTAGGCCATGGGTTCAATCCTCAGCACCACATAAAAATAAATAAATAAAATAAATGTATTGTGTTCAACTACAGCTAAAAATAAATATTAAAAAATATGTATTTTGCATTTATCTTGCTATTAATTCAAAATTTGTTAGAAAGCAACAATTACATATTATATTCTAACTTTATTCTGTTTTGGCCAAAGAGCTCTATGACTAAGATCTGCATATTTGTATTCTACTGTCTGTCACTCAAAGGGATAAGCCAAATTTTAAAATTCAGCTCTTTTATAGGAATGATTTGAAATATAGATTTGTAAAAGCCAGGCAAGTGAATATCAGGTCTTATATAAGCTCCTGTGTAAGTAGCTGGATAATTTTTAATTAGTGACTAAAAGCACTGTGAAAGTCAAGGTAAAATAGAGTTAAATTCTACAGTTAAAATGAAATTTAAGACAACTGGGCCTGACCTCATTAAGAAGAAATTACCAATATTAATTCTGTCAGATGATATTTATAAGAACTATAACCACATAATTAATGGAATGAGTTAATGAAATCAAAAAATTAAAATTCTTTTAGATATGCAGTAGTTTTAAATTTAAACAGTATTAGTGTCATAACAAATATTGCCTTATTTTTACTGTAACCTGTGTTGAATTCCAAACTGAATAATTTCCAAGCATATATATGAATTCATGAATATGAATATAAGAACTTTTCTAGATGGATCTGATATAGACATATGACCATGATATAATTATTTTGAAATAGCAGGCAGGTTTCATCATACCTTTCAAAATATCTACATCTTTGAAGGCAAGAAATGTGTTTTATTAACTTTTTATTCTTCCAAATACCCAACACTATATTCTGCACATGACGAGTTGCAAAATATGTAACATCAACGTTGTTAGGAAAAATAAAAGAAGAAAAATTAGACTCATAAAATTTATTAGAACTTATTATTTTGTCCTCTTTCACATTTGCCTTTACCATTTATATGGTAATCTTCTGGAATAAAAAAAGCTTCTATAATAGGAAATGCATCAAAGCAACATGATCACTTCAGAGAAAACAAAAATAAAGCAAGATTCTTGATCCAAAATTGAGCTTTTAAAAGAAAAAACTGAACCTTTCTTTATTGAAGAAAAACATAAAAAGCATTCCAAGGATGTTTTGAATAAAGTTGATTAAGAACAAAACTATTACTTTTAAAGAATTATGAAATTAATATGTGATACTAATTTAAAAAGTTGTAAATGCTTGGGAATCTCAACTTAATGTTAGAACAAACTTTTAAACTACATGCATATATGATACAAAGATAAATTTAATTAATTCTCATTAGATGAGAATTCACCACTAATTCACTACTAATTATTACTCATATTGCCAATTTATTATCTAAATAAATTATCTAAGTGCAAGTGCACGCAATTTAATTGAACATTATCCTGGTGACTTGCACAAAATGTCTCTATAAACTCTCAGCTGTCTGTAAGTCAATATAGTGGGCTTAAGTAATTTTTTTCTGTTCATGTATGAATTCCTTTTTAGTTATAACAGAGTATGAAACACAGAAACTTACATCATGAGGAAGAATTATTTTCTCACATGATCACTGTCTGATTCAATTAATGTGAGTCATTGCTCAAAGGTGTTGGTGTTCTGGGTTGTCACAATTCTGTTTTATTCATAGTTGCAAGATGACTGCAGTGGCTCCAACTATTACCTCATGACTTGCTGAGGCCTAAAGGAAATATCACTTTTTAAGAATAAATAAATATTTCCCAGATACTCTCTAGAAGATTTTCCTTGCCAGTTGTTATTATTATTATTATATCTTTGCTTTTTAAATCAACCATTGGCAAACACAAAGAGTTTCCAGGATTTATTTATACTAATCATTATTCGTTCTTCGGGGGTACTGAAAGAGTTCACCTTCCATGAACACATGAAGGAGGAAAAAGAAAAACAAACAAAAAATGGGATTCTGGTGGCAAGAAACAAGGTACCCAAGAGATATCACCAAAACAAAAACAAACACAAACAAACAAAAAACAACTCTCTTAATCTCTCTTAATTATATTTAAGTGAAACTGGTTTCACTGTATTGTTCAACTTTCACAATTAGGCTTTATTTAAAGACTTGATTTTAGAAGAGGATTGTTTCATGTCTACCTTTCTAGTTTTTGATTCTGTAGCCATATCATATATCTGGGGATGTTGGACTCATCGCGATTTAACATGCTCTTGCAGAGGATGGTGCCATGTTTATTTCTGCCCAGAATCCCATTTCTACCTTACTCATTCAAAGAATAACTTACAGCTGTGACAAGACTTGACAAGAACAATTGTAGAGGAGAAGTTTATTTAGGGACTCATGGTTTCAGAGGTCTGTTTTATAGATAGCCAGCTCCATTCCCTGGAGTTCTAGGTGAGGCAGACTATCATGGCAGAAGAGTGTGTGAAGGGAAGTAACTCACATTATCATCAAAGAGCAGAAAGAATCTCTACTTGCCAGATACAAATACATACCCCAAAGGCAAGCCCCCAGTGCCTCATCTCTTCCAGCTATACCCTACCTGTGTCTAGTTACCACTCAGTCAATCCCATCAGGGGAATAATTCACTGATTGAGTTAAGGCTCTTATAACCCAATCATTTATCCTCCAAACCTTTTTGCATTGTTTCACACATGAGCTTTGTGGGGGTCAACTCACATCCAAACTATAACACTCAGTATTCTGAGTTTTAACATGGTAATATCTTTAATGGCTGCAGGTTATTGAGTTATACACAGATTTAGTATAGTTAATATTTTCTCTGAGGGATTTTACGATTGCTTAAAATTCTTATTCTTGAATATCTTTCCACATGAAACATGATGAAGGTGTGCATGCAATTTCCTAAAATAAATTCATAAAAGTAAAATTTCTGTATTAAAAGGTATACTGATAGAAATTTTGAAATGTTTTCTCAACTCCCTGGCAAAATGGTTTCACTTCTACTTATGTTTAATCAGTATGTAATGCTGCTCACTTACTTGCATCTAAAAAGATAGATATTATCAATCTTTTTTATAACATTATTTTAATTGCTTTCAACTAGTGAAATATCTTTTAATTTCATTTTATAAATCATATAGCACTAAGTATTAGGACCTATCCTTAGGACTATGTCTTTCTTTTTAAAAATTTTTTGGTGCTTTTAGATATACATGAGAGTAGAGTATACTTTGACATATTATACATAGATGGAATATAACTTATTATAATTAGGATCCCATTCTTGTGGTTGTACATAATGTAGAGTTATACTGGTCGTGTATTTATAGATGAGCATAGAAATGTTATGTCTATCTCATTCTACTGTCTTCCCAATTACTATCCTCCTTCTTTCTTAACATTCCCCTTTGTATAATCCAACAAACTTCTATTCTTCCTCTCATCACCCTAATTTGTTGTGGGTTCACATCCACATATCAGAGAGAACTTTTGGGCTCTGTCTTTTAGAGACTGGCTTATTTCACATAGTTTATTTCACTTCAGTTCCATCCATTTACTGGCAAGAGCCATAATTTCATTCTTCTTTAAGACTGAGTAATATTTCAGTGTGTATATAAACCACATTCTTGTTATCCAGTCATCTGTTAAAGGACACCTAAATTGGTTCCATAGCATGGCTATTGTGAATTGAGCTGTTATAAACATTGATGTGACTGACTCACTGTAATATGCTGATTCTAAGTTCTTTAGGTATAGACCGAGGAGTGGGATAACTGCATCAAACAGTGGTTCTATTCCAAGTTTTCTGAGAAATCTGCATACTGCTTTCCAGAGTGGTTTTGCCAATTTTCATTCCCACCAGCAATGTATGATGGTACCTTTCTCCCAAATCCTTGCCAACATTTTTTGTTACTTGTATTCTTGATAATTGCCATTCTGATTGCAGTGAGATAGAATCTCAGTGTAGTTTTAATTTGCATTTCTTTGATTGCTAGAGATGTCAAACATTTTTGCATATATTTTTGACCATTTATATTTCTTCTTCTGTGAACTGCTTGTTCTATTCCTATGCTTGTTTATTGATGGGGTTATTTATTTTTTTGGTGTTAAGTTTTTTGAGTTCTTTGTGTATCATGGAGATTGAAGCTCTATTTGAGGTATAGGTGCTAAAGGTTTTTCCCCATTCTATAGACTCTCTCTTCACATTCTATAGGCTCTCTCAATTACATTCTTTATTAATTCCTTTGCTGTGATGAAGCGTTTTAGTTTGATACCATCCCATTTATTGATTCTTGATTTTACTTCTTGTAGTTGAGGAGTCTTATTGAGGAAGTCAGTTCCTAAGCTTATGTAATGGAGACTTGGGATTACTTTTTTTCTAGTAGGTGCAAGGTCTCTGGTCTAATGAATAGGTCCTTGATCCACTTTGAATCAAATTTTGTGCAGGGTGAGAGAAAGAGCTCCATTTCATTTTAATATATGGATTTTCAGTTTTCTCGGCACCATTTATTGAAAAGGATATCTTTTCTGTAATGTATATTTATGGCACCATTGCCTAGTTTGAAATAACTGTATTTTTGTGGGTATGTCACCATGTCTTCTTGTCTGTTATATTGGTCTTTACGTCTGTTTTGGTGCTAATACCATGCTGTTTTTGTTACTATAGCTATGTAGTATATATAATTAAAGGTCTTGTATTGTGATACCTCCTATTTCACTTTTTTCACCAAGAATTGCTTTGGCTATTCTGGACCTATTAGCTTTCCAAATGAATTTCATAACTGCTTTTTCTGTTTCCATGAAAGACATCATTGGGAATTACATTAAATCTGTATAGTGCTATTAGTAGTATGACCATTTTGAAAATATTAATTCTACCTATCTAAGAACATGAGAATTTTTTCCATTTTCTCGGGTCTTCTTCAGTTTATTTCTTTAATGTTCTGTAGTCCTTCATCCCTTTTGTTAGATTTATTCCCAAGTATTTATTTTTTTGAGGCTTTTTTGAATTGGTTAGTTTTCCTGATTTCTCTTTCAGTTGATTCATCATTGGTGTACAGGAATAAAATTGATTTTGCAAGTTAATTTTGTATCCTGCTACTTTGATTAGTTCCTTTATGAGTAGTAGAAGTTTTCTGGTGGAGTTTTTTTTTTTTGGGGGGGGTCTTCTAAATATAGAATCATGTCATAGGCAAATAGGTATAGTTTGAGTTCTTCTTTTCTATTTGTATCCCGTTAATTTCTTTCTACTCTCTAATTGCTCTGGCTAAGGTTTCCAGGACTATGTGGAATAGAAATGGTAAAAGAGAGCATCCCTGTCTTTTTTGCAGTTTTTAGAGGGAATGCTTTCAATGTTTCTCCATTTAGAATGATGTTGGCATTGGTTTTAGCATATATTGCTTTTATAATGTTGAGGTATGCTCCTACTATCCCTAGTTTTTCTAATGTTTTAAGCATTAATGTATGCTGAATTTGTCAAATGTTTCTGCTTCTATTGAGATACTCATGTGATTCCTGTCTTTAAGTCTATTGATGTGATAAATTATGTTTATTGATTTCCATATGTTGAACCAATCTTGCATGGCTGGGATGGATCAAACCCATTTGATCATGGTGCACTAACTTTTTAATGTTGTGCATGTGATTTGTGTCAGTATTTTATAAAGAATTTTTTCATCTATGTTCATCAGGGATATTGGTCTGAAGTTTTCTTTCTTGATGTGACTTTGTTTGGTTTTGGTATCAGGGTGACACTAGTTTTATAAAATGAGTTTGGAAGAGTTGCCTCTTTTTATTTCATAGAATAATTTCAGGAGTATTTGTGTTAATTTTTCTTTGAAGGCTTTGTAGAACTTGGCTGAGAATCTGTCTGGTTCTGGACTTTTCTTTCTCCGTAGGCTTTTGATGATGTCTTTAACTTCATTGCTTGAAATTGATCTGTTTAAATTTTCTGTCTTCCTCGTTCAATTTGAGTAGGTCATATGTGAGAAATTTGCCGATGTCTTCAAGATTTTCTACTTTATTATAAAATAAATTTTAAAAGTAGTTTCTATATTCCAGTAGTGTCCATTGTATTATTACCTTGTATATTACAAATTTGAGGACTTTGAGTTTTCTCTCTCCTTTTCTTTGATAATTTGACTAAAACTTTAAGAATTTTATTTATTTTTTCAAAGAATCAACTTTTTGTTTTGTCAATTTTTAAAAATTTTTTTGTTTCTATTATTTAATGTTGGCTCTAATTTTAATTATTTCTATTCTTCTGCTGCTTTTGGTGTTGATTTGTCCTTCCTTTTCTATGGCCTTGAGAGGTAAAGTTAGTTTATTTATTTGATTTTCTATTCTCTTAATAAATGAGTTCAATGTAATGAACTTTCCTCTTAGAATTGCTTTTATAGTGTCCCAAAGATTTTGATATGTTGTGTCACTAATCTCCTTTTTCTCTAAGTATTTTTTATGTCATCTCTGATTTCTTCTATAACCCATCATCATTCAATAGCATATTATTTAGTTTCCAGATATTAGGGTAGCTTTTATCTTTTATTTTATCATTGATATCTAATTTCACTCCATTATGGTCTGACAAAATGCAAGGTATTATCTTTATTTATTTATTTATTTATTATTTATTTTTGTATCACTAAGAGTTGCTTTGTGGCCTAAGATATAGTCTATTTTAGAGAGGGATCCACATGGCTACTGAGAAGAAAGTGTATTCAGTTATTGAGGGATGAAATAGTCTATAGATATCTGTTAAGTATAAATTATTAATTGCATTTTTTAGTTCTATAGCTTCTTTAGTTTTTGTTTAAAAGATCTATTGAGATGAGATAGGCATGTTAAAATCACCCAGGAATATTATTTTGTGATCTATTTGATTCTTGAAATTGTGAAGGGTTTGTTTGAAGTATGTAGATGCTCCATTGTTTCAAGCATAAATATTCAAAATTGTTGATATATATTTCCCTTAAGCAGTATAAAATAGACTTCTTTGTCCCTTTGATTAATTTTGACTTGAAGTCCACTTTTTCTGATATGAGAATCAAAACCCCTGCTTATTTATAAGATCCATGTGAATGATATATTTTTTCCCATTCTTTTACCTTCAGTTTGAGGATGTCTTTGCCTATGAGGTGAATCTCTTGGAAACAGCATATTGTGGGTCTTGTTTTTTAACCTAATCTGCCAGGCTATGTCTTTAGATTGATGAGTTTAGAACATTTACATTCACTGTTATTATTGGGAAATGATTTTTATTCCCTGTCATTTGATTTATTTCTGGTTTTTAATATGAATTAGTTTCTCCTTCTTTGATTACTATTCTTATAGTGTAGTTTCCCCCTCTGCTAGTTTTCAGCATTATTTTTCCTTTCTTCTTTATGAAATATATTATCGAGTATATTTTGTAGTGCTGGCTTTCTAGTTGTGAATTCTTTCAACTTTTGTTTATCACAGTAGGCTTTTATTTCATCATCAATTTTGCTGTGTATAGTATTCTTGTTTGGCACCCATTTTCTCTCAGAGCTTTGTATATATTACTGCAAGACATCCTAGCTTTCAGGGTATGGGTTGAGAAATCAGCTGAGACCTTGGTCTGAATCTGTTGTAATTTTTTATATTTGGGGTTCTGTAAGCCTTCTGTACTTGAGTTTCCATTTTATTCTTAAGTTTTAGAAATTTTTCAGATATTACTTTATTTTTTAAAAATTGCGCATTCCTTTGGTTTGTATCTCCGAACCTTCATCTATCCCAATAAATCTTAAATTTGGTCTTTTCATGTTATCTCATATTTCTTGAAAGTTCTGTTCCTGGTCTCTTAACATCTTTTCTCCATGGTCAATTTTATTTTCAAGATTATATATTTTGTCTTCATTGCCTGAAACTGTCTTCCATGTGGTTTAGTTTGCTGGTGATACTTTCCAATGAAGTTTTAATTTGGTTTATTGATTCCTTCATTTTGAGGAATTCTGCTTTTTTTAAATCTGAATCTCTCTTTATTGAAGTGATCTTTCACTTTCTGTATTTTCTTTCTGTATTTTCTCCCTTACATTTCCCTTTACTTTTCAGATCAATTTAACTATGAGCATTCTACACTCCTTCTCTGACATTTCTTACACTATGATGTTGATGAATCATATTATTGGAGTATCTTGATTTTGTTTAAGGTCATTTGTTTCCTTGTTTGTTCATGTTGTTTGTGTGTCTATCCATTTAATAGTTGGTTTTGAGGCAGTAGAGTTTCTATCTTGTGGACTTATAGTGTCCCGGAAGGTTTCTAGTACTGCACTATTTAGGGGGAGACATATTAAAAACAGCATCCAATGCAAACAATTTACAGCATTAAAATGAATAGTTCTTGCTATGAAATATACAGTGTTGATTTTCACAGTAATCAGAAATGATATGATCAGTTACTGTCCACAGTAAAAACTGTAAGTTTATAAAAGGGTTTAAAAGTTCAAGTGGTGGGGGCTATGTTTGTTGCTCAGTGGTAGAGCACTCGCCTAGCATGTGTAAGGCCCTGGATTTGATCCTCTGCGCTACATAAAAATAAATAAATAAAAGGTACTGTGTCCAACTACAATTGAAAAATGAATTTTTTTTTTTTTTAAAGTTCAAGTGGTGGACAGGGATAGCACAGAAGTGGTGTAGGTAGGATGTGATGATTATGAAGAAGGAAGAGAGAAAATAGAAGAAAAATATTAAAGGAAGTGTAAAAGAGAGAATAGAGATTAACTGCTAGCAGAGGAAAAGAGAAAAGAGGGAAACCAATAAGTGACAGGAAAAAAAAACTATAAAATAATTCTTTTTTTACAAAGAAAAGGTTACAAGAACAAAATCTATATATAGTAATCAAACATCTGAGTCCTCAAAATATCGATACATGAAAAATCACTAGTTTCAAAAAATTCTAGAAATGAGAAAAAATAAACAAACATAAATATGCATAAGTATCCAGGTAAAGATAGAGTTCATTGAGAGGAAAGAAGAAGAGATTGGGGGTAGAAAAGGGGCTGTAGATTCAAGAGGTGAATACAGCAAATGCAGGGGCAATGTAGGATGTGTTTTTTGAGGGGGAAGCAGAAAAATGTAGAGGCAAAAGAATTAAAAGAAGAGTGAAAGGGAGGGAGAACAATAGAGTTTGGCTGTTAGCAAGAAAAAAAGAGAGAAATAGAAACAAAGGGAAACAGTTGTGAAACAGATAATAGAAAATCAAACAAAATATACTAACCAAACCCCTAACCCTTAAAAAAAAAAAAAAAAAAAAAAAAAAAAAGAGCATGGAAAAAAATGTTACCTTCAAGAAATGCTAAAAATGAAAAAGCAGAAACAAATCTGTATGTGTACAAATGTATAAAGGTCATCAAGTATCAATCAGCATACATTCGAAAACAAAACAAAAAGAAAGAAAAAATAATAATAGTCAAGGAGAGTCTCTTCATGCTGTCTGAGCCAAAGTGTTTTTTCATTTCTCAGTTTCCCTTCTCAGCAAGTGTGAGGAGCCATGGAAGATGCTATCCGCTTCACTTGCTGGGTATAGTTTCCGCTAGGTTTTGTGAGATGAGTTTCTGCAAGGGAGGCTCCCAGGGGTGGGGCTATGGTCTGGTATTGCCCCAGGTGTTTTATTGCATGGAGAATTGGGGGGCATTAATGAATCAAAGCACTTTTGGGAATGGATCCTACTACTCTCCTCAGTACACTCTTATGGGAAAGGGAGTCAGTCCTTCATCAATTCTTTTGTTCAGGGATACTGCTCTTTTTTGCCTCTCAAGAACTATTTCAAAGCCCCAAGCTCAATCACTCTGTCCCATTCCGATTCTCCCTGCCACAGGTCCTGTGTACTGCCAGGTTCAAGGGACCAAGGGAGGGCAGGCTTTTTCCAGCCTTTGTGATCTATATTACCCCCAGTCACAATGATCTCCATGCTAGAAATTTGCCATGCCAGAGACTCTCCTGATTTCCTAGGCTCAGATGAGATCTCACAGTTGGCATCTGCCATATTCATGTATTGTGTTCAGCCCCCAACTCACGGTTCTAAGTTGCCAAGTGTGAGTTTAGTGCCTCAGAGGTACTGAAATGGCTCCCATTTGCTCCCTGGGCACCGGCAGGCAAACTGATTTTTTGCACCAGCTTAATGAGCCAAAGAGCCTCTGCATTGGCCCAGGGCAGGCTGCCCCTCCCATCCTGGGATTCTTCATGCCTAGACTTGCCCAGCACTTTCGGGCCTTCTCTGACCTTACGTATTAGAGTTCCCCGCTGCAGCCCAGAGCTCAGCTCCAGCTCTGTTCCCTATCCTTGACTGATGTACCCCAAATTTCCTAGTCTTCAAGGCTCTCTGTCTAATATTGAGTTTTTTTGTTTTGTTTTTTCACTCACCTCCCAGAGAAGTAGTTTTCTTACTCTTGAGTCCTGAGTCATGGAGCTGTGAGAAAAGCCACTTTCCGCACAAATCTACCGTCCCCTCAGGACTACGACTTTCATAATTTACCTAGTTTATGAGTAGGTGCTAATATGATCACTAATTTAAAGAGAAGAATTAGGCACAAAGAGATTTCCTCCCAAAGCCATATGATTAGACATGGAAGCGCCAGTGTTCAAACCAGGTAGCTTGGATCCAAAGCTTAAAAATGATTAAAACTTATTCTTTTACATAGTTCATTTTTTATTTTAGTGTTCAATTTATTCATCTATCTAGAATATGTTATGTGTATAATGTATGCATATAATTTTTATTCATTTTAAAATAAATAATTGTCCAAACAGCAGTGAAATACACATTTTATCATCAATTTTCTTCCCATACCTGGAATAGTTTTTGAAGAATTTGATTAGGAATATTGGATTAATAGACTGTGAAATTTTTTTCTCAATAGATTTAAGCACAATCTTAATAATGAACATATTCCTCTATGTGCTCTTTGCTAATCCACATATTCATAGCTGTGCTAGCCTACATTATGTTAAGTGTAATTTAATCTTATAGTATGTGCTAAGAGACTATAAGATTTCTTGTATACTTCTAGCCCCCATTTTTAAATAATTTTAGTTGTTTACAGATTTTCTTCCAGATGGACTCAAAAATAATTCTAAATATGAACTTTAAAATTCTATTGACAAACAACTCTTAGAAATTTGATTTCTAAAGGAAATTGGCATTTTTTCAATGGTGTTGTCTTATCCTGACAAATGGAATAACCCTTCATTCTATTTTGTATGTTCTTCTTTTATTATTACTTATATTTTTTACTTCATAAAAATCCAACATATTGTTCTTGTTCCAGTTACTTCTTGTATTTTATGAACAGTTTGGGGTAAATGCATATATTTTATTGACAATTTTCTTGTTTATCATCAAGTTTTTGTTCTTTTTGTTTATTTATTTATTTGTTGGATATTATTGTAGAAGAGGCTCATAGTTTTCACACTCAAAAACATTAATAATAATAATAATAAAAATAACAATGACTTAAACTAATTTTGCTTTTCAAAATGTGAAGGTTCTTTTTGTTAGATATTTGTGACCTCAAAGCAGTTCCTTTCTAGACCTAGGTGAAAGGAGTACCTGCCCCAGAGCATGCTCTTTTGAGAGCCCCATGTAGCAAAAATGCCACTCATGTTCCAAATATGCTTTTCTGCATGTCTTACCCAAAGTGCTCACATCAAAATGTATTTCTCTCTGGGCGCCACAAAGATCTGGGTGCTGTGCGGCTTGCCACCCCTTCACAAAAAAAAGTTACTTCTGATAGTGAAGAGGATTTCAGTAGTAAAACACTTCACCAAGAGAAAGGGCAGGTTTGTTAATTTATCAAATTATTTCTCTCAGCTTCAATCAATAATGTCCATGTTGTCAGGGTAGAAGAACAGATTACACTATCCTTAAGATTTTTGTCTACTTGAATTATAATTTCAAATATTTAAACCTATGATGTGTGGGCCTACGTTTGTACCCCTGTCCTGGACCTTATAAATATGTTATCAAGTGATACAATATAATGGAAGCAAAGTAGACCATATTCTGCCATACATAAAATTATTTGAAGCAGGCACAAATAGTCATATAAATACATCCCTGTAAGTTCAGTGAGTTCTGAAGTTTTAACATTCCAGGAAGTGCCCACATGGAGGTGAGTTTGAATCATATTCAACATTATGTCAGTGTCAGGATTCTGTTAATTTTCTAATCAGATTCAAGTTAGACTCATTTATATGTCACTCTGCACAAGACCAGTCAAAATTCTAATCTTAGGATCATCCTACCAAATTCTTCCTTCCATTCACACAGACCTGAGCTGCCTAGGCTAATCTGCTAATGCTTAAAAAAAAGCAATTGACTCTGTTAGGTAGATTAAAATAGAATTTTAAAGCTCCATTATGTTACCTCTCTCTGATGTGTGAATTCTTATTTAGTGTCTTTAATATGCCAATTCCTGAATCATATATTCTCAGGCTACTTGCCATAGTGTATAGATTAAAACAAATAGTATTCTAGGTACTGATACATTAAAATGGATATTAAATGTAATATAATGCATTATTATAAAGGGCTTTCCTAAAATTCCCCAATAGAACTAGGCTCCTAGAAGCCTACTGCAGGCACACACCTTAATGCCTCACTTCTGGAATACAATTAATTTGCTTCAATTATGGAAGTTGTATGATTGAGTCTCCCCATGCTTACCGGGACTCCAACAGTGTTTCTGGTTTTGGCAAGTGATGCTGACCATTTTGCAATTGACTCTACAGGCCTAGAACAGTACTTAGGAATTCGAATAGGAATCTCGACCAAGAGTCTTCTGTAAAACAATCAAAATTGACTGCTTTATGTCAACACCAGACTGCTAATGTAGGAGCTTTCAAGGTCTGTTTGCACTTGTTCTCAGCAGAATTTCAAAGATGCTCTAAGTTTCAGGAATGGAATGAATCCTGACTTCTAGCCGTCTTTATCTCCCCTAATTGAAGCTGAGAAATAGTTTTTGTAATCTAAATGTTAGGCTGTATTCTTTACTTCTTCCTTTCTCTCTCCCTTTCTTTCAACAGATTCAGGAAAAAAAAAAAAAACAAAACGAGCTTTCCGAGAACGTTTCTCTTCCTGGACCTCCAGGAGTTTGGCTGCCAGCCCTAATGTCCAGAGGGGGGAAAATAATGATGCATTTGGTTCTCTGCAGAGCCCATTACTTTATCCCTGCCCTTCCTCTAGGGGTTTTCTTGATCAGGAGTTAAACAAAGGCTTGTGAAATGAATTTCAACCTAGGAAGGTTTACTTAAACTCACCAGCCCTTTTCATTTAGAGCCAAACCACTTTGAGCAGAGCAAGGCCCTATAGACCACAACCCATTGCCAGACTTCAAGAGGGCTGCACTTTGGAATAAAATGCAATCAATAAAGAAAAAGCAAATTTTATCTTGCAGTTCACTGGCTGGGTTTGATTTTCTCACTGTAGAACTGCAGTGTTCACAAACAAAGCATTTAAAATTACTCAAAAGAAGGACAGCATCCTACATTTTTTTTCTAACTTTTCCCATCCACACACTGCTTTCCCAAACCTAGATGTCATATGTTCTGGAAGGAAGCATAAAAGGGATTTGTTCAAGGGCCCCATTTCCCAGGGGTCCCTTCCCAGTTTAGTGCCCAATGCTTGTAAGAATTAAAGTAGCTGCTCCAGAAAATTCCCTCAACTGTGTCTGTTAGAGGCCCTCCCTTCCACGTCTCCTGCTGAGAGCACTCCAAGTTTGATTTGAGATGTTGGCCAGGAGTGATTTTTAATCACTCACAGGGTTCTCTCTTGCAGAACTGTTCACATCCCTGAGGCTAGTGATGGGATACTGATCTGTAAACAGAAGGGTAATAACTGCCAGATCCTGCAGTGCCAAAAGAAAGATTGCACTGTGAAACCTTGGGAGATGAGATTGTCTAAATTCTGAATTCCATACAGTCAGGGAATTCCCTAGCATGGGACTTTTGCTGTGAGCAATGCCTCTTGTTCCTGGTGTTCAATGATGTTAACCACAAAAGAAACATTGCATGCCTCTATAGTAGTCATCCTTTCTTCTCACCCTATCTTCTCAGGTTTTCCCAGGCTTCTGGTTGATTCTGTCCAGAGATTAGAGGCTAGGGATAAGATTCCAAAATCCAGAGTCCTTGAGATAAATGACCCCTCATCCTCCATTTCTTTTTTGTCTTATTCCGTAAAGGGCATTATAGATTAAATGACTGGAATGAGGTAAAACAGAATGGTTGTGTGTATATGTGTGTTTGTGTGCACACATGTGACCAGAATTTGTAATGCAATTAGTTTGCATAAATTAAAGAAGTCACATGACTGAGCCTTCCCATGTCTCCTCTACACGGTGCTCAATATTCACTGGTAGTGGGACTTTTGCGTTCTACCATGGAAGGACAAGACAAGGTAGATTTTTAATTTCAAAAACAATATTGCCCAGAGAGAGTGTTTTAGAACACATTTAAGAATGTGATAATAATAATAAAAAAAAATGGGGCACAAGACTCACAGGTTTCTCTATGAAATTGGAGCTTTACTAAAAAAAAATAAAATAAAATAAATGTACAGACAAGGAAGGCATTTCTCACTTGTCCAAAGGGAACTTGTCCAAAGACTGTATCTGGAAGATACAGTCGGGATTATCTGACTATTCAAAATTAATTTTAATCTTTTGTCTAAGTGATAGTAAACCCTTGTCAATACTAAGGAAAGGGGGTTTATAAGATTATAAAATATGTCATAAACTATTCACATGGATCATCAGTTATTCTCCTCACTAACCTATGAAATCAGGTTCATTTTTAAAAAGAAAGAATCTTAATTTGCCATTTTTATTCTTAAACCTCCCTACAAGGAGCTCTGATAACTGAACACAGGTTTTATTCTGTTTTCCAGCTAGGGAAATTCAAATAATAAAATTTCAAGATAGAAAAATTCAAGCTACAGGATTGTCATTTAAAACTCCATTACATTTTTAAAAAATATCTTAGTTAGTTAGGATTGTGTTTGGTTGCATGCAACTGAAAATTGAATCTTGTATCTTGTTATTTTTTTTTAAATTCCCAAACAAGACACTTGGACATAGATTGCTCAGAATTGGAATAAGTGATCAACCATGTATTAAATAGGTTTTTTTGTATTCTTCTTTGCATCTTTATTATCTGGATTTCTTTTTTACAGCCCCAGGCTATTGTGCATCTAGGAACCATGCCTGTGTTCCAAGAAAAAGAGGAGAATAAGAATTTCCAACTGACTTGTCCACTTTATATCAAAGACTATTATAAATTTGCCCATAAATATTATTTTATAATTGAAAAGGGGTATGAGTAGTTAAGTAATTTTAGTTAGCCATGAGCAAAATTAAAGTTCTTTTAGCAAGAAAGAATGGGAAATGAGTATTCAGTATACTACAAGTAATATATTTTGTAGCATTTTTTAATATTTGAATTGCTTATAAATTTTATTCAATTTTAGCTTCCAATGTGAGCTCATGAGAAAATCAAACATGTTTTTTTAATCCAATCCTGTCATGTATCCATTTGTTCATCATTGAGACACAAGATTACAATATAGTACCTTACCTATTGTGTATTAGGCTAGGTGAGGACAAGAAAGGGGAAAATAGCAACACATTTCTATATAGACTATATATGAGTACTACTTCTCGACTATATATGAGTACTACTTCTCAAACATTAATTTGGTGGGGAAATGAGAAAACAAACCCTAGGTAGGGAAATCTTCTTAAATGGGATGACAGGTAAGATTTATCATGTCTCCAAGAATTTGAAATGATCTCTATAATTTCACAAAAATCTCAAAGGGGCAGAAAAGAAGTGGAATTTAACAGCCACTCACATTGGTGTCTACTCTGAATCTGCTCTTTGGGAATAGTTTCAACCTATTTAACCTTAACATCTAGTAAGGACAATATGTCATTTGATGAATTGTAAACCTAGAAGGTTTTTGTTTACTTAATTTTTTGATTGATCATATTTAAAAACTAAATTATTAAACTATCTTAATGAATGTCAGTGATGTTGACATGCAGAAAGAGACAAGGAAAAGTCCGGAAAGCTATGGGTATAAAGAGTATTCTCTAGGAAAGAAAATGCTAACCGAGTTTACAAGGGGAAAAAATGTGTATTTCCTAATGAAAGTCTAGTTATGTGATAGGCCAGCCCTTTCATGTCAGACCTCTGGAAAAGCAGAGACAGATCACAGCATGCAACTCACCAGGTCCAACCCAACCGAAATCTAACAGTTTTATAAGAAATAGACAGTTTGCAGATATTTTACAGCGGCACTGTCTGAGTCTCATGGACCATGCACAGAGACTTAGATCAAAGCCACAAGACATGTTGAGGTTAAGCTCGTGCTTGAGTTTATCCAGAAACAACGGAAACATGATATCATACCACATCAGGGAATAACCAAAGTGGAAACAGCACAGTTTCACTGAAGGGTTCAGTCTGTGGTCAGGTCACGCAAGAAAAGGAGGAGAAAAAATAAATTGCCTTAAAAACTATATTTTCCTTTGTAAAAAATTATCGTTAAATTATGATCTGTAAGTTCAGGAAGATTTTTACTAGAGTGAGAAAAACCAACCAATGAAGACATTTTGTGCAATGAATTGCTTGTAAGTCTTACTTTTCTCTTTCCTTCCCAAGTCTCAGCATTCTACATCAGAGGCTCAGGTTTCACATCAGGCAAGCATGTTCTGGTAATAATTGCAAGTGTGAACTCTTGTGGAAGGAAAGCAAGGTGATCCCTAGTTCTTCCAGATAACTACATAAAACCTAAAGGACTGTTTTGATAATAAATGCATTCTGCCTTTCTCAACAGCAACATCAATAAAAATGCCAAATCATTTCTCTTCGACTTTCAAAGAATGATAATTATCTTATTTTGTACCTTAAAATTTTCATGCAGATTTTCAATTTAGTGTTCACTGAATATCAGGCCCACATTTATTAATAAAACATCATGTTTACATCCTCTTGATTACTTCATAACTAAAATGAATGAGGATAATATCTTGTACAATAATACCTTGCATTTGGTCATACTACTTTTTTTTTTTTCTGCTGTAAGATCCAGCTTTCTATTTATTACTCACATTCATCTTCTTCTCAATTAAATAAGCACAGATCTTTCTTATCTCTTAAAAATAAGAAAGGGGTTGGGGATGTGGCTCAAGTGGTAGCATGCTCGCCTGGCATGCGTGCAGCCCGGGTTCAATCCTCAGCACCACATACAAACAAAGATGTTGTGTCCACCAAAAACTAAAAAATAAATATATATAAAAAATTTCTCATAGTAGAGGATAGGAAAGATAGCAGAATACAACAGTCACTAGTATGGCAATATGTAAAAACGTGGATGTGTAACCGATGTGATTCTGTAATCTGTATACGGGGTAAAAATGGGAGTTCATAACCCACTTGAATCAAATGTATGAAATATGATATGTCAAGAGCTTTGTAATGTTTTGAACAACCAATAAAAAAAATAAAATAAAAATAAATAAAAAATTTGTCTCTCTCTTTCTCTCTCTCAGTGTTGAAGCACTTTCCTAGCATGTGCAAGGCTCTGGATTTGATCCCCAGTATCACAAAAATGAAATGAAATTAAAATAAGGAATGAATAAAGGTAATTTTCTCTAAGACACACCAAAGTAATATTTCAGCAGGGATTAGAAGCCTATCTCTTTTTCTCAGATCTCATTTCATCATTTGAATTTGAAAACAACAGTAAAAAAATTTAAGAGACACACCTATTTACTTTCACAGGTAAATATGGATGTTCTGGGATTGATTAGTTTTCCATTCTGTTTAACTAGTTTTAGCTTCCTAGAATGTTTTTCTTTAAAGGTAAGGATATTTTCAATCAAAATTGGAAATGTTTCTAAATGTCATTGGGAACCTCTCTGTTCCTTCATAGCTGTTGTGTACAACATGAAATAAAAGAAACCTACTTCTGCTGATCTTGTTCCTGGTGTGTACAAGGACATTGATTTCTCCTTGTGGTCTCTTAGATAGACAGCACTTGACTGCTTTAAAGCTGTAAACCTTTAATTCAACAACTAAATAGATCAACTGCTCGACATTTCCAAAATTATAATAGACAAATGTATCAACAGTCCCCTTTTTCTCTTCCTCGTATGTCATTTCTTTTTTCCTAATTTTTTTCTCCCTTTGGCCTCTTTTTATATTGTTTCTTTCCTTGGCAGAATGGTTAGATAAATCACCTCAAATTAAATGTTGAAATTGTGTTTTTATTTTTAGAAAAGAATCATTTTACTTTACAAAATGAATTCTGGTGACAGCCGGGAGTTGCCTAGGTGGCAAACCAAGAATCAGTGGTTTATCTGAAATTCAAATTTAATTTGATTTAAAAAATAGCCAAGAGTTTGGAAACTTGTAAAGGTAAAATCTAGAAGTAATTCTGAAGCACTACAAGTGTGAAGCACCTGTAAGCAATAAGAAAAAAAAATTGAACCTAGGTATAATCAGCATATACAAAGCTCTTCCTATATGCTCCCTGCCTTTTCAAGAAAAATAAATTAAACATTTAAAGGAAAAAATCTTGTCTTTAACACTTGTATTTTATCCATTATATAATTTGAATTTCAAAAGACAATCTTAGGGATACTTGTAAGTAACCAATAGCTAGCAAGTTAATGTATAAAAATATACTGGAAACCTCTTATTTCCTCACTCATGGAAGTGATAGAAAACTGTTCTGAGATAATGAAAATTTCTTTTTAACATGTTAAAAGCTTCAATTCCCTCTAAATCTGTCTCCAATTCAAAATTTAGATTTAGAATTGGAAGGATCTGATATCACATAACATTTAAACACAACAGTGTTTACAGGCCTGCATCAGCCTTTTCAAGCAACAGAGGTTGAAGAAACCCATATGGGTGGGATGGGTGGAGCTGAATGCTGGGAGATCTTCACTGTGGATTAGTATGTGTTCCATATGCCACTCACTTTCTTCATGATCCCACTTTACTGCTGCAGCCCCCAAATGCACTTACTGGGACTAAGTGCTCTGTCTCCAAAATGCTTATCAGTAACTGTAACTTGCTCTGTTCCCATCCTGTAAATGTCTGGCTCTGTTTCGATATTTACCTTAGTAGTTAAGTCTGTTTTATGTTGCTTGGACATTGGGAGAAGAACTTTTTTTCTACTACTTGAAAATATGCCACAATAACTTCAACATATTCTTAGGAACATTCAGGTTTTTGTTGTGGTGGTGGTCTCAATTGAGAGTTTTTGTTTTGTTGGTTAATTTTTGGTGATAAATCAAAAAATAATAACAATAATGAAGGGCAACTGAACTATAATAATGAAAAGCATACTGAACCATATTATGGCAAATATCCCAGGAGGGAGTAAGTTTCACCATGACTATATTACATCTAAAACTGAGGCATAGAAAGTTTAAGCAAATACCCTTGCCAATAGCAGACATGGGATTCACTAAGAATCCACTGCTGAACTGCCATATTTATTATACCATCCGTCTTATAAATCAAGTCAACAATTAGTTATGAGTTATGCAAGAACAGATCTAGTCCCCCTACACAAGTTCTTAGTTGTTTATTTCTGATTATAAGCTCATTAGGTTGGTAGTTAGGAGATACTAGCTGTTGATTCTAATTTACATGTGAGACATGGGTTCATAAGCTCTTTGTACTTTACTTTTATTGTCTGTGCAATGAAGTTGTTCAAATAAATAGTCTGTAAGGTCCCTTTTGTACCCTAAATCCATTTGCTTATAGGAACTCCATTCAATAGGATATACATGTCCACCTTAATTGCCTCCCTGTCTTTAAAAATTTCAGCTGGGAATGACAAGGATGTGGGGGTGGAGATTGAAAGTCCCTCTCTCTAAATTTTTGTCGCTTCTTGTGAAGTAGGTATAAAAGGTAGACTGGGTTCTGCTTAGATACATATGACACCTAATTAATTAGAGATCATATGTTCCATAGGAGATAGAAGATAGAAAGAAAACGGATTATAAGATGTGGATCTTGGGTCTTGAAGAATGCACAGGACTTAGATAAATGGAGTTTATGAGAAGAGGATTCCACATCAAGGAGACATTCTGGAAACAAATACGGAGGCAGGAATGAAAACCATGTGTTTGCAGGGGTGGGGGAGTGAGAGAAGCTGGGACACGCTGGAAATAATGTTTTCATTTTGGCTTATCTTTTTTTTTTTTTCCATTTTGGCTTATCTTGAGAAATAGCAGAGGAAAGATAAGTTGAAGTTAAGTTATAGAATGTCTCAAATGTTGGTGATTAGGGATCAATTGCTGCATAAATAAGTACCACAAACCCAGTGGCTTAACACAACACCCATTTATTATATCAGTTTCTTTAGGTCAGAAGTCTGATCATGACTTAGCTGAATTCTCTGCTCAGTGTCACACAGGCAGAGATCAAGCCCTTGGCAGGGACTGCTAGCTTATCTAAGAGATGGCCATTCAAGCTCTTTCAAGCTCACTCAAGTTATTGGCAGAATTTACCACCTGGTGATTGTTTGATTGGAATCCCCTCTTTCTTCCTAGCTGTGAGTGTGGAGGCTCCCCCAGCAACTGGAAGCTTTCATGTACAGGCCTTCTGGAAGCTTGGGAGTTTATAGCTTCTTAGAGATCAGCAGGAGAGTGCTTCTCTGACACTTCATTTACTTTCACTTGAAAGTAGTTGATTATGTCAGGTCCAGCCAAGAGAATCTGCCTTTTGATTAACTCAAAGTCAAATGGTTAGTAAAATAACCAAGAAAGTAACATTGTATTATAGCCATGGGTCCTGGACCCATGAAGGAAAGAGGATTATATAGGCCATATAAACTAAAGGCTGGGAATCTTGGGGGTCCTTTAAAAATATTTCCTACCATACTTGGACAGAAAAAAATACTATATGATAATAGAAAATGATAAGTTTTTGTGTTTGAGAAATTTTTGTTGTATAAATCAAACGTAGAAAGGCATATTAGAATACAATGTTTAAAGATGATGGTGAATGTTATGTATCTGTGTTTCAGTAACTCATTTCCCCATATGTGAGTGGGGTTCCCCTGATGGAACATAGCTGGGTCCCTCCATAAGAATTGTCCTCTTCCAAAAAAGAGCTGCCCCACCTAACACTGCACCTTATCCTCAGGGGAGGCTACATAAGTAAGATGTACAAATCTTCCCTAATTCAGTACATTTCTATAAAAAAAAATTCCAACTACATTGATTCCAACAGGATCATTTGAAGTCTCTATTGCAAAGAAGGTACATGGCAACTTCCTCTGCCCAATACTATTTCCTCCATTTCTTTATAGGTGTTGTTCTGCAGATTTCCAGCATACAGTCTGTTTCCACATAGGAGAGGACAGGATCACTTCTGGCAGACTAGCAAGGAGAATTAATCACTGCTAATAGAATACTGATAAACCCAGTAGCAATGCAATTGATAATAAATGACATAATGAAATAGTTTAGGTATTTAAAAATTTGGAGAAAATAGTGATAAGGAATATGCAATTGAAAATTCTTATTTGAACATGTGAGTACATTCAGCAATAAATAAAAATAAAACAAATGGTGGCCTGCTAAGGATAGTCTTTCAGTTTAAGGCAAACTATGTGAGACAAGAGCTCCTTGTAAAAATGCAAAACCTGGGGGGAGTTGGGGGACGTTGAGAGTAATGCTCGGGACATAAAGGGAAGGCTGGCTCCAGATAAGGTTTGATTCCTGATTCTGGAAATTCGTTAGGCCAAGAACAATGCTTTTATTGGGAAAAACAGAACTCTGAGACATGATATAAGACATGGTTCAATTAAATAAAACAATGAATACTTTTTCATTTTATAACCATCGCGCCAACAGAAGAGGCCTAAACATTCTGTTAAAGGTTTGTACTCTTCATCTATTGTTAGAGGTTCAAGAAGTCTTAAACATGCAAGAGAACATGCATTATTTTGGGGATCAGCACCTACCCATCCACTGGACAAAGGAACCAATAACTAGAGTCAATTCACAATATAACCTAGCAAAGGTAGTAAAGAGCTTTCCTCCTGAGGGATGAAATAGACTATGCCCCAAAGATGTTGCAGCGCTATATACTGGCAGTAAGTGGCAAAACATTTGGGGGCCAAGAGAAAAGAATGATCAATTTGGATATTGGTATGTGGTCATACGCCTGTGATACCTGTTTTTAAAATCTGGGAACACAATATGAATATGCCGATAAGAAGTTTTTTGGATTCTTTAAGAAAGTGATGGTATAATGTGGTGAAATAGACATACATAACTTTATTGGGGTAGATGGTGAAAGAAGATATAAAAAGATTGCGAAAGAAGATACAAAAAGTGCTATCAGAGTGGATAAAATGAATAAGGCCATAGAACTCACCATTTATGTACCTGAAAATCACACAGAGGACATCTTACGTATCAAAAAGAGAGAATATGCTGTGTGAGGAGCACTAAAGTTGCTGAGAAAATCTGTGGTTGTTGTCCTCTTTAGGATGATGGTGGGTGGTATTGATACAGAAATGGAGTTCCGTATAGCAAAGGGGATGACAGACTCATCATACATAGGTCAAGTGGAAGCATTTAACTGTCAGAAGAAAAGTTCTGCAATGATCATAATGAACAAACAAGGTTTGTCTCTCAGGCAAGGTTTTTGAAAACTATGGAGGTGGTCAAGAAAAAATGTAATTCCTAGGACCAATGTAGATCATTAGCCAACAGAAGGATTGCTCATTCTATAGCTATAGATACGGTATGGATCCATCTTTATAAATAAAGCACAGATGATCATCTGCGTCCAGTAAAAAGCCATCACCTGTATTCAGAATTGAACAGGTTTTCAGAAGCAGAGCCCATCTGAAGGGAAGTCCTAAGGAAAGTCTTTAGGAATAAGGATTCTGCATAGCACATCAAGCATATGGGCTAATTACACTCCTTGACTTTTTTCCATAGAATTTATGACCCATTACTTGAATAATTATACATTGAGGAAGTATTTTGAGGACAGATGGACACAAAACATTATCAACCTTTGTGTGTGTGTGTGTGTGTGTGTGTGTGAGAGAGAGAGAGAGAGAGAGAGAGAGAGAGAGAGAGAGAGAGAGAACTTGGAGCCTTAAAATAAATGAATTCCTGGCCAAAATTCAACTTTCAGGGGATCTCTTGGGTTCTCAGTCATTTCCCTGTTAAGGAAACTTATACTTTGTTACTAGACAAAACCTTCCAGGTGGTCCTTGGCATTTGGGATTGGAGACATTACAGTAGAATAAATAAAGTTTAATCAATTGGAATTATACACCCTTCAGCCAAGATAGTAAATTAAAAAAAAAAAAACACAAAACAATGGGTATTGAATTCTGGGGAAAAGAATGGTGAGAATGGCAGTAATTAGTTGCATTCCTAAAAACCCAAAGGATGCAGAATTGATGATCACAATAATCCCACTCAATTTAGCTGTCTAGTCTTTCAAGGTAGATTGTAATAGATGACAATGGCTCTTGTAAATGATATGTTTTTCTGATCTGGAAAACAGATACTTTTCCATTCTCCTTTCCAGAAAAATAGTCATGACAGGAAATCCTCCAAATGGCCAGAGCTTTGATGATGCACCTGATCATCCACTTTCTGAGGAAAGAAGACTGTTTCTAGGAATAATATTTCCAGATGAAAAAAAAAAAGTGGTGAGTTTGTTCATTGTTCCCATAAAAAAATATTGGAAAATTCATGCCATGGAGATGTGGCTTTAAGTCATGTGGATGGAACTTTGGGAGAGAGCATGGAATGTAAAGATTTTTGTATTATACACTAAAAATCACCATAGAGCATCCACATGGAAGTAGCCAGAAGCAACCAAGAAGACAGAATGACTTGGCCATTTGACAATTACCACCTTCTGTGTTGAGCAAAATGGGCACAAGAACAAAGTGGCATAGTGACAAAGAGGAAAGATGTGCCTACGTCCAGAACCCTTGGATTCTACTTTCTAAGGCTCTCTAGCTACTATCACTGTCAAATTTGCAATAGGCAAACAATAGAAAATATCCCAAATTTCTTGAATAGGTACCATTCTCTGAGATGAAAACTTAGTATTTGATGGCAAGTTGCTTATATTGAACCACTTCTACCCTAGAAAGAATAATATGTCATCATCATTGAAATGAACATATATTCTGGTTATGATTTTAACTTTCCTGCTGATGCAATCTTAGGATATATATATATATATATTTGACAAGAAATTCCCAAATAACATCACATCGTATCAAAAGAACCTACTTAGTAATATAGAAGGAATGATGTGGGAATACACCCATGAGGCTCATAGGGGCAAATTACATACTGTTCAATGCCAAAGCTGCACTTCTATTAGTATGAGTGCCTTATGACACTGCAGCAAAGGTATCAATTCAGAGATTTCCTGTGATCATGAAGGTCCATCCCCTAGGATGCAGTATATACCCTCAATCAATTACCATTTTCATTGATATGTCACTCTTAAGTAGAGTATGTTATGTCAAAGAGTAAGTGTAATCCTACTGTAATTCAGTAAGCCATCTGGAGAATTCACTTTTCCAGTCTCTGTAGTTATTGGTTTCATGGTTTCAGAAGTTTTGGTTCTTAGCACTTTCACCAAGGAAAAAGCAAAAATCCCAAGTGAGATTTAAGCTATGAATACTATCACTTTCTTTACTATCCAAGAGATCTTATACAAGTAAAGAAGCACTACCCTTGCTGAAAAAAATTGCCCCGAACCTTAGGTAGAAGTAGGATTGCCATTACATAATGAGTGTGGGCAATCCATTGAAGAATTGCCTAGTAATTTTCCTGCTTAATTTTGATAGTAAATAAGTGAATGTAGCAACTATAGCCTAAAGAGAACATGGAGCCCATACTCTCAGTTGCCTCATTGACAGGGGTCTTGCTCACCCTACTAGGATAAGCATGTAGAGTGGGATTGATACCATCTAAGATAAGAATTTAGAGTGGATAGTAGTAGAAAAAAAAAATGGTAGGTATCTTTTACTTCCCAAATACTAGCTGCAGAGATGGATGCTCTAAGTTTCTCCCCTAATTTTTCTTCTGAGAATATCCTCAGGAAAAGAAGACCAACCAGAATCATAAAGGATTTTTTTATTCATCCATGAATGAGTACAGAGAATGTGCTTCTTCCTCTCAGTGTGGAAACCTTGGTGGGGGCAGGGGGCTTCCAGCAGCACAGCTCCCTTTGCTACTGCATGGCAGCCCAACATCATTCTCTGCACAGATCTTTTCTCTCACTCTTACATAAGGGTCATCACTAAGAGCAATCTCCAGTGAATCACCTGCAGGTAAGTATCCATCACAGAGTCTGTTCCTTATGGAATCCCCCTATCACATTATTATGTCATGATAAATGTAGCATTTATTTAAAACATTAATCAGAATTCACTGAGGCCAACTTGCCTCTCACTGCTCAATGCACTACTTTTCAAAGGCCTTCCCCTAGGTTCTGATTCTTGCAGTTACCCTAGGGCCTTGTGCCCATGTTTTCTTCTTCACACTATGGAGGAGGGGAGTCATTTCCATCTGGGTTCACCCACATGTTATCAACCACTGCTCTGCTTATCTTTTTCCCCAGATGGGAATCCTTACGAAATTCCTATTAATTTATAACTTAAATGCCCACAATTTAGCAGCCTTGTTTATCTTCTTTTCTTTCTCTCTTGTGAAACCCCATTGAGGGTTGCATATTTCATATCTTCCATTCTGGGTAATCTACCCTTTAATAATTCTCAAGTATTCCTTTTGTAGCCAACCTTCCAGATAAAAGTATCTCTGCTCAGTTCCTACTTTTTGCATGGAAAGCATCTCAGTATTTTCAACCCTGGAAATACCTCACACATACATTTTCAGAAAATCATGTTAAGACAAGTAAGAATTTAAATTATGCTTTTATTAGTGAGGTCTCACATTGACTGACTTTTAAAAATGCTTCAGTTCTCTAAAGTTGATCTAATACTTTTTTTCTGGGCCAACCCTCAGGCCATAAATTACTTTGGGAAAAATATAATTTTGGAGATAGGACTGCCATACAACTAAAAAGAAATGTGAACACAAAGGTAGAGGTAGAACTGTGAATCAGGTAAGAGTTCATAAACAAATTGTGTGCTATTAATAACCCTCTATAACAACTCTGTACTGTACACTATTAGTGAAGCAAAAAGCATACTTTGTAGTCATCATTAGTAAGCAATTTGCTAACTAGTAGGAAAGGCAGTAGGCATCACATAAAAGAAGAATAAATGTAAGATACCAATCATGCCCGAGTAGAAGTTAATAAGACTGAGAATGTGATAGAAGATATTTCTTATTTTTAAAAAATAGATTTATACTTGTAAAAAGGGGACACTGGAAGAGTTGAGAGTCATACAAGTCAAATGCTTACAAAAGGAAAAAAGGTAAGAAGAGTACAGTTAAACAGAATGTAACTATTTTCTGTTCAGTGTCTATCTTGCTGAAAGAAGCAAAATTGGACAGTCAGTCAGCAGCCACATACAGTTCAATCCACATCTCAGTTGCCTAAGCACTCATATTTTCGAAGAATTTTTGCCAAGTTTGGTTTTGGTTTAAATTCTTCCTTGAGATTAATTTCAAACCATAGAAAAAGCGCAGAGTGTTTGTCTTACCAGTAAGTAACCTGGATTATAGTTTGTGGGAGTCTTGGTTCTCCAGCCTTGCTTGGCCCAGAGACTTCTGGCAGATGTAGGACATTTCAAAAGGCATACTTCGGGCTGCCGTGGCAGGGGAAAGCCCTGTCCTGGACCAGCATCCTGATTCCGGTTATGTTAGTCTTGTTAGGATTTATTTAGTTTTGAACATCCAATTCTAAAAACACTGAATCTCATTTTCATTAAAGATACTAACTTTGTAGAGCAAAGTTTTAGGCAGCTAAGTATTTCTTATTTTGTGGAACAGAGAATATAAAATTACTCTGAAGAATACATCTAATTTAATTGTTATTAGCTCATTCAATGCTGTATAAAACAAATACGAAATTCAGCCTTTTATATTAATTTTCTTAATGCTTCAATATTATCGCCTAAAATTTAGTTGAGCTATTAAGAATTATTGCTGTAACAATACCCTACATTCTTCTGCTACATATAATAGTAACTAACATTTAGTAAGTGGATCTAGCTTCAGATACTTTACATATTCATTTTCATTTTAGGATTAATTTTATGACTAAATACTGCTCATATTTTATAGGTAAGAAGGGTTAAAAATAGTAGATAATTTTCTATGGTCATAATGGCAGTGAGGATCATTATAGGTATGATGGAATTTCACTGCTTGCCAAATTCTTTGGCTCCCTGTTGAACTCAAGTGTTACATGCCTATTGAACTCCAGGGTATGCAAGTCTTACTTGGTTAATGAAATCACATCTTGCTTTTTAAGCAGCAATGACATGTGGTGCTACCAAGCAGAACTCTTCAGTCCAGTAATTGTCTTGATGTGACTCCTCTTTACTACAAGATCAGTAACGCCCAGTTAAGATATGTTAACCTGGTGCACAGTTTCCTGTAAAGCAGAATATCAACAACCCCTAATAAATATGTGGTGTGAATGAGAGACGTTTTCGTTAGCTCTTGGTACTTGAGGGTTGTCCATTGAGAGCAAATCATTGCCTAGAATGATTAGTTCAATAGGAACAATAAGTAGAATCACTATGATTTAAAAGGCCTTTCCATTACCCTTATTTTAATTCCTCTTGAGTTATTCATATATAAAATTTTAATATCCTCAATTTGGCTAAAATCCCCTGGAAGATTGGTAGACTATGTTAAGTTTTTACTTTCATATTGCTGTCTACTCAACATATTTATGTGGCATCTTCTGTGAATGAATGATGTTGCATTCATTTACTTCCAGTAAAATTTTTTCGATTTAAATTCAGGACAACACGTATATAGTACACATGTCTTTCCCTTTAAAGGAACTTAGGCATAATAAGTACAACTATTTTTTCCCATTCCCCAAGGTTCTTATTTTCCTGAAAGACATTGACTAACTCTTGAATTGAAATAAACAGGACTTTGAGGATAGTATAGGAAATTATTTTGTAACATTTTTGCAACTTAAAAAAATCTATTATTTCTATTGATGTTCTGTATAATTAATGACTATGCAAGTCAGACTTAATTGTCATCACTTCTGTGTTTATAAATCCATAGTTCTCTTACTTTTTTAGACTGCACTGACTTTTTTTTTTGTTTTTCTAAGGAAAAATGAGCATTTCTACAATTAATTTTATTTTTATATCTATATTGGATGCTTGATATTTTTAAGGTTATGTTAATTTAAAAAACTAAGTCAGTAAATAATTAGATTACTTTATCGCTCAAGTAACCTGGTACTTGTTTATTGTGGAACAGTGTTTAAATTTACAGAAAAATATAGGCCAGCTTGGAAAACTTAAGGAGATACAGTCTCAGAATAAAAAATAAAAAAGGGATGGAAATGTAGCTCAAAGGTAGAGTGTCACTGGGTTCAAATCCCTGTACTGCAAGTAAATGAATAAATGAATAAGCAAATAAATAAATAAAAGAAGAGTTCCCATATGCCTCATATATATTCCCCTATTTTAATCTTACATTGTATAGTGCATTTGTTGTAATTGGTGAATATTATTACAATATTAATAATTGTTCACATTTCATTATTTTCTGCCTCGTTTATTTTTTTTCTGCTACAGGATCCCATGAAGGGGATTTAACAGTACATTTGGTAATCACTGTCTCCTTAAGCTTCTCTTTGCTGTGGAGGTTTTGCAGACTGCTCTAATTTTGATGACTTTGTCAATTTTCAGTAGAAGTGGTCAGCTCATTTGTAGCAAATCCCTCTTGGGGGATCTGTTTGATTGTTTTGATTTTTATTATCAGACTAGGGTTATGGATTTTGGGGTGGAAGTTTTCAAAGGTAAAGGCCATTTTCATTACACCCCATCAACATGATTGATAATGCTTACCAGGTCTCCCCACTGCAGCTTTAACCACTGCTCTCCTCCCGTAGTGTACTTTCTCCACACCACACTGCTCTTCTTCCCAAGCAGCCTGCACTTAAGAAATGGGGAGTCACACTTTTACCTTTTTGGAGGTAAAATTATCTACATAAATTATTTGGAACTCTTCATTATGGAAGATTTTCCTTTTCTCCCCGAATCTATTCCATCACTTTAAATCAAATCAATAGAAACTCATGAATATTTATTTTTAATTTATTATAGTCCAACAGTGCTTTATTTTCTTGCTGAGATTATTTGATCTTTGGGCATTGTAATCTCGTTTACTTGATTCTTGTATCCCTTTGAGACACCCCAATCATTGTATTATTTATTTTACTTTATGTTTTTTTTCCTTTTTTAAAGAAATCTTTTTTTTTTTTTTTTCAAAAGGTACAAAATGTCCCCAGCTCATCTCATATATTTCCTTCCCCAAACCTTATTTTTCCAGGAGAATTCCTGGTTCCTATTGAAAAACAGTATTGGAAACCAAGATTTGGTAACTGATGTGTACATTTCTAGTGAAACATGATTTTAGATCCTCTCAGTTGCGAGAGTAAGAAATGTTTGCCTGTACACTGAGAATTAGAGATATATTTCTATAAATATTCTCCATATGACAAATTGTATCTGTATTAAACTAAATTGGAGTCCTACTCAGGACTCCAAGTCAAATCCACTTCCATGTGCCTCACTCTAGCCTTCTCTCCTTGCTTATCTGTAACCATCTGCTTCCACAGTAAGACACTGGCCACCATCATCTGCCATAGGATTTCTTAATTGTTTAATTTCAAGAGTACAAAGCTCATGTGTAATTCCTTTTGCTTTATCCTTTAAGATTCCATACAAATCTAAGTATTCTTAGGTCATCCATTTATTAGCACCCCCTTTTGGTGTGTTTATTTTTAAACATTTGTAATATAGTGAAATTAGTAGCATTCTGCATTTCACCCTGGCATCCCCAATATCCTAATTATTTTTTTGCTTAACTTGTATCCATTAGAGTTCATTTTTGTGCTGTAAAGTTCTAAGGGTTTTAAAAATGTATATTATATAAATAATATATTATACAGAATAGTTTCACTGTTATTCAAATACTCTTTCCCCTGAACACTAGGTAAACACTGATTTTTTTTAATCTCAGCAATATTTCTGTCTTTTCCATAATGACATTATTAGAATCACACTTTATGTTTCTTTTTCAAACTAGCTACTTTAAGGTAGCAATATGTATTTAATGTTCATCTGTATCTTTTCTTGACTGGATAGCTGATTACTTTTTTTCCTGAATAATACTGTATGGGAATACATTCACAGATGTAGCATGGTTTGCTCATATATTTACATGTTGGAAGACATCTTGTTTGCTGCCAATTTGAGACAATAATGAACAAAATTGCTGCAAACATTCAGGATAGTGTAGATATAGGTTTTTAACTCATTCGGATACATACCAAGGTCATTATTGGTGAATTAAATGGTAAGAACATATTTAGTTTTGTAAGAAACTGCCAAACTGTTTCCCAAATTTGCTGTATGTACTACTTTATATTCTCACTTCAACGACTGAGAGTTCATGTTGCTCCATATCCTTACTGGCAATTGTCAGTATTTCAAATTTTATCCAAATAATATTATGTAACTTGGAAGTTCTAGTTGAGAATGATATCATCAAGAACAGTCACAGTCCTAACATTTTACAATATTTTTCTTCTGATAATCATTGGTCCCAGAAAGTTTCTTCAAAGTTCACTTCAGAATATTTTAACCTTAGCTACCATGGTAAACTCAGCACACCATTAATAACTATCACTGTACTTGCATATAATTTTATAAAAAGAAACTAAAACCCAAATTACAACTAGAAATTAAAGGAATATATGTTAGAGTTCAGTAAAAAACATTAAAAATGTAACAGAACATAACCCACATTCTATCATATGCCTAACACAATTTGCGTTTTACTTAAAATTCCAATAGAGAAAAAAAAATTTTGTGAATTAAATTAAATTTAATGATAGAAGTGCCATTTATTTTATAGTTACAGAACACATATACTCATTAAGTCATCATTAATATTTATGATAATTTTGATCTTGATAATTTTAAAAAATCATGAATATTTCCCCATTTTTTTATCTACTTAAATGTTACCTTCTATTTTTAGCTCGGGGATTCTTAACATTATCTAATTTCTTAGTTTTCATCAAAGAAAATTATTTAAGATTATCTAAGAATGGAGTGAGCTGTAAAGGAAACATTTGAAATAATATGTTAATTATTTATTTCAATAAGAAAATATCTATGCCTCATGGATTTTAAGGCATTCATATGAAAATCCACTAGTTTCTATTGTACTTTCACATCTGTAGGCATAAAGTATTGATATAATAATCAAAAATTTCTGTTAAATAATGCACACAATTTTATAATACACTGGGAAAAAAACATGTTACAGTTGTTGATAATAAATTATCTCTGTCACCTCTAATCCTGGATCTGCCTGGACTATCACTATAAATATTACATAGGAATTTAAATATCACACTTTTCTATATACATAATTGTCTTGGCTATAGTTCATATTAACACAACTATTATGAAGTATCAAAATAAAAGTCAATAATAACTTATGAACACATCTGGGAAAGTATATAGATAAAATAAGAAAATATTCTGTATGGTTACTTGTTACTTATGAACACATCTGGGAAAGTATATAGATAAAATAAGAAAATATTCTGTATGGTTACTTGTTACTTATACATATGGACATATATTCTATTCAAAAAAAGAGAAAAAAGACTTCCATATATTTTTTGAGAAAAATTCACTTAGGCAAAAGGAATAGGAATTCCTTGATGCATTCCCTGGCTTCACTGAATGAATACCTGGTGGTGATTGTAGCTATCTTTGAGATCCTATATCTAAAAAAATAAAATAAAAATCATTATGAAATGCTATTCAGGCTATCTCCTTTAAAACCACATTTCTGTAGTTTGATAATAGCCATTTCATATTCTGCTGATCCACAATTTTTAAAGCCATGTTTTTAACCCAAGTAGTTGGCACAATTCTGAAGCAATGGCTTTATTCTGGGAAATCTTGCCGCCATGATTAGTGGTTTGACTGCAGTATTTCCAACTCTCTGCAGTAAGTTCCCACTGATGTGCTTGTGGTTTCACGTATACCAAAGACTGTTCTGTGATGAGTGCTGAAGGGAAAGGATTGTTCATCTCATAATGGTCTTTCTGGCCTCATAGATACATCATAATCTCTAGCAGTAATCTTGAAATTTTGGCAGTCATAAACAAACATTATTCTTGCCAATATATATTCGTGTTTATAACATTTTCCTTTGATAATTTTGCCTTTAGGAATTGAAATTTTAAAAATATGTGCCTAAAATGTTTCCAAAGTGAATATCCCAAGCTATTTGGATATTTGGTTTAGACCAAATTCAGAATCACATTTCTAGACTCCTCAGGTCTGTACACACATCTATCTATCTATCTATCTATCTATCTATCTATCTATCTATCTTTTTCCAGTGAGAGAAATAAGTGTGTATGAATGTGTATGTGTGGGAATGTAGCCATGGTGTAGATATTTTAATTGTCCCATCAGAATATGTACATTGAGGCACATATTGTTAGTAAAAGACAATAACTTGCTTTTTATTCCACTCTATACCCACTCAGGGGAACAGACTTCAGTTGGTACAAAAGGGCCTCATCAGAGAAGTCTTTTAACATAAAGCATCTGTCTCAAGTATTAAAATGAGACTTCAGTTTTCCTCATAAATACCATCACAGCTGACCTTTTGAAACAGAGCTAAAGTTTCTTTCTGTTTTAAATTGTTCATTCTCATGAAGAACAATAATGAATTAATGCATTTATTTTAATCATGTTTGGCCTTTCTTGAAAGCAAGCACATTCCAAAATAACTCCATTCCTTTAAACATCCACGAAATGAATTCACTATTGCAATTTTCCTGATAATTAAAGAAAAATATTCCTGATATTAGATGCAAGTTAATATTAAATATTATTAGGTATGTATGAAATGCAATTGAACAGACTTCAGAAACATAGAAACCAAGATGGTAAAATATCTCCCTTCTATTGTTCCACTTATTTTATTTTGTTTTTAGTTAAATGACTTTCATGCATTGCTCTTCTGACATTAGTCCAATTTTCCTTTAGCCTTCTAATTTTAGTTGTGGAACAGTGCGGGAAACAATCTGGTTTTGATGGAATCCCAAATTTTTGTGAGTGTGTGTGTGTTCTAAATAAATTCAACTAGGTCATATGACTCATGTGCTTTCCATGGTCTCACTGGTTTTATTTTCTGGGTAGAAACTAATTAGTCTTATTTGACTAGATAGACATTCTTGGTTGCCTCTTAAAAAGATGAACTATTTACTAACAGGGATGTATTTTAGGTTTCTTTCTTTTAAAAAATATTTTCTAAAGATTAGTGGAAATCTGATCAATTTGTGCAGCAGAGACAAATACTGGAGCCCCTTGTGGTTTACAGAGCCAGCTGTTTTCTCGAGCTTCAGCTCTGTGTTTAAGCTTAAGGAGGGGATGCAGAGTGATGAGAAACGCACAGGGCTGTGCTGCCTTTGGAAGATTTAACAAGCATCCTGGGGATTTTTATGTTCTCTGCATTTTCATTCCTTTATAGTAAAACAAACATAAAAAACGTTGCCAAAAAAATCTACTCAAGGAAGTATAATTCAACATGTCAAAGGCAAATTATACTTGAATCCATTTTAAAAAGTATTCTAACATTCACACTTGCACATATAAAACTTCATTGTAAAACCAAAGAACCTAAAGGCAAGTTGCTATAAAAATCCAGATATATGATAAATTCTCTGCAAGTCTGCATATCTCTATGCATGTGAGCATAGTTAAGAATACCTGTGTTTGACATTTTGGCATAGTATCATCTTATACATTCTAGTATTTTCTTTGCTGGCACTTTCAAAGGTTAGCTTTCAGTTGGAAAGAGGGAAGCCTTTGAATTTTTGTGTGACACATGTCATTGATGGAGAAATTACTCTGAAAAAGTGTCACACCATTGATACTTCTGTAGAGAAACAACAGTTCTATTCTGGTGTGAAGATTTTCTGAAGTCTGTCTGCAAATGTGTCCCTAGGAACATGAAAACTTGAGAAAGGAGAGGATCTGAATGATATTTTTGCTTTGTCCTGTACTTTTTATGAAAGAGAATTCTATATAAGAAACATGGTAATAAAATGATGCAAAGATGGTGACAGTTTTGGGATCTCCCCTACCCTCTTTCATGGGACCATTATCACCTCTGAGTTCCTGCTAATTAATTGCTCTTTGTACCTGGAAGTCTTTGATTTATTATTTATTTACACTAGCATGTAAATAAAATGTGAAATGCATAGTTCCCTCTGACATTTTTTTTCTTAATCTCAGGTTTATCTGGGGGATTTTCTTCTTTTCTACATTAAAAGAGCTAATATTTATGAACTTCAGGAGCCAGGATCCAATTATATGACTTTCCTAAACTCAAATATCAGACTAAAGTGTTAAGCATAATCTCATCATGGCATAGAGATTCACATTTTAGTTCAGTGATTCCCGATAGATCAGGCTAAGCTATTCTAAAGCAAAGGTAATTAATGTAAGTAATCTTAAAAAAAAAAAAAAAAAAAAAAACCTACTTAAAAATTCAGGTAAGGTATGTTGTGAAAGTTTTAAAAGTAGAGTGATTCCAAGAATCCAATATTTATTTTTCTAATTGCTGCTGGTGGCAGGAAGTCATGAAACCCTAGCCAGTTTATTTTCAGGTAATTTTCTTTTAAATTCCTTTTATCTAGAAAAGAAGAAAACTGTAGGCATTATCAGAGAACTAGAGGAAACAAAGAGGAATCACTGTAGAAAAGGCCTGTTATACAATTGCATCATTGTTATTACTCCCTGTCCCACAAATGTTCAAATTTGTCTGGAAAATGAACAGGACAAATATCTGTGCACAGTCACTTTGTCAACATAGGTAAGTTGATATCTCTAACGATTTATGACTTTCCCCTCGTTACTTCTCCTCTCCCATCCCCTGGGCTGTCTACAGTCTAGCACAACTTAAGCTAATCTAATTTCTACTAGAGCAGCTACTAAAAACAAATAAGTGGAGTGTATAGGTGTGTGTGAGAGGGACAGAAACAGAGTGAGAGATCAGAATTTTCTGCATGTTTTTAAAAGTTTCCTGTATTTACTGGTGATAATTATCTATTAAATTATATAAGGATACTGAAAGCAAATAACTGATTTTTAAAGCATATAAAAAGTGTAATGGGGCGGGGACTGTAGCTCAGTGGTAAAGCACTTGCCTAGCATGTGTGAGGCGCTGGGCTCAATCCTCAGCACCACATAAAAATAAATAAATGAAACAAAGGTATTGTGTTCATCTACAACTAAAAAACATTTTAAAAAGTATAATGAAGACAAAGCATAAGAAAATAATACCCATTTTAAATGGATCCTAGTATAATATTAATTTTTTTTCAAGTATTGGTAGATGCAGCTATAAAATTTTTCTACTTCTTTTCCTTTCAAAATGCAGCCAAGAAACAAATATCTCTCTTTGCTTTCTTTGCAAGAAAGAACCAGTCTGGATTATTTCCAGGCTATCCAGACAGCTATTTCTATTGGGAGGAGTGACCTCTGGAACAGACTAGAACATAGCAGGCTGACCAGACAGAGGGAGGAGTAGGCAACTGGGAAGGACCCCAGCATGTTCTTGTGAAATCTCATTTGAAGATGACAATGAAAAGTTAAGGAAAGATAAATGAACTTAAAGATATTTAAAGCCAATGAAAAATGTGTGCCCACATATGGAATTCAAGTGAAATTACAGTGTGAATTTCTGACTATCATTCTTTAATACACATGCTGAACAAATACAGCTCTCTACCCTTTTGAATATAGGTAATGCTTCTTAATTATATAACATTCATGTATGAAGCTCAATAATCATTCTTTTGTTTTCCTACTTCAATTGAGCCAGGTTTCCTTAGCCTGTGATTCTATGGTTGTTGTTAAATGCTTTTAGATAATTATCAAGAGGTTTATTTAGCAAATTATTGCTGTGGAGTGTTAACACAACAGTAAAGATTTCATTTACTTATAGAGGAGAAAGTAGTTATCTTCTAATATTTATCTAGAAAATATGTTGTTCTTCTCTTTCTAAGACAGCACAAGAAGCCTGAATTCACATCAGGAGCAGGAAGAATGATGAAGAATGACTTAACCTTTTGCTGAATGCTTATGGGTAAAAATGTTGTGGTTGGCACCAAAGAGGATACAAGGATGTCAAAGCAATCCTTCACTTCAAGAGGGTGGAACAGAAAATTTCTAAAGAATATTTTATTAAAAATAAAAATTTGGATGTTTCCAAGATTATATTTAATAATTTTTGAAAAAATATTAATAAGTTGATTAAGTCAAAGGTACCAAGAAAATGCTATGGGATTTCAGAATATTCTTTAGTAGGGGACTTAGGTAGGAACAGTGTTAAACAGGAGAATCAGATGATAACTTTTACACAATCAAGTCCAGTCAACTTTAATGAAAATAGCAACACCTAAAAGTCATAAAGAATGTTCTAAATTATCTATAGAGTTGTCTGCAAATTGGAAGAGTTTATTTCAATGAGTTTTGAACAGTCATCTCAACAAATGCCAAATTGTGGCTAAGGTAATTAAATAAGGTAGATTTTTGAAAATTTTGTTACAGTCATGCTGGTAGTATTCATTAACACAAAACAAAATTTAGTGATACAGAAACAAGGATTTCAGCTATCAAGCTATCATGTAATGTCAGAGAAATGAGGAAAAAGACTTTAAACTCAGTGCCTTCTTAAGTATGCCATCTTTGCGTATCCGTATCCTTTCACTCTGGCTTAAGAAATAGTGTTGCTGAAAATCTGTGAAGTCAAGTGGAAAATTAATCTAGAGAAAGGCAATGTATTTAAGTAATATCCTTATTTCATAAAAATTAATTTGAAAGCAAAGGAAATAGAAGATTTAATGATTTTAGGGATTGGTGTCTTTGCTGGAGTAAAGGGATCCCCACTATGAATTAATTCAAGAGAAAATTGATTTTGTGGGAGAAAATTTCATAAGCTTGTCACCTTGGACCTTATGTAACAACATATGATCAGACCATGAGATGACTGTATAAGAATTAAGGATTGGGTAAGGTTTTTGAGAAGGGCATTGGAGAGATTAGTTCTTAAAAAATTTGTCTGAAGTTATAAGGAGAAGATACTTACTGTATGAGATACATGTGTCTGTGGAGAACACGAGTCATGCCCATATCAACAATTTGCTAGCTGCTTATGGGGATCCAGTTTAGGTGGAGTCTGAAATTTAGTTGTCAAAAGTGAGTCCAAGATTCAACAAGTTATTTAACAGAGGCTGAAACCCAAAATCCTGAGTAAATATTGAATTTGGAACTATAGTTGGAAACACTGAAATAAAAAAAAAATATTAACAGCCAGTTTTTGTTTTCATGGTAATAGTAACATCAAAAATAATAAAATATATCAGTGGTTAGAAATGCAGCATCATAAAGTCTATCAGAAATTCTATTTGAAAACGAATTCCCATCAAATCACTAAATTAAAAACTTCAAATCCAAAACCCAAGAAACAAGAAGAAAGAAAGAAAATTATTGCCATTATCCTGTCTTGATAAACCTCACACTGGATATCTGACACTATAGACACTAACATAAGAGAAGTACCTGAATTTAAACACAGTCAAATACAAATGTTCCCAGGGAAGGTTTTGTTTCACTGGTTTTCATTTAGTAGCTCTATAATTTTCTTTTCCCTTTATGACTAAAAAATTACTGAAGGCTGGGAGCCTGTCAATTTAACATATCTATTAGCATATTTACTGCCTGTTTTCCTACCACATAATACATGTTATTCACATTTATTGAGTAATAAAGGAATTTTATTGTATGAATTTGGGAATTATTCACTGTACAAAGGCAATGTACGTGAGACTTGTGTGGTTCTAAGATGATTAACACTATGTTTTGGATAAATTCAAAACTTCTTCATAATTGCACAATTAGCCATAACAAAAATTATATTATCAAGTCCACATTTTGAGACTGTGAGCTAAGACACTCTTTGTCTTACTAGTTTAAAAAGTCCCCAACAATGGGAAGAGATTATTTACATAATATAGTTATTGCACCAGATGCTTCTAGTGAAAGGAACAAAATCGTGACCTCTCTCATCAGCAGGATCATGTCCATGTTTTCACAACTGAATGACATTTTCTCAAAAAAGCTAAAATGTGTGTGGGCTGTAGGAAATAAAGCTAAAAGTAAAGACTTTCTCTTTCTTTCCTTCCTTTTTTTTCTTTCTTTCTCCCTCCCTTCCTGCTTCTCTTTCTTCAGCTTTGATTAATAACCAAAAAACTTATTGTACATAGTTGCAGATTATGTCTAGAGATTATAGTTGCAGATTATGTCTAGAGATTATTTAATGAGTAAATGATACAATTTAATTTATTTAAAAACTTTTATTCTCAGCAAAATCAAACATATCATTGAGTTTACATAGAAATACAATTTCCAATCATACCTTCATAAAAATGCACTGGTGAAATAGATGTTCATAATTAATGACCAGTTATGCACTATTTAATCATGCCAGTAGCAGAATTGATTACCATTAAAAATTGGTAAAGTAACATCTTAAATGTGCAAATATCCTCTTAGTACTTTATTGTGTTACCACTGATAATAAATGGCCACTAATATATATATATATACCTATTACATAAAGCTTTTTAAAGTACAATAAAAATACAAATTCTATCTGTTAAAAAAAGCCATTTATGTGGCTTCTAATCATCCTCATTATATAAATCCCAAAATACTATATGACAAACAAAATTATAAAGACTCTTCATTATGAAACATATACTACCTCTAATTAACATATGACTTAGCAGATAATAACACAAACAAGAAGGTTCATATATGCCATAAAATATAATGGAAATACATACAATTTTGCATAAGCATATTTGATTTATTTTACTAGTGAAAATGTACCTTAACAGTTGAAGAAATTTCCATGAGTAAAAGAACCGATTTATATATTCATTTATTTTTGAGAGCTACCCTCAAACTAAGCCTATATTTTCATTAATTTATTTTTCTTATAATGTGATAAAGATAAACCACATTAAAATTTTTACCATCAATTTTTGCCACATGGATACTGTTATTCTGTCATATGATGGGCAAAGATATAGAAAACAAATATTTTCAAATGTCTGGGTTCATCAGCACATCACAAATAAGGTGCTAGAGAATTTTATATTGCTCATGTTCAAGAGGAAGCTGAATAGAAACTTAATTTTCATGAAAAAATGAGATTTTGATTCAACAAAACAAAGACAAATGGTATTGACTTAATATTTTGATAATTTATATAGATAGCTATCATAAATTTTAAAGTATCAAATGAATGGGGGATCAGAAAATAAATTTTGGTGAGGAAAAATATCTCTATCAAAGAAGAGAATATGACATGATGATAGTCCTTATTTAGTGACGAGAAATACAATTGGCAAAGTAAGCATGGATGCTAGGCATTGCACCTATGGTAAGCAAATATTCCAAATGTTTCACATGATGTTCAGATGTCATAGCAATGTAACTTAACACATTATAAATGAAATTTTAAGATTTCATAACTTTTTATTTTTTCTACGTTTATGAAACAAATTTGACATTTTAATATACCTAATAACAATAATTAATATTATTAGCTTGTATTTACTAATATTTGAAATAAATTTGATTGAATTGTTATTGGAATTTCTATCCTTTTTTAACCAACTAAAAATTTGTGACCTGGTAGCATAGTAGGCAAAGTTCAAATTTTTCCAACAACGTGAACATTTTATACATAGAATGACATCTGTCAAATGAATGGCAACATGCTTTTTCCTTTGAAAATAGGGCATGTTTAGTTTGGCATAGGTATATTTCTTCAGAATTTTAAACAGTTTTATTAAGGTATGGCTTTTTGAAGATCAGTAATAAATTAACAGCCTGGAGAATGAACACAAATTTCAAGGTGCTAATTATTTAGAACTTAGACAAATCAGATATTTGCATAATCTCTTTCAATTATAAATTCCACTACAACAGAAACAAATGAATTTTAAAGTATGTTATACATAAAACTAAATTGTTTTAAAATAAAAGTACAGATTAACAGTGAATGTGAAGAAATTTTACAGTTTTGACTTTCAAAATATTAAGATATTAAAATATATTTTGGCACATGTATAATACGTTCCAAAGTAATAATGCATGATATATGTGTATACAAAAAATTTAACATGGATGAACTCTTATTCTTGACATCAGCACCTACTGTCTACTGGGTCGAGACAAAATACAGTGCCTTCAAGAGTTAGTCCCATTTTGAACCCCTCCTGTAAGACAGAATAAAATCATTAAAATAGGAAATGCCCATGGCCAAGTAAAATAAAATCAGTAAGTAGAAGAGAAGATGAACAAAAGTTGAAATCTTTGTACTTCAATCAACTAAGAAATAATCATATGCAAAATTCTGGCTTGTCAAATTTTTACACAGATGTACATCACTGGCAGTTCTTTTATAACTTATTAAAATTTTAATGATTTAAATATATGTGAGGTTATCATGCATGAGAAACAGAAGAAATTAACCATATATGAAATTAAGTACTTTTAAGACTTAAATGCTTCTTTTTCAGTAGAACCTATTTAATATGTCAATTCTACTGTGGCTTAATTTGTTGAATTTAAAGATAATTATTGATTTAAATATTATCAAGAGAGCTACACCTCGTGGTGATGAGAAGTTCAAGATAGCCTGGTAATCTTCATCATTTTTTTCCTGGTTAACTCTGTCAGAGCCTGGGTAAAATACATTTTGTAAATGTAGTGCTATTTCTGGGTGCAGCAGAATCCTGTAGACCATTGTGCCTTAGAGAAACTTTCCCAAGTCCTGCTATTGTTCTGCCTCCTTGCACTCCTGTTTCCACCAGCATGTTTTAGAAGTTAAGTTGCTGCTGATTTATTGACCTAAAGTACGTCACTGTCATGAAAATTTTGTGCTTTTTATTTCCCCTAACATTTTTTATTAAAACTTTGTGGCAAAAAAATATGTGCTTCTCCACCACAAGCTCTTTTATTTTGCATAAGACAATTCAACTGTGGGCCATTGCTAGGTTTACCCTCTCCCCACATCTTCTCACTGGCCCCTAGTCTATGCACATTTGTCTATAAAGAAATGAAAAGCATAGACTCCCAACAATCAGTGGAACTGAAGGTCACATTGGAGGTTTCCTTGTGGAACCAATTAGACTACGTATTTAAAAGCATTTATCTTTCTAAATGCCAATGCAAGCATTTTCATATAGAGGAGATAATATTTATAAACCTGCAAGACACCCTTTGTTTGTAATTAATATTCTAACAATGCTCTTTACTATATGTATAGCATAAAGCAAGGCTATCACTGCATTTTTAAAACTTCTTTTCAGTATATGAAATACAAATTATATTAAATACAAATACAAATTAAATTCAGTAAAGGTCAGAGTACAGACCATAATTTTTTTTAAAGATTTGTTAGTATTACAAAAAGAAATATTTTCCCATATTACGCATAGTTTCTAGTGGCCACCAACTACTTTAAAAAGTGAATATTTTAAACTGAAAATATTGGAAATAAACTATATTTTCAAAACATTTTATGTGGATATCTGAAGGGCTATGTACTGTCATCTTCTAGTATATAATGAATGATAAGGGATAGGTACATAGGTAGAAGTGATAACTAGAGAGATAATTACCTTTGGAAAGGATTGATACCATATGGCATTTTAATTTTATCAGTTCATTCTGAAATTAAACTAGTATCACTTCCTTTATCCTGAATATATTAACTATCAATATGTCATCAGTATTAAAGGCAAAACAGCAAAGTTAAGTAGGTATCAAACATTATTTCAATACTTGTTTGTAAAGCAGATCAATATCTCCATGGTGATTTTTAAAGGATCCTTTCAAAGTTCCCTTAGGAAATCTACTCATCCTAATTAGCACATCTTATAAAGCTCCTTGGTTTTATTTCCTCCTAAAATGAAATTTCCTGCACATTTTTGACCTTCCTTCAGAAGTTTCGTTTTGAGAATCATATTTTAATTAATTCTGCATCCCTCCAACATTTCCATATTGTCTTGAATCTTAAACTTCTGAATGAAAAATGAGACTTTTTTTAGGTATTGATGGGAATTATCATTAACTAGTATCACAAAAAGAATAATTTTATAATTAACATTAACATATAAATTATATAATTTTTAAAAAATTTTTAATATTTACTTATTTATTAGTTTTCGGCGGACACAACATCTTTGTTTGTATGTGGTGCTGAGGATCGAACCCGGGCTGCACGCATGCCAGGTGAGCACGCTACCACTTGAGCCACATCCCCAGGCCTATATAAAATATTTTGCTCAACTGCATTGCTTATTGAAATAGAGAAAAGCATATCAATGAAAAACGTGTCATATGTAACAACTGTTTACATGCTGACATAAGTATTGAGTCTATATTTTTCCTATGTATAGTTTTTTAATGATTTTAAAGACAGCATAAATAACTTTCTCATTTATGTAATATATATATCAGCTATAATTTTCCATTTTTCTGTTTTCTCTACCAGAACCAATTTCCTGTATTACAGTTCAAATAAAACTAATTTATCCTGACTATACAATATAATTTTAAATTTTACAATTACTTATTAACTTCCAGTATTTTACAATCATGAATACAGCTAATATCATATTTTTGTGCATAGAGATTTAACAAATTTCTAATTATTTTCTCCTCAGAAAATAATAGACTATTTCAAATATTTTAATACCAGATACAAATTAAAATATTATTAACAAATTACCATCCAAAGGGAAGCTGTGAATGTCTTAAAGTGTTTGTTGCAGCATTCTTTCACTTGTGCTAATTACTAGTAAGAAAATGAAGTAGTTAATTTGCTAGATCAAAATAGCATTCAAAATTCTTTAAATTTGTATGTTTCTTTTTATTAGACAATACCTGTATGTATGTTAGCTGCATGTGGTCTTCTTTTGTGATCTTCTGTTTTTTATTTTTCTGTTGATTGTTTAGTTTCCTAATTTTTGTTTATTTCTGTGTGTGTGTGTGTGTGTGTGTGTGTGTGTGTGTGTGTGTAGCATTTATATATCCCAGCGGAACAGATTATAAAGAACTTTATAAAACTACATGTGGGGCTGGGGTTGTGGCTCAGCGGTAGAGCACTCGCCTCGCACGTGTGAGACCCTTAGCACCACATACAAAAATGAACAAGTGAAATAAAGGTGTTGTGTCCAACTACACCTAAAAAATAAATATAAAAAAACTATATGTGTATATTCTTCCTTATAAAAATCTATCTCCAGTTCAAAAGTCTGATGAATATTCATATATATTTCAAACATTTTTAACTGCCTAATGCTTTTGAAATTTACTTGGATATTATTGTAAGTTTTATTTGCCTGGACATTAATATTCTCCTAAATTATTCACCATTGACTTGACACCATTTGTGCATAATTCTTTCATCCTTCATGACTTACCCATCTTGTTTTTTAGCATATTAAATTATTATGGCTCACACAGTATGTTTCTGGGCATCAATATTATCCCACTGATTGGTTTATAGGAGACATGTGCCACTCAGTTTAAATTATATCAGTTCAAATAACTATATTATAGATTTCAAATAAATATCGAATTTTCTAATTAGTTAAAATGAAATATAGCTTAGCATTTCTACTTATATTCTTACATGCATAAGACATTCTGTGATTTGAAACTTAATTGAATTAAGAATTACTAAGTCAAAATCCTCTGTAAATCAAAGAGGAAAACAATATTTCACTAGGCTTATTAACTTAATGCAGCATCCAGAAACTATTATACTATATTAGCCTTTTACATGATATGCACAGATAGAAATAGTAGTTAAATGTGCACAATAATTAATTAGGAACAGCAAGGTTATTAACAAAATTCATCATAGACTTAAGTAAACAAAACATTATTTTACTTTAATGTGATCTTACAAGTAAATTCTGCACTAGAAGAAACAATCAAAAAGATGAATAACACAAGAGTGACTAAATCATGGAAAAAATAACCTTAAATTGTGAATAGTAAAACTTTAACCACAACTAATGATCTGATACAGTCATATGAAATTGCTGTTTGAATATTTATTAAATAAAGCATGCAACATTAAGCATTTAGCTTTAAAAAGGTTGTAAGTTGCTGAAAATAATATACCAACCATCGCTGGCGCTACCCACCATGAAAGCAGATGAGAATAAAAAAAGAGATTAAGAAAATATTAAAAACAGCAAAAACAAAAACAAAAGCACCACAGTTTAAAGTTATTTGACCAACACATCATTCAATCATTCTGATAGTGTTTCTCAAACTTGATTGACACAAAAATCGTGAGATGGAGGCTCGTTTTTTAAAATCTATGGACTTTTTAAATTTTGTGATTAAATAAAAAACCTTCCTAGCCAAGTAGTTTTTATGACCTGAGTCACTCTAACAAGTACTGCCCTATCAGTGCCCATGTTTGTGTTGCTCCTACAAACTCATTAGTCCCTGGTTGTATAAACCTAATTGCTTAAATGATGAAAAGAAAAGGAGTTGATTTTATATGAAATACATCATCATCAATAATTAATCATGCAGGTTTTGAGTAAATTTTTCATAGTATTTGAAATACATAAAAAAGGTGGGGAATTTGCATAATCAGAAAGGATACTGATTGAAAAAAGCAGAAATTTAATACAGTCATTTTAATTTTAGCCATATGATATCACCCACTCTGTAACACTAAAGTTCTTAATTTGCATTTTGTAGGTGATTCAATGTCATTTTTATTTAATTATTTTTTGCATTCATAATTATGTAATAAATGTAAGGGTAAGTTGTTTATAACTTTTTTTGTCAAGATTTGGGACACAAAAATTTAAGTAGATTTTAAAGATCAAAAAGAATTTTTCATAGAAAAAGAACTACAAATCATCCAACTTGAAAAATATTGTTTTAAATATACTGTGAAAATATATGTTTAAAAAACTCAGCTTTTAAAATGTACACAGTATTAAATCTACAAAAATAAGGAGTTCACATAACACCTAGAAAATAGGACAGTTCAAAATGAGTGGAAGGGTATTTGTATTATTTTTCCAGGAAGAGGAACATGTTTACTAATGTTAGATCAGAATTCACCCACTACGTTTTTGGAGGTATATGTGTGGGAAGGAGTGAAGCATAGAGAATGATGGAGTAACTCAGGACTAATTAATGGAAACACCCACTTCATATTGCCTTAATGTCTTCAACATCTCTTCTCATGAACCTTCATCTTACTGGTGTCTATCTGGATTCTACCATATAGAAACTTTTTCATCAATAATAGGGCCTAATACCTTCATCAAAATGTAAGGGAAAATATAAAGAGAGGACTTTAGTCTTTTCAAGCCTGCTTATTAATCATGGAGCATTGTATAAAGCTTTTAAACCCAATTTGCTCAATGTTTCAGAACAGTTTAGAATTCAAAAGTGAAAAAGGAGACAGAAATGAAAACTCAACTCACTACATTCCTAAAGAAGCTGTCACTGGGTGTCTGCTTTTTCAATAATAGCCCAGAAGTTATGAACCACAGCTACAATGCTTCCTTTCAGACAGAATGACTTTACTCTTACAAAGATTTTCCCACATCTACCCATTTACAATTTTGAAATTGTTAAGACTGAGAAATCTTATAAATCTATTGCAATGACCTTTTAATTTCTGGATTTCAAACAACAATCCATTAGAATCCATGCCATATTGTTAAAAAAAAGGAACCATCATATTTCCATTGTAAATTGAACCATAAAAATAAAAATCAACAACTTAATCCTTATCAGACGTATTTTTAGAACTAGATGTAATTTTTGATGTAGTTACTTTTAAGTAATTTTTATATTGACAATAATTCAAGAAAAGAGTAGTTTGATATATAACATTTTCTTTGTCCCTAATTTAAAAGGGGTGAGCAATTTATAGTTCAATGTGTTAAGATGGTTACCTGCATCTCATCTAATTTTGATTGAATATCTGGAGGGAAATCCCCTGCTCCACAGTTAAATGGGTCAAAAGGTTCGGCTCCAAACAGATCCCGTTCTAAAAGAAAGAAAGTATTTTAGTAAAGGAAATGACTAGAAACAAATTGGGGCAAATCTGATTTCAAAGGCAGGATTATATAAATAAATACAATATTTATATGATCAACTAAGCCTCTATACACTTTACATTTTATGTTGAGCTTTCTGGAGTTTAGACTAAGGAAGTGAAAATCCATTTTATGAGATTAAAAACTGTTTGATTATAAAGAATTGTAATCCAGAGATGTTTCTGTGTCTTTAATGTAGAAATATCAACCTCAACAAATATTTGATAATTAATATATTACAAAACTTGAATGTTTGCAACATGTAAAATTTACTACAATTGACATAATTTTTATCAAGACTTTCCTAGTTCCATTTATTGTTATGTCATAAAAAATTAGAAAGTGATAAGACCGAAGAGATTAGTAAGTAGTTTTATTCATAGTTTATATGCTTTTATAATACTTTTTACCCAGAAAAAAGCTCAAGGCAGTTTATCTTATGTACTATGAAACCATATCATCTTCATAGATAGCCACAATGAGACAAATTTTGAACAAAGTCCTCCTATATCAGCAATAAATTTATATTTTACAAGACACTGCTCTAACCCCTGAGATATGAAACCTTCATCCTTATATTTATTTTTAAGAAACAGCAGGAAAGCAGTATGAAAAAAAGCTCTATTTGTGTGTATTATAAAGTATGTGCCACTTTGTGTCATTAAAGAAGTACCAAAGTTAAAATTCATGTTTGTAACTTATAGAATATGTGTGGCCTATTATATAATTTAAAAATTTGAAAAATATTAACATTTGATTCCTCTGAATCAATTCAAATGAAATCTGAATTGGAAAATATTAGATAATGTATAGGAAGAATATTGATATATATATTTATACCATTGTTTTGCTGAAAAGGAATTCCCGGTGGGGTTCAATGGTATATAAGAAGTAATATTCATGCTATTTCTTTATATCATTTCCTCTAGAATCACTCAGGCACTGTCATCATGAAGGATCCTTGCTTTTCTCAGTTCCAAATATTTTTCAGTTTCTTGAGTTATTAATAAGTTAATAATTGGTAAAATATTTGAGAGTTTCTGGAACAGGTGAGTATTATATAAATAAAGGGAACATATAATTCATTATCCAAATAAGGCACTTCTAAAGTGAAAGAAGCATTCCCAACAATTACATTGGGACAAAACTCTAAAAACAGAAGTATTTTCAACAAATGGGAATGTATTGTTCTTACCTCCCTCCCTCTGTTCAATAGGGCTCAGGCAATAAATAAAAATTTAGAGAATGGAAGAACTTTTCTTTGGAAGCATGTTCTGGTAACCATGATACCACAAGTACATGACCCAGTGCTTTTCACATAGTGTTTGTTTAAAAGAACATATAAATCTAGATGACAGACTGCTGATCAGAGAGAATAGAGATTGTCATAAAATAGACTTTTCTCAAGTTGGAACTACAGAATCACTAGAGATTTCAGGTGCGTTTTGGAGAGTATGCGGTATGAGTGGACATGCTGGCTTCTTCTGTCAAGAGGTTTCCTAACTTATTCTCATGAGCCCATGATTCTCTTCCAAGTTAAAGAACAAACCACTCTGCACATTAAGAGACTAATTCCATGTAAATTAACAAACATTACGGAACTCCTTGGTGTTTTTTGTTTAGCTCATGTGGGTATCAAATTAGAATAAAAATTATAAACATTCAATATTCATGAATAAAGATTTGCTATGTATTAAACAAAATTAAAATTAGTTGAGTCTGATGCAGGGGTAAAAGAATAAAAACTAAGAGGTGGTGCTTCACTCAGTCATTATTTGCTGTATTCAGAAAATTTATTGAACACATATATCATGCATTTTACTAGACAGTGGTTTAAAGTAGCAGAGAAAGAACCATGTTCATTCATTCACAGAGTTTATAGCCAATTAGGGAACATAAGTGAATATGTGAGGAGGTCTAAATATGTGAAAGGCAAGGATAAAGAAAGAGATGCAGATTCACTCATCAGATAAAAAACAAATAAAAAAATAACTCCATCATAACATCAGGGTGTTGATGACATTTTCTAAAACATACTATGATATGTATGTCATGAATTATTTCCTCAATTTTGCATTGGTACAAAATATATCCAGAGCAATTAAAACATAATTCAACTAATGTATTGCAATATATATTTTAGTTTAAATTAAATTTATTTTAACTGATAATAAAAACATAAAAATTTTATTTATGAAATAAATACACACACATACATACATCATACAATGTTTTTTATCAGATGAAGCATATCTGTTAGAGCATTAAACATAGTAGTTGGGTTCATTTTAATATAATTATACATGCATGAAATTTTATGTACTCAAATTTTATGTAGTTCCTGTTCCCCATCTTTCCCTCCCTTCCTCATTCTCCTTCCTCTACTGATCTTCCTTTCACTCTCTAATTTATTTACTTTTGACTGGTATCTACATATACATAAAGGTGGCATTCACTGTAGTATATTTATATTTGCACAGAGTGTGATTTTGTTAATTTCATTCCACATTTCCTCTTCTTTCATACCCCTCTTTCATACCTCTTGACCTCCTTCTGCTCCACTGATTTTCCCTATATCTTTATGATATCCAATCCCTCCACCTTTTTTTTTAAATTGTGCTCTAGCTTCCACTTTTGAGGGAAAACATCCAATCCTTGATTTTTTTTTTTAAATCTGGTTTATTTCACTTAGCATATGTTCTCCATTTCCATCCAATTTCTGGCAAATGCCATAATTTTATTCTTTATGGCTGAATAAAACTCCATTATTTATATATAATATATATACTGCATTTTGTTAATCCATCCATCTATTGATGGGTTGATTCTATAATTGGCTATTGTGAATTGTGCTGCCATAAATATTGATGTGGCTGCATCACTGTAACAGGCTAAATTTGGTTCTATGGAATAAACGAAGGAGTAAGAAAAGTTGGGTCATACGGTGGTTCCATTCCTAGTAATTTGAAGAATCTCCACACTGCTTTCCAGAGTGATAGTACTAAATCGCATTCCCATCAACAATGTGTCAGAGTCCCCCAGCCCCACATCCTCACCTGCATTTTTTATTTGTATTCTTGATAATTACCCTTCTGACTGGAGTAAGATAAAATCTTAGTGTAGTTTTTATTTCCATATCCCAAACTTAATTGCTAGAGATGTTGAAAATATTTTCATATCTGTTGATCATTTGTATTTCTTCTTTGAAATTTCTTCTTTTGCCCATTTATTGATTGGGTTATCTGTGTTTATGTTGTAAGCTTTTTGAGTTCTTTCTGTATTCTGGATATTAATCCCATTCAGAGGAATAGCAGGCAAAGATTTTCTCCCATTCTATGGGCTGTGTCTTGATGCTCTTAATCATTTTCTTTGTTGTGAAGAAGCTTTTAATTTGATGGTGTCTTACCATCTTAGTTTTATTTCTTGAACTAGTTTTAGTTTTATTTCTTGATTCTTAGTTTTATTTCTTGAACTTTAGGAGTCTTGTTAAGGAAGTTGGTGCCTGCAGTAATATGATGGGTTGCTGACCCTATGTTTTCTTTTACTTTCAACATTTCTGGTCTAATTCCTAAGTCTTTGATCCACTTTGACTTTTGTTCAGGGTGATAGAATATCATTCTTTTAGATATGAATATCCAGTTTTCCCAGCACCATGTATTAAAAAGGCCACCTTTTCTCCAACAACTGTTTTTGGGACCTTTGTCAAGTATCAGATGACTGCAATTATGAGGTTTGCTTCTGTGTCTTCTATTTTGCTGATCTTCATGTCTATTTTGATACTAATACCATGCTGTTTATATTAGTGCAGCTCTGCAATATAATTTGAGATCAGGCATTATTATGCCTCCTTCATAGCTCTTCTTGCTTAGGACTGCTTTGGTTGTTCTGAGCCCCTAATTTTTCTAAATGAATTTTAGGTCTGTCATTTCTAGTTCTGTGAAGAATGTCACTTCTATATTAATGGGGATTGCACTGAATCTGAATATTGCTTTTGGTAGTACAACAATTTTGACAATATTAATTTTGCCTGCCCAAGAACATGAGAGGTCTTTCCATCATCTAAGGTCTTCTGCAACTTCTTTTTTCAGTGTTCTGTACTTTTCATTATAGAGCTCTTTCACCTCCTTAGTAATATTAATTCCCAAATTATTTTATTATTTTAGCTATTTAAAATATACAGCACATTTTCATTATCTGAAGTCACTCTATTGTACAATAGCATACCTACTACTATTAAACTGTGACTGAGTCAATTGAGTAACCTCTTCCCATCCCTCCCTTCTCCCTATTCTCCCCATCTTCTGGTAACTACAGCTCCACTGCCAACTTCTACATGATCAACTTTTTAGTATTCTACATATGAGTGTGATCACATGCTACTTCTTTTTCCTGTGTCTTGCTTATTTCACTTAATATAATAATGTTCAGTTCCATCTACATTTTCCCAAATGACAGTGTTTCATTCATTTTAAATCTTGAAAATATTCCATTGAATATACGTACCACATTTTTTTTTTATCTATTCATCATTAATGGACACTTAAGTTCTTTCTATTTATTGTCTACTGTGAACTGTAGTACAAAAAACATAGATGTCCAGATGTGTCTTTGACAAACTGCTTTCATTTCCTTTGGATATACAACAAGTAGTGGGATTGTTGGATCACGTTACTATTTTTAATTTTTTGTGGACATACTAATTCACATAATGTGCAAGAGTTCCCTTTTATCCTTTTTCCAGTACTTGTTATCTTTTGTCTTTTTGATAATAGTCATTTTAACTGGAGTGAGATGATTTCTCTTATGGTTTTGGTATGAATTTTCATGATGATTAGAAAGATTTAATGTTTTTTCATAAACTATTGGCCATTTGTATGTTTTCCTGTGAGAAATGTCTATGTAGATCTGTTGTCCATTTTTAAATTCTTCCTTTAGCTATTAACTGGTTGAGTTCCTTACATATTCTAGATATTAACTCTTTGCCAGATGTAACTTGCAAATATTTCTCCTATTCTGTAAGTTGTTTCTTTATTCTGTTGTTTCCAGTGCTATGCAGAAAATTTTGAGTTCAAAGTAGTTCCATTTGTCCATTTTTGCTTTTCTTTCCTATGCTTTTTGGGATTTTACCCAAAATTCTTGCCCATTTCAAAGTCTATTTTGAGTTGATGTTTTGAAATATTTTCATAAGTTGATTTTAATGTCCCTAATATTTTACTTAAGTCCTGTAAGTGAATTAAGTACACAACATGAGCAATGCATGATGTTGTTTTCCATAGGTGAAAAGAAATATATAGGTCCTGTCATATATTAAAGCCTTCAACTAAAACCTGAGAGTTATATTCAAAATGTATTAGTGTTAATGAGAAAGAATTCAGTAAAGCATAAGATCTCTTTTCTTCAGTTTCCCTTTGGGCTTAGTGACTGATTTATGGCCACTGAACACTATTTTTTTCATATTCTCTGACAGGGACAGATCAATATGCAGGTAAAATATCAAAATGAACATTTGTTATATGCTTTTTAACTTAGAAAAAAGGTACTTTGATATTTCTTCCAGATACATTGAAAATAAAACATAAAAGCAATGTTTTTTAAGCATTTTTGAAACCCTGAGAGTGGGGAACAAAACTTACATATCATTAAGATATAAACTGATTCATAGAATTGATGTAATTTATATATTTTCCACCAAAAATACCTATATAGTCTATAACAGTAATATTTAAACTAGGATCTATTAATAAAGTTAAAAAATAGCTAAAATTATTACCTCCAGTTATTTTTTACAAAAATTACTGATATAATCCCAAGTATAATAAACCTATAACTAAACAATTTTATTATGATGTAAGTAAACCTACACCAAAATATCATTGTTCAGTAGGTTCAAATTCCAAACAAGGATGTCTTTAGTAGTACTTTCTGAATTATAAAGTAAATTAGCTGCATTTGGCACATACAGAAAAACATAACACTTTAATAATTAGAGTTGTTAGTGAGCTTGTGAAGATATGCAATTCTCACAGTGTTAATTAAAATTCAAAATGTATCCAAATAGAGCAAGAAATATTTATTTATTTAGAAAGCTTACTAATCTCAGCAGATCTTGAAGGTACTGGGGGTGGCTGTGTGCCATTGTGAGTAGGTATGGAGGACTGGTGTGATACTGGAGAAAATGGAATCATATCAAAGATGTCAGTGGAGGGTGACTTTGGTGTTACACTGCCAGCCTGCAATGAAGATGATATGAATTAGTTGGCATTTCATATAGGCACTTACCACATTACAACGCTAAGCATTTCAAATGCATAATAATACATACAAATAATACATATAAACAACAAATTTTGTTGAATCATAAAACTTGACATTCTATAGATCATGCAGTAAAATAAAGCAAAATAAAATACACATTCTTCAATAAGCACCCCAATTAATTTGACAATAGGTCAGCAGTCAACCAAAGATGGTATATTAAAATAGGCTAGTTCATCTTCTGATTATAAATAATTTTTAAAAATCAAAAAATTAACAATTTAATGTGGCTTAAATTGTGGTAAAATGCTCATTTGCAAGAAAGCAATGGAAAATGTCTGCAATATTCTCAAAGTTGATGGCAATAAGGGTGGCAATGCTAGTCTATATGGATACCCAAGATGTTAGAATTTTGTATACCTAAAATTATTTCCACTTTTATCAGACAATTAGAAATATGTTAGAAACTATACATATAACGAGGTGATTTCAGTAATATATTTTGTATAAGGTTATACATTTTAAATAGAAATAATAGAACGTAAGTAACTCATCTTCCCAAGTATAAAGATTTATATGAAATGAACAATTTATACATTTTTAAAAACTAAAGTATATTTTAATTTGTATTGATAAGTACAATGACTATAAACGGTTATTTATTGTAGTTTATCTCATTTCTGAAAAATTTCATCTTGTTTTCTATAATAAATAGTGCCTTATAAAATAAATTAATAATCACCAAGATACCAATAATATTATTGAATTATCAGATAAATGTTTGTCAGGACTAAACAAATGCAGGGAAACAAAAATGAAAATGTAGCCAAGAAGTAACATGAATATGAAACAATCATCAATTTACCAACCAGTGGAAAAATATATATGTGTGTGACCTCCTATGGAAACTATCTTATCTGATCAGGAATGAAAGAAAAAGAATTTCCCTTCTGAAAAGGGATACAGGAAAAATATGCTTTTCCTCTACACCTTTATCAGGGATTGTTTCAAGTGGTTCTTATTGAAGTTAGAGATTTAAGACTACACTCATTTTTCTGATTCACTGATGTTGCATGAGATTTAAGAAATATACATGAGGCTGATTGTGTACACACAGAGTGAAAGGTTTCTGATTCTGTTAAAATGGTTTTAAGTGCATTTCTTCAAGCGGCAAAATTGTGTCACCTTTTGTTAAATATTGAATTACTGTACCCCTTGCCCTTCCTTCTTATTCAGGAATAATATACTTCCCATACCTCCCTGGCTTCCATATCTTCTTCCTTTCTTCTCAGGATGTAAAAATATTTAAATCTTTCCTGTCATTAAAAACAAAACAAACTGACCAAAAATGCCTTTACTCTTTACTCCTCCTTCCTGTTGTCTTTCTTTCTCCTCCCTTCAAGACTAAGCTTCTTGAAAGAGGCAGTAGTTTTCCTTTTCCAACCACTTATTTAATTTCCATCTAAACTTTGTTCTTTTTGCACTGAAATCTACTGAAGCTGCTTGTACCTGTATCACCAAGAACCTGATTTCCCAATTGCCGTGACTGGTGGGTCCTTCAGGTACTTTATGTACTTGTCCTATTTCATCTTTTAGATTTCTATATTATAACCACCCTCTATTTGAAACTCTGATATAGGGGAACCAAAAGAAATGAACATGGCACACACAGAGACTCCTATTCCATCACATTAATTCAAGACCTACCTGACTTTTTTATTAGTATAGAAATGGCACATTTCTAGAAGTATAAAAAATTAGGGGGATAATAAAAGAAATTTACTGCTTTGAAAATTTACATGTAGTCTTGAAATGCTGCGCTGACTGACTGGCCTGGGAAGGCCACTTTTAGAAGGCGGTGGTATTAACAGTCCCAGTGATAGTCTGGAATCAGGCGAGTTGACAGGAGGGACAGAAGTGGAAGACATGTTTAGACAGGGAGATGAAGCGTCACCACTACGCCAGAAAGTGGATGAGCATCTCTGAAACCTGTGTGGCTCATGACCAGACGTTCTGTGCAGCAGCTGCGAAAGAACGACAGAGAGAAAAACACTAAGGAGAATAAAGAAGGCAAGGAGGAATGGGAAGAATACATGAAAACGAATGTGTAAAAAAGGTGTTTTGTGAAAATATGATTATTTCATAATAATGTTAAAAAATTAAAACATGTACTTCAAGTTGATTTCTCCTACTGTGGGGGTTCTCAAGATTCTCACTTGCTCAGCTTGATCGTTTTTCAGGGAAATATTTTGTGTTTAGATATCTAAAATAGAATATTGTTTTCATGGGGACCTGAGAGAAAGGGATTAGAGCAGGGAATGAGGAGAGCCCCAGTTTTATTTTGGAGAAGTCCTCAGGGTAATGAGATGGAAAGAGAAACTATTGCAATAAGAGAAGATTAGTCACTGAAGGAGGAGTAACTCTCTTAAATAAGTTACAGCTTTGTAGAATCTACAAAAAATGGGTTACACTATGTGTTTTAGATTCAATCTTCAAATCAGTCTTTTCCAATGTTACTAATGGCAAGAGTAACATGTTTTTATTATAATAGGAATTAAGACCCATAGATCTGTGACTTATTCTTCTATGACTAAGAAACATAGCCAAAATTCAGAACAGTATGCAGTCGCGGTGACCTTCCTTACAAAGTGAGGAGTTTCTAATGGCAAGGCACAATGGAGATGGGGAGAGACTCTTGAAGAATCTCAAATAAATCACAGAGATAATTTTAAAAAAATAAGCAAATAATACCCTGAACTGGGTCTGAATATCAGTCTTTAGAAGGCTTCTGGGGGTTATTTCCCTAACCACATAAAAACCTGCTCTCAAGAGCTGAGCTGGAGAGAACACTGACCTGCCAGATGCCACAGAAGTCAATTAAAACAAGCCAAAATGAAAGTAACGATTAAGCCTTTTACTCTGACTGTGAGCTCATTAGTGCAAGGCCAGAAAGAAGGTGCCTGTTCCATCCAGGCTCCATTTTCCCCATGAAATGGCAGTGGGCAAAGTTCAGAAGCATCACTGCAGAAGTGGGACATTGCCTCATTGCTGAGGGAGCCTGAACAAGAAGTTCCTAAGGGTTTTGCGCTGTTGTTGGCCAATGGTCCTGAGAGAGGAAAAAGGGTGAAGCTAGGAGTAGAAAAGTACTAAAAACGAGTCATAGAGGAGAACCAAAAGGCAGTTTGGGCAAAAGCACTCAAGGCAGTCTCAGCCAATGACCCTGTAAAGATGCCTCTGAACAAATGATCGAAATGCTGAAATACAAGAAAGCATGGCTGTCCAGTGGGGCGAGTGCTGGGCTAAACTCCTCCAGCTGTTCACTGATCCTGATGGAATGGGGAGAGCAGTTCCCCAGAGGACTTGCTTGGGAGCCTTGACAATCCCAGGTGATCCAGGCTGAAAGATCACACACTGGGTGTGGGTCTGGACTTGGATTCCCCAGCTGCCAGTCACACTTCAAAGATTTTTCAACACCCAATAAGATTTAGAGGCAGCCGATTTTGACAAGCTTCATTGTGAAGAGTTACCAAACTAAAATTAGAATTAGAAGAGACCTTAAAGGATGACCTTAGCTGTTTCTCAATGAAAGCTTCATCATCCCAACCCCATTCTCCAGTCTCCGTGTACATTCTTTGTGTTACCCCATGTCTTTTAATAAAGTCCTTTTCCTCTTAAAAAAAAAAAAAAAAAAAAAAAAAGAAGGGACCAACAAGTTTGAGGGACATCCTCTACCTGGGAGTCACCTTTTTACACACTGTAGAAGCAGAGGGGGAAAGGAGACAGTGTAAAGTGAAATATTTACATTGAACGAAGGGTGCAGTGAGGAAGAAACATCTCTGATCATTTCAGTTATATATCACTCTATTAATATGTATATATAGCTCTAAAATTATTGACTTCCCTCTTGATCTCCATAGTGATATTTCTTCATCTGTTTAACTATATAAGGATAATTCAGGCTATAATTTAAAAAATTCATTTTGGGCATGTATCTTTTAGTGAGTGATTCTGTCATTAGTGGCCTCCTTATACTTAGTTTTCTGGTTACAACTAAAAGCTCCCTGTGCCAGCAATTTTGTTTTCCAAAATACTCTATATAACACGTTGGAGTACTATATACATAAATGTATGTATTTTATGAATACATATTAAATTTTCAATGAATATTTGCCTAAATTTACTATATTTTTCTTAAAACATAAGTTGTTCATATTTTTAGTAAAGTATAGTAAAATAGTAAGTAGTAAATATCCTTGGTATCACCTGAATTAAAAATTAAATGGAAATATTCTATATTGGTTTATGACAAATAATGGCCCCAAAATATTCACTAGATGCTTCAAAACAGACTGAAGACCAACATAACCTAATACAAAAGCACTCTAGTATTTTTGTCATGGTGTTAATACTATGGATTCACATAGTACTACTTTCTGTGGAAAGGTACATGTAAAAATGATGTTTGTATATGATATGAAAATAATCAAGTATTCAAATTCCCCAATTAAAGGCAATTTCACTTTTAAAATGGATACAGTAGGCATATCTGGTAATGCAATAATTTGGGTATAGTGAGTTTAAGATTAACACTCTCTCACAGGTCTTCTTTGTGTCATTGGTAATTTGGCTTTTTTTCCCCTCCCTGTTTGGAAAGACCCTCCCTGTCATGTGGGTCTTTTAAAATACTGAATTAGCTGTTTTCAGGTAAAATAAAGAGATTTCACATTAAAATCCAGAATACTCCTGGAGATTTAGCAACATAAAGTCGGCCCACGGACTTGGACAAGAATCACTGACTGACATTGACTACCTACTGAGTCTCTGAAGTGGGCCTGTGCTCTCAAATTTATTGCTACCTCTACATGCCCATGTCACACTCTTCTGTCACAGCCTGGGCTTACTGACATTTGGGTTTGTGATCCCTAACCTAGGAATAATTCATGTCAAGAAATTAGATGTAATATCTCTTTCATTGTAAGAAAGAAATCTAAGCCTGGCACATTGAAGTATGTGAGTACATGTCAGCAGCACCTAATTCTTCACCAGTGTTAATGAAATAGGAATAAGTAGGGCTGGGGATGTGGCTCAAGCGGTAGCGCGCTCGCCTGGCATGTGTGCAGCCTGGGTTCGATTCTCAGCACCACATACAAACAAAGATGTTGTGTCCACTGATAACTAAAAAATGAAATATTAAAAAAATTCTCTCTCTCTCTCCCTCCTCTCTCACTCTCTCTTAAAAAAAAAAGAAATAGGAATAAGTATATGGACATAGCAACTAAATGGTATACAGTAGCTTTTTTGTCACTAGATTAAATGTTTTGTGTGGTTTGACTAAGTGTAAGATTTCTGGAATTATTATTAGTTTTTAGCAGTTATTTTTAGCTACTTGAGACTGTTCATCTTTTTAAAGAATTAATTACTTTGCTTAGATAAAAGCTTGATCCTTTGGGCGTTTCTTCTGTCAGTATTTTGACAGATGATAAGAAGCCAAATATTTTAGGCTTTCCCATAGGATCACATGGCACCACTACTTAACACACCCTTTATGCTTATAATTCCAAGTGTTATGATCTTCAGGAGTATGCACAGGATTTAAAATGTAATGCTAAGAGAAAATCTGTGCTTAACTTATTACATGTTAATTCTGCAGAATTTGTTAGATTGTCAAGTTATATTAATAATGAGTGTCAATATTTGATATTTGTTGTTGCTGAAGTTTTATAGCTATTTTTTCCTCAGTAAGTTGTGGCTTTAGGTACATTTAGGCCATAGCACAGCTTTGCAGTAAATGTTTCATCAAGGTAAAATGCCACAACAGTGTTTAAATCCTATCAATAAATCCTGAGCACTTTTAAACTAAAGCAAAAACTGAATTAAAGTTTAAAAAGTTTTGTGATAATATCTCTAGAAATATTGACACAGAAATATTATTAGTGCTATTAATTTGCATTGGCAATAGAAATCCCTAAATACATTTTAAATGTAAAACAAACAATTTCCAAGATAAAACAGCTATAAAAATAGTGAAGATTCAAAATTCTATTTAGGATTAAGTTTAAAAAGTGAATTCCTTCAAGTTTATAATTTAAACAGAGATGTTTTAATTTTTTCTAGTTAAAAGAATATAAAAAAGAACTCTGATGATGGGATAGTATAATGGTAGTGTGTACAATGTTTTAGCAGACCTTTCTAGACTGTCATGCAGATTCATACTTTCAAAGTTCATTCTTATGCCACGTTGTCAACATCACTTCTTAAATAAGTTTCAAAAGTAATGAATTTTCCAGTTTAAATTTAGAGCACTAGGAATATTTTTTGTTTATTTGTTTGTTTTTCGGTTTTCTAGGTCCATAGCTGGCTTATATTCTTTCTTATTTGTAAGACCTACTATCGAATAGTTCTCACAAGGATCTTGCAAATTAAGTGGAGATGATTATCCACAAAGAACAGAGAAAACTGAAAGAAGGAGTGACTATAAGACTTGACCAGGTACTTCTAGTCGCAAATGAAATGAGAATGGATTTACTTCTCATTGAATGGAATTTGCTCTTTTTGAATCATTTTTTAAAAAACTAGCAATTATGAGAGTGAAGTTGTGGACTGGTAATTCACTTTTTGTGGGCACCAAATATTCTTGTACCAATGTTCATGTTTAACATTTATGCCTTTGTTTAAAGATTTGCATTGGCTTGTTGTGTAATTGAGACTTTTCACAATCTGCTCTTGCCCATCCTGACTTCAAGAGTAGGTTAGAAAGCACTAGAAAAAATAAACAAGCAGGTTTGTTTACCCACAATGAAATACACGTTTTAGGTCATAATTGTCTTATCAAGTCTAATCAGGGGCTGCATACTTGATTACATAAAAGTAGAATTTTATCTAATATTGGGTTTAACTGAAAGAACATTTATTTAACTCTGCAATAGAAAAAACAGTATTCCGTAGAACTACAATTTTATTCATTTAACTTCCTGGCAATAGTCTGATTTGTTTAAAAGTTTCTAGAGCCAGCAAAGTTAAATGTAAGCACTCAGACGTAAGAGTCAAAAGGAACAATTTGATTTAACTTTCTATACCCACATCTTATAATGGAACAATCTTCTGGAGGTGTTCATGAGGCTAGGAGGGCAGAATAAACCCTTTTTCTAATATAAATACAGGCAACACTGCCATGTGAATGTAATAAATGGAAATCAGATTGTTCCTAGATAATTAGAACCAAATGGTGGAAAACCCAACCTCTAATCTATTGCCAAACCACTAGAACACAGCAAAAAGCAAACAGCACAGTCAAGTAACGGAAATTTCTCAGTGTATCTAAATGATCGTTTAAAATAAGGACCCAATTTCTAAAACCAGTGAAAAGATTTCCACAATCTCAGTGTGTTGCAGAGGTATGTATTATGGGTATTATCAAAAGATATTTCATTTGCCAGAAAAGAAACCCATGACTAAACCAATTGGTGGTACTTAGGAGACATGTAAGCATTCTGGATTGGAATGGTCAGTTGTGAAGAACCATCAGTCCTGGGAGGCCATGTCACATAACATACTGAAAGCTCATGGAGAATACTATGACAAATTAATTGTATAAAATAAACCCATCTATATCATAATTTCAGTGTACAAAATGGGACTTGTTATTCATTTCAATTTTCCCCTAAAATATGGGTTCCTGATTAATCCTTGAAACAAAGTATTGTGAATTTGACAGTTTTGGAGAATTCTATCCTCTGAACTCAAAACAAACAAAACCTATAAGGTCTCCTTTCCAGAGTCATGAGCTCAGTGAACAGTCACTTTGCCAGCTGGGTGGCTTCTGTGAGGTGCTTTGTGTTCTGGCTCTAGATTATGTAAAACTGATATTCAAATTTCAAAGAAAAAACTGATGTAAAACATTTTTAGTTCAAAAGAAATTTCATTGCTCCAGCATGATGGCAAGAAATTAAACAAGAGATGCTCATATTTTAAGTTGATACTATAATTATTTACAATTTTCATTGTCTTTTTCAAATTTAACTTCAATTGCTTGAATCATCAACAACTCTTCTAAAGTGGCAACGTTTCATACTAAATAAGTGTAGATAAATTTATTTTTAAATTTTAATATCAGAAAATTGGTAGCTCATTTTAACAGATATGAAATAAATATACTTGCACTCAGTGTTACATTAGTTTATTTCACAGCTACATAATTAAGCTTGTAAATGAAAGGCAAAAGTGTTTGTTCATAATCAGTTTAAAAAATGAGAGCAAATCAACAAATGCCTGTAACAATATTTTCAAAACCATTTGATTTAATCAGTTATGTCAGTAATTTACATTTTAAACACTGACACTTAATTTCACATTTAAATTTTAGCAGTTTAAAAATATTCTTGAGGTATTTTGAGAATCAAATAATTTCTATTTTCCTTTGTTCACAGGCGTATAATTTGTTTCTTTTGTTCACATACATATTTCTTTGTGGTGAGAATATTTAAAACACCCTGGTAATTCTCAAGGATTATTGATGGTGCCATGTTGTACAGTATTCTTCCTGTCAAACTGAAATTTTGTTTCTTTTGACCCAAGTCTCACCTTGTTCAGCCTTCCCCACTACACCTCTGTAGGCTGTAACCATCATTCTGTTTTCTCCTTCTGTGAGTTAGACTTCTTTAGAATCCACATATAAGTGACATGATGCAGTATTTTATTTGTCTTTCTGTGCCTCGTCTATCTTACTTAACAGGATTCTGTCTTAGAGAAGATGTATATGTTCTAGTGTATGAGATTTAATCTTACATGATTAAAAAAATCATGTAAGACTTTAGAAGCTGAACATTTGTTTTAACAAATATTTTTCTAAGGTAAAGAAAAAGCACAAAGATATTACTGTGGCAAAAGAATATAAATACACTACAAAGTTAGAATTTGAGTTATTTTTACAATGATTATTTTCTACACCTGAGAATTAAGTGTAAAATGCAGAAAAAATGATTTCTTCTTTTGATTCATCCTATTAACTGTAGTCTTAGAAGCATACATTCAGATAGATTCAATCTGAGATGAACACAACACCTAAAATAATTATTAAGTGGGTTAATATTTTAAGAGCCAATTCATTTTAATGACTAGCTATTTTAATAGGTTTTTGTTTGTTTTGTATATCTGATTCTACCAATGAAAACTTCTGAATAAATGAATATGCTCACATTCTGTCTTTCATTTACATTAACTTTCTTGCTTACCACATATAATAGCTATTTCAGTCAAGTGGTCAAAAAAATGAATGCAATGATCATCGAATCATTCCTTTTACCCCTTACCATTTCTGAAGGTGAGTTGGTAAACCCAACAGATAATCAGAACCAAGCCTAACCCATCCTCTCATTAGTTACACCAGTTCTGTTCCTGAAAATTGACAACTTGGAGGACACAGGGAAAAAGGAGGGGGAAACAGTTTTATTAATATGCCTCAAATCCCTCTAATCCTTCCAAATCTTGCCCCTCAACATGGTATCCTCAGGGTTCTTTCTTCAAATAAAGCAAAAACACAGTGGAAAAGCTCTGCTTCTGTATCCAAAATGATGATGCATCCATTTTATAACTTTGCCAATACAAAAGCATTTGTCATAGATTCTACAAACAACTGTCTTTAAGACTCCTTGAAAAAGTAATTTCCCCTTTATTTTTATATTTTGTCTCATAGAATAGTTTATATAAAATTTCAACAAAAAGGGTACACATTCCATTTGGGTACCAAAAGTTGAAGAAAGTATTGGAGCTAATTTTCTGTCACTTGGGAAGAAGGAGGCAAGAGAAAAATTGTAATCCTTGAGAGTAGTAAACAGTGAAGAGAAAAATTAGGAAGGCATAATTATAATAAAGCCAGAACTCAAAGAGGATACCCCACCGCCTCAATGTGCTTCTCATAGTTACACAGGTACCTTCCTGGGAACCTCTGTCTTTTCAGCCACATCAGCCCCACATTACAAAACCTATGACAAGCAATGGAAAGCCCAACTTTTTCAGTGTGAATGGTGGAAAGTGTGAGTTTATAACTAAAAAAAAATTTTTGACCCATCTTCAAGGCATGCCACATTTGAAGCCATAAGTGCAATTTCTTTCTTTCTTTTTTTTTTTTTTTTAAGAATTTAACCTTTATTTTTATTTATTTATTTTTATGTGGTGCTGAGGATTGAACCCAGTGCCTCACTTATGCTAGGCAAGCACTCTACCACTGAGCTACAACCCCAGCTCCATAAGTACAGCTTTTTATAGAAGCATTTTTCATAATGATGAGCTGGTGAACTATTTTGAGTTTTTAGATGTAAACAAAATTACATACCTACATATGAAAATTTTCAAAATTCTTTCAAAAGTTTACTTAGACCACAATTGTGTTTCAGTTAATAGTATCATTCAATAAGTTATATATTAATTTTAAATATTTAATAATAACAATAAAATATACACATTAACAGAGATTAATTACAGTGGTACAGAAGATTCAAAAGGAAAAATAAAGTCCTAAATACATTTTGCCTACAAAAAATATTGTTTTCAATTTCAATTACTTTCAAAATATATCCTTCTGCACAAATCAAATAATAATGATGTCATACATGGTATTGGGAAAAGGATTTCAAAACTGTGGCAAGTCAGAAATAAATAATTTAACTACAAGTACTTGAGTGTTGTCGGCAGAAGCAGCCACTTATTTCAGTGTCTGAAATAAAATTGCCTCACTCCCAGTGGGAACGCTTGCCATGTAATATAAGAAACCATGTTTAGTCTCGGTATCAGTCCATTTCCTATAACAAAGTTCAGCACTCCAGGAGTAGACAGGCATGGGTCATTAAAACTGACCTCAGTAAATGCTAATCAATAAGAATGAAAGAAAGAATAAATTACAAACAGAAAGATAACCTTAAACCTTAAGAACACATGGGAGGTTGGATTATTTTAGAAAACAAAAGGGAAAGAGCAACATGGAAAACAACGCTGGCCTGAACCCCAGAGGCAATTTTAATTTTTAATTAGCCTGGTTTATCAGACTTCATCCCTATCTGTGTTTAATTTTAAATTATGGAACACAAAGTATTATAATTTGTTGCAGAATTTACAACTCAGAGAATGTTTTATCACCATATAATCTTGTTTTAAGGAAAGCATACACATATTCAATACACTTACTGGAGATGTTGATACTTGAGTTATTCTCAACTGATTTTCCAAATCTTGTACTTTATTTTTAAGTTCCGTATTTTCTGTTTCTAAGTCTTGGATCTAAAAAAGCAAATGAGTACTGAATAACTTTCAGAAGTATTTCTTGGTAAATATTGGCTATTACATCGACTACATTAACAAATAACATTTTATTTACATATGTATTTTTAATATACTCTTTTGTGCACAGGGGAGAAAGTTATTTTACAAAATAGGAATTATAGAGGATTCTAGGTCACTGGAAAGATAAATTCAATTTAAAGTACATTTTATGTGTGTGCAAATTTTATGTTCCTAATGTGTCATCTTTGTGTTTTCTTGTTGCACTGTGCAATCTATACCCATAATCTTGGAGTATAACCACAAGACAGTGAAACTTGCCTATGATGTTTTGAAGAGTGGAGAAAGGGTGTAATTTAATTACAAAGGAATCTGATCTGCATGGGAAACCACTTACCCAGCATCTGCTGCTTCTGCTGCTCTGATCCCCATGAGAAGCATCAGGAAGTGAAGCAAAGTCACATGAGAACACTAAGTTCTTGTGGGAATTCAATATAAAATAGTTAAAAACTGTGCAGGGGATCAGGAATGAAAAATTATAGGAACACAGTGAAAGCAGTTCCAATCAGTGTGGGGGAAATTTAATGGCAGGCCTTCTAAATTTGTTTGATGATATGCAAGCTTCCCTGTACTTACAGCATACAAATGTGAAACAACAAGCTTAGTTTACTCACTCTTTTCTGTAACCCTGCAATCTGTTTTCTTGTTTCAACATCTTTTCCTCCAGATTCTAGAAATTTCCTGTATGCCAGGTCAAATGCTTGGCCAATTGTTAAAGTTATCTCTTCAGCCTTTACAAACAAACAAACAAACAAAAAACAAAACAAAAAAATATTTGCATTTTAATCATAATATGCTAAACTGTACTTTAAATTAATAGAACACACTCGCATGAGGTACTCTAAGACATTCATAGGAAGTACTTCAAAGGAGCAATAGATAGGGACAGGGATGAGTAAATAAGTGAAGGAGGTCATGCTAACATTAATTCAATGGCTACAAAGACAATTAGGTGTGTGTGGGGGGGAGGCCATTGATGAACCACGAATAAATAGCTATTGAGTTTAGAAGCAAGAATTCCTTCTTTATGTCTTTTTATTTCTTTTATTGTATTTTTTTCCTAGTTGTTTTCTTCCCCTCCCCAAATAATCAGTGCCTATTAAATGAAAACTCAATACTAAGTGCAATTTCTCTTGTTGCTCTGCTCTTTTTTTTCCCCTAGTGAGAAAATGTGGCTAAATGCTGAGCAGGTAACCTGAATGAGGCCACCTGGGTGGAGCCTGTGGAAAACTTGAGGAGCACATTCTATAAATGAGGCAAGTTCTGTTCAGTTCCACTTAATCGCTGTCTGGTAGAAATGAATAATTCCAATCCAGAATGGTCAGGTCTTAAGTATGCAAGATGAGGTCAGAAACCCGAATTATAATGGGAGATCTCCCAATTTTAAGTGAAAGCGAACCATTTGTATTTTTGTAAAGCAAGGTGGATTGAATAAAATATAATTGTCATCTGAATTCATCCTGGTAAATAATTTACCATGTATGATCCATCACCTAGAAACTGCCAAAAATATCCACCAGAAAGTCCACCAACTCATTCTCTCTCCATTCATATCTTCACTAATTTTCATGGAGTCTATCATGAAGTCCACATTAAAAATATATTTATTTACAATGTTAACATTTAAAAAAATTAGAATAAAAGTATGGCAAACAGATTGAAGAAGACAAGTATAATGTTTTAATGACAGGAAAACTGATAGAAACAGTATTGAAAAGGCTATGCTTTAATTAATCTACTGAATTTCTAATACTTCGTGATACACTATGATTAACCTAATGTAAAAAACAGAATCTATTATTAAAGCTTAGACTATTTAATTGATAACATAATTTTTGGAGCTCACTATTTGTTTAAGGAGAGCTTTAGCTGTGAGAAAATATTTATGGTGCTTAACTGAGCTAACTAAAACATGCAAAATATGTACATAAAATTGTATAGAAGGCCCAGTTGTCTTATAAAAATGTAGGAAAAAGACAAGAAAATAAACTATGATAAGTTACAATAAAAATACTAATGAAATGAAAATGCCAGATACCAACTTATGTATGCTTACTTATTCAAGCCAATGAAAAATATTCAAGGAAAGAAATTAGTTGTGGTACATACTTGTATCATATGTAATATTTAAAAGTAGTGAAAGTGATAATGATAGGTTGTGTGATTCTCAACAAATTTTTCTGTTTCTAATGTAAAAAACTGGGGTAAATGTTTTTACTTTACAATAAAAATATTATATTTCATTGTGATTTATTTTTTCTCCTTTTAAAATCATGGTTTCAATGTTTCCTTTTAATGAGTCATTGTATTATCCTCAAATTCTCACAGTGTATACAATAATCCTTTAAATGATAATGTTGATGATACATCATTAACAATAGTCCACTTCATATTGTTCATGACAGTGACTTTTTTAACAATCATATTCTCTTTTTATAACAACAAATACTTATGAAGCATGAAACTATCTGGTAAGTATTCTGTATATATTACCTTTTTTGATTCACATAATGACTCTGACATGGGATTATTATCTCTACAATATGGATCGTAAAACTTCAATTCTCTATGGTTGAATATCTTTCCTAATATCTCAGTGAGTGGAGAAAACTGAGTTCAAATCCAGAATGTCTGATTCTCCAACCTGTGTATACAATCCACCACCTGTGTATACAGATATATATATATATATATATATACATTTTGGAAGGGGAGGTAGGAGGATAAATTTATATACCAAGAAATGTACACATCATAACTGTACAGATTTTTTGATAAATGAATATAAGTACCATATAAATTAAGACATGAAATATTGTCCCCTTAGAAAGTCTTCTGTGCCTACTGCTAGTCAAATCCCACCTATTATGGACATTTACTGCTTTAATTTCCATGACAATGGTCAGTTTTGTCTATTCTAAATATCAATAAAAAATGAATCAAATAGTACTTGTTCTTTTGTGTCTGGCTTTTTTAATAATGCAATGTGTTTGAGTTTCATACACACTGCATGTTTCAATAATACATCTGTTTTATTACTTATTTGGTTTTTCATGTTATGTATAGACTATAACTGGTTTATCCATTTTCCTATTGGAGGACCTTCATGGTGTTCCAGTACTTAGTTATTATAAATAAAAAGTACAAACATTCGTGTAAAAATCTTTTTGTTGACATGTACTTCCATGTTTCTGGGTAGATACCTAGAAAGTAAAAATTGCTCTATCATAGGATAAGTCTGCCAAATGGTTTTCCAAAGTAATATAACATTTCACATTCCAACCAGGAGTAAGAGATTTCTAGCTGCTCCACATTCTAACCAACATTAGACATTAAGTCTTTTTATCTTGAGTCATTTTACTGGATTAGTGACACTCTATTAAGGTGTTAGTAATGTTTATAGATTAACATACAATTCTTATTTTTAATAAACTACATTGCATCTTTTTGACATGTTTAATGCTTTTGTGATCATTTCTGAGAAATCATTGTAATCCAAAAACTCACATGTATTCTTCAATATTATGAAAAATGCAAGTTCTATATAAGAATATAAAAACTTCCATTTTTAAGTTGACCCACCTTAAGTTATTTTTACACAGCATAAGTAGGGGTTAATTCTTTGTAACTTAAAAATATACTTAGCTAGTTGTTCTAGGACTATTTGTCAAAAAGACTACTTTCTTAAATAAATTATCTGTTCATATTTGCATAAAAAAGAATATATGTTTGGATATTTTTGGACTCTACAATATTGCTATTATTTGTCTGCCATTACATTGGTACTACTCTGCTTGATAAAAATTTTTTTAAAGTAAGTTTTGAAATCAGGAACTATATGTCCCCCACCCCCACTTTGGTGTGTCTTTGAAGATTAATTTTTTATTTTCATGACCATTTGTTTTATCATATTAGAGGTAATTTCAAATTTCTTCTTAAAATACCATTCTGATATGATTGTGAATTTGTCTTTTTCTATTATATTTTTTAAAATGAAACAGAAAATCTAATAGAAAAAGACACGAACATATATTGGTCCTTTAATCATTATGACACCTTTAATAGGATTCTTTAATCATTACTAGCACTATTTTTTTCTTTTAATTCCCTGAGTACATTTGTAAAGCAGCATAGCATTGCAGATAAATTTTAAAAAGTTTTCTTTAATTCTAACCTTCACCTTTGCCCTTGCCACCTTTGTGGATGTAATGCCTAGAAAAAGGTCATAAGGACTGCACTTATTTATGTGTATATACATGTTCACATACGCTCTAAGAGTATAATGATACTAAATTTTGATTTATAGCAACTTTTTAGTCTGGAACTCTGTATTAAATATCCTATTCCTTTATTTCAGCTATATTAATTTCACCAATATCACATTAAATGTGAGTGATATTAACTTAAAAAATTAATCTTAAAATGTAACGTATTGTGTTCACAACTATGTAAAACATAGTTTTTCCCCTATAATATCTTTCAAATGAAAGCTATTGTTAACTTAGAGATGAAGAGCCAAACATTTTAAGAAACATAAATCTGCCTTCAGAAATAACTTATGAATGATGGGACAGTATTTTGAGTTTCTGCCTCAATAATGTTAAAGTTCATGTCTTTATTAGTATGTCACACTGGTTTTCTACGCTAGAAAAAGTGTATTTTAGTCAATAAACTTTATATAATATAAACCTCGGAATTCAACTAAATTCATATTCAAATATCTATGACAGAAATTACATACTCTGATGCTTTACTGGTTATTAGAATAAAATGTCTGGTTATATACAATATCAGATCACAGAAAAAGATCTCAAATCAAAATAAATAACTTTTAAATTTTCTAACTATAGTTTAATTTTAATAGTTTATAAAGCAAAGTATGCCAATTGAAATTTAAAAAATAAAAATGGCTTTATGCATAATATCTCATAATTTAAAAAAAAAGAGATTCTCTAAATAACTACAACAACTTATTATTTGGGAAATATGTCATAGTCCTACAAAACTGTATTTTTAAAATAAAATAATGTTTCCTGACTCATAAATAAAGAATTTAATGATATGAATATATAATAAGAGAATTACACTTAGATAAATTTCATGGTTCTTGATTTAAATTATTTTAAAAAGTAAAAAGAGAAACAATAAGTAACTTAAGTTTTTAAAATTTATTCATTTTTTATTCTAATTTGTTATATATGACAGCAGAGTGCATTACAATTCATATTACACATATAGAGCACAATTTTTCACATCTCTGGTTTTATATACAGTATATTCACACCATTTGTGTCTTCATACATGTACTCAGGATAATTTTATCCATCTCATTCTACCATCTTCTTTACCCCTATGCTCCCTCCTTATCTCTTTCACCCCTTGGCCCTATTAGATTTTTAACTCAATTAGCAATGTGGGAAGATCAATATAGGGCAGTAGCCCTATGTATTCCTACTAATTACACAAAATTTGAGTGCCTGGCTGAAAATATCAAATAGGTCAGTATTATAGTAATCACATAGAAATGAATATCAGACAATTTAATTAACTTAAATTATTTTTCTGGTTTACAATTGCTCACTCCTGCCTTTGTGTCAGAATAAGCCAAATTATTTGTTTCTTAAATTGTGGATATAAATTTTGCTATTTCATAAACTGAAGAAATGAATACAGCAGTAAAGGGAAATATTTAATAACAATAAGCTTTCAGATCTTTATTATCAACTAGTTATATTAGGTTGGATTACTAAACTAGGAAAACAGTTTTTATTCTCTGATAGTGTAATGAAATATAAAGAGCAATAATATTTTTAGTTAAAAAAAGTTTTGTGTCAAAAAATTTAAAAAGGAAAACAAAATGTTACTATAGAATAATACATAATAAACAACTTCTCCCAAATAGACCTTTTGAAAGGACTTCATATAATGATTACTTCTAGTAATAATGTATGATTCTATGGACAATGAACAATTTTTCTACAAATATTAAGCAGGTAAAAGAGAAGTTTTACACCTTGCCATATCTTACACTGCACTTCAAATTAAAAAAAAATTAAGCTGGAGGAGATGTGATGTGATAGTTTTGTCTGCTTATTGGGAGAAGCAGTATCCAATAAAAAAATTATATATATATTCCAATGCATACATTGGAAAAAAATGTGAAAACAAAGAATATCAAAATACGGCCTAAATGGTTACAGTGAAAATATTGGACTTATAATAAAGAAGCCAAATCAACCATATCAAAATGAATTCTGTATTCTAATATTATTTTTAAGTCTATATGTTATACTTTTAAAATATTCTTTTCAGTTATATGCAACACCAGGATACACCCTGACATAATCACAACAGCATGAAACATGGAACCTAACTCACTTCAATTCAGTCCCCAACACTACCCATCCCCCCTACTCCTTCCACTCCACGGATCCCTCTTAAATGCATTTACAGTTTACTTTTTTTTTTTTTAATTTTAAGTGTTGTATGGATGCATCTTATGCTGAGCCCCATCATGCTGCATCCAAGCCTGCACATGCAAATATTCAGTCAGATTCATTCCATTCTTCTTTCATTTTCCTGTCCCTTTTTCATCCAAATCAATGCCCTAAGTTTTCCTTATTGATCTTTCCTGTATTTTGATAAAATTTGTTTTCCCTTTTTTCCCCGTCTCTTTTTGTTTGTTTTTCTTTTTTTATTCCCTCTCACCTTACTTTGGATTAGCTTCCGCATATCAGAGAAAAATTTGACTTTGACTTTTGGGAACTGGCTTATTTTACTTAGCATGATATTCTCCAATCCCTTCCATTTACTAGCAAATGCCATAATTTCATTCTTTTTTATGGCTGATAAATATTTCATTGTATATATGTGCCACATTTACTTTATCCTTTTATCTGTTGAAAGGCACCTAGGTTGGTTCCACAGTTGGCTATCGTGAATTGTGCTGCTGTAAACATTGATGTGGCTGCATCACTGTGATATGTTGATTTTAATATATACCAAAGAGTGGGACAGCTGTGACACATGGTATTTCTAGTCCTAGTTTTCTGAGGAATCCCCATACTGTTTTCCACAACAGTTGCATTAATTTTCATTCCCACCAACAATGTATTAGTGTACTTTTACTCCACATCCTTGCCAGCATTTATTATTATATACATTCTTGATAACTGCCATTCTGATTACAGTGAGATGAAATCTCAGTGTAATTTTGATTTGCATTTCCTTAACTGCTAGAGATGTTGAACATTTTTTCATGTATTTGTTGAGCACTGTATTTCTTCTTTTGAGAAGTATCTCTTTAGTTATTTTGCCCATGTATTGATTAGGTTATTTGTTTCTTTGGTGTGTTAAGTTTTTTGAGTTCTTTTTATATTCTAAATATTAATGCCCTATCTGAAGAGCAGGTGGCAAAGATCTTCCCCCATTTTATGGCTCTCTTTGTACTGCTATCCTTTGCTGTGAAGAAGCTTTTTAATTTGATGCTATCCTACTTATGAGTTTTTTTTTTTTTTTTTTTTTTTTTAATTTCTTGAGCTTTAGAAATTTTGTTAAGGAAACTGGTTCCTGTGCTGACATGCTGGAGTGTTGGACGTATATTTTCTTCTTGCAGTTTCAGGGTTTTTGGTCTAAATCCTAAATCTTTGTTATGCTTTGAGTTGACTTTGGTACAGGGTGACCGATAGGGATCCAATTTCATTCTTCTACATATGGATTTCCAGTTTTCCCAGCACCATTTGTTGAATAGGCTATCTTTTCTCCAATGCATGTTTTTAGTGCATTTTTCTAATATGAGATAACTCTATTTACATGAGTTTTTCTCTGTGACTTTTACTCTATTCCATTGGCCTTCATGCCCATTTTTCTGCCAATACAATGGTGTTTTTGTTACTATAGCTCTGTGGTATAATTTAACGTCTGGTATTGTAAATGCCTGCTGTGCCATTTTTCTCACTAAGAATTACTTTGGTCATCTGGGCCTCCTACTTTTCCAAATGAATTTCTTTGACTAACCAGGAATTGAACTCAAGGGCATTTGACCACTAAGCCACATCCCCAGCCCTATTTTGAATTTTACTTTAGAGACAAGGTCTCACTGAGTTGCTTAGCACCTCGCTTTTGCTGAGGCTGGCTTTGAACTTGTGATCCTCCTGCCTCTGTTTCCTGAGTTGCTGGGATTACAGGCATGTGCTGTTGTGCCTACGTCCAGATGAATTTCATAACTGCCTTTTCTATTTCTAAAAGGAATAGCATTGGAATTTTAATGGGAATTGCATTAAATCTGTATAGAGCTTTTGGTAGTGTGGCTATTGTGACATGATTATTTCTGCCTATCCAACAACATTGAATGTCTTTCCATCTTCTATGATCTTCTTCAATTTCTTTCTTTAGTGTTCTGTAGTTTTTAGTAGAGGTCCTTCACCTCTCACAAACCACATGCAACAACACATTAAAAAGATACTTCACCATTACCAACTGGGTTTCATTCCAGGGATGAAAGACTGGTTGAATACACAGAAATCAATAAATGTAATTTATCCCATAGAGTGAAGGTCAAGAATCACTTGTTTCAATAGTTGCAGAAAAATAATTTGACAAAGTGCTGCACCCATTCCTATTTGAAATACTAACAACAACAACAACAACAAAAAACTAGAAAGAAGGAACTTACCTCAACATTGTAAAGGCTATATATGACAAACCCAAGGCCAACATTATACTGAATGGAGAAAAAACAAAAGCATTTCCTCTAAAAACAGTAACAAGACAAGGATGCCAACTTCCACCACTCCTATTCAACATGGCCAATGAAACCCCAGCCAGAGCAATCAAACAAGAGAATCAAATTAAAGGGACACAGATAGGAAAAGAGGAGCTCAAATTATCTGTTTGTTCATGACATGATCCTATAACTAGTAGACCGCCCCCCCCCCAAAAAAAAACTCTACTAGAAGAATTCTAAAGCTCATAAATGAACTTATAGTAGCAAAATATAAGATCAACACTCATAAATCAATGATATTCCTATACTCAATGATGAGTCTACTGAAAAAGAAATTAAGAAAACTATTCCATTCATAATAGCCTCAAAAATACTTGGAAATCACTGTAATATTATTTTTAAACTTAATGAGATAATGGGCTGAGGGTATAGCTCCATGGTAGAGCACTTGCCTAACATGAACTAGGATTGGATTCAATTCCCAGCACTACATAAAATAATAAAGTTGTATAAAATCATATATTAAAAATGAAATGACTAAAGAAGTTGTATAAATACTAAAACTTAATAATATATGATCTTATCAGTAAAGGAAATTCCAGTTTTGTAGCATACTAACATTTAAACTTCAAGGAAACTAAAAATTTATGGATCTGATTCTGTTACTATCTATCTAGCTTTGTGATTCTCAGAACTTCAATGAATCTCTCTGCCTGTATTTATTTAAGATAAGATAAAAGGTTTGGTTCAAACAGACCATGACTTATTTTTCTAAGTAAAAATTTCAGTCTGAGATCATTTTAGGCTTAGATTCACTTAAAAAAGAATACATACAGGTCCTGTGTGCACTATATCTGGGTTCTCCCAATGGTAACATATTTCAAAAATCTACTAAAAATCACAACCAGGATATTGACAATAAATAGTTAAAATGCAAAAATTCCATCTCTCATCTTGCTGTTTTGTACATGTACCCTCTTACACCTTGTTCTCAGACTTTCTTTAATCTTCTAGCAAACACTAATCTATTTTCCATTTCTATGATTTAGTAACTTTGAGAATGTTATAGAACAGGAATCATGGAACACATAAGCTCTGAGAACTGAATTTTCTCATTCCTTATTTTCTGAGGAGTCATCAGTGAGCTGTTATTGTATTCACAGTTCATTCCTTTTTATTGCTCAGTAGTGTTCCATGATTAGAATGTATCAGAGTATTTAACTATTCAGCCATTTTCTGTGGTGTTTGTAGATTTTTTCCATTATGAATAAGCTGTTATAAATCTTTGTGTATAGGTTTTTGTGTGAGCATTTTAAGTTTTGATTTCTCTTAAAATTTTTTTCAAATAGTGCATATGATAGTTGCATGTTTAGTTTCTATGAAATCGACAGACTGATTTTATCCAAGTGTCTGTAGCATTTGGTACTTTTATTGCAGCTTTAATCGTGTAGTAAGTTAATTGTGTAGTAAGTCACTTCTCGTTTTGATATCAATTTGCATTTCCCCAATACATAACTATTGTTAATATCTTTTCATGCACTTACTTGCCAATTTTCTATCCTCTTCAATAAAATGTTCTATCTTTCAGTTTTCTGTCAGTTTTCTAATTTGATTATTTTTATCCTGTAGGTTGTCAAAAGTTCTGTATGCTAGACCTTTGTCTGATAAGCAGTTTGCCAATAGCTCTTACGAGTTTATTTCTGTGTTCTTTACTATGTTCTATGGACCTATTTATCTATCCATCTACCAAAACTACAGTATTCTGGAGTAATCCTTTTTGGAGTTCACTGGATTTTTTTAAAAGTATAGGTTTATGTTATTTGTTAAATTTGGGGAGTTTTCAACCATTTATTTCTTTGAGAGCTTTTAGAAGGCACAGCTGCCTTCTTTCTCCTCTCTTTCCAGGACTGGAAGGACACACAAATGTTGGACATTATGTTACAGTCCCACAGGTCTCTCAGGTTCTGTTTCATTTTTGTTTCTTTTTGGGTCCTTCTGAGTGTGTGCATGCAGACAGGCACATTCATGTGTGTGTGTGTGTGTGTGTGTGTGTGTGTGTGTGTGTGTGTATTACATATTTATTATGTCTGAACTGTTTAGAATGGATATTTTCTATTTGTCAGAAAATACCCAAGTCACTAATTCTTCTGGTTTCTATTTCTTTGTTTAGGTTTTTTTATTTCTTTAATAAGACTTTCTACTTCTTCAGCTGTGCTTGTAATTGTTCACTGTCTCAAATTTTATGTGGGTAGTTGTAAAATTTTTGTCTTATAATTCTATTATCTCTGCCATAACGGTTTGGGGAATCTATTGGTTCACTGTTTTTCATTTAGTTTAAGATGGTTTTGTTTCTTGGTGTGAAGAAAGGTTCTCGGTTGAATCTTGGATATTTTGGATACTACTAGGTTATGAATTCTAGAAATTATTTAAGTCTTCTGTTTTTGATGGTTCCCTATGACACACACCAGCAGGGAAGTGAGGGTGGAAAAGCCCTGCCTCATAGTTCCCTGGAGGGGACAGAGGTTCACTCCCTTTTCAGTGATGGTTCACTGCGGAAGGAGGGAGACTCATGAACATGAATGGACAAATACAGTGATGGAAATCTAAACTCTTGGATTTTTTTCCAGATTCTGTTACTACTTAACTTTGTAACTTGGGGAAACTAAAGGTCTCTGGCCATGATTTGTTAAAATAAGAGGAAAGAATTATGCCATTAAGTTATAAGTTAAGTTATCAAACATTTTTTAAACCTATCAAACCACACTCATTATTTTAATCAGAGCCAATTAAATTTCATAGAGAATGATACAATGAAATTAAGGAAACATTTCCTCTTTGAGCTCATGAAGCTGATACAAACTTGTGATTTGAAGACATTTTGCACACTTGTTTTTCAAAACCCAGGCTTGCATCTACCTGCAGCACAACTGCTTGCTAACTGGAGCAGACCCAATTGATATATATATATATATATATGTATTTTTATATGAGACGTAAGAGTATTTTAAAGTCACCTCTTACGATTCTTATGTACACAAACTGGTTGTGAATCACTGCTTTCACTTTAATAAATTGTCAAACTTCAGAAAAACTAAATATGATATGCTATTTCCAAAAAGAATAGTAGGTAAAAGGAACAGAAATTCTAGTAATCAATTATAGAAATTTATGATTGAGAAGAAATAGGGTCTATGCTATTTAAAAGATATGACTATACATTTGGGCAAACATTTTATGAGCAAGTAGCAGATTTGGATGGATATCATAGAAAGGTATAACAAGTGTAAACGTATAAAGAAGTATGATATTTATAATTAATTATGATTATAAACATTACAGGGGACCCCAAGGAAGTGTATTTCTATGGGTACAAAAGGAAAGACAAGTGAGTTAATTGTTTAGTGCACATGTTAAAAGGTTATTATGTTTTACACATAGAAGATATTCAACAAATATCAACTTTAATCTTTCCAATTACATAGAGAAAAACATCTGCAAATAATCATGATTATGAAACACTTGAAATATGTAAATGTAATGCATTAATTCAAGAGGATAAATTTCAAAAGCAATTTGAGTTTCATACAAAATATCTTTTTGTGTATATAATAGTGTCTTATATGGGTAATCATATTTTTCAAATGAGATATTCCATAATATCCACTGGTTCTTAAAATGTATTATTATACCAAGTAGGTTAGCACATTAGTTTGCCTTTTTAAAGCACTAATGTTTAAAAGATATATATATAAAAAAAAACTTGAGCTACTTTTGGTAAATTTTCATCTTGAGTTTTTCCTTAAGGAAAATTTATGGAGCATCTGTGGTCCACCTGATGCAGAAAGTACATATAAATAGAAAGGCATTTGTTCTCAAGAAGATAGCACTCTAACACTAGAGATAAATGACACAATATGATAATAATATTAGTAATACTCTATTTTTGAGAGTGAAAATAGCAAATAATGAACTAAGTTTTATGTCCTTTTTAAACCAATAATATTGAGGATAAACATTATTCCTTCATTGAAGAAAATGACTGCAATGTGTACTTGTAACACATATTTTAAGTTTCATAGAAGAACTCAGATTAGATTATGATTAGAATTAGTCTATGCTTTTAAAGCAAGACACAGGATTTTCTTTAAGATTCCAGATAACTGATGAATGGTTGCCTGATTTACCTCTTGGAATAGCCTAACTGGCCTTACTAAGAATTTTAGATTAAATTCAAAGCAAACACGCACACTCACATGTACACACAATATTACTACCTTTCATTACATTAAATGACATCTGAATGACAGATATCAAGAACCAAATATTTAAGGTATTAGAGAATTTTTTAAAGGAGCCATGCAGATTTTATTTCATGGACCTTATAATACTATTCTTCATGAAATCTATCACATTCCAGGAAAACTTTAAAAAAAAAACAACAAAAAATAGTTTCTCACCATTACTCTTTGCATTATGTCCATATTGCTAAATATTTTTTGAGATTAAAATTACAAATGACTGATTACAAGATATATAAATGCACAGCACAAGTAGGACTGTTGTTCTAACAAAAGAAATTTGCATGCAAGCTTTTCCTCATAAACATAAGAATTTAGTTAAAGATGAAATCCTGAAGGATATTCTCATGACAGGATGAATCTATTAGTGTACTTAAGTATTTACAGACCTTATTCACTTCCAAATACTTTATTAATGTCGGAAACAAGGCAATTCCTGGCTTGTAAAATGGAACAAACCACCCTAAAACATCTGGCATACTTACACACTTTTCGCTGTCAAACACATAGCACAAATGTTTATTTGACTCAGAATCTTTGCATATGAAAGTGAATATCCTCTTGTCAGTTTTATCATCTGCACAAAATGATATTCTATGAAGCTGGCAATTGTGTTGGACTTCCTGTGAACACAGATGGAAATAAATACTGTTGATGGCAATTTTTTTCTATTTTCTGAAACATCAGCATGTGTTAATAACATATAACTTAAGACTTGAAAAGTGTAATAATCATCTGTTAAGCTTTAGTTTAACAATTACATATACCCCAAATTTAAACAAACATGCAATGTAGATGAACCTCCTGACTCGGGATTAAACTAAGATATTCATTTCAATAGTACTCAAAAAAACACAAGAATATAAGAGAATCTGAGTCCCACAGACTTCCAGAGCTTCAAAGCATCTTAAGAGACCATATACTTTAAATCCTTCATGTTTATACTGGAGAACTTTGAGGCTCAAAGAGATTAAGATACTTCAAAAAAGAATTAGCCTAACCTTTTTTTTTTAATCCAAAATTCTTTTCATTTTATGTCATTGTTACTAACTAGCATTACAATTAGAACATAACCTCATCTGGAGAAAAATTTCACCCAGAACATACCACCATTTTCACTCCTAGTTTTTTTTAATTGAATTTTATTTTGCATATCTTCATAGTTATTCATACACTCCTGAACTTTTTATGTCTAGGTAGGTCAACCTTGCAAATTATGTAATGTTCTCAATGGGAGAGGCTTCAAATGACTGTATCAACCCTGCTAATTGTAGAAAGACAAATAACTGCAACCAGACGTAGAGCTGCAGTACACTTAAGTGCACACACATACAGACATATACACAAATACTGAATTATAAAACTCATGCAAAACATCAGAATGTACTTAATTAAAGTAAAAATATATATAATTAAATAATAATGTTTTACAATACTATTATTTAGTCAAAAATTGAGTATTCGATACTACTTATATACTTACATTCTAATAGATCAATATTATTTATTCATTTATCTATCACAGTTTTCTGAAACATGTTGAAGATGAAGAAAAAAACTTATCTATTTATTTAATTATGAATGATGTAAATAAGTAAAAAAAATCTACTGTGGCTATTAGTATCTTTTTCCTCCTAGAATGTGTTACAGTACTAGGAATAGGAATCAAAAAGTCAGGCTACCTATATTATTTAGTGGGTATTGTACATGATTACAGATGGAAGCAACTATAGTATCAGCCAAGAAAGACAAGTGAATGTCCCATTAGAAAACCTGATTTTAGTAATGTTTATCTAAAGGTGGTTCAGTCTACCTTAGCACAAATACCTGGGTTGCCCATTGCAAACACTTTCCTCATCTTCACCCAGATCAATCAGAATCTCAGAGATTTTGATCAAAATAAATATCACTAAGGTAATAAAAATTCTTATCCTCTCAAGCTCAGAGTTTGATATGTCAGCTTGTTAAGATTTGATCTATCATTCTGATTTGCATTACTGTTCATCAGACTAAAGATTAGCATACAAAATGAGCAAGATAAAGAAATGTTAAGAGAATTTGCCAACAACATTGCATTTTTCCTTAGATGTAAACCAAATAGTAAACCACCAATGAATTTCTTGGCAAGCCTGAAAATTAAAAGAGGAAGAACAGTTATGCTTGTAAAGTATTACTAGATAGCTCATATGTCTATGTCAACAATAGAGAGGAACAGCTTTGAAGAGAAGGTTCAACTTATATAGGCTTTTTCAGACAGAAAAATCAAAAGATTTGTTAATATAGCTGGGTACACCTGTAATCCCAGCAGCTCGGGAGACTGAGGCAGGAGGATCGAGAGTTCAAAGCCACCCTCAGCAAAAGTGAGGTGCTAAGCAACTCATTGAGACCCTATCTCTAAATAAAATACAAAATATGGCTGGGGATGTGGCTGTGGCTCAGTGGTGGAGTGCTCCTGAATTCAATCCCTGGTTCAAAAAAAAAAAAATGTTAATATAACAGCAATGCAAAAGATATAATGTGGTGAATTTAATTCTTTTTCAATTGATATATATATATATATTATTTACATAGGCTTTTTCTTGTAGTCTGTGCTTAGATTGACAATGATCACTAGGTCTACATCACTTTAATAACTACATAATAATGTTAATGGTACATGAAGAGGCAACATCACTGTCATGCCATATAGAAAAATTATTCTAAAGAGAAATCACAAGGAAAATGCAAAACACCATTCACATAACAGGTGGTCAAGTCTAGGAAGAGCTTTATTTATCTACCAACCAGTATGAACAGAAAGCCTTAGTTATAAACAGTGTGAAATCATCCTAATATTTGTGTTAGCAAAGGTATCTTCCAACAAAAGAAGATTAGGGAGCTGAAACTTGTAAATTCCTTATTTTTAAGGTATTTGAGGTTTTTGTTTGTTGTTTTGCTATTATTGTGATAGATCTTTATGGATATTTAATGTAGCATTACTTTTGGTAAAATGGGATTAAAAAAAAAAACAACAGGAAAACAACAAGCTACAGTGCAGACACACATATCCTTTAATACTAGTTTAATGGAGTTGACACACAAAAAAATGAATAAACACCTTAGCCCCAGTCATCTACACCACATGCTTCCCACATGACATAACCTTCATCAGGAAAATGAGTAAGAAAAGAGAAAGGGAGAAAGACAAGGTACTGATAAAAAGGATATAGGATTCAGGTGTTAGATTGCTTTTGGTTCCATTTTGCCCTCTCAATTGGGAAAGAAAAATATTTTATTTTCTATAATGTTTTAAAATCCTGCTTCACACATATAACTATAAACAAATTTATTTTAGAAGTTTCATATATGAAATTTTTTCTTAAAAATATAAAACATATACCTAAAATGAAATGAATGACAGGGTGTTTTTCTGGTCCGTTCATGTCTCCCTGGTGGTTCCTAAGTACATGTGTGTGAACAGGCCATACTGAAGTTCCCTGGAGCAGGCTTGTTTCACCCTCTTCCGCTCTCCACTTACACACCTGTCCTTTTTCTGCAGATTTAAAATGCCCAAGCAGACTGCAGAAGTCACTCCACATTCTTTAGTGTGCCCTGGGGCACAAAGTGTCTGCAGAGTTTGTAAATCCCTTTTTCTGTACGGGCGATTGAACCCAGGGCACTTAACCACTGAGTCACATCCACAGTCCATTTCATTTTTTACTTTGGAACAGGGTCTTGCTAAGATGTTCAGAAGCTCTATACATTGCTGAGGTTGGCTTTGAACTTGAGATCCTCCTGCCTTAACCTCCCAAGTTGCTGGAATTACAGATGTGCACCACTACACGGCTTACCTTCATTTCTTAATGGAATTAAAAAAAAAAAAAAGAAAAAGAAAGAAAGACTTTACATGTATGAGTAAAGAGTAAGATACAATATACTCATATGCAATATCTGAGTAAAAGTCACTTGTTATATATTCATAGGTAGTATAATTGAACATACATATCATCTCAAAGATCTTAAAACTCTGAGATTATTCTTCATATTTTTTGGGAATAAAACTTCAGATGCTTCTTTCCCATTAAAAGCTTAGAAAACTCACTCTTTGGGAGAAAAATACAATTGAAGCTCTTTAAAAAATAGCTAGTAAGTATAAGAAATGAGGAATTTTGAATAGGAAATAAAATTGGCATTATTGACTTCAGTAAGGTCATATAGAATGATTATAAGTCTTGGTTTTATCTATTCATCTGTTGATGGGCACCTAAGCTGGTTCCATAACTTGGCTATTGTGAATTGCACCTCTGTAAATATTGGTATGCCTATATTAGTATAGTATACTGATTTTAATTCTTTTGAAGTAGGACAGAAGAAGCTGGACACCCAAGGAATTTTCAGGAAGCAGGTTTATCGACTGCAGTTGGTCCAGAGGGATTATCGCCTAAAATTCTCTGGACTTTATATTCAGTGGGAGGTGGGGCTTGAAAGTTTAAATAAAAATAATTTTTTTCTTTGAATTCCCAGAAAGTACTTTTTGAACCAGACAGAGATTGTATAAATCTTTACCAACATAACAGAGAGAATATCTTTTGCACAACAACCTTGACTGTAGATTCTAAATCTATCATACCTTTTGTGTGCAAACCTGGCATTTATAAGAAAGAGGAAGCTTCAAACCACAATTCCCTTTGCAGACATTCTGCCGATACTCTTTGTAAAAATCTGATGATAGGAGAAGCTTAATTATGGCCAGGGTCTTCTGGGTGGGGGTCTCTGTTAGGCTTCACTTTTGGACAAGTACCAAGGAGGGAGATAGCTGGGGCATTGGCAGTTCTGTTCTTGGCCTTTTGAGGAATCTCCACACTGCTTTCCAAATTGTTTAAACTAATTTGCAGGCTTATGAGCAATGTTAAGTGAACCTTTACTTCACATCCTCTGCAGCAATTACTGCTATACGTATTCTTAAGGATTTCCACTCTAACTGGAGTGAGATGAAATCTCAGTGTAGTTTTGATTTGACTTTCACTGATTATGAGGGTATTCTTAACACAATGAAGTTTCACTCAGTCATAAAGAAGAATGAAATTATGTCACTTGCTGGTAGAGGGATGGAAATTAAGAATATCATGCTAAGTGAAATAAGCCAGACTCAGATGTTGGGGGCTGAATGTCTCCTTTCTTGCAGAAATTAGAAAGAAATAAGGGGGAAGAACAAGAAGCAGAAGATATCATGACAAAAAGGAGAAGAGTAGAATAAAGGAAGGAGATTAAAGGGAAGGAAAGAGGGCTATGTAAGGCAAGCAATTGTGGAATGAAATTCACAAACATGTGCATATAGGAATACCGCATAATGAATTCCACTTTTATGTCCTATAATGCACAAATTAAAAAAATAAATAAATAGAAGGAAAACCAGTACAATATAGGAAAGGGATCAGAGGGAAGGAAAGAAGGGATAGGAAAATTCTGGGGATTGGGATCAAGGATCTATGTTATACATATTTATTTTATGTCAAAATGAACCCCACTGTTATGTACAACTCCAGTGACCTAATAACATCATAAAAATATCAACTGATTAATGCTGTTGAGTTGAACCCCATGTAACTGATATTTTATAAATGGAATTTAGATGAGGGAGGCATGGAGATTTGAGAGTAAAAACTTAAAGAGAACAGAATGATGGTTGATAGGCTACCCTTATTGGCAGAAATTTGGAAATATGATTTTTCAACAACAAAAATGGTAGATGGGAATCACCCACTTTCTTATCATTTTTTGCCTTTGTTTCTTTATCACCAGTAAAAAAATTTTTAAATCCATGTGAATTTTAAGACTATTTGCATTATTTTTTTCTTTGCTCTACAATATCACCCATATGAAGTTTTTTTAAAATGTAATTTCTAGTTTTACATTTACAAGTTTAGGAAATTTTTTTTTCTTCATTCCAGGTAAAACACAAAGATTAAGAGAGGAGCTAAACAAATAGCTTGGCAAACCCTAAATTACTGGTTAATGATCTTTACAACAATAGGTTTTCTCAAATGGTCAGGAAGCCAAGAAATAAAAAGCAAATCAATATGCTAGCAGAATGGGCTGATGATACTGGAGATTAAAACCAGTAATTTTTATTTTGACACTGAGTCTTGCTGAGTTGCTCAGACCAGCCTCAAACTTGTGATCCTCCTGCCTCAGCTTCCAGAGTAGCTGGGATTCATCAAATGCCACTGCATCTTGTTTGAAGGTCTTAACTTTTCACACACCTTTCACTTGAATAAAATACTATTTTATAAAAAGGTCATATGAAGTCATACAGGAAATAATAGGTTTAGTTAAAAAAGAAAAAGTTGCAATGCATACCCATATGCTCTTCACTTACCTGAGGGTAGCAATGTGCCACATTGCATTCACAATATCTATTTTTATATATAGACAGACTCCCACACATGTAGTATTAGTGGCAGTCATCTTATAGTTTTTAATTTTTTTATATTTTGTACTTGTCTGAGGACACACCGTTATTAAAGTGCCAATTATAAAAACTAAATAAATCCATATTTGTATTTTCTAAATACCTATATTTTATATAAATTGAATATTTTGAATTTCCTGAATTTTTAATAATAAGAGAACCATTTAGTAGATTATAGTACATAGACTGCGTGTATGCATTTGGGAAAATTTTGTAGCCTACAATACACCATGTTATTTCTGAATCAAAAACAAAAGAACATGTGAAAATGGCACATAGAGTGTACATTATTGACCCTACATATTTTATATTTCAAGATGTGCTTTGATAAGTTCCAAACAAGGACAAAAAATTTAATTAAAAAGTAATTAACATACACACACAAATATACACATACTCTGAAACTGCTACACAATTTGTATGGTTCAGAAGAAAACTTTCAACACACACATGGGCTCCAAATGACCTACTCTGGATGGACATGTGCCAGGATATACCCATTTAATTTAAAAAAGGAAATGCAAGAAGAGGATCATTTTTCTTTTTGATTACATGTAAAACTACACCTAGGTTACTATACTTCTGGCTGCACTACCCTCTGTAACTAATTGTTTCCTCATTATATTGACTTTTTTGTAACCATTATTTGCCCAAAGAATATTCTCAGCTCATTCACATATTCAAAATATAAAGCATCACTGTCACTTGTCTTATTTCAGAGATGACTACACATATTTCATTATGTGCTTCAATCATCCTTCCATTATCCTTTTACCAATTCCTTTTTTCACGATTTCCACAGCAGTTATTTTGGCATAGCTATAACTTAAGTAAAATCTCTATATCTTTGTTGCTATTTAATATTGAGGATGGATAATAGAAGGATCCTAGATTAGATGGTCTATTTGTGAGACGTCTTAAATCCATGTCTTGAAAAGTTTGAAGGAATGCCATTGCTCTTTAAGATGGACTTGAATAAGAGTAACTGTGGGTATATCCAAGTTATAGTCCCGTTGTTCTTAAACATTACAAATGCAAATTTTTCACATTTAGAGATTATGGTTCCATAGGCTCACATGGGACCTTACAATTAATTTTTGCAACTGCTTCAAGGCAATTTTCATGCAGGTATTCCATGGACTACAATTTGAAAATGAGGCCTACTGCACATAGTCACCAAACCACATGCACTATACCAGATCTCCTCAAACCTTAATGCACACAGGAATCACCAGGTTTTTCCATAAATTGTGGATTACATATTCAGTGGGTCTGGATGATGGTGCTACTGGATCTTAGACTTTGAGTTCTTGGAAGCTAGTATTCACATAGGTGAAGGTATCAATGGCATCTGCTGGGCTGTGGTCTAAAAGTTTCAGACCCATGAAAAAAAATTTCACAGTCTGTTCATGGGCTGGGTTTCTTTTGCCTTTATAACTGAATTAATTTTTCAATAAGCACTCTACAGTGATAGAGAAAAACTGACAATTTGAATTTGTAAAATGATTAGAGTTGAATTTTAATCAACTTTTCCAATCATGGTCTTACAAAATTATTAAATAATTCAGAGGCACTGGGACTAAGCTACTATATTAGCTTAATAAGGCTGCCATCACCAAATCTCATGGTCCAGGTGCCATAAATAGCAGAAATTAATTTTTTCACACTTCTGAAGGTTAGAAATCCAAGACCAGGTTGTCAGTAGATTTGTTGTTTTTGAGGCCTCTCTTCTTGGCTTTCAGATGTCTGCCTTCTTGCTGGGTCTTCACATGGCCTTTCCTCTGATTGAAATTTCAAACCACAGTGTGTCTTAATGTCACTGAAATTGGAGTATTGGACTATTAAATTAAACAAGCATTGTTTAATTTAATAGTCCAATACTCCAATTTCAGTGACATTAAGGACACACTGTGGTTTGAAATTTCAACAGAGGAAAGGCCATCGTGAAGTATAACAAAAAGCATTTCAGCAATCAAGGCAGCCAACTCATCACACCATTGCAGCCAATGTGGTGATTTCTCTACTTTGCCCATGGTTGTCCTATAAGCACTCCCACCTCTGGCTGGTGGGTGAGTTCTCTGATCTTGTTCTGATTCTGAGTCTACCTGGTTCATGAATCTAATGTTTGCGCAAATAATCTCTGTTAAATTTAAATTGTTTTCCTTTTAACAGGATATAAAACCTTTTAGAAGGTTATTAACTTAAATTGAGGCTATTAGTATGTTCCCTAATCCAATCCAACTGGTATCATTATAAGAAGAGAAAATTGAACGTGAGAAGTGACTAGAGGAGGATGTTCACAGAAGGACAATTGTATGAAGAGGTGGTAACAAGAGGGCCTCCATCCACAATCTAAGAGGGACTCAGAGCTTACCCTGTGAGCTCTGGATCTTGGAGCTGTAGTTTCCCCAGCTATGAGGATGTAAGTTTCTGTTGTTTAGCCACCCAGTCTATGGGTTATTGTTATGGCTTCCCTAGAAAACTAATATACACTGATTATGTCTATAAATAATAAAAATCAAAATAGGACATTCTAAAAAGCACACAGATCTTTTGACTTCTTCCATATCCAGTGAAGCACATTGGGTGCATCTTTTTTCATATCACCCGAAGAAGAATTTCTAAAAATAAGTGCAAGTGCTATTGAATGTGTTCAGTATAAGTTATTGCATCTCAAACACAGGCTGAAGAACAGACTACTCAGAAAGAAACTCCAAAAGTTTTTCCCCCCTCTAAAGCTCCTGTAGAGTTTTAAATCACCACTGAGAAATAATCGATTCACCAGTAATGAATTTCAAATATTCATTAAAACAGATATAAATTACAATTAATTAAACTTTAGAATGCTCTGATGTGCAAAAATAAGCCTTACCTTTGTTTTGGGTTCTAGAATTTTTACTCCATAAATTGATATTTGCAACTCAACTTTAGGGATTTTCTGGCCTTCAGATTTCTTGATGTGTCTCGCAAACTACAAATAAAAATTATTCATAAAAAATTTAATTCTGTTTTTGTGGAGAATGAACACAAATATACAAAGTTTTATTCAATGTCAAATTTTCATTAAATGAACTATTGCCCATTATAAAGCATTTTGTAAAAATAATCTCAAAGTATTTAGTAATCTCAGCACTTTACCATTATAATTCAGATTAGTTTTCAGTAACTTTATGAAAACATGATTTTTTAATGTACTTCTTTCGTGATATTTGGAAAATTGAATTCATACCAAACAATCGAGAAAACTTCATTGATAAACAGAGATAATTTTGCTTTCCTGTGGATCCTTTGCTTTTAATAGCTTGAGAGAACTTGCAGTTCACCAACTGTTGGATATGCCATCTTTGTTATTGCTAGATAGTTACCCAGTTTGGTGCACTACCCTACCCAATACCAAACTGTTGAACAAAAAGAGACACACTGCTATATCACAGTCAAAGCTAAGAACTGAGGTAAGTACCAGCTAAAACACTGATATGTAGATCTAGATTCAGGTTAGAATTATAAGCATAGTGAACAGCTAGAAAACAATTTTCACAATTTTTTTTTTTGTACCAGGTATTGAACCCAGGGCCTTATATGTATAAGGCAAGTGCTCTACCACTAAGCTACATCCTCAGTCCAAGAAATATTTTTAAGTGCTTTCAGAATAGTATGTATTATTTATTTGTACTGAATTAGTTAAGTGTATATAAATGTATGTTAGATTCTACTATAAAATCAAAAAGAAATATCAGAATACTCATTTACTTAGTAGATGCAGTTTCTAAGATCTAATTTCTTTCAGCTTTACCAGATTTATTGGTGGAAAAATTACAGGAACTCAGTTAAATGTGAATATTAACTAGTGCATATATTTTAGAACTTTGGAATGCATACACACACTCATACACATATTTATAAACACAAATAACAAGTATGCTATTAACTATAAATATTTTTAGGCAATAATTTAGAACACACTGGCATTTTTAAAAAGTTATTCATTGTTTATCTGAAATTCAAAATTTATTGGGCGTTCTGATTCATCTGGCAACCTCACTGTCTCATTCCTTTCCTTCTCACCTTGGTCTCTTCACCTTTCTTTCTAAGAAAAGGAAGAGATTTTTAAAAATAGGTTCTCTCACCCCTCTTCTAGGGCTTCCAAAAGTTATTTTCTAGTTTAACATTTTTTCAGCATCTGGATACTCTTCCTAATAGACTCAAAATAGATCATCTGTAAGGCCAGGCAGAGCTCCAGTCCTCTTTGTGTCATATTTATTTGCATTGCGCATTTCACCCTAATTTAGGGCAGATGTGAATACACATGGTATGTTTCAGTCCTGGAGCAGGGAGTGGTTAAAAGCCTTTTTCTCTGTGCACAGCTTTGCACTGCCATGGAGAGTAACATAATTAATGCATATATGTATGCCTTGAAGTGTCTGCCTTCGTATCCCAGGGGGTACCTTTTGTTTTTTTCCTTGTTAGGTGGGATAACTGTTCAGCTTACTGACTTTCCTGTTCTTTGGATGTAGCCTGCTCTTTCTTTTTTCTTTTTCTGCATCTGGCAGGCTCACATTCTACACATGAATCAACTAACTTGTGCCAGATAATTTTCTTTTTTGTCTTTAAGAAACGTGTTTCTCTTTAATGAAGATCAAAATTTCTTCCAGTTATCTCCTAAAGAATGTGCATTAATTTTCTTTTCCCTTCACCATTTCCTACGTAAATTGGCATCATCAAACAATTCAGGAGTTTTCACATATAAAAACTTACAAAACAAATCAGCTGCTCTGTGTCTATGTGGAGGCATCTGTCTAAGCAAAGCAAGTCCCAACTGCTGGCTGTGGAACCATTTATTCTACTTGCTTCCTCCCTCCTGTTTTCTCCAAACACAGTAACAGTGGCTCCTCAGGCCTCTTTCACATCTGGACACAACCATCCCTCTGACCTCTGATGAGAATTGTGCAACTTCTTATTTTGTAAAACGTCCACCACAAAACGAACAGCAATATTAAACTTAGCTGTCAGTAAGGCAGAAAAAGAAGAATGGAAGAAAGGAAGGAAGTAGGCAAGCAGGGCCTGATGGTAGACAGATAGACACACACACACACACACACACACACACACACACACACACACACGAGGGGTGAGAAGGAAGAAAGGCAGAGAGTAAAGGGAAGGAGAGAGCATAAAACAGAAAACATATGCATCCAAGTTCCTGAATCTTTCTCTCTGCTTCACATCAAGATAAGTAATGGTAGTCACAGCAGCTTCAGAGATCATCCAACCCAATCTTACCATTTAAAAAATGAGAAAAGTCCCTGAGAAATTATGTAACTTGGTCATAAAATGGGTTTGTAGCAACTAAGCCTAGAACCTACCTTTCCAGATGGGCACCCAACTACCCTTCTTGTTAGTGCACGTTTTCTGCATTTAAAAAATAAAATTCACAGCTCTGTTTTCATGTATATCAAGGTTTATACTGGTTATTGGGCTTGACTGATGAAAATATGTTGCAAAGCCCTTAGGCTTAAGGGTTTTTCAACTTATATTCTAAACAGTCTAATATTCTCCTTCCTGTTTCCTAAAACTTAAGCTTTCTGTGTTCTACACTGTGCATATTCCCCTCTGACTCTCCTCCTTTTTTCCTACTTGTAGACTTCTTAATTGTGCTCCCAAGTATTTCTAAGTTTGAAGTGTCAGAAGACATTGAAAGACATGCTGATAAATCCATCTTACATTAAATTCTTCCCCCCATTTACTGTTTTAATGTTGATTCTTGAAGAGTGATTTTGCCATTTCTTTTCATTATTTCTTCAGTGGGTTTGGTTCTTGGTAGAGCTAGCTAGATAGAAGGATCTACCACTAAAACTTAATATGATAATCTAATATAAACAGTCAAAGGGGATGAGGCTTACACATATTGAATAGTATCTGGACACAACAAAAACACAACAAAACCTTTTTCATCAAAAAACGATGAGAAATGATGAAGTTTTGCTTGAAATGTATGAAGTACTTAGTTAAATATATATTACTAAGTAGAACTGCTAAAGAAAATTTAAAGGGAGCACTGAACTTCAATGTCACCCTTACAGAATTTCTATTTCTCAAAGGACTTTTTAAAAAGTGAAATCTTAACCATATTACTAATGAAACATGCACTTTGTGGCAAGAAAAATCAGTTTATACTTTGAATCTATTATTCTGAGTTACCATTCACTTCTGTTGTTTGTTATATTTAAATTATTAAAGTATTCATAATAATTGAGTGGGGAAATGAGCTATGTTTGTATATAATATGATGAATCTCTAAACCTTTTATTAGTTAAATACTAGTTGCAAAGATAAAACAGTTATGCTGCACAGAAAGAGTGAGGCTGAATGGAAAAACTGCTGGGCTGAGATTAACAGGACTCCACAGTGAATCCCAAAGGCCATAAACCTTGAAGTAACTTCATATAATATCAGTGCAGCTCCACCAAAGTGAGGATTTTTCCTCTAAAAATGGGGCTCAGGAATGCCACCCCATGGTTATCTCCTAGAAAACTGACAAGTTTTGAATCTGTATTTCAGTACTTATTCATAATTAAACATTATAAATTGTTTATGAAATATGAGACCTCTGATATTTATGCTAGTTGTGTTAACAAAACAACTAGATAAATCACTATTGAAAATGTAATTCAGTATAATAACAACAACAATTATATAAGTAAACACATAGAAACTGAAAGGGTTTTAAATTATTACATTTCAAAATATTTGGAACATTTTGAAATCTCAGGCTAAAAAACAATTAAGAAATAGAAATTACATGATTAAGAAATAGAAAGTATGTTGTATTCATAAATGCAGCTTCCAAAAGTAAAAACTCCAAAATTATTAATTAAAATTAAAAATTAATTAAAAACAAAAATTATTACGTTTAAGAACAACTTATAAAGTCTAAATCTCCATTGACATAAAATTCTATATAAAAAATTGCTTAAAATTTTTCAAAAACTAAGCAGATGTTATGAAACAAAGAAACATGAAAAATAGATTATTGAAATCCTTAGTTTTTATCAGCTTGAATTAAATTTAGAATTCTTATTTAATGTTAGAAGGCAATATATTTAACATTGCAAACTTTTGAAAAATAAGTAAATATAAATAAAACGATACCTTATGTGTCAAATGCAGTCAAATCCTAAACTACAACAGATTTCAAAAATCAGTCAGAGTATATATGTTTGAGAAAAATAAGCAAGAAATTAAAATGGGGCTGTTTATACAAGGCAGTTAAGCAAAATTTTTTGGTAGAGTCATAGCACCACCTGCTGGCATTTACATGTCAACAAAATTTAAAAGTCAACAGGATCAACTTTTAAAAAATAAGTGCAAATATCTTTGGTATAATTTGAATTGTAGCTCTGACCTCAAATATAGATAAATTAAAACTTACAATAAAATAGTTCAAATTTATTGTTTTATTCATTATCATTAATGTATGTATCTTTACCCTTTGGTACACTTTCCTGAGATACAAGCTTTTTGAAATCAACAAAGTAAAGATTACTTATTAAGCATACAATTGTTCTTGAAGACACTCGAGAGACAAAAGCTACTATCAATTAGGTATACATTTTAAAACTACACTACATAAATTTTATCTTATTGTAAATCCTATTCATTCAAGCATGTGAAGAAAGAAGTAACACATAGGTATTTTTAACAAGATAAAGATGAGAAGTCTGTTGAAATAGTTTTTCTGATTTTAAAATCTCAGTGAGAACAGTATCCAGATGAGAAGCAATTAGATAAACATGTAGTGTGACATCTTACATAATATTGTTCTAAGGAAATATCAATTATGAATATGTGGAATTACTTCTGATTTTCTCGGGAAACTTGTTGATTATGAATGTACAGTTTTGCTTAGATTTTCTCAGGAATCTTGTTGATGTTGAGTCTATGGGGCCTCTATTCAATGTCCTCCTCTACCCTCTGATTCTTACCAGTTCCTCTATGGCTGCTCATGGGCATGGCCTAATCTCTTATATTTGCATAATATACAGGGTCACTACAAAATTCTGCTTTGCAATCACCTCTAAGTGCATATTGCTGACTGGTGGATATGGACTGCAATATATATATTTTTCTTTCTAGAATTTTTTTATTAATTTTTTGTTTATATTCGACAATAGAATGCATTACAATTCTTATTACATATATAGAGCTCAATTTTTCATATCTGTATACAGAGTATATTCACACCAATTTGTGTCTTTATACATGTACTTTGGATAATAATGTCCATCACATTCCACCATCATTAAGAACTCCATACCTCCTTCCCTTCCCCTTTGCCCTATTCTCTATTCCTCCCACGCCACCTCTCCCTACCCCACTATGAATCAGCCTTGGATTGCTATATTATTACCAGCTTTTGAGTGAGGGCATTGTCCAAGCAAAGTGAAGTCATGCTACTATATGTTGACCCTTATGAAATACTACCACTAAAGATTTTAGGGATTATGAGAAATTAACACTGTAAAAATACAATATGCTGTATAAAGAACAATAATTGTGTGTACATATTTATTATTTAAAAATGTCTCCTTGGTCTGATGGTATTTATTCAATAGCTAATTTTTACCAGGGAGAAGTTATCCCTGCCACAAAACATTTTCTGTTTTTATTTCCATCAATCTGTGATAACATGACAGGTTCCTTACACACTAGGCATTAATTAAAGGAATTTCCTTACCTTTAGTTTCCTTACAGCATCTCTCACAACTTCTGTTCCTTTCGGCTGCTCCACTTCTGTGCTGCCAAGAAACTGAAAATGGTAATTTGTGAGAACACATGCTATTCCATATCATTTATCACCAGAACACTGTGAACTACAGCACTGCACAACTGAATGGTTTCATAGAATGCAAACTTCAGTCCTAATTAAGTAGAAGAACCATCAATTAATTTCTACTATTTTCAAAACATATGGAAACATAAATATATTACTTGAGCATTTGTAATTCCTATTATTCAGACTTTAATAAAAACAAAGACTTTTCTTACATATTTCATTTTCAAATGATTACTAGAAAGAAAACAAACTGATGATTGGGTCCAAAGGAATACAGTTGATCTCGACATTAAAAATTTAGTAAGTATTAACAATTAAAAATTTTTATAAAAATTCAAAGCACATAAATATTTTTATTTGTTACTATAGCTAAACTTTGATATATTTCAGATTATAATTTCACTATATTTTCCAACCATGAAACTCATATAGCATGTAGTGTTTAAAAGAAAAAAGTTTTTAAAGCCCAACATATATTATTCAGTAAGCTATATCTGGGTTTGACTTTTTAAAAGCACACAATTTATAATTTAACTGTTTCAAAATGACCCCGAAGGCAGTCACTGAGAGTGTTAGGTTAAATTTAATGAGTCTCCAAAAAGAAAAGGTTTCCTAATAATTATCATATTTTGATAAAAATCTCTACCCTGGAGAGAATTAGGTCCTCCTAAATGGAGTCCATCATCATAAGATGCCCAAGACCAATCAGATGAAATATGCAAGTTTTATTCTAGAAAATATTTCTATGAAATTGCACATAATTATTAAATTCATGAAGTATATAGTTTCCCAAAGGCTGGTTTCCCTCTTGTCACATACCACCAACTAGAACACCATTGCCATCACGAATCTACCACTGCTCATATGTGTGCACCAGATTTCCATTAAGTGATTGAGGTGATGGATATGTGTGCATTTCCAAAGTGGAAGGGAATGATATAGTAAAGTCACAGTATTTCTCATTCTTCCCTCCACTCTTGAAAAAATAGCAAATTCATTAAGAGTCTTAGTTTTTTAAAATGAGCTTTCTGTGTTACCCAGGAAGCAAGTTAAAAAGTAAAAATACAGATTTTTTGGACAAATAATCCACAAATTTTAGGGTAGCACTAGGAACTTATTTATCTAAAAGCATTGTAATTGATGGCTTGGGCTGAAATCTGTAGGCAAAATTTGAAATCAGCAAACAGATTATGAGGATAGTTGAAAGTAGATAAAAAGGGTAAGTTGAAAATACAGATGATTGCTGTTCCTGAGAACCTAAGCTGGGTTGCCCTGAGGCAAAGTGAAGTCCTGCTTCTTAGGTTCTATAAGGTACAAAGTTTCTTTTTCTAATAAGTTCAGATTCTACCAAACAAATGCTACTGGGGTTTAGGTAAGATATGTCAGGCACTGTGACCCACTGTGACCTAAAGATGTTGGTGGACCAGGCATATATAAAATACCAAAATGAATGAGAAATACTCACCTTAAAAGGAATTGAAAACCTGTCCCCTCTCACCAATGAGTCTGCTCATTTCCTATGTTTTTTTTATAAGTGTTTTCAACTCTGGCTTCAAGACAGATTCACAGGAGGAGATTTAAACTATTCTCAATGCCTACAAATCTGATTCAACAGATAACATCTGTATGTTTTCCAGCTCCCAAGGTGATTTTAATGTGCTGACAGTTTGAAAAGCAAGGATAAAGGGTTCAAGTTACAGAGGAGGATGTAAGGCAAGAGGAGCTATTTAGCTGAGAGGAAATCCATGGTGTAGACTCTTCTTCTCTACTTCTCTGAATTGATCAAAGCACTGAGAGACAAGTAGCTCCATCCTCAGCCCTTATTATTATTTATTTCAAGATAGGGTCTTGCTAAGTTGTTGAGACTGTCCTTGAATTTGCCATCCTCCTGTCTCAGCCTCTCAAGTATGTGGAATTACAGGTGTGTGCCACACTGAGCAAAAGCATATTCTTTATGGATAAATTATACCTGTACTGAAGAAGAAAGGATCTGAAGTATTAGTGACAGTCTATAAGAGTAACTGGAAATATCTTTGGAAAAAAATTCATACTTTGGCAGAAATGTTGAGTCATTAAGTATTATATGCAAATAGGATCACATGGGAAAATTATGGAAGAACTCCAAGGATATTCTAAATGAATCTACCTCTAGCAGTGCTCTAGGAACCTTTTAATATATTTCTTTCACATTGGCTTTAATTAAACCAACTACGAAATAAAACAGTGGTAGAAGCCTTGAATGATGGTAGAATTAAACTAAAAGACACTTTAATATGAACTTGCTACTTGACCCAGCTTTTTCTTATGTAATTAGTAAATAATTTTAAAATTGAAAAAAAAATAGTCTACCCTTTATATTTCTTGCATATTTTTGAATTATAAAAGTCATAATTATTCTTACTCAGTAAACAACTCATATTTACATGCATCTAATTTCTATATAAAATATTTATAAAACTTAAATATGATGTATCTGTGCTAGAATGAGCTCTAGGCTCAGAATCTGAAGACATTAGAAAATTACTTAATCTCTGTCTTATATGACTGTTTTGAAAAATACAGATAATAATACACTTCTCATAAAATCATTTCAAAGAGCAACTGCAATAAGAAAAGGAAACAACACTGTAAACGGTGACATGTTTTATAATTATGAGGAATTACCATTCCTTTATTTAATGTTGGTCTGGGGAAGACACAAAGGTTTAATGGACACAGTTGTGCCTGCTCAGCTTTTCTGGGATCAGTGTCATCAGCTCAGGGACCCCTCCTCCAGCTTGCCTGTGCTTTGCAAGTACTGACTCACTTGCAAGCCCTTCAGAGTGTTCTAGTTAGGCAATGAAGTCCGCTTGCCAGTACTGAGAACTAGAAGCACCTGGGAGATTTTTGCACTGCTCCCATCCTCCTCCCATATCATGACATTCCTTAGCCAACCTCTTACTTAGTCAGGGGGTAGAAAAACCTTCCTCCTGTGCCTGGAGGCATAAAGGTGTGATGCAGAGCTTCCCTGGGACTCAGGATGAGTAAGCTTCCCCCATGCATACTCTTCTGTGCTATCCTGCTTGGGTTCCTCTGCCTTTCCTGATTCTGTATTGATTTCACTGGGAGCACTCTCTTCACAAAGCACAGACACCTAAATCTTTAATTTGGGGTCAAATTCTGGGGCTTCCAGCCACTGGTTAAATGTTTTAAATGCTTACATTTCAGAAACATACCACCTTGTACACAATGAGACAAACAACTAAAATTTTCTGTCCTAAGTGCTACTGAAGGCTTGTACAAAGTACACAGGTGGGACTGAAGACTGGTTTTCATCATTTCTACTCTGCGTGGTGCCTGAATGGTGGAGAGAAAAAACTGAACTGAATCATGCCAGGGCCAATGAATTCAGCCACCCCTTCTCCATAGAAGAGGTGTCAATTAAACCAGGCCAGGGTAACTGCAGACTGTACCATGCTAGGCATGGCTGAGAGATGAAATGAGGTGCCTACCATGTTAGGCAGAAGTGCATATGCTGACTCTCTTCCTTTGCCCATGTTCTAGGATACCGGGCGTCAGTCTTATAAGTCTCCAGGGAGGAGAATTCTTCCTTAGTGAAAGTGGCCCAAGAAAAATAACACAACCTATGCTGACAGCTGAGGTTCCTACATGCTGACAATCCCTGCCCAAGCACATGTCACTCAAGTTGGCTTTTGAAGATCTCAGTCTTAAATAGAAAGCACAGCAAGTATGTGTATATATTTTAGAAAACCCTCTCCCCTGAAGAACTGCTAAGAAAACAAACAAGAACAAAAAGAATGAGAAAGTAGGAAAAAGAGGGCAGAGAGGAAAACAAGATTGTTAAAACTCTAAAATCAATATAAATGTATTGAATTCATGATAAAAAGAAACAAGACACTTAGAAAAGCAGCATTTAGAGAACAAAAGAGAGACCATAGAAATTAAAAATGTGACTTAGATGATTTTTAAAAGTAGTAAGAATACTGTAAGATAAAGTTGAAGAAATTCATCAAGAAATAATTATTGGATGCTTACTATTTTTTCAAGTAATATCCTGGGAGGTGAGACTATAGCAGAGAAGAATCCAGGGTAAATTTCCTGACTGTGAGACTTACATGTTAGTGGGACAGAAGAACAACAAATGAGATCATATAAATAAATAAATGATATGGTGCTCTAGAAGTATTCTGGAAAGAGGGCAACATGAAGGGGCTGAAGCTCAAAGCAAGTGGGTGTGTCTGTGGGTCTGGTGCCTGCTGTGCCATTTTAGAAGATTGGAAGAGACCTTCCTGACAGGGTCAAACAATCCAAGTAGGAAGGATGCAATCCAGCTAGATATTTGAGGAAGGCAGAGAAGGAAAAAGGAATAAAAGTATGAAAGTCAGATATTGATATGAAAGAGAAAATGAAACACAGACGTTACTGAATCAGAAACTCTGATTCTACTTGCATCTATGGAATTCAGAAACGGAATTCTACTCAATCAGAAACTCAGGAGCTGGGCCCCAGAAAACAGTTTCAATATGCCCCAGGTGATCCTCATATATGCTTAAATCTGAGAATCACTGTCGAAGGAAATCCAACATCAAATTATACAGAGTTCTAGAAAGAGAATTGGAAAACCTGAGGAAGAAAATTCCCAGCTTTCCAAGAATCAAATCTATGCATTCCAGATTAAAGAATGGTTACATCAAATTAAAGAATGGTTAGACTTCTATGTAAAAATACATAGAAGCACAAACAGGTTCATCATCAATACACTGGGGATAAAGATCAGAAAACTCCAGAGAGAAACAACATGTATAAATGACAACAGACTTCTTCAGGACAGCAACAGTGGAAGAAAATGACTGAATTCTGAAGAAGAAAAAATGATTTGAGCCAAGTTTTGAGTCTATGAGGAAAAAAAACAAAATCATACTGATAGGTGCATGGGCACAAAATTCTGCCCTCCTATGCCCCAGAACTCAGTAACAAAAAATGGGACTAAAATAAAACACAGAGAAAATGGAACCCAGGAAATGGGAGAGATGGCAGGAGAGTGTTGATAGCCACTGCAAATATGATAGATCAAAGCACAGCAGTCAGCAGGTTATCCAGAAACAAAGAACCAATGACATAAGTAAAAGGAAAGCAAAAAGCATCTGCTTCAGTGAGACTTGGGAAAGGACCTGGAGATTTTTTTTTTAATATTGTTTTCTTTTTTGTTATAAATCCTAGAGAAATAATTGTTTAAAATGAACATAAGTTACATTGATGAAGCAAAAAATAAATTAAGTGCCCAAATGACACTGTGCTAATTTTGCACGTATTCATCTATTCCTTAAGAATATGAGTAATTCCTGTTATGGTGGTGCATGCCTGTAATCCCAGCTCTTCCGGAAGCTAAGACAGGAGAATCACAAGTTCAAGGACAGCCTGCATAACTTATGAAGACCTATTTCAAAATGAAAAATTAAAAGACCTGGGAATCAATCTCCAGTAAAACCACACATACACACACACACACACACACACACACACACACACACACACACACAGTATTTACTACCAGATAAGCATTTACTAAGTTCTAAGTGGAAAAATTTTCCTATTTTCATGAAGTATACATACTAGTGAATATTTGTGTGTGTTTGTATGTCTATACTATGTCTCTGTTTATGTCTAGATCATAGACAGATGCTTTACATCTTAGATGGCGGAAGTAAAATAATACAAAAAATGATAGGCAGACTGGGCAAGTATGGATATTAAGACAGAGGTAAATAGGAAAGTCCTCTGTAAAAATGTGTCATTTGCAGGCTATGGTTGTGGCTCAGTGGCAGAGCACTTGCCTCGCACATATGAGGCACTGGGTTCAATCCTCAGCACTGCATAAAAATAAAAGAAAATAAAGATATTGTGTCCATCTATAACTAACTAACTAAATAAATAAATAAATGTGTCATTTTAATTGAGACCTAAAAGAAAGGAAAAAGTGAAACTCAAACTCAAGCATATTGATATTAAATGCTTCTGACATGTTAACTAAAGATATAGACTCAGGAACTATGCATACAATGCTGAAGTTTAGGGATGAGATCTGCATAGAAAGATGGGGGTTAAGGGAATCCACTAAGATCTCCCATGGGAGGCTGACAGACTGAGAAGAGCACAAAAATTATGGATCCCCAGGTAGTTTCCAGGCCCAGGCCAGAAAGGAGAGAATGTTGCTTTAAGGGGAATGAAAACAGTACTCAGGCAAATGGCCAGGGGGATTAGAAAGTGAAATCATTAATACTGCTAATTAGAGTTGTCAGACTCAGCAAATAAAATTATAATAGGTCACTGCTGGTGGGAATGCAAAATGGTACTTCCAATGTAACCATCCAATGATAGCATTAGATAAACTTATGAAAGCAAATAAAATGTCTTCTGTTACTAATATTATTTATTCATTTATTTATCTGGCATTATTATGCTTATATATGTCTAGCTATAGTATGTGTCTGTGTCTATACATATTGAATTTTAGCTACTAATTGAGTCATTAGAAGGGTTGAGATTAAAATACTAGACAGGACCATCAAACAACATGGACAGATAGGGAAGACATAAAATATCAGAGACACATTTAGAATATTAGACTAAAAAATTAAGATGATAGCATTACTTTCCTAAAACTGTTGTTGTATTATTTATCTATATTGGAATTTATGACAACATGGCATATATTTTCCCCCAATTTTGCAGAATCTAAAATGCTTTTAAAAATATTCTATAAAGAGTTTGATAAAATAAAAAATATCTGATGCTATAGACCTGATTTTATATTCTGTACAAGTACTGTAACCCCTGAGTCTCTCTGCTCAGATGGAACGCTATTGTCTAGGCAGATGTACTCAAAATAGTCATTTTATAGGCTGCAGTCTGTCTGTTGAAATTGTAAGTATAAAAATGTCATCATTTTTCTCCCATTTACAAAGTACATACCTTAAGGCCTCTTAAGTTAAAAATGCTATTAATATGATAAGTTTTATTAATATATACATTATGGGGGTATACTGGGGATTGAATTCAGGGGTACTCAACTGCTGAGCCACATCTCCAGCACTATTTTGTATTTTTTTTCAATTTAGAGGCAGGATCTCAATGAGTTGCTTAGCACCTTACTTTTGCTGAGGCTGGCTTTAATTAATATTTTTCCAAATTCTCACAATTATTTTTCAATTAATTGAAATACAGGCTCCTCTTTTAAACTAATGACTGTAAGTGATATCTATAATTAGTTACTTCCATTTTTTTCTGTATTGAATTATGACCACCACAGAATTATCACAAAAGAATGTGAAAGTTTGAGAATCCTACTCTCATTTGTAAATATTATTAAAATGGACTTTTTTTTTTTTTTCCAATTTAAAGGCTGAATGGTTTATGACTCACTTTTATGCCAGTAGAGAGCAGTGTTGGACATCATTTGGATTTAATAATGTCTGCTCTTTCTCAAATGCTTTAGAATCACTCTATCATTAATGTAGACTTTTTTAAAAATGAAAAAACTAACAATAACTAAAGAGTTACTGCGTCTAATGGTTAGGACACTATTTACCATAAGAAGGAGCTAATTTATAATAGTCCTTCTTATGGTAAATAGTGTCCTAACATTAGAGAAGTACTCATTATAGTTATTGTTAGTTTTTTCATTTTTTAAAAAAGTCTACATTAATGATAGAGTGATTTAAAGCATTTGAGAAAGAGCCAGACATTTTAAATAATATCATTTCAAGATTTAAAAATGATAAATTATTGGTTGTTAACCAATGATGTACAAATTAGAAAAAAAAAAAACGTGTGTGTATCTTTGTAAACATTACAGAACCTCAAATATAATGGGACAAATTTTTTGAGTCAATTTGATACTGTATATGTAAAAAATTTTAAGAAAAATTAAACTTTTTAGCTACTTAACTGTACCTAATAGAAAAGTCATTCAGGAGTAAGACAACTTAATTTTATAGCCTTTATTTGGTTGAATTGCCATGTCACAGTGCCAAGTCCCACAGGAAATGTCATTTTGAAAAGCACATCATAAAACTTGATTGCTAATGTTTGATCAGAATCAATAATATTTAAACCTATTACTTGATCACCAAAAATATATTCCTGAAAAAAAATTAAAATAATTAAATTAGAGAAAAGGTTAAATGCTTTAAATACTCTAAATGTTGCCCTTTAAAGGAGCACCAGGAAATTTTGATAGAGAATTTTTAAAGATTATTGTTAATATTAAAAAATTCACAACATTTATTTATGTTTTGATTTTATATTTTTCAACTTATTGAAACAATTTGCTATTAAATATACTATTTTTATATGAATGTAGTGTGTATTGTTTTAGTAGCCTGTTACATTTAAAATAAGATTACTAAATAAATAAAAAAATAAGATTGCTAAATTTAAGCCCAAATAAACCTACTTGCTATAAATAAGAACCTGTGCTCATTGCACAAGGGATTCCCAAGCTGAATTTTTATTACATGTCAGTAAGAAGCAAGTTTTTGTCCTGTCTCTGGAGGCCCGTCCACAGTCCAACATCCTTCACATCCAAGAAGTGAAAAAGGTGGAGTGAAGAACAGGGAATTCTCCTGTATTTTTATAAATAGAAGCGTTATAAAAATAAGTAAGCACCAACTTGTATAGGAAACCAAAAGCATGAGCTTGGAAGCCACAGCCTATTTCCTCCTTAGAGAGCCACATAATTGTAACATGGACTTTGGAGCTCTTCTCAGTCACTTTCTATTATTTTTTAGGTGTAAAATGAGGATCATGGAAATGAAGTGACTTTCCAAGGTCACAGAGCTTGTTAGTGGCAGGGCTAGAGCTACAATGTCAGCTCTCCTGATCTGGGGCACATACTTTTTATGTTTCTATCTGAAATACAACAAAATAGATTGAGAAGTATATTACATATGTGACCATTAGTCAGAATTATATTACATAACTTTCTATGCCATGTCCATTGGGCTAAGGAAAATTTGTTATAAATACTTCTTATTGGGAGATCTACTCAAAATCTGAGAGAGTCAAAATAATATTTGGTCTGCTCTTCAGTCAGATAACCTGAGTTTTCATTTACTAATTCCACTATTTATCTACCAACTTATCACTTCTTCAGTTTTGTCATTAGTGAAATGTGGAAAACAGTGTAGTGAAATTAAATTAGAAAGTGCAAGTGACTAAAATAGGGTGAATATTTGATGAATTCATCTTTATAAATTAAAATGAAATAATAAAATAGTTGTAACAGGTAAAGAAAAAGAGCCAAGCCCTCACAATGAACTGTGAAGTAAGCAAGAAAAAAAATGAAAAGGAAGAAAAAGAAAAATGCTATTTTAAGCTCCTAGATTTGATTTTTGACTCTTGAGGAAGTTAGAATCATTATCAACATAAGTATATATTTTTCTAAAAACTGTATTGGCTCCTTTTAAATGTTCATTCTTCTGCATTCTCATTGCAATTTACTTGCAATTCACATTACAATTTAATCAAGTTTATATATAATGTGAGACAAGTGGATCTATACTTACTGATGCATCTATTTGTGGATGTCTTATTTGTATAAGTGTTTATTCTGTTTCTTAGAGAGGCTGAGTACATTTCTTGTTAAATATATTCTTAGAAGTTGCATTATAGATTTTGGTAAATAGGATAGTTTTAAATCCTTTTTAAAACAAATTATTGCTACTCTAATAAATATTTACCCAGTTTCTACAGAGTTTACCTTTTTTGTTTGTTAAGCATACTGACATATAATTATCAATAAAAGGAAATGCATTTCCTTTTCTTTTCCAATATTGTTATCAATTATTTATTTTATCTTATTATATTTGTTATAAAACAATGTTGAATAATAGTGATAATAAGGATTAATATACCATTCTTAATTTCCACTGAACTTAAGTTTTTAATACTATAATACATTGTTCAACTTTAAGTAAGCTTCCATAAAGTAATCTTCCCAAGTCTGCTTGTGTTTATAAATTCCAAATATACTTATTTGGATGAAACCCTAAAATTTCAAGTAACTTCTCCACTCTCTTGAGCTGAATTTATGCCTATTTTTCCCCTTCTGAAGAAAATATTTTTTAAAAAATGCTGCAGTACACCTCCTATTGCTGGGGACATGATTCCTAGTGCTTGCACTCCAAAACACTATTTTTTTTAATTGATTTTTTTAAAAAAATAAATGACAGTGAAATGCATTACAATTCTTATTACACTTATACAGTACAGCACAATTTTCCATTGTGCTGAATCTCTGGTTGTATATAAAGTATGTTGACACCAATTTGTGTCTTCATACATGTACTTTGGATAATGATGTCTATCACAATCCACCATCCTTGTTAATCCCCTACCCCCCTTCCTTTCCCTCCCACCACTCTGCCCTATCTAGAATTCATCTATTTCTCCCATGCTCCCCCCCCCCCTCTTTATCCCACTATGAGTCAGCCTCCTTATATCAGAGAAAACATTCAGCATTTGTTTTTTGGGGGATTGGCTAACTCTGGGAATGGAACCCCCATTTGACCCCGCTATCCCTCTCCTTGGTCTATACCCAAAAAGACTTAAAAACAGCATACTACAAGGACACAACCACATCAATGTTTATAGCAGCACAATTCACAATAGCTAACTGTGGAGCCAACCTAAATACCTTTCAGTGGATGAACAGATAAAAAAAAAATGTGGCATATATACACAATGGAATTTTACATATATACACAATGGAATTTTACTCAGCAATAAAAAAGAACAAAATCATGGCATTTTCAGGTAAATGGATGGCGTTGGAAAAGAATGGTAAGTAAAATACTATTTTATTATTATCATTATCACTATTATTCTCAATATGATTTCTGTATCCTATTCCAAATATATTTCTTGTGCATCATCGAGTGTCAGATACTGGTTTAAACACTAAGGGAACAGCAGTCAATGAAACAGACCCAAGTCCCTGACCTACTAATGCTGCTTTAGCTACACTCTCATCTTCAATGACAAGAGAGGTACCTGATTTTTCTCACAGATTTTATCTCTCCACTCTACCTAAAGCCATTTTATTTGAGAACAATCCAAATAGAAAATAGACTATAACAAAAAAGCTTCCAAATACACATAGTTGTCAGAGCAGAGGTTTCTGGCTATGAGTGATAATTGTTTGTTTTGAAATCTTAAGCCATTTTGAAGAACACCTTATCTTAAGCTACAAGTAGATTTTCTCTTTCATACTTGAATTTCATAGAAAATGAATGATCCTATTATGGGACTTTATACTACTCAGACTGCTGTCCTCATTTCTTTAGAAAGGGAGGAAAATCTACTTCGCAGATATTCATAGGCTGTGCATACTGCCTTTGAATAAAAAAAATGAATCTAGGATAATGAGACATCTGAAATACAGTTTTATTGATTTCCAATAGATTTTCGGTCAATAATGAGTCTGGCCTGATTGATTCTGCAAAGCATTGGTTTGGGTATAACTCCTAATTAGTGTGGTATGGTGGTTAAAGCAATGAAGACTACATCCTGCCTCCCCCAGGTTTAGAGATGCAGACCCAATCAAGGAAAGGCGAAACAAGCAAATAAAAACCCTTCTGAGCCAGAACAGATTGACATAGCTTAATTGTTATCGACTATGAATGTACCGTTCTACTCCCTTCCATCAGGTAGCCCCAGCCCCAGAGGCACTACAGAGAGCAGGCTCTGCACCAGAATAGGCCTTCTTTTATTCAGCAGTTGTTTATAGAAAACTTGCTATGTGTCAGGCACTTTCCCAGGTAGTTGGATATAGTTATAGATAGAAAATTCAAAGATTCCAGTTGATATGGCCTGGTAGAAAAATGTGAAAATGGACTCAAAGTTTGAATTTTGGTTCTGCCACTTGCTGGGCTAATGAATGTTAAGATGCCTGAGCAGCAGTTTACTCTTTGGTAAAATGTAGGTAAGTACAATCAGATTTATAGGTGGGTTATGCATAAATTTGCACAGGCAAAGTTCCTGCTGACATATAGTAGGCATTCAATAACTATTTGCTTCCCAAAACAAATGCTTCCAATAAAGTGCCCCGATATGCATTATTTGGTTCTAGAACCTAGAGTAATGCTGGAATATCAGTGTTTATGGTTTCATTTTTTTCAGCAAAGGTAAGTTTTTTTTCTTATTATTTTAGAATCAACAAAATTCTATGAATAGGGCCTAAAGGAATAAATAAATCTGCTAGGAAACTAACTCTGGTGCATGAAATGACAGATGGGGAACAAAAGAGTGAAGCAGATATGTGGTGACCTAGCAATGTTTACTCTGGAGCAGAGGAGGAGTGGAACACTTTGGTTTTGCATAACTGATTAGATCCATCATCCTTTAATGAGTGGACCTTGTATTCAGGTGCAAATATGAGGCAGTATGCTGTTCTATGACAGCAGCTAATAGCCTAATTCTTTCTTCCCCATTTGTAAAAGTGAGCAACTATACTACTTCCACTATCACAATTAATATTCTTTTTATAGTTAGGACAATTTTGTATACTTTTAAATTTAATTTGGTAATTTTACTTATGTTCTTAAGTCCACACTTTTTCTTTTTGAAGACAATTTTATTTAGTTTTTTCCCCCCAACACTCAAAGGCCATTATCACTAATTAGCACTACTTAGTCTTCACTGTAATGTTTAATCATTTTTGTTTGAACCCTACTACATGTAGATCTCATTTGATTTTCCTTGGCCTTTACAAAAATCAATGATAGCATTTTCCAGGGCAGCTCCTGAGAGTATTTTTCAGCTGCCCTTTGAAAGTTCTAATTCCAGTATTAACATAGACCTTTATGTTTTTATTGGAACACTTCTAAAAATTTAATAACCTGATTAGTGACTAAAATTCCAAATTACATAAGAACTTCCCTTTTTACATACAGAACTGTATTTCAGAATATTATTCTCAAAAAATTAGACCTTCCTATTTCCTATGATACATTTGATTAACATATCAAATATTCAAGCTTGCTGCTTGCAGACTACAGAACTGGATTTTGAGATGAGCCTTAACTCTGCATTTCCATTTATGAACCATGCACTTAATAGTTACATATGAATAATGATTAATGAAGTAGGCACTTCCATTTATTAATATGTCTGAAGTTTAGAGTAAGCCACTTATTCTAAACCTATTTTAAATTTAAGAATTTTGTGACATGCCATTTCAATTCCTTGCCGATCAGGCTTAAAACAAAATACAGGCGCTGGGGTTGTGGTTCAGGGGTAGAGCGCTTGCCTAGCATGTGTGGGGCACTGGGTTTGATCCTCAGCACCACATAAATATAAAATAAAGATATTGTGTACACCTATAACTAAAAAAAATAAATATTTTAAAAAATACATTTAGTGACTCAATTCTGAGATTAATTGGATTGTTTTCATTTAAAAGTGATAAATTTCTGCCTGGGGCAGTAGATCAGTGGTAGACTGCTGGCCAAGCCTGAGTGAGGCCTGAGGCTTGATCCCCACTACCACACACCATCTCTCTCTCTCTCTCTCTCTCTCTCTCTCTCACACACACACACACACACACACACACACACACATACACACACACAGTAATAAAAACTATTAAAAGCACAAATAAATAAAGTGTGGTCAAGCATATGACAGCAATAGAATCATGACATATATTTGCATCTCATTTTAGGGCCAACTAGATAAATTTCCAAATTACATGTGATCAGAGGATGGAAGAGAAAGGGAAGGAACTAGTAAGAAGATTGAGCAAATTATATGTTACATTTTAAATTAAATTTGATGATTTTATTTATTTTTTAAGTCGATAGTTTTTCTTTTTGAAGATCATTTTATTTGGGTGTTTCCCAATACTAAAAGGTACTTATCACTAATTAGCACTATGTAGTCTTCACTGTAATGCTTAATAATTTTTGTTTGTACTCCACCATATGTAGATCTTATTTGATTTTTCTTGGCCTTTACAAAAATCAATGATTTTGAAAAAAACAATGATAGCATAATGAATCCCACTATTATGTATAATTATAAGGCATCAATAAAATAAAAATATATATGTGACTATAGATGTTACAGATTCTACTTGCTGTATGTAAGAAAGAAACAAATGGTATTCTTTCTTTGCTCCACAAATGTATACTCTTTTATGAATATTCATGTTGAAACAGCTGCACAAATCCAAGATGCATGGCTCTGAAAAGTCCAAATAAGCTCCAGGGCAGAATTTTAGAGAATCTGAGAGATAATGCCATTTTATCATGACTTGTTATCTGAAAGTAGACTGCCTTTCATATAGCAGAGAGGTTGGGAAAAGGCCTAAGTCCTCATGACATCACATTGGAGCCAGAAGGGTCCCAGTGTACAGAACTCCATCTGTCAAGCTCTTCTCCATCTACAGAACTTCTGCTTGCAGCCTGCAGGATGGAGTGTAAATCCCTGGACGGCTGGGCAGATGCTTAGGGCAAACACAGGGAGAGAGCAAGTATCTTTCTCTACTCTTAACCATCATGGCCTCTCCTCAAGAAGCAGGTTGGGTTTACTGCTGTAAAAAACACTTCCTGAAAGAGGAAGTTCAAGGTGTGGTTGGTTCTTCTTCACTTTAATTTAATCCTCAGATTTTTATTAGGATGGAGAAATTGTCAATATATGACATAAACTATGTGTAATATATAAGGCCTGTGCAAACATAGAAGTCAAGGGGCTTTCCTTTTGTTAATTGTTTTTGACCTCAAGATTGACTGTTTACTGAAAAACAAGGTCAAACTTCACTCTGCACAATGACTGAGAGTTTAGGGGAATCTATGGCATCACAGAGATTAAGATGGAATCTTCATTGTGTACGTCGTGTATCTAATTACCATACTGTACCCTATAAATATGTACAAATATTATGCTCAATCATAAAAAAATAATATTTCCATAAATGGAAAGAGAAAAAATTCTGACTCTTGGTTTTGCTGTTACTAAGATGTTTTGGTGAATATAATTCGCATCTTTAAGTCTGTAACTTTATAAAAGGCAGCAGTGAGACTTCTGAGGAATGCTTGAGGCAACGAGACAATACAGCTTAGCATGTGCTTAATATTTAGTAAATTAATATTTAAAATATTTCTATCCCTGGTTCAAGTGGGAGAATGAAAACTATTTTATAGATATAAGCCAAAGAGTCTTCTTAACTAAGTTGTTTCATCCTACATAATCCAGGTAGATTGTAGAAAACAAATGCAATCAGTTTCTGGCTTTTAGCTACTGTTTTGAAATTAGATAAATGCAAGTGAGAAAGAAAGGCTATTTTTCATGCTAGTTTTTCAAATGGTTTTCATGTTCCATTTTAATTCCAGGAATTTAATAAGTAAAAATCTGAAATTTAAAAAACACAATAAAATGTTTGCCTATATTACTAAATATACTCATGACACTGTAATTAAATTTAAAAAAAAGGAGGAGTGGATAAGTAGGGTACCATTTATTGAATGTCAAAAATTAAAAATCATAGGAAACATCTCATTCAAACTATTAGACAGTGATTATACTACATATAATCTTTTCCCAGAAATCTTTCTTCTAAATTTAATAAAGTAAATAATTTGCTAGGTTACTATAACCATATCTGTTAAACTAAGTAGTACAAGTGAACTGTGTAGGTGTGGGATGATCTCACTAATAAGATCACATGGTTGGCCCACCACATGGGAAAAAAAGCTAGTGTGAGGTATCCACAGGGGCACGCTGGTTCAGTGACTACTAATTGGTGAAATTCTAAAATTTGTCCTGTTGAATTACCTTGTTTAGGAAGGTCCAGGTAAAGCATTCAAAAAACATGTATCAATCAAATTATTTCAGTGTCTCTAAGTTATATATCCCTAGTTCAATAGAGAATTTATTTATTAATTTTGTGGCAAGGCATTTAACATCTTGGTTATAAATGAAATATTGCAATAATAATAATTCCACTGCTAGTTTCAAATAGCTCATCTTTACCCTATGGTTGAACAAAAACATAGGCCATAGAGGATGGATGGGGCATTGCCTCACAAAACGATGTAATTGTGTATTATAAGGATATCACATATTTTATTATGCTTCTGTATATTATAATATGCACATTACACTCTATACATATAATGTTCTTCCTAGTATGGAATTATTTCAGGAAGAATGACAATGAACAGGGAGTTAAAATATAGAAAGAATGAATTAGTGACTCCGTATTATAGGTGACTTCAACAAGGACAGAAAAGAGGATGTATTTTGATGATAAGAGACTCAGCACTGGCAGATTTGGGGAGGAGGACAGACAATTCACCTGCCATAGCAGGTGATATATAGAGAGGTGTGGGCAGAAACACCCACCCTCACTTTAGAAAAGCAACAGGGAATTTAGTGTCCTTCAGAGAACACTGATTTTCATGTGGTGCAAAAAGCAGCAGCAAGGTTCAGAAGAAAGATTGAAGACAAGAGGATTTCATGGATGACTTATCTTGGGTTAACCGGGGTTCAGGAACAGTCCTTCAAAGAAAAAATTTCACTAATAAAAAAAAAAATCACCCTACTACATATCAAATGTATTTAAGGTGGCTTATAATGATTCAGAAAATAGAAGATTGAATAATTTGGGGACAATGAAGCAAGAAAAAAAAGCCAAAATATAGAGTAGAAATAGTTGATAGTCAAAAGCCATGCTATCCTGTAAATTTGCTAGAGGTTATTCATAAACTAGGCTTTGACGTAATTCAGTAGCAGCATAAAGTAAGAAACAGAAACTGTATGATTCATTGTTGATGAAGCATTGTAAAAAGAAAAGCTGTTTCATATACATGATGGGGCTTTGATTTGCAGCTGGATTAATATGTGATTTCACTGGTAGAAGTGTTTGATAGTTCATTAAATTTCAAATAGCCTACTAGATATTTGCTTTATTTTTACAATAGCTATGAATATGAAAACAGCTTCACAGTTATGATTGACTTTACTTCAACACCTCATCTTCTGTACTATTTTCAAGTACTCAGGAGAAATACCTATCAGAATCAATCCAAGAGAATGTATTAACCACTTTTGCCTTTAAATTCTGTTCTGCAGTTGCTTGTCTAATGTTCTTTCTGATTAACAGATCAATATTTAGTTTATTCCATCATGAAATAATTCTTGGATGTTAAGTGCATATCTGCTACTTAGGTCTCCAAAGTATCATTGGTAGCATTGCTTTTGAGATATTCTGTAGCACTGAATTAGGGGAGGGTGATTACAAGGGGAAAGATTCATTGGGCAGATTAAGATAAACATTTTTAAAAGAATTGTCTAGGCTTTATTTCAGTAAGTATATTTCAACATAAAACTAAATATGGAGTTAGAATGTGAGAATTAATTTCAATGTGACTGTATTAATAAAGCTTTATATTATACAGTATTATCAAAATACATGATGATTGCATTACTAAGGTAAGAATTCATGTGGCATTAGCAGTGTAATTGTGCTCTCACTCATTTGTAAGAAAGATTCAGCAAATAGTTTTACATGTAAAGTCCATGGCAGTTTTATTCACGTCTAGTTTTATTTATTTATTTATTTATTATTAGTTGCTCAAGACAATACAATGATCTTGACATATCATACATTTGATTCAAATAGGGTATGAATTCTCATTTTTCCACGTGTACAGATTCAGGATCACATTAGTCATACAGCCATACTATATATATATATAGTATGGCTGTATATATATACAGCAATACTAGTGTCTGTTGTATTCTGCTCACATGGACCTCAGAAGCAAGCAGGTGTGGCCATAGTCATATCAAATAAAATTGGCTTCAAGCCTAAGTTAATCAATAAGGATAAAGAAGGACACTATATACTGTTAAAGGGAACCATTCACCAACAAGACATAACAATAAATCAATATATATGCCCCAAACAATGGCGCTGCTATGTTCATAAAACAAACTCTCCTCAAGTTCAAGAGACAAATAGACTACAACACAATAATTATGGGTGACTTTAACACACCTCTAGTTATATTTATAAGAAAAGGAGATTTGTATGGTTAGAATACTGTGTTCCCTCCCTAATTTACGTTGAGACTTCATCCCCAAGGCAACAGTACCAAGAGATGGGGCCTAGAGGTAGTAATTAAGCCATGCAACTCTTCCTTCATGAATGCATTAATGCCTTTCTGACAGGGATTAGGGCACTAGCTAGTCCTTTATTGTCCTGACACTCCTTCAGCTATTCGAAGACAAAGTTCATCCCTTCCAGAGGATACAATGTTCAAAGTGCCACCTTAGAAGCAGAGACCAGGCCCTCATCAGACACCAAATATGCCCATGACTTTATTTTATTTTATTTTGTATACACACACACACACACACACACACACACACACACACTTTTCAGCCTCCAGGACTGCAAATAAATAGCTAGATAGATAGATACAAAGATTTCTTTTCTTTACAAAGTACCCAGTCTCAGATTTTTTAGTCATAGCTGCACTAATGGATTAAGACTGGGTTTTCCTAGAAAACTATGCAGTGTAACCTTTCAAAGCAGGGGTTTCTATCCTTATATCAGATAGAGCAGACTGCAAGCCAGAGTTCATCAGAAAGGACAAAGAAGGACATTCCAGGCTGCTTAAGAGAATGATATGTCAACAAGACATAGCAATTGTAAATATTTATGCCCCAAACAATGGAACATCTACATACATCAAACAAACCCTTCTCAAGTTCAAGAATCAAATAGACCATAACACAATAATACTGGATAGATCCTCCAAGCAAACACTAAATAAAGAAGCTATAGAAATAAAACATACATTTGATAATTTAGACTTAACAGACATATATAGAATATTTCATCCATCAATGACTGAATACACTTTCTTCTTGGTAGCACATAGATCCTTCTCTAACATGCACCATGTTATGTAAGCAATAAGCAATATGTTGGCAAACAATTGTAATATGTCTTAATATGTTTTTAGCATCTGTAGGGTTATTTTGATAGCTCCCTTTCCTTTGATATTAATTTTTGTGTTCTTGCTTTTCTCTCGTTAGATTTTTGTCAACTTTTAGTTGTATTATTTATTTTCTATTTCATATATTTCTGCTTCTACTTATTCTTTCCTTCCTAATACCTAATTTGAAAAGTTCCTTTAAGAAGTAATGCCCTGGTAGCACTTTAAAATTCTCAGATTAAATTAAATTACTGCATATATTATAAATACTGTAGAAAGTATAGGGAAAGAGATGATTTTTAACATAAATTGATTTTCTCCTACTTGCCACACACTGTGAAAGTTGTTTTCAGATATAACAAACATCCTATTGGAAGGAAATGGAAATCTCATAAAATGATCCATAAGTCTGTAGACTTAAGCAGACAATTTTCACTTTTAATAAGATAACTAATATCTCTTTCTACATAAATTCAAATTGTAAACATTACCTCAGAGGAAAAATGAATAATTGACTCTACCATATTCATATAGCACTAAAAAAAGCAGCATCTATATTAAAACTGAGTCCAGAATTAAAAAAAAATGCACAATAAGTTTTCTAACACGTACAGATAATCTTTCCTTAAGAATTCTCACCAGTCAATCATGATAAATGAAATGCATATGGAAACCCCTTTCCATGGCCCTCAGGTGTAGCTTTCTCCCCTCTTCTTCCCTCTTCTCATTGGAACTGGCCTCGTTTTATCAGGTTCCCTTTCGTTTTGCTAGCATCTCCAAAGAACCTGCACAAATCCTTCTTACCCTGCCATGGCTTTCCTATTTACTGTGAAGCTAACAGAATAAGTAGACCATCTTTCTGAAATCAGTATAGATGAGAAACAAATGTACTTTCTCAACAAAATAATGTTTTTAAGTCAAGAGATTTAAAATGTAGAAAATATGGCTCTGGAAATCCTGGTGTGCAGAAGAGAGAACACAAAGAATGAAGGCTGGGAGAGGTAGATTGGGAGGGGAGGGAGAGGGGGAGTGGCCTGCCTGACTGATAACTTCTGGGGAGGCAGTGACAACAGGACACTTGTTCTTGTCTGTTAATGGAAATTTTCAGGAATAAATTGAAAGAAACTACTTATCAGAACCGTGGAGCTTATCAAGCAGTTAGACAGGACCATTCTTTCCTAATTGAACAGAATTGAGGGCTATCCAGTTATATGGGAAGAAAATTCAGGAAGACCAAGTGTCATCAATTTCTTTATTCCCCTTGAAATTTTTTCCACCCGTTTTAAGACTCAGGAGCATCTTTAACAGAAGACATTCTCATTCCATACAAAGGGTTTAGAATTCTCATACCTAGTGGAGTGCTCTAATGACTAGAAACTCATGCTGTAAATGCTATCTACCCTTGAGTACAATGATGATTACCAATGGTCTAATGCTGGGATAGTTAGGTTCTCCCAACTTCAATTTCCAATCGACATAGGTAAGTAAATATAGGGTTGTTCTAACTATGGAACTTACCTTATAGGAGCACCATGAGAATAAGAAGAAAATATGTGCCTTACAAATTACAAGCAGCCAAAATGCTAGTAGGATTATTATTAGTGCTGAAGTATAAGTTTATGAATCAGTACAGACCAATGACCAGTCCTACTCTTACGCAACTTGGTAGAACATGGCACGTTTCAAGATATGAATTCAGGAAGCAGAAAATTGGAAAATACAAGGATTTTCACTGAGACAGTGTGGATGAACAAATGGAGAAAGAGGGGACTAGAAGGAGAAACTACCTAATTTTGATTCCATCAGAACTTACTCAGGATGGACATTCAGAAAATCTTGATGGATGTGTCCATACTGTGCAAATGTATCCAAGAACAGTTTTCAAGAAGCATTTTCACAACATCGGAAAGTTATTCTTTATTTTAGAATAATCAACTTTATTTTGTCTTTTGTCCTCAAAGACATATTTGTCTAGTTGACACCAGTACAATGGATTATTCAATTCATGACATTTTTTTCTTATTCTCCTAAATCATCACGTTTGTACAACTTTGATGCTTATTAACACTGCCACAGCTGGAGTGCAGAAGCCAAGAGAATTAAAACTAACAGCCCTCATCTTTGCTGATTATTATTAGCTTCCTATGAAGATTGGTAGGGAACAGGCAGACACTATGGATTAATACAGGCTTTATCTGTGCATTTTGTTTGTTTTGCTATTTGCATGCTCCAATGCAAAGAAAATAACCTTATCTTTCCCAAAGCTTCTCAAGAATACTACAGTCGAAATACAGATTTCTAGGAGGCATTTCCATGGATCAAATGTTTAACATGCTCAAAAACAACTGTCTCTTTTTTAATGTAAAAAATTTAAAAATGTCAAATTTAAAAATAAAATTTGTATACATAAAAATACATTATCTCCTAATGTGCTTAACTAATATAAAAGTAGTTAGAGTCTATATTCCCATACTCTTACTTTCCTGAAGCTAGAAAATGTAGAACAAAAAGGAAACATTATATGTCAAACTGGTTAGAATCTAAAAACATGATATGCATGAAAGGCCAGGCTTCAAGTTTTATATGGTGTGATCTTGGACACATAATTTATGCTATGAAAGATTTTATTCTTATTTATAAGATCTAATCATAATATTCTGACTACCTCACTGTAATGTAAAAGCACAAAGAGACACGGTAGTAATATTTGGCTGAAAACAGGGAAGTCTGCTAAGGGAGCAAGGCCAGTATTCTAAATGACATACACAATTTTGTAGCTCATGGGAAATCACTTTTTGCTGTTTATGATTACTTTTTAGACATTTTACCATGAGACAGTATGAAATACATGCACAATATAATATTGATGATCCTTGCTATTTGGTACTTGAAAGGGACTGGCTTATCATTCTGGGGCTGGAGGGCGGGGGTGCTCATTTTGCATATTCTCAGGTTTTAAGAGGATTACTTATGTGAACAATTTTTTTTTTTGCCAACACAAGACAGCTAGATTTAAAACCTGGTTCTGGTTGTCCCTGGTCTGTAAGAAGTACTAAAGGCATAGTGCTTGTACATATGTACATTTGTATGTTTGCATACACGTGTGTAATGCTCATGTGTGTACAAATGCTACACATACACATAGATGGGCTTAATTACAATAGATTTTAACTTCGGACATTAATTCAAATCCTTGGTTGAAGAGCCAATTGGAACAGGAAGAAGCCTGATTGACTCCATGTGAGAGAAATGAGCCATAATGAAATCCTCATTTTAAGCCCCTTCTCCACAGGAAACTGAGACTCCACTAGCTCCTGTGCAAATCTTACTGGAGAAAACAACCTTTCTTTTGAGGATGTTGAAACTTGAAAAGAGTAATCTGGTCTAACATATGTGCAAAACATCAAAGTCATTTTTTTAAAAGTGTATTCATGTGTTTTCCTATTTATAACATGTTCTGGCAGGAACTGGTGGAGCTCTTCAAATTAGTCTTTGAGTTGTTTACTATTTACTTAATGATCATAAATATTATGCTCTATATTTGAGGGTTTTAATGATTTTAGATAGTTTCAACTTACATATTTCATAGGACCTAAAAAATGCAATGCCTAGAACTAAGAAATATCTTTGACCCAGTATCTCAGATTCCTGTCTCAAGTTAAGTCTCCGACTGTAGTTCTGTTATCCAGGAATGTAACTAAAGCAGTATCCTGTTGATTTTTAATATATTTTAGTAGTATACACATCAAATTCTAGCTACATGGAATCCTTAGACCTTCTTAAATGTTCCATGTCCTGATATGTCTCTGGAATACTGTGCATGTTCTCTATAATGGGTCCCTTACCACAATCTCTAAAATAATTTCTCTTGCTTCTTTATCTCTCTTCAGGAATTTCTCTTTACTCTTCTCATGGACACTCCTCAGTATAACTCAAGATGCCAAAGTGTGTAATATAACAAGCTAACTATGCATACAACTGGGATACTAATCCTTGGCCAGTTATCCTATAGGGGCTTTTGATACCAAAAACCTTCCCACGTATGTTGTTGGTTCATAATCTGGAAATAAGTTTTGTATGATTCACAAAGGAACTTAGAGATCTGTGTTTGTAAGGTCCCCAGGCTCCTCATGTTTTGCATATGACCTTCCTCTTACCTTAACTTTTCTTACCTTTATTAGAGCTTTGTATGAAACACAAAGGGCTTATATGCCTTTTCAATCATCAAAGTAACAAACTTTGTGTAACCCTTACAGGAGGCATCTTCCATGAGTTTTGAGAGCATGCATTCTACATACCTTTCTACTTATGTGCACCTAGAATTTGCTAAAGAAAAGTAAATATTCATGTCTTCTTTTTTTTTTTTTTTTTAAGAGAGAGTGAGAGAGGGAGGGAGAGAGAGAGAATCTTTTTTTTAATATTTATTTTTTAGTTATCGGCGGACACAACATCCTTGTTTGCATGTGGTGCTGAGGATCGAACCCGGGCCGCACGCATGCCAGGCGAGCGCGCCACCGCTTGAGCCACATCCCCAGCCCCTATTCATGTCTTCTTGATCAGCTATTCTGGAATAACAAACTTGCCTCTTTTAATTAGGTTAAAAGGTTGTTAGTATGTGCCCTAAAAAATTAAACAAACTCACTCCAAACAAAATAATAGATTTCATTTCACTATAAAGAGATTCATGGTGAAAAAGATAGCAAAATAATTAGACATTTTAAAACTATATCCATTTTCTACTGTGCCCTTGAAAGAGACATTGCACCCATTTACTCAATTAACCTTCTGTTGTTTGGATCATCTACTATAATGTTATGTGTGTTTGCATTCTTTCTGATTTTTTGCTGCACTAGGAAATCACAGAAGAAGATTATTTTAAAAATCTATTAAATAACTTACAAAATAATATTGATTTGTTAATTCATTATAAAATTTCAAACTGAAGTCATACAAGTATTGTTGATACAATGCTCACAGGTCTGTGCTCTGTTTCACATTTCTACCAAAACTTTCTCTAGTTTATTAACTTTTCCAAAACTTAGAGATAATATATTGTTAACATTTTTAATTTGCTCCTTTAGCTTGTTATTGCCATACTCACACACAAAAATATAAAATAACCTGTATAATTCTAAGTTCATTGCTTAAGTTACTTAGGTTTTCCTCTCTCTTTTTTTACACACTTTTTTTAAGCAATTAAATTCATTGAGTTGTTTCTCTTGCAAAACTAAAGCATATTCAGTCTTGCTCATTTCCCCCAACAGTTTCTGAAGTAGATTTTTCAGTCTGAATATTTGCAAATGGAAATAGCTTCTTCACTGCTAAGATTTGCTTTGTTTTTATTCCATCATCTCAGCAAACCTTTGTGTGAGCAAGACTGAAGTAATATCATTTGAATGAGCAATAAAAACAGACATGTAACCAAGAAGGTGATGTGGCAATCCTTGGAAATCAGCACAGGCTCGGAGGAGCTAGAGATCGGCTTTTAATTATTGAGGATTATAACTAAGGATTAACTAACAGCAGACCAACCTCCTTCCTCACTTCTTTCCTGCCCAGGATAACAATTCTCATCTGAATTTGCAGAGTCTGAGGTGGAGTAACTCATGCTTGCCTGAATTTAAATCTCATAGGAAGTAATTAACCATTGCTGCAGTGCCTATGTCATTAGTGAGTAATTCTGTCACAGATAAAATCTGCCTGGAAGACAGGGCCAGGAGAGAAGGAGATTGTACAAGTCTATTCAGCTTAGTTCTATGATGTCATAACAATGGGTCTTGGAATGGTCATGTTATTAAAGTATGCAAGAATTAGAGACTGAACTCCTAATGAATATGAAACGTTCTAAAAAATCCCATCTGTAGTAGTAGTTAATTGAAACTGTGGAAACTTTATCCATTGTAACAATTTTTATTAAGTCTTTGTTAAACTCTAGGATAACTGAGAGAAAAGAGGCAAACTAAAATTTAGCATAAACCATGTGCTAAAGTATGCATAGGTATTATCATATTTAATTGCCCCAAAGACTTTATAAAGAAGATATTATTTTTCATTTTGTAGATGTGAAAACTGAGTTTAATACTATGTCAGCCATTGAATTGTAAAGTTTGCTTTAAATTTGTTTATATGAGACTCTAAAGCCCAAGCTGTTTTGATTACAGCATATAGCCTTCTTAGATCAAAAATTATTGATTCTGTTGTACTAATAACAGAACAGCCCTTAACTATCATATATATTTCTTTGGGTAAGATTTTTTTTATTACATTTTAAAGAAAATAGACCTAATTTTCTTTTTCTTTTCTTTTTTTTTTTTAGAGAGAGACACAGAGAATTTTAATATTTATTTTTTAGTTATCAGCGCACACAACATCTTTGTTTGTATGTGGTGCTGAGGATCGAACCCGGGCCGCACACATGTCAGGCGAGCACGCTACCACTTGAGCCACATCCCCAGCCCTAATTTTCTGACTACGTTTCCTATGGGATTCTTCATAGTAGACCTGAGGATTTTACTTTCCTGTTTCAAGACATTAGAGAATTTTGCTGAGGACTTAAACTAGAATGGATCTAGTATAGAGGGATAATGAGGTTGATTGCTGGGGGTTCTGAGAAAAGGGTATATGATGTTATAGTGTAGGCACTGGGTGTAGTCCTGCAGGACATGAACAGTTGGCTCTTTGCTTGAGTTCCTTTGTATCTCTTCAAATGGATCCAGAAACTGAGTACATTACCACAGTAACCACTGAAAGTTATTAGTGATAGTATGTGGGGCAGAGGTTTAACACAAAGATGTGGCTTACTTCTGGGGATCCTATGGTGTAGTGAAAATGTACTTACTGGCAAATATACTGGCAACTTAGAGTACAGAGTTATAAGAGATCAGAGAGGATGCTCAAGTACAAGGAACCTCCTCCCCCAAATCCTTAAGTTGCAGATTTAGTTGGGGATGGGGATGAATAATATCAAATAAGTCTTCCAGGAGGGAAGAACTAAGTTATTTAACTCACAGACATGAGGATTTAGCAAGGAATTATGGTGGAGCCTATGTGCAAGGTAAATGCAAGGAGAGCAAGAGTGCAAAAGAGGTGGCAAGAGAGAACTAAACAGCCCACACTGGAAACAAACAACATTAAAAAGAGGAGGCTGAAGGATTAAGAGGACAAGTCCAAGGCCACCTTAAGAAGTGAGGAATAGATTATGAGGCATATGTAAGGTTAGTAAGGATTTTTAGGTAGGGAAGTAAAATCATTTGCTTTTCATTTTTAAATGATTATTTCTATCTTGAAGAAGGGTAAGAACTGGAAAAGAGAAGAGATACAGAGATGCAGAATCTAGTGCAGTGGTCTGTATGAGAGAGCAGAGGATGACCTGCAGCAGTCCAAGGCCGGGGAACTAGCAGATACAGGTCAGAGCAAGAACAATCATCATGCTGCATGTGAGATAAATATAGATCCCAAGGATTAGCATTTATACATTTGTATAGCATTTTGACAAAGAATCTGCATCTTTTAAATGTATTTAGGTAAGATTTCTGAAAACATCAGTCTCTGATAATTTGCGGGGGAAGTTTACAATTTCTTCACAGACACTCTGAGAGGCACTGGCCTATATCAGGAGGGTGATAGCAGCCATGTCAAAAAGTGGACATTTCTGAGAGATTTTTCAGAGACACATGAAATCTTCACATTTGATTAGTAGTGCATGAGGGAGAGAAACGCTGCATAAAGCTGATACTGGGGTTAGTGAGTGTTGTTTCTGACCTGTGTATCTGAAACATCTCTTTCTTCCTTCTTTCCAATAAAGACTTAGCTTTCCTTTACCAACCCACCTTTCTTCCACAGTCAGTCCATGGGCCATGCTACAAGGACAGAGGCAATGAATCCATCCATCTTCCTCAGAGATTGGCCTGGGAAGGCACATGACCCTCTGCCTCAAGTTCAACAGGGCCAGCAAGATTCTGTTCAAGGAACTGTGCTGGAGCTTTTAGAGAAGTAGGTCTAAGAGTGGTAATAATGGAAATCTGACACTGCCAGGGGCCATCCCTGGTCTGAGAACAGAAGCAACTTAATGAAAACTGAAGTAAAGAGCTTATCCTGATGACTTCAAAGGAGCCCAGAATCAAGCTGCCCTAGAAAGAGCCCTCCCTGTGAAGTGTCCTTTTATGTAAACCAGTCCATTCAGCTTCTTATTTAAGCCAGATTGAGTCAGTCCTGCAGCTCGAAACCAAGAGTTCTTAGTGGCAACTCTGATGGAGAACACTGAAGGAGGATATTAAAGAATATCACAAGACTGATTTGGGATATGTCCTTATGTTACATTAAGGTCATCCAGAAGCCATGTGGCGGCTAGGCACATGTTTTGCATCTAGAGTTCAGGAACGAATTCAATCAGGAAAATCCTTGAGAGATGGATAGTGATTGAAGTCATGGGTGTAGGTGAAATTGCTCAGAGGCAGTAGAAGAAAAAAGGAAGAGGCCTAAGGACAGATCACAGACCAACAGCAATACTTAGAATAACTAGAGCAACCAGGCAAAGCAACGGAGGAGTGGTCAAAATAAAAGTAGGACAAACACAAGAATGCAATGAGATCCCGTATAATGAAAAGGGAAATTACTTGCAGATATAAAAATAGACCAGAAAACAAAATGACCTAGGGTAATCAACACCAAAACATATTCATTATGTTATTAAAATATAAGAATAATGTGTCAAGTGTCCATACAGAAAATGTAAGACACCTTCAAGACACCTGCAAAACGGAGGCATTTAGGTGTTTTTTCTACAGTGGAATGAGGGAAGACTGTGTAACGGTGACTAATGTTCTGAGGGAAAGATAGATCCAAGCAAAAAGATGACAAGCAGACATTCTCAGAAGAGAAATATTCGGCCCAGCACATTGGCGCATGCCTGTAAGCCCAGTGACTCCGGAAGCTGAAACAGGCGGATCGTGAGTTCAAAACCAGACTCAGCAAAAGCAAGGTGCTAAGCAACTCATTAAGAACCTGTGTCTAAATAAAATATAAAATAGGGCTGAGGATGTGGCTCAGTGGTTGAGTGCTGCTGAGTTCAATCTCCAGTACCTCCCACCCCAAAAAAGAAATATCCCTCAAAATGTTGAAGTCACTGGGTCTATTTTTTAAAAAAAATATTTTTAAGAAGTAAAACCAACATTTAAAAAGATCTCAGGAATGGACAAGAAATGGTAAGCAGTGAGATCGTGAGCTGAATCAATTTCAATATGTACTTATGGAATTATGACGTCAGAACAAAATGTAATTGTTGCAAATCTTGAGAAGTAAAACCGAAAAATAAGCAACAAATACAGGAGAGTTGACATGCTGGCAGAGGAGGAATGTAAGTAGGCCCTTTACCTCCTCATTCACACATTCACACTGCCAAAAACCCAAATGTGCCATTAAGGATAAAACATGGGGATGTCAGCCGCTTAATGACTTTCACAATCATCTCCCTTTAACCTTAGAGCAATCTTTTAGGAAATAATATTCCATTCTGACAAACAGATACATAAATTTAGTAACTCTATTGATTCACACTGATTTCTTTTTCTTCTGTTGAATTTCAAGTAAAGTTCAATGCTTTTTATTCCAACATAGCATGGATATTATAATTTCTTTTTTATAAAGTTAATTCCACCCATCTATCTATTCATACCTATTCTGCTTAATGAGGGATATGAATAGTTCCAATCTTCTGGTGCTTTTGTGAGGATTAAGGAAGATGACAGATATAAATATTTAGGTTACTAGTATACAGTTGTTTATATAATGTGGAAAACTATTCTAAAAAGAATCTATAGGTTTTTAAACTCACAAATTCTTAAACTCATATTTAAAGAGATTCCAGAAAGACTCATAATCAAAACACTGGATCATTTGTGCCTGATAAGATTATTTTGAGCATTGTGTTAATTTCAATACTTCTATCCTTTTCTTACTGCTTGAATTATAATAATTAGTATATATCATATTTCTGAGATAGTTATTATTCTCAGAAAATATAATACATTGTAGACCTAGGAATGTCGAACAATTGATTTGTCTGTGATCTACCTTTTGCTCTCTATATTTTGAGATTCATCATTTCTCACAGTGTGGTTGTATAAATTATACCAGGTCTTTCACTCCATAGGGATGTTTCTTTCCACGGCTTTGCTATTACAAATGTGCAAGAAAGGAGATGTTCTGATTCTATCTGATTGACATGCAGACTGATCCTGGAGTTTTCTTTGACTTTTTTGAATATGATTTTAAAAGTTCAAAAGAAAAAATCACTTAGTTCCAGCAGAAAGAAAAAACAGAAGACGATACACACTTGCCCGGAAACTGAAGAAACAGGCACACAACAGGAGATTATTCTTAAATGTAAAAATATGCAAAACTGCTCTGCAGTTAAAGTTTCCCATAGTTCCTAACATTAGAAAGACAAAAATAACTTTAGCTTGATTTAAAATAAATGTATTTATGTGTATATTTCCTAAGGAATAAAAGACTGTTTCTTCTCAACTGTCTCTTAAAATGTAAGAGAATCGTGTACTGGAATCTTACTTTGTCTTTAGAAGTGATTTTGTGTCTCTGGAGTTAACTGGCCACCTGCCTTATCTCACACCATGTAAATAAAATAACAGAAAGAAACTAGCGGTAACTTGCCTCCATCTAACATCTTTTTCATCAATACCTTGCCATCCTGAGTAGACTGCTTCCAGAATTCCCATGCATTCCAAACATATAGGAATGCTCAAGTACCTGTATAAAATGGTGCAGTACTTGCATATAATCCAAGCCCACCCTCCTGTATTTATAACTTATCTCTAACTTACTTCTAATAACTAATACAATGTAAATGTTATAGAAATAGTTGTTTTACCATATTGTTCATGGATTAATTACAAGAAAAATGTCTGTACTTGTTCAACATGGACAGTTTTTCCCCACAACTAATTTTGTTCTGCAGTTGGTCAAATGCACAGATGTGGAACTTACAAAAAAAAAAAAAAAAAAAAAGAGGGCTGACTGCATTTGAAATGCAACCATTGTAATCCATTAATGATGCTTATGTTGTGTGCAGACCTAAATCCTCTCCACAGCCCAGGTGTTTCCTGTAACATTTACCTTCTGTAACAATCCCTTCCCATTCTTGTCTCTCATTTCTCCTCTCTTTGCTAGTTTTCTTGTATTTAGCATATTCTGACTTTAGTCACTCATTACAGCCACTCATGAAAGGAGCTTGATAAAAGCATTAAACATCTCGGATTTTTTTCAAACATGTTTTTTCTTCTTCTCTTATACAACGCCCCACTTTTCCTTTGTCCTCAGTGTTTTGAATTTCACATTCCAGGCTTCAGAATGCTACTGCTTGACCCTTTTGAGATCAACTCAGATCTTTCCTTTTTCAAAAGCATTCTTTGGCTATGAACATGCTTCCTTGTTATTTCACATAACACCAGACATATCCATGTAGAAACATGAAATAAATGATAAATATACCAACATCCAGTATATTCTCCAATAATAAGTTGTCATGCTTGAAGAAATATTTAGAAACACAGATAACACCTAGGCATTTTTTTCCTAGGGATTAGGTAAACAGAAATAACATTTATAAAAAAGCAGAATAAGGGAAATAAAATATATTATAGAAACTGAGACACTGTGGCCTCAGGGTTAGGAAGGCAAATATATAGACCTATTTAGTCTGCTTACCTCATGCACATCTCTGCCAAAGTCCTGGCTGGTTTTAAATGATATCCAGAGCATCACTTAACAGACAAGAACTCCACAGATGAAATAATTTAATACATGACAGATACAAAGGGCAGACTTGTACACATATTCTATTTCGTCTTTGTTTTATTTGTTCACAGCTAAGTAGGTTAATTTCTTTAAAATTAGGAACCATATATTGCAATGGAAAGCAAAATAGATATTGAGACCTGATTCCTACACTTAATTTTACTACTATTTTCCTGTATAAATTTAAGACAATCACTTAACCTTTCTGGGCCTCAAATTGCTTTTTCAAGAAAATGACAGATTATAATAAATTCTGAAGTCCACTTAAATATTAAAAGTTTTTGAATATGTAACTCATACTAATATTTTTTAAACCAACTATTTAAAACAACACCATAGTCCATAGTCACATGCTATAATATGATGATTTTGGTTTCTATTCACTGATTTCTAGCAGCTGTATATACTCTTTTAGAACATTCTTATATGCAGAGTACTAGTTTATAATCAAGACCTTCAAAATTATGTTCAATAACTATTGCAATTATGTAAGAAAATTTGTTTGGGGGGGGGAATAGGCATTCTCTTTAAAGGGGCTTGAATTTAATAAAACCACCAAACTGGTTTTATTACATTCATTTCAAGAATTGAGAAGTCAAGTATAATTCTGTATTTACTCTTATTTCTTTCTTAATTTATCCTTGCCTTTTATAAGTACACACCAAGTATAAAATCACCATTCAACAAACATTCAGCTACTACTATGCTCTTCTTACTTGTTTTTTGCATTTTTAGCATGAAAAATACCTTATCACTTCCCACTGTATAGAAGTCAAGGGAAGAATATCATTTTATAGATTTTTTACTGTCCTTTTAAATATGTATCAGTATACTTTGGGTGCATAAAAGAACACTTCAAATGACTGCAGGTGCAGAAATATCAATGTATGTTTTAGAGTACATTAATTTTTAATTGGAGAAAGTGATAGTTAACATTTAATTACAGATGCTTATTCTTCAATTTTCAAGTATTTAGAATGAATATATGTGATTTATATATTTGCATTAATAAATACTAATTGACCAAATGTTGTTCTACTGTGTGCATGTATGAATATGTAACAATGAAGCACACTATTATATATAATTATCATGCACCAATTTAAAAAAAGAGCAATTCTAAAATCTAAGAAAACCTATAAGCTTCTGTTTAAAATTTTTTTATTAAGTTCCTATGCTTTGAGATTAAGTTAAGAATTCATTTTGTAATAAATCAAATGGATTATATGAAATGCAATTGAGCTCTTCATGTTACTTCTGTATTTCCCCTTGTATCTACCACCAGCAAAATTGGCAAATACTTATGTTTACTGCCATCATACAACTGCTCTAGAGAATGTCATGAATTTAAAAATCTAACCCATTTTGGATGGCTTCAGTAAGACATCAAATCAATTACAGAGATATAGCTTTTGCTTCATTTGAAATGATTCCACAAAGTTCAATTTAAATATGTTGTCTTTCCTGGTTTCTTATTTTGACATTTTTTTTTAAAATTTTGACAAAGATATCATTTATTTCTAACATGTAGATTTTTTTCAATTAACTCAAAAACCAATATTAACATTTCATTGAATGGCAATTTTTCATGTATTCACCAAAAATGATTTAAGAAGCATTAGCAAATTGATGTGATTATATTAAGATCTTTCTCTACCATGACTCATTAGGCTACATAATGTTGTAACTTTCCTTCTTCATTAACTTCTTACTTATATGACTCCCTGACACAGTTTTTAAAGCTGTGCATGAGCTTCCTCATATTTCTGCATTTGATTTTAAGACTAGGACAATATTTGCATTAAACATTTCACAACCAAATGCCATTGTTAAAAACTCAATAGGAAAGTATAACCACAATGGTAGTTTTCTTTAATGGTCAAAACACTCTCTTCTACAAAAGTCCAGCACACTAGCACTATTGTCTCCTATTGTGACTGCAGGAAAGGTCATCCTTTCCCTGCTGAAACTCTCAGGGTGGCCACTGCAGATACCTTGACTGATGTCATTGTTTCTGATGCAAACAGAAAAGATAAAATACATGACATGTATTCTGAGTGGTTTGGTCACTGTTTTTCAGATAATATAGCAAACCCTAAATTATTCTCAAGGATCATGACTAATGCCGACTATGGAGCTGATAAAATATTATAGCAAAAATATTAATAATAATTTGATGACACATTAGACAAAGATATATATTATATGTGACTATATGTAGTCATTTAAATCTCATGAGGCACAAGCAAATAATCTCATTTTATAAATGAGAAAACTCAAGGATAAAAATTCACATAATTCAGATACGAGTTGAGAGTAGAAATTTGAATGCAGATGGTTTGAGAAGAGGCTGCTCCAGTCACTGTAACAGGATGAAGCAATTATGTGGCTCTACAATATGGGAGCATCATGAAGTTGTTAGTGTGGAGTTTCTTCATGGAGGTACATCTGAGCATACCACATATCTAGGCTTCCATGTCCCTATTATAATTACTATTGAACAGAATTAGATATAAATTTCAAATATAAGATGCCAAGATGTGATTTTCAATTAGCTATGAAGTATTAGCACACTCAAGTTCCAACATCTTATAATCACATGGTATCTTGTTTGTGTATTGTTTTTATTAATAAAATTATACATACTAATATGGAACAATGTAATGTTTAGATACATGCATACATTGTCTCATGTACAAATCAGTAAACATATCTGTTTCTTGAAATATTTATCATTTTCTTGTGATGAAAATAATAAATTCTTTTATTCCGATTTCCTGAAATATACAATACAGTATCAATTTGTTTTTGTCTTTGCTCTTTTATTTTTTTATATTTTTTGAAACAAATAAGAACTTATGGGTCATAAATGTGGAGGAAGATTCATTGTAAAGGTTGAGAAAGCCTAGGTAGAAACTATATGACTTCCTAATTCAGCAAGGCTTCTCTCTCATAAAACAGGTTAGTGGCAAAGGAAGCACGTTTCATAAAGAAAACTAATGCCTCCAGAAAGCATTGAAATATGATGTAATCTTCTTTTCTAAACCTCTCTTCATCACTTACACTTTGTTTTGATGGTTGTCATCTATGTTGTTGTCCAAAATCCTTTGTCCAAAACTCTTTGCTCCACATGAGTCTTTTCTCCCTCCCAGGAAAACATAATTTTAACGTCAAAGTCCCTGTTCATATATGCCTTGGATTTGCTCACTTTTAGAGGTTGGAAGACAATAAAGAGATAATCAAGCATCATCTGACTCAGTTGTTCCACTCTGCTATCTATCCACAGGAACTAAAATCAATGTACTATAATGATACAGGTATGTACATGTTTACTGCAGCATAATTCACAGTAGCCAAGTTATGGAACCAACCCAGGTGTCTGTCAATAAATGAATGGATAAAGAAAATGTGGAATATATGCACAATGGAGTTTTACATCGTCATAAAGAAGAATGAAAGCATAGTATTGAATGGTAAATGGATGAAACTGGAGATCATATTAAGTGAAACACGCCAGGCTGGAGAAATCAGGGTTGAAAGTTATCTCTCATGTGTGGAATCTGGAGAGGCAAGGAGGGATGGATTGAGGGTGTCATGTTGTGAAAATACAAGGGAGTTCAGTGGAGTAAAGGATGGGGTTGAGGAGAAGAAACACAGACAGGAAAAGAGAGGAACTGCAGAATTAAATTGACCCTATATGAATATTTCACAGCATTTTCTACTTTTATGTATATCTATAAAACATCAATTAAAGAAATAAATAAAAACAAGGAAAAGCAATAGAGGAAGGGTAACAAGAAGAGAGAGGAGAATAGGAAGAAAAGAAGTCCTGGAGACTGAAACGGAGCAAATTATATTCCATGTATGTATGATTGTGTCAAAATAAACCCCACTATTGTATAGAATCATAATACACTAATAAAAAAAATTTACAGATAATCTAGGGGAGGGTTTCAAGATGGCGGAATAGAGAAGGTTGCTTTCCTGGCTGCTCTGTGGCATAAAACCAAGAAAGTAAACAGGCGGCTTCTCAGCAAGGTGGATGAATAAAAAAAAAAAAAAAAAAATGGGGAGGGGACTTTACTGGAATTTAAAACTGGACAAAGCAGATTAGGAACTCAGGAGGTTACATATAATAAGGGAGAAATCTCTAGTGCCACAGCTGCTTCCATGGCCAGAGGCACCAGCCACAACCATCCCTTCACAAGCAAAGTGGAGGGATAAGGGAATTAAAGACACTTCATTTTTAGAAGGCTGAAAGTGTCTGGGTAGGAGAGTTTAGACACTGCCTGACTAAGACGCTCTGCACAATATCCTTGTGCCAGAAAGAGGCCGAATTCCTATTGGCTGCATGTGGAGGAGAGGAAGGAAACATTTTGCATCCATGGTGCTAGATCCAGTAGCTAAAAGGCTGATTCCTGGCAAATCCTAGTTTGGCCCCAAATATAGGTGTGGCAAACACACTACACAACATAGAGTATGCCTAAGTGACCAGGAGAAAATACAATGTGGAGAAAGGTTTACACAGGGAAATATTGGTCATGGAAACCCACCCAGCTCTACCCAACCTCTCCAATCCAGCTGCTTGCAGGAAAGGCTGGGAGAGACATGCCTGACTGGGAATCCGAAAGGGCTGAGAGATTGGGTTTGGACACTGCACTCAAGACTAAGAAATATGGGGTCTGCAGGTGACATACTGGAATAATAATTGTCTTTTCCATCACAGTGGAACCCAGGAGAGTTCCCTGACTGCAGACTTCCAGTTAGGACCTGCAATTGCTGGGCCTGGGAGGTGCAATGATTTAAAACCTCCAAACCAACTTGTGTTCAGAGAAGAGCCTGATGCCTACCTCAATCTAAACCCTACCTCCAGGAGTTCCACTTATAGGATCACCTCTCTCACTCCAGCAATGTGGAGGGTGGAGTGTCACACTCCAGATGATACCACCTAATACTGCTGAGAAGCTGAGAATCATTTAACCGTCAATGGAAAAAATTCTTTAACTGTTGTTCACTGAGATTTTTTTTCCTTTCTTGTTTTATTCCCCCTTTTCTGTGTTGTGACCTTTATGATTCATGGATATGTATACATACACATACTTGGCTTCCCCCCCTCCCGCTCCTCATTTTTAGCATTTTTGAAGCCAGTTAGTTTATGTGGATCAGTTTTTTGAGGAATGGGATGTTGACTAATATACCTCAGTTCTGTGTTGTATTCTTTTATTTTTATTTTTAATATTTTAAATTTTACTCTATTTTTCCTTACTTGTTTCAATTGATTCTCTCTCTTCCAATAACAGTAAATCTCCATCATTCTCTCTTTTACTCTTCCTGTAAGTTTCATTTCTATCTTCTCTTCCTTCATAATCATCACATCCTATGCCATTTCTGTTTTCCCCTGTTCATCATTTGAAATTGTAAACCCTTTAGTTGCAAACTTACTGTTTTTATGTAAGCAATAACTAACCATATCATTTCTGTTAATTGTAACATTGTAGATGCCATAGCAGAAACTATTTGGTTTAATGCTGTATATTGTTTGCTTTGGTCGTTGTTTTTATTTGTCTCCCCCTAACATGTGAGGTACGTTCAGGACATTATAAGTCCACAGGGTAGAAACTCTACTGCCTCATATCCATACTGTTAGATGAGTAGACACATAAAAACATGAAAAAGCAAGGGAACAAATTGCCACAAACAAACCAAGATGCTCCAATAATAGAATGTATCAATACCACAGTGAAAGAATGTCAGAGAAAGAGTTTATAATGTGCATAGTTAAACCAATCTCTGACATCAAGGACACTGTAAGTAGTGAAACTGGAGAAAAAATACACAAAGTAAAAGATCACCTCAATAAGGAGATAGAAATCATGAAAAGAAACCAAGCAGTAATCCTCGAAATGAAGAAATCAAAAACAATGTAAAGCATCATAAACAGACTAAATCACTTGGAAGACAAGAGTTTCAGGAAATGAAGACAAAATATATAAAACTGAAAATGAAGTAGACCCTGGAGAAAAGATGTTAAGAGACCACAAACAGAATTTCCAAGAAATATAGGATAACATGAAAAGGCCAAATAGAAGATTTACTGTGATAGATGAAGGCTGGAGAAATAAGCCAAAGGAATGCACAATCTTTTCAAAAAAAACAATATCAGAAAACTTCCCAAACCTAAAGAATAAAATGGAAAACAAATACACAGGAGTCTTATAGGACTCCAAATATACAAAAATGCAACAGACCCACACCAAGGGACATTATTATGAAAATGCCTAACACAGCAAATAAGGAAAGAATTTTAAAGGATGAGAAAGAAAAATGATAATTTGCATGTAAAGGAAAACCAACCCAGATCACAGTTGATTTCTCAACCTAGACCCTCAAAGCTAAGAGTTCTAAGAATAATGTATATCAAGTTCTGAAAGAAAATGAATGCCAACTGAGAATACTATACCCAGAAAATTAGGCTTCAGAATTGACAATAAAATAAAAACTTTCCATGATACACAAAAGTTAGAAAGAACTAACAACTAAAAAGCCTCCATTACAAAACATACTCAATATGATATTTCATGAAGAAGAAATTAAAAAATTAAAAACCAATAAAAGGAGCAACTACACTAGTAGAATAGCCAAACGAGAAAATAACTCAAATTAAAAACCAGAAATAAATCAAAATGACATGGAATAAAAGTCATTTCTCAATAATAATATTGAATTTAAATAACCTAAACTCATACATCAAAAGCCAAAGACTGAGCTGGGCTCAGTGGTGCACACCTGTAATCCCAGCAGCTCGGGAGGCTGAGGCAAGAGAACGGCAGGTTCAAAGCCAGCCTAAGCAAATATAAGGTGCTAAGCAACTCATTGAGACCCTGTCTCTAAATAAAATACAAAAGAGGGCTGGCGATGTGACTCGGTGGTCGAGTGCCTCTGAGTTCAATTGGCAGTAGCTCTGGGGGGGAAAAAAAAAAAAAGGCCATAGATTGGCAGATTGGGTTTAAAAACAAGACCCAACAATATACTGTTCCCAGAGACTCACCTCATAGGCAAAGATATCCACAGACTGACTGTAAAATAATGGGTAAAAAGATATTATTCACATGGATCTCATAAACAAACAGGAGTTTCTATCTTCATATCAGATAAGTGGACTTCAAGTCAAATTTAATCAGAAGGGACAAAGTTTCATACTGCTTAAGAGAATTATACATCAAGAATACATAACAATTGTAAATATTTGTGTTCCAATCAATGGAGAATCTATATACACCAAACAAATCCTTCTCAATTTCAAGAATCTAATAGACCACAACACACTAATATGGGGTGATTTTAACACACCTCTCTTATCACTGGATAGATCCTCCAAACAAAAACTAAATTAGAAGGTATAGAGAAAAGAAGAGGTGAGAATAACACTCAGACCAACCAAAGCCCCACACCACTGCATCCCCCATGTCCAGCAGCTGCCATCATGCCACCGTCACCACCATGCCCAAGAGAAAGGCTGAAGGGAACGGTAAAGGAGATGAAGCCAATGTAAATGATAAACCACAGAGAAGATCCACAAGGTTGTCCTTCAAAGCCAGACCCCAAGCCTAAAAAGTCCCTTGCAAGGAAGAAAGAGAGGTACCCAAAGGGAAAAAGAGAAAAGTTGACACCAGCAAGGATGGAGACCCTGCAGAAAATAGAAATGCCCCAAAACTGACCAGAAGGGTTGGAAACCTGAAGGTGCTGGAGATGTCAAGTGAAGTGTGTGCATTTTTGATAACTGTGTACTTTGGTAACTGTACAATTTGAAATACTATTTTTTATCAAGTTTTACAAAAATGCAGAATTTTTTGTTTTGCTCGTTTTTTTTTTTTTTTTTTTTTTTTTTTTTTTTTTTTTAAAGCTATGTTGTTAACACAGAAAACAAATGCTTTAATATGTTGGGAGAAAAATGCATATGTCACTAGTAGATGTCTCCAAAGCCGGATTGCTGTGAGGGAAAATACCTTTCTCTGCTAGTTTTGAGAGACTTCCTCTTGGCTTCCAAGAAGAGTGATTCCCTGATATTGGCACATATAGCTACCTTGGCAAAAAAAAAAAAAAATGGAAAAACTCAAGTTCATCATTATGTTGTCCTCTCCCTCTCTGCATTGGCATAGACTTAACTCCCTTAAACTCAGACCTGTTGGAACCTGACTCATAACAATTGGTTTTACCAGTGTGTTGGATAATCTGGACTTTCCAGTGACATCGTTGAAACAATGTCCCTTAGATGAACTGCAGCTCCTTTTCTAGATTGTGGATCTTCAGACTAATAATTCTGCTATTTTCATTTCATTTATTTAAAGTCAGGATAGGTTTGTGAAAAGTTGTTAAACACATGCTAAATGTAAAAGGTCAGCCCTCACTCTAAACTTGCCCAATTCAGAGCATCAAATGAAAACTTCACTGGGTTTTATAGTGGCTTTATAATTTTGGTAGTCCATCCAAGAATGGAGTTAGAAATTTGTTATGTACTGTTAACGATTGTCTGCCCATGTCCTGCCTGAAATACCATAATTGTTTATGAAAAATATCTTTAAAAAGCTGGATACAGTTTGGCTTGCAAAAAAAAAGAAAAAAAGAAGAAGCTATAGAACTAAAAAAATGTAATTAATAATTTAGAACTAAAATACATATATAGAATATTTCATACATCCTTGACTGAATATTTTTTCTACTCAGCAACACAGATACTTCTCTAAAATATATCATATTTTAGACCACAAAGGAACTCATAGCAAATGCGAGAGAGAGGGAGAGAGAGAGAGAGAGAGAGAGAGAGAGAGAGAGAGAGAGAGAGAACCTATCATTTTATTATATCATAATGAAATGAAAATAGAAATGAATGGTAAAATAAAAAATAGGAGCTATTCTAACTTCTGGAGACTAAATAATATGCTATTGAATGGCCAATGGATAAATAAATGGCAAATAAATAAAGGATGAAATAAAAAAAAATATGTAGAGATAAATGAGAAGAACAACACAAAATATCAAAATCTCTGGGACACTACAGAGTCAGTGCTAAGGAGAAAGTTCATTGTATTGAACAGGAAATAATTAAAATTAGTTGAAATCAATGAAAGTGAAACAAAAGAAACAATCCAAAAAAATTGACAAAACTAAAACATGGTTCTTTGAAAAAATGAGTAAGATAATCAACTCTTAAGCAAGCTAAATAAGAGAAAGATAGAAAAAACACAAATTACTAAAATTCATGATAAAAAGGAAATATCAAAACAGACACTATTGAAATATAGAAAATAATCAGAAACTATTTTGAAAATTTATACTCTAATAAAATAGAGAATCTTGAAGACATAGATACATTTCTAAAGGCATATGACCTAACCAAACTGAATCAGGAGGACATAGAAAATTTAAACTGATAGATTTCAAGCAATGAAACTGAAGATGCCTTCAAAACCAACCAAGAAAGTAAGACCCAGGAGCTAATGAATTCTCAGCCAAGATCTACCAGAACTTCAAAGAATAAATAACACCAATCCTCCTCAAATTATTCCATGAAATAGAAAAGGAAGGAATCCCTCCAAATTTATTCTATGAAGCTAGTATAATCCTGATAACAAAACCAAAGACACAGCAAGGAAAGAAAATTTCAGATCAATATCCCTGATGAACATAGATGCAAAAATTCTTAACAAAATAATGGCAAATTTCATACAAATATATTAAAAAGATAATGCACCATGATCAAGTGGGGTTCATCCCAGCCATGCAAGGTTGGTTCAACATATGAAAATCAATAAACATAATTCATCACATCAATAGACAAGAATCCCATGATTATATTAATAGATATGGAAAGACAAGAATCCCATGATTATATTAATAGATATGGGAAAAACATTTGAAAAAATTTAGCATCCAGTCATGTTCTAAACACAAGTGAATCTAGGGATAGTAGGAACATACTTCAACATTGTAAAAGCTGATATACCAAAGGCCAACATCAGTCTAAATGGAGTAAAGATGAAAGTATTTCCTTTAAAAATTGGAACAAGACAAGGATGCCCTCTTTCACTACTTCTATTCAACATAGTACTGGAAACTCTAGCCAGAGCAATTAGACAGTAGAAAGAAATTAAGGGGATATGAATAGAAAAATAATTCAACTATCTCTATTTGCTGAGGACATTATTCTATATTTAGATGACCCAAAAAGCTCCACTAGGAAACTTCTAGAACTCATAGATGAATTCAATCAAGTAACAGGATATAAAATTAACACCCAAAACTCGATTGCATTCTCATACATTGGTGATGAATCAACTGAAAGAAAAATTAGGAAATTATCCCACTCACAATAGCCTAAAAACAAAAAATTAAGTACTTGGGAATCAATCTAGCAAAAGAGGCAAAAGACCTCTACAACAAAAACTATAAAACACTAAGGAAGAAGTTGAAGAAGACCTTAGAAGACAGAAAGATCTCCCATGCTCTTGGATAGGCAGAATTAATATTATCAAAATGGCCATACTACTAAAAAATGCTATATAGGTTTAATTCCTTTCCTATTAAGATTCTGATGACATCTTTCACAAAAATGGAAAATGCAGTCATGAAATTCATTTTGAAAAATAAGTGGCCCAAGTAGCTAAAGCAATCATCACAAGAAAACTGAAGCAGGAAGCAACACAATACCAGACCTTAAATTATAGTACAGAGCTATGCAAAAATGGCACAGTATTAGCTCCAAAATAGACTTGAAGACCAATGGTACAGAATAGAAGACAAACCCATAAATACAGTTATCTTATACTAGACAAAGGCACTACAACATACATTGAAGAAAAGATAGCCTCTTAAACAAATGGTACTGGGAAAACTGGAAATACATATGTAAGAACATGAAACAGGATCCCTATCCCTCACCTTGCATAAAACTCACTCAAAGTCGATCAAGGACCTAGGCATTAGACCAGAGACCCTGTTCCTATAGGGTTAGGAACTGACTTCCTATCATGTTGGTTAGGAAGTGACTTCCTCAACAAGACTCCTGAAACACAAGAAGTAAAATCAAGAATCAATAAATGGGATGGTACCAGACTGAAAACCTTCTTCACAGCAAAGGAAAAAATCAAGAGCTTCAAGAGAGAGCCTACAGAATGAAAGAAAGTCTTTGCCACCTGCACCTCAGATAGACCACTAATCTCCAGGATATATGAGAACTCAAAAAACTTAACACCAGAAAATAAACAGCCCAAACAATAAATGGGCAAAGTAACTAAACAAACACATCACAGAAGAAGAAATATGATTGGTTAACAAATATATGAAAAAAAAAGTTTGATATCACTAGACATTAGAGAAATGCTAATTAAAACTACACTGAGATTTCATCTCAATCCAGTAAAAATAGCATTTATCAAAAATAGATGCAACAATAAATGTTGGTGAGGATGTGGGGAAAAGGGTGTACTGATATGTTGCTAGCGGGACTGCAAGTTTGTGCAACCGCTCTGGAATGCAGTATGGAGATTCCTCAGAAAACTTGAAATGGAACCAATGGTATCTACCCAAAGAACTTAAAATCAGCATACTATCTATGGTATCTACCCAAAGAACTTAAAATCAGCATACTACAGTGATTCAGCCACATCAATCTTTAAGCAGCTAAATTCACAGTAGCAAAGTTATGAAACCAACCTAGGTGCCCTTCAACAGATGACAGGATAAAGGAAATGTGGTACATAAAACACAATGGAATAGTACTTATCCATAAAGCAGAACAAAATTATGGCATTTGTGGGTAAATGGATGGATCCGGACTATCACGCTGAAGGAAATAAGCCAATCCTCTGATATGCGATGCTGACTTACAATAGGTGGGGTAGAGGGAGTGGAGGTTCTCTGGATTGTGCAGGGGAGTGGAGGGAAGGGACAAGGAATGGGAATGGAAAAGCCAGTAGAATGACCAGACATAACTGTATGTATATATATATTTGGTTCTGGGGACTGAACTCAGGGCCTGTAGCATGCTAGGCAAGTGTTCTACAACCTATCTAAATCCCCAGCCCCATTCTTAGATATCCTAAAACTAGATCTTTCATAGAACAAACTTTCTTAGAGCAGTTCTATATTTTAGAATAAAATATTTAATAAATATTTTACATGAAGCCTGTTAGTGTTCTTTATCAAAGAAATAACTATTGTACACTAACAGAGTGATAATAAAAAATAAATTTTTCCAGTGTTTCTCCTTTGTAGAAAGGACAATTAAGCATTCTCATTGAAAATCAGAGGGAATAGGAAACACTATCGTCTCCCTTAAGGGTGACCTTTTCTTTAAAAAAATTCTGTTTTAATTTTTTATTGTAAAAGCAATAGGAAACTAATAAGCAAACCACCTAAAGATCTCCTCTGCTTTATTTTCAAATTGTATCCAAAGTGTCACTGATTTTCTTCTCCAGCTCCTACCCTGCTCCAAGCGAAATCTCTTGCCAGAACTCAGTGCTTCCACAGCTGATTCCTTACAGCCAATTTCTGTGGTTAATTTGTCTCAGCTTTACTCTTTCTTTGAAACCTGTACAAAGTCACCACTTCCCAAAGTTTTCAGAGGTCTAGAAATACTGTAAGAGCTTAAAGACACCCTTCTCCCCTAGCTCTGCTTCACTGTGCCTTTTGATGGCAGTCACCTGAATTTCCCACCAGGTCGCCTGCCCAGCTAGTGGGTGAGGAGCACCATCCTCCTTGCTCTTGTCCTGCCTGTCTGGAACACTCTTCTCCTTCACAGGCACATCTCACTTCCTCATTTTCCCATAAGGCCGCTGTTCTCCCCTAAGATCTTTCAATTTATATAAAACAGTAGCCTGTTTTCTACTCCTCCGATTCCAATATTCTGTTATCTTGCTCTATTTTTCTCTATAGCAATTATTTCAACCTGGAATATTATAATAATATATAAAATATTATATCAATATTACATTACAAGTACTAATATAAAATATTAATTTTATATATGGCACATATATATAAAAATATGGTAGCATATGCTTAAATAATATTAATTTTGTCTTAATCCATAAAATATAATTATTATTTTCTTATTGGCATTTCTGAAAAGATATTTTGCTTATTGAATTTAAGCCCAAGGAGGACAGGGGTTTTGTCTACTTTGTTCTCTAATGAATACCCATTGCCTAGTTTAGGACTTGGCTTAAAGTAAGAGATGAATTCAAATGAATAAGTTTATATGTGAATGGATATATGACTAAACCTTATTTACTTTTACTCAATGACCATGTTTATATGAATATTTCAGAAAACAATGTAAGATGTTGTATTTAATGATCACATGTAGTTTAACTTATATAGTAATCATCTCTTCTATTAAAAATTTAATTGCTTTTATAAGCAGTTATTCTTGTTATTAGTTTTTTATTTAAATTAGTTAAATCTGGTGAAGTCTTTGGCACCCTGTAAAGGCATTGGATTTCAAATTCTTTGGATGCAAAGCACAATTTTATGGAACAATTCAATGCTTAACATATGCATTCTGAAAATTTATTTTCTTTTTCTGTTATTCTATTTCATCTTTAAATATATGCATCTGATAATTAACAACATGGATCTCATAATGCAGTTTTTCAGAGGTTATAACCTACAGCTTGAAAACTTTACTACTACTGAGTATACAAAATAATGTGAAAGTCCCCAATGAACTAGTATTTATGCACATTTTTAAAACCTTTATACTAATGATTGCTGCATGGACTAATACTTTTAAAACTATTATTTTATTTCCACATGCAATCTGAAAAGGTTACACTATGAATATTAAAATGAAAAATTTTGAAATAAATGTTCTACAAAATGAAACAATGTAAAACTAAATCGCACTCTAAATAAATAACTATAGGAGCTATACTAGAATATTAGAGAAGAAAACTATAACCTTGATGACAACTTAACATAAATGTTATTACATATCTCCTCAAAGAAAATTATTCTTAATGAGTTGTTAAATTCTCACTTTAATTTGTAACCAGTGGATGCCAAAAGTAAGGAGAATCTTCAGCCATTCTCTCTTATAAAAATACATATTTCTCTCACTCTCCATACACAGTCTATTCCTATGTTGCATCACCTGTTTGTTAGTAAGGTTTATAAATCTTTATTTTCCACTACACATTTGTTTGCTAACATATGGTAAACTTATCACCATTCAGTTATACAATCAAAACAACTTCCTAAGAGGTTTACTGTCATCCTATCTCTACTGATGCAAATCAACTTTTATATCACTGCAGATTTATTGTCCAAAAGTTCTATTTGATTAATTCACAACCTATCAGGTTTTCTTTTGCCATCTACAACCCTCTCAATTTACCTATTTACTCTTGCAGATCATTTGTACTTGTTATGCTCAGTTTTATGTGTGAACTTGGCTATTATAGTACCCCATTATTAAATCAAATGTTAATTTATGTGTTTCAGTGAAATTATTTTGTGGATGTGATTTGATTAATAGTTATGATTAGTTGAATTTATGTAGGAAAGATTACCTTGGATAATCTTGGTGGGTCTAATCCAAGAAACTGAGAAGACCTTACAACAAACAGAACTAAAGCAGAACTGATGGTTCCTTTAGGAAGAAAAAAAATCCCACCTGTGGTCTGCAGGGTCAGTTCCTAGCAAGAGGTTCCAGCATGCCCTTCCTAAAGGCCTATTACATACGCCAGACTTGGCTGGTCAGCTTCCCCCAATCTTTAGTATGTGTGTAGATATCCCACCTATTCTATTTCTTGGATCGACTTTGATTGACCAGGTCAGCTTCAATATTTCATACTGACCCCCAGCTCCTGCCATATTTTGTGCCTCATACTTTATTGACTCTCCTGGTCTCCTACCCTAAGACTTCTCATCTTGAAATGGCCCCTGACTTTGTTTTGCCCCCTGAATATTACCTTGTTTCCACTTTTATAACATAGGAGTAACACACTTCTCTGAATCTCTACACCTTTCTGTGCTTTTGAATGACAAAACATGATGTGTCTTTTATGTTGGTTAATATTACAGTATTTCTTTATGATAATGAACACCATAAGAAAATAAGCAATGTGTTATAAAGGTGTAAAGTGTCACCAGCATCCAATAAAGTTTAAGCAACATGCCTTTTACTTGAAAGCAATTTAAGGAAAGAGTAAATAAACAGGTGTTATTACATACATCTAAAAATGTAAAGCTTTGAAATCAGATGGACTTCAGTTCATCAGTCTGGCTCTGTCTCAGTAGCTTTGTGACAATGGACAAATGATGCAATTGTTCAGTATTTTTTTTTAATTTTCAAAGTGATAATAACATTGTTATTCATTTTTCTGAGTCATGGAAATAAAGTAAAAGTACACCAGTAAAGTACTTGGCATATATTATATTAAGACTCAATAAAAAGTAACTAATTATTAAGATACTTGGGACTAATTCATTGTGTGTGTGTGTGTGTGTGTGTGTGTGTGTGTGTGTATCACCCAGACAGGCACTTTTGTAAGTCCTGTGAAAATAAAATATAAATTAATGACTGCTAATATTTACTGAGACATTATTTTATTTTGGATATTGTTCTGAGACTTTATCTAACTCCTTTATATCTGTAACACTCCAGTGGGAAATTATTAGTATCATCCTTGTTTGTGGATGAATGATAATAGAGAAAAGTAATTTTCTCAAAGATTCACAGCTAAAAGTTTTAGAGTCAGGATACAAACCAAGGCCATCTACACTACTTCCTATCAACATAGATTCAGCTTTCAAGTAACATATGCTCTAACAAAGAGATACAGAACATCTTCAAAATAACTCCACAAAAATACTACACTATAGTGGTTTGAGGTATATAGAGTAATTCGAAGAAGGAAATAAGATTTTTTTTCAAATTGTTTTAATACTACTTAGCACACATATGACAAACATTATTAACAAAACCAACTGATCCTTCCATATTTAGCTGCCCCCAGTTTGAAAAGATGTTTCTGAACCTTCTAATCAGTGTGCTATGTCTTACAGTTATGCACCTATGAATTATCACAAGCAACTTGTCCATGTAGACAAGCAGATCTCTGCTTTCACATAAACCACAGAGTTCAAATTAAAGGTGGTTCTAATTATAATATAATATTTCAATGCTTTATAAACCAGTTTTTCCAAATTAGAAATTTCAAATCCATAAAAATAAATAATCTCAGTTGTTTCACTTGAATGATATAATTCCACTATCATTATCAAAATCTGAGCATGAGTTTTAAAATAATCCTTGATTTCTGGAGTAAATTCTGTTCTACATAGGCTTCATAACAATAACTTATTAATTAATGTGAAAAATATCTATAGAAGAGATAGATAATATGAACTTAGTTTGGTTAACTACAGTTTGCATGGTAAATCATGTCAATCTTCATGCAAAATATACAGGAAAATTCATAAGCACTGCAGTAATTTCAAGAATATTATTTTGCTTAGAAAACATTTTGGAACTTTTTTTTTTTTTTGCTACAAAGTCAGTAAGAAAAATAGTAGCTTCACTCTATCCATCTCACTACTGCACAACAGTTCTAGAAGAATTTCTTCTAGATGACCTTTTAAATGCTTCTTCTTGCTAATTCAGACATACACCTTCACTGTAGACTTTCTTAGTAAACACTATTGATTTTCTGCTCAATGAATGTTTTTTTTTTCCTTGTCCTTACATAATTTCTATGTCTAATCCTATTCACCAATACATAGTTAACTAATCCACAAAACCTTACTTTCCCTTATTGGGCTGGGGTTGTAGCTCAGTGGTAGAGTGCTTGCTTAGCATATGTGAGGCACTGGGTTTGATTCTAAGCACTGCATATAAATAAATAAAATAAAGGTCCAACTAAAAGCATATTTTTAAAAAACCTTATTTTCCCTTATAAAACTATTATAATTTTATTTCCCCCCTGTTGATGCCAAAGTTAGGCTGCATTTGACCCATTCACATTCATGATCTTAATTCTTTAATTCACTTATCTCTCAAATTTTGAATCAGATTTCTCTGAAAACTAATTCCTGTTTGGTGCTTACTGACTAAAAAACAGCACCTTTCTTTAAAGTTAATTTAGTAAACTTCATTCATTCCTTTGTCCCATTTCCCAACAACAGCAAATCAAAGTTTTAAAAACTCGGACACAGATTTTTACTTCTATTTTAAAATGTAGCAAATTGAGCTAGTCATGGTGGCATACCACTTAAACTCATGAGGCTGAGGCAGGAGAATCCCAAGTTCAAGGCCAACCTCAGTAACCCAACAAGGCCCTAAGCAACTTAGTGAGACTCTGTATCAAAATAAAAGAAAAAAGGGGCTAGGAATGTGGTTCAGTGGTAAAAAGCCCCCGAGTACAATCCTCAGGATCAAAAAGAAAAAATAAATGTAGTAACCTGAAAAAAAGAGTAACAAAATGAACTTTTAAAAAAATTATTATTAAAATTTTGTTCGCTAATATTCTTGGATGGTACTTACACTTATTAAAATTTTAATTTATTTTTCTCATTTCCAGGCTAGTTTTTATTTTTAGTTACAATAATGCACCATTAAAATATTTTTAAAGGAAGATAATTTATTTGTTCTTTTCTTTCCTACAGTAAATTATATTGCAAATAATTTTAACAATAGCCAAAATTACTAGAAGAAAACACATGCATGAAATATATGACAAATAGAAATTTAAAATGACATACTTTGTAAAACAAGAATCATTTATTTGGATAAAAAAATAACTTCCTATATCATACATTATGTAGCTATTTTATTTATGTAACTTTTTTTCAGAAATCACTTACCAGGGAATGTCAATGCATAGTCAAAATTTTTCTAATATCAACCATAAATAGTAATAATACTATCCAGAATAAAATTAAATAATATTATATGAACTACTTTTACCTTTGCATTATAGGGAATGTAATGTTTTGATAATGCTTCAGGTGTATGCATCCATGTTTTGTCTGCAACAAAGAAAATACAGTCATTGTTAAAGTAAATTATGGCTTCCTATGGTATCAGTCATGCATTAACATCTATAGGGAGTCTGAGCATTTCTAATTTTGAGTTCTCCATTATAAAATAATAATTAGTCAAATATAACATCAATGTAACTGGAGAATGATTATAGGATTCTTGCCTGGTATAAATGTCCCCCACTTTAAATTTTTTTAAACAAAAATGCTGAATTTTTGAAGAATATTTAGAAATAACATTAACTATTTTTTCTTTCATTTACTACAGGTTTTTTGTTTTAATTCTCAGAACAGTAAAAAAAAACCTGTCTTTATTCATTGTGATTATGTTTTAGCATCAAGATTTAAATATTCTAAAGAAAAAATTTTATATTAAGCTACCAGTTGCATTTGTATGAAGCTGAAATAAATTAATCTACAATTTCAGAAATCAATATAATATTAGAATATTATTCTAAATTTAGCGAAATATTGATTATCAGAAATTATAAATATAAAAATCTTAGATGATAACTACAGCGAATGTTTCTTGAATAAGTGTAATAATTATTAGAAATGAAAATGGGACAAAATCATAGATTTTTAAGACTAACTTACATTGTACATTACTTATTTTTGATATTTATATATTTCATTCAATTTTTGAACATTATTAATACATTCAATATAGTTTCACAAATATTTTAGCAAGTGTATAAGAAGGGAAAACATTAAAGTTCACACAAAGCAAACTGACTTCTTGTTTTTTGAAACTGCATTTGTTTTGGAGTTAGATTTCTTAATCTTCAAATACATCTTGTTGTCTCCATTTGTGAAGTTTTGTATTTTAATCTCCAGGGGAGTCTAAAAAAACTAAATCAATTTTATAAATAGAAAATAATTAAAGATATATTTTACCATGGAAAGGGAATATCAGATTACTAACCAAGTACTTTCAACATTCAATTGAGAACATTTAAAATAGTGCTTACAGAAACTAATTAGATATCATTAAATTAGAGCTTTTCAAACTGAGGGAATTTGAAAATATAGGAAAAATTATATATATTCATGGCACGTCAGTTATTTGAAGGACATTGGACCATATCTGTATATAACATATTTATGGGTATAAAGCAATATTCACAAGTTCTTCCCTGATAATACATAAGAATCAACAGCATTGGGGCTATTTCTCTCTATTGGAGTGGACAAGTGAGAACTGCATTTCAATGAAATATTTTGAAAAGCAATGCTCTTCAAGCTTCAAAATGCAATATTGACAACAACATTTTAGGTGTTTTTTTTTTAATTTCTGCTATGAATTTTATCTTATAATTTTTAAATTGCTAATAAATAGTGACATGTTTAATTCAAGAATAATTTATACTTAGACTTGGCATGTAGTCTTTCTTACTCTTGAACATTAAAAGAGGTAAATCATAATTCTGTACACAAAAACAATAAAAACACCAAACATTTGCCTTTTGGAAGCCTAGAAAGATATCCAATTTTTCTTTTTTATGACTTTGCACAATTCTTCTCATGCCTCCTTCCCATAATATACAACACTTCTCCAGGAGTTATAAAAAGTCTGACTAAAGTCTTAATATGAGGCTCATGCCAATCCTGAGGCAGAGAGATAATTGCTTTCTCTCAAAAGCCACTCTTATTTGAAAACTGATGATATTGCCTGTGTTATAGTCTCACATTTCAGTGACCTTGAAAGAGGGTAGGTATACCTAGGTGTTTCTGGTTTCAGACTAAAATAAACACAGTATGAAATTACCAGTGGATGAGCTACACAGTTTCTTCAATAACTAAAATCTGCATTCACAGAACATAAAATGTGGATTTTTTTAGTGGTTGCTCATTATACAATTTCTGTTATAGGTAGTGCATTTATGAAACCTGAAGGACTTCCAAAATGAGTTATTAGTGACATCTGAATTTATACTTTGTTAAAAGAAAAACAAAAAAATCAAAGAATAAAACTGTTGATATTAACTCACATAGATGTTTTTGAACCTTGAGAAGACATTACAGATGATGGTCTTTGGTCACTAGTTGTGTCCACAGAAGCAATTAGATAAAGAGAACTAGTATAAACATGGGAATATAGACATTCCAGAATGTGTTGCCCTTCCTTGAAATTACATTAAAATTGCTAATTCAATATTGAACACTCATGTGAGAGAAAATATTGACATTCTTAAATGCTTGACAAATGTCAAACAACTGAATACTGGATCAATACACTTAAATTTTTAAAATGCAGTTAGATTAGGAGCTCATCATGAAAGATGCAGTAACTTCAAATATATATATATATATATATATATAATCACCAGAGCTTAACATAATGAAAATGCCTAATTTGAGTATGTTAAATCTGAAGCTAAATATTGTTGGTTGAAAGAATAGATTTGAATGGCATTTTTCATAAAAAATAAAATAATTCTTAAATATTTAATTTTATGTATTTAGACATTAGGATTATATTTACTCATTAGTACATCAACTGGTAACTTAAAGTAGTAAAGTGTAATTTGTTGAATTATTCAATAGCACTATTCACATACTATATTTTATACTTTTTTTGCTAAATGGTTTAATTTTGATGGAATAGGTAGAAGATTTTCAAAATTCAAAGAGACTGCTAACTACGGAAGTCTCTGTAAAATAAATACAACCATCATTAAAAATTAATCTATGATTATATGAGACTAACTTTTAAAGGGCTCAAAATGTTGCAATTCCAGTCTATTCAAACTTTTTCAGTCTCTGAACGACTATAACACTGTTATAGTATTTGGTAAAAAAATTAAAAAAAGTGAAATATCTGGCTAATTCAATATAAACACTATAATAATAATTCTGAGACTTAATAAAAAGAAACAACTATGTTTAAGTTAAAGAGAGAATCTTTCTTTCTTTCTTTGGTTTCTGAGGCTTTTAGTAGGGCTATGTGAAATGATCAAATAAACTGGGTATCTATGAAATAAGAAATAGGCTTTTCCTGACAGAAGACCATTTTACTTTTTTTAGAATACTATGCACAGTATATATTGTTACTAGTTATTGGAAGTATCACTTGAATTATACATTCTCTAAGACTTTCAGGATATAGGAATTCTGTGATAACATTCAAATTCCCCATCTCCAAGTAAAATTCAGCTAATAGTACTATTACTTAAAGCCTGGAACAGAGGTTCTAAGATTTTTTTTCATTTAACAAATGGGACTCAGAACTAATTGACAAATTTAAGTAAAACTTCTGGTATCAAATTGTAAGTTAGAGCTGGAGCAAAATATTGATCAATTATTACCAAATAAGAATATTTAATCATTACACTTGGAAAATAAGAAAAGGTGATAAAAATCAAAAAAGAACTAAGCAAAGGAGGAAATAAGTGCTTTTGCTTCTGGATTCTACAAACCACTCCAATTTTCCCCAAGGCAGCACCCCACTGGGTGCAAATGAGACCAACAAACAATTACTGGTGACTTATATCATTACCCAGTCCTCTGGAATAACCACCCTGTATCTCCTTAAAATAAATAGTAAATTAGAAACAAGCAGTTGCAACTTCAAAGCCATGGGATGGGGAATTGTGTGTGTGTGTGTGTGTGTGTGTGTGTGTGAGAGAGAGAGAGAGAGAGAGAGAGAGAGAGAGAGAGAGAGAGAGAGAAAGAATGTGTGTGTGTGTGTGTGTGTGTATGTGTGTGTGTGGGGGGTGTGTGTCTTCCAAGGTCAAAAATGTTTTCCAAAAATAAGGTAGTGTGATTATAGTGATGAATTGTGATGTAAGGTTTCTATTACTTTATTAGAAATACTATGATATATCATAAAACTATTTTTACTCTTTCTTACTAGTAAAGAGAATAAAAAGAAACACAAAAAAGAGACATCATTTTACTTTGGGGATATGTTTTAAATCAGCATGAAGCTATATACAGCAAACAATGTCATTTTGCTTCCTCTTACTCAGAAAAATAAGCAAAATAATATATTTCTAGCTTTGCAGTCTTGAAAAGTGTTTGAAAGGTCACATTATCTAAACTCCCACTGATACATTAATCTTCTGTACCATATCCAAATGTTTGAATGGCTCTCACTTCTGTGACACAAATTTAGTAATTTGAATAATCCATTATACGTTTACAGGACACTGCTGAAATGCTCTTTCCTACATACAATCAAGGACCTTATAATTCACACCTATTTCTCCTTTATTAAAATAGTCCCATGGCTAAACGGCAACCCTCAAACACTGAAAAGCAGCTGCTCCAAGGGTCTTCAGTTATGGCTCCCATTATATATCAAAAAGCTGGTGTTATTTCAGCTTTTATCATCTGGGCATATTATAATGTGTCAGCTAACTATTTAAATATTTGGGAGAGAGAACACACTATGCCTGATTGTGTGAAATAGAACAGAACAGAACACTCTGGTCCCTAGTTCTGGAAAGTTCATTACCCATCTATTAGAACAGAAGCTTTAGCTCTTAAAAATCATAGTGTTGATTATTAGGCCTTTTTTTTTCTTCACTAAATAAGCACTTAAGGTGCATCTTTCAAATAATGAAAATATATGAATAATAATAAATAATTATGTTTGGGGAGCCCTTAGTTGGCAATTTATAATATTAAAATTATAGTGCAGAATATAACTTAGATGGTCATTTTCCCCCACGTATTTGTAATCCTACTTTGTCAGTCATTTCTTCCTCTTTTCAATCATCTATGAATTTGATTAGCATTGTTTAAATATTTGTTTCCAATTCATCATAAACCAGGGATCCCTGTGCCCTATACTAGAGAATTTCCAGAATTAAAAGCACACATTATTTTAGCTTCACTGAATTAGACAAAAAACATAAAATATTTCTTTCCAACATAAGTATTTCATAAAATATTTTGTCAAATTCCATTTTTCTTGTCCATTAAAAAAATAACATGTAACTAGCTAGTTGTTTCATTTATGCCTTTATTGATGATTACGATACGCTGAATTTGTGTTTATTTTATATTCCTACCATAGTATTAATAGCAAACTTATTTTGGTCTCATTATTATCAATTGACCTATCATGAAGCCTCCCATACAATTCAGTAATACATCAAGTGGGCATATAAATACACACATACATAAATATTCAGGAATGAATTTATATTTTGCAACCTTATGTAAACCCAGGCAAGTTAATATTATATGGCTATATAAACTGAACTTAGGACTCAGTTTCAAATTAGTTTATTCTTTGCAATTTCACAACATAGCATAAAATTTCCAGAGAACATATTATCACATATGTATTGTGAACTAAGTGTATTAACCCCACTCTTTAATTAGAGTGATAACCAAAGAAGGTTAATTAGCAATATTTACAGATTAACATTGTTCTAATCTAATTTCATTTTTGAGCCATGTGGTCTCATAATGGGAAAAACCAATTTCCAAACATCTCTGCTTTATTTTTAAAGCAATGTTGATTTGATTCCCAAGTCCTTTTTAAAATGTGCACATTTACCTTTCTTCCTGTTAAAAGCACGGTTCATGATGAGGCTCTGTCAAATAAGCGTTCAGTTCAATCACAGTTTGTATCCTACAAAAATGACAAAGCATTAAAACATTTTGAAGGACTGTTGACCAACTTCTTGTGTTAATATATTTTACACACCTTTTTAAAAAAATTTTAAAATACATACAAACAATATTCTAAAATGTATCAAGGGACAATGAGTAAGAATAATATTATGATTGGCACATAGATGAAAAACAATATATTAAGTAATATTGGCTAAATTATGTTGTTAAATTGAGTACATGTACAAACATGTAACAACAAATCCCATCACTACGTGCAACTATAATGCACAAATAAAAAAGTTGAAAAAAATTTTTTCAATTGAAATTCTATGAATTGTTTAATGTTCATTTTTACTACTATATCTATCCATCATTAATTATATTTATCTGAAAATTTAATGAGAAAGAAGATCAATACTTTTCACTGCACTTGTTGGTAAGAAGTATGCTCAAATTTGGGGCTCTCGTTAACAGTATTGGTAGATAAACAAAAGCTTTTTTTCATTTGTGTCTTTAGGAATAAAATCTCTTTTGTAAATCCACTCAAACATATAAAGACATATATTTTTTATTTCACTGAACTCATAGGGGTTCCATGATGTTTTGAAAGTTCCCAAAGCAGGTGACATATCCGCAGTACTGGTTATAAACGGAAGGCTGCTTTGCACTTTAGGTGAGGCAGGAAAGCATCTGGTGCATACTGAGTTCAGAAAGTATCAGCAACTGTAACTGTGTTCGATACAGCACAGGCCCCAAATCTTCTTTATATGCATTATTATTGATGACAGAGGTCACATTAGTGTTCAATCAGTTTTATGTTTTCCTACGAGAACTCTTCATCAAAACCAGTAGTTTGGTTAGGGGACTTTATGGTCTCTAAAGTGGTTGTGCAATTGAGAGATTTTCATTTTATTTATCCGGGGTATTCATGTAAGAAACAAATGCTTTATAGATTTTGTACTCAGAAACTCATAGACAATACACATTAGGGACTTGGAAGGCAAGTAAGATTCAATATTTACTAGTACTTCTTCATAATCTATATTCAGAGTCCATGAAAGAGCTATCTTGGTGGTGAAACAGGCAAAAGTAACGCCCTTGCCGCTCTGGCACATAAATATTCTTGAACTGGAAAAACCTCTCACTTTTATTTTATTTCCATTATATTTTAAGGAAACTCAACTTTGTTAGAATTAAAAAATAATATTCTTTCCATAAGTTGCATTTCTCACATTTCTGGATTAATTCAACTCCATGAAATAAAAATATCTCTTTAGTAATCTGCTCTCAGAATAATTCGGAGACCTGCTTCAAGAAAAATTAAAGTCCATTCCTGTGCTTAGTTTAAGAGCCCAGTTCTATGGACTTACGTTTTCAGGTAACAGGAGAGTAACTGAACTTTGGGTAAAACCCTCCCCACAACTGCCCAGACATTTCAGTGGATAGGATACAAGTGACCACGAGCGATACATGATTCTGAAATACCTTCCCCCATTCTACTATGAGATTCAGAGACTTAACACCACTTCCTGCTCAGAGACCCTCATGATAATTGGGTCAAGTTCTTTATTCCTAAGTATACTGGTCCACACAAGAAGCCAGGGTTCCCAGGCCACTCTCCTCACTCAGATTCTGATTCTAATGCACTACACTCTGTGATCACATCTGTTCTCATTCCCATTTTCTGGAAACATTTTTCCTGTCATCTGGCATTCACAGGAAATCAATATCAAATTAATCTTGCTTTTTTTTTTTCACCAGAAGATTCCCATCAGTTTGCTGCTCTTAATTCTAGTTGTTGTTTGAGGAAACTGCTTCCATTTTAGTCCTCACAAGAGTTCAGAGGGTTTTCCCCACAGATAGTATTCCAATGAGGATGTAGGTCTTGTTTTTTAATCCAATCTGCCAACCTATGCCAAAATTGAATCAGGAGGACATAGAAAACTTAAAACAGATCCATTTCAACCAATGTCATTGAAGACACCATCAAAACCTACCCACAAAGAAAAACCCAGACAAGCTGAGTTCTACCAGACCTTCAAAGAAGAGCTAACCCCAATCCTCTTCAAACTATTCCATGAAATAGAAAAGGAGAAAACCCTTCCAAACTCCTTCTGTGAAGCTAGCATAATCCTGATACCAAAACCAAACAAAAACACATCAAGGAAAGAACCCTTTAGACCAACGTCCCTCATGAACATAAATGCAAAAGTTCTTAATAAAATGCTGGCAAATCCACACAAATCATATTAAAAAGACAATGTACCACAATTAAATGGGGTTCATCCAGAGATGCAAGGTTCTTTCAACATAATTCATCACATCAATAGAGTTAAAGACAAGAATCACATGATTATCTCAATAGATGCAGAAAAAGCATTTGAGAAAATGCAGTATACATTCATGTTCAAAACAACAGAAATACTAGAGATAGTAGGAATACACCTCAACATTGTAAAAGTCATCTGTTAAAACCAAGACCGTTATCTTTTAATCGGAGAAAACTTAAAAGCATTCCCTTTAAAAACTCAAACTAGGAAAGGATGCCCTCTTTCAGCATTTTTATTCAACATAGTCTTGAAATTCCAGCCAGAGAAGTTAGGCAAAAGAAAGAAATTAAAAGGATACAAATAAAAAAAGAAGAGCTCACTCCCTATTTGCTGATTACATGATTCTATGTTTAGAAGACCCAAAAAACTCAACCAGTAAACTTCTAGAAGTCAAACAAATTAAGCAAAATAGCAGGATATGAAATTAAGACCATAAATCAATTGCATTCCTATAAACCAATGATGAATCAGCTGAAAGAGAAAGTAGGAGGACTATTTCATTTACAATAGCCTCAAAAAAAAAAAAAAAAAAAAAAAAAAAAAAAAAACCTTTCGGAATCAATCTAACAAAAGATGTGAAAAACTTCTACAATGATACTACAGAACACTAAAGAAAGAAATTGAAGAAGACCTTAGAAGATGGAAAGACCTCCCATGCTCTGATAGGCAGAATTAATATTGCCAAAATGGCTATACTACCAAAAGCACCATACAGATTTAATGCAATTCCTATTAAAATTTCAATGATGTTCTTCATAGAAATAGAAAAAGCAGTAATGAAATTAATTTTGAAAAACAAGAGGGTAGAAAAGACAAAGCAATCCTTAGTGAGAAAAGGAAAGCAGGAGCATCACATTACCAGACCTTAAATTTTATCACAGAGCTACAGTATGAAAGTGAGCATAGTAATGGCACAAAAACAGACGTGAAGACCAATGGAACAGAAGACACAGGGATAAACCCACATAAGTACATTCATCTCATGCTAGACAAAAGTGCCATAAACATACATTGGAGAAAAGGGAGCCTCAATAAATGGTGCTGGGAAAGCTGAAAATCTATATGAAACTGAACTCCTATCTCTCACCCTACACAAAACTCAACACAAAGTACATCAACAACCTAGGCATCAGACCATATTTCTGCACCTACTAGAAGAAAATGTAGACCCAACTCTCCATCATGTCAGCTTAGGAACTGAATTCGTCAATAAGACTCCTAAAGCACAAAGAATAAAATCAAAAATCAATAAACGGGATGGTATCAAACTGAAAACTTTCTTCACAGCAAAGGAGAAAAACAAGAATGTGAGGAGAGACCTACAGAATGGAAGATAATCTTTGCCACCTGCACCTCAGACAGAGCATTAATCTTCAGAATATAAAAAGAACTCAAAAAACTTAACACCAAGAAACCAAATAACCCAATCAGTAAGTGGTCACAGGGACTGAACGGACACTTCAAAGAAGAAGAAACAGGAATGGTCAACTAATATAAAAAAATGTCCAACATCTCTAGCAATTAGAGAAATGCAAATTAAAACTACACTGAGATTTTCATCTCACTCTAGTCAAAATGGCAACCACCAAGAATATAAGCAACAATAAATGTTGGCAAGGATGTGGGGAAAAAGGTGCACTAATACATTGATGTGCATATTGGTACAACCATTCTGGAATGCAGTATGGAGATTTCTCAAAAAACTTGGAATGAAACCACCATCTGACCTGGTCATACTACTCCTGGATAAAAATCAGCATACTACAGTGATGCAGCCACATCAGTGTTTACAGCATCTCAATTCACAATAGCCAAACTATGGAGCCAACATAGATGCCATTCAACAGATGAATGGATAAGAAAATATGAACACAGGAATATTACTCAACTTTTGGCAGTAAAGCATGGATCTGCTGACTATCATGCTAAGCAAAATAAGCCAAACTCCCCAAAAATCAAAGATTGGATGTTCTCTCTAATGTGTGAATGCTTACACAGAACAACCAGGAGATCGGAGGGGAAGAGTAGAAGTTCAGTGGATTAGATAAAGAGGAATGAAGGGAAGCAGGGGGTATAGGAATAGGAAAGACAATAGAATAAATCAGACATAACATTCCTGTGTTCGTATATGAATACACTGCAGTGAAACTCCACCTATGTATAATCAAGATAAAGTGATCCTAATCAATAAATAATCCAATCAATAAATAGGCATGTATGTATAATATGTCAAAATAAGCTCTACTGTCATGTATATATAAAATAATTTTTAAAAAATAAAACAAAAGAACTAAAGATGCCTTCAGAAGATCCTGCTGTCGATTGGAATGCATTCTGATCAAATGGCTAAGCCTGAACAAAGGGTTTCTTACAAAGATTAGAGAGAACAGACCTTATAAGTAACATGGAAGCTTACAACAGGGGGGAAATTTTCATATTTCATAAGACAACAAATACTAAGAAACATTTCTATTAATAGGGAAAATTAAAGGTAGAATAAATGTTGTTTTGGTCTCCCTTACAAACATTCAGAACAAGATCATGAATTTTTTTCCAAGTGACTTCATGTATTTCAAAACTATGCCCAATGATATTGTAATGAATAAAAAAAAATCAGCATTCAACATAGTAAAATACACAAGGAAAAGTATCTTTAATAGCAATCTGGCATGCAAAGAAATAGAAAATACAGTCCATAATGAAGAGAAAAATCAATCAAAACTGATCCAGAAATAAATGAGATAATAGATAGAGAGAGATAGACAGGTATCAGTCTGAGTCAAACTTCTAGGAATAAAAACAAAATGTGTAATATAAAAATACATATATGAAATTAATGGCAGATGAGACCTTGTAGGAGAATGGCGAAGTTGAAAACACAGATGTATAAACTAGTCAAATTTGACCCAGAGAGAAAAATAGGCTAATAGGAAGGAGGGCAAAAGGGAGATAAGGAGAAAAATTTACAACATACTACATCATACTACATACTACTACTAACCTACTTATTCACTGACAGAAAAGAAGGCAGGGGAAAAGGGGACTGGGAGATGATGCACAGAGGTTAAAGATGAGGGTAGCAGAACTTTGCATATCCGAAAAAAAAATGCAAACTAGAATATAGAGTGCAACATCTTTGAAATAATGAAGGAACCAAAATTAAATTAGAAGAAATACATGAACTGAGTATATATGGGAAACAGTAATGATTATTTTTTAGGCTCATTTTAAGTTTCTTATATATCACAATTAAACATATTTGCTTTTATTTTTGTTAAGGTTCCAGAGGCAAGATCCTATTCTAAATATTTGTAGTATATTGAAAATAACATTAGACAACCTTAGAAATTCATTTGATGACTACAAGGTCTGGTTATGTTTAAACCCCTAATAGAGTATTTAAATGTGACCAAGTAAAATTTGTAAATTCATAATTTATGTATGATTTATTGAAATGCTACCATCCACTTCTACTTTGGAAAAGTTGTAAATCACTTTTTAAAAGTTTTAAATGTATATATTAAAGATAGACGCCATTAGATTATTTTTCCCTCAGTACTGATGACAGAAACTGGAGGCACTCTACCACTGAGCTACACAGCTACACAACCAGCCCTCTTAATTTTTAATTTTGAGACAGGATCTCATTAAGTTGCTGATGCTGGCCTCAAACTTACTATCCTATGTCAGCCTTATGAGTTGCTGGGATTACAGGTGTGTGCCACCACATCTGGCTTAATCTAAAATTTTACTTAAAAATCAACAGTCACAAAGCACTGTGAGGTGAGATTAACTTACTTCATAAATTTAGCCTTTTATAAGCTTACTAATGTAAAAAGTTTGGCATTAAAAAGCATGTCTTTAAGTAAATTCAGCACATTCATGTCTGAAAATTGATTGACCCAAAAAAGAATATGCTAATATTTATAAACTAGTTTAGAAGTTTAGTGTATCCTCTTAATGAATGACAGTTTTCTGCTATGCCACCTGCTACTCAAGATTTTATTGAAAAAAAAATTACATCATATTGTTATGATAAGGGAAATTAGATATGTGGAAATAATAAAATAGTCAGTTCTGATTTTATTTTTATCCATGTAAGTGTATGTGAAATCAAATTTTCCTGGAAAAATATTCACAGTGTTAAAAGAAAAAAACCCTAAAAATTTATTAAAACATAGCTTATATTAATATGCCACAAATCATTTTAAACTCTTGCAGTTCATGAAGAATCTGAAATGGAATGATACCAAAATAATGAAGTCTAATCATGAGATTTAGTTCTACATAGGAAGTTAGGTACTAGATAAAGTTAAAAAATAGTAATTGCTTTTTTGTGAATGTATAGTATATGCATTTTTTTACCCTAAATCTTTCACATATTTTTAAAACATATAATTTGGTGAGGTACTTTTTATAGGATGTGAGGTAATTTTTATATCTTAAATTACCTCCTACTGTTTGCTGAACACTCTAAGTGGCTAACTATTGAAACTTCATTGCTTACAATGGATAATGAAGCTCACAAATTTCAGTAGGAGAATTCACTTCATTTTTGGCATTTCTTGATTTGACTAGTATCTGTTGTAAAGGCTCTCTACTTAAATCTCCCAAACGTAAGACATCTTACAATGTTTTCTTCATTGATTTTATGACCATAAATTGCAAGTGCCTTTGCATTTATAGATCAATACTGAGTGGAGCCAAGAAAAAGAATCAGTGCACAGACAGCAGTTTCCCATTACCGGGAGAGGAAGCCACATGACATGTGGTAAAGAGAATATACATTTATAGCTTGTGGAGAAACAGCAACAGTAGTATTTTCTGAAATTCCCTCACTTAACATGTATATGCTTATCATTATTTTCCTTTTACCTAATGTTGACCTATATCTTAAAACATGCATTAAAAAGTCTCTGTCCTTTTTTTAGTTGTATTTTGAGACCATTTTATGTGACAAGCACCGTACCAAGAATGGAAGATAAAAATAAGTATGACATGGGCCCTGCTTTCAAAAAGCTTGCCAGCTGGGGAGGTAGGGGGGCATGGTGTGGGGCTCTGTGGATGAGGACAAGCCCTGGGAAGGAAGGAGATACCATTGAACTCAAAAGGAAGACGCTAGGAATGACTGTTGAGTTCAAAGGGACAGCTTCAGAGAGATTGAGAATAGTAATTTCCTAGATGTTTCAAAGGCTAAAGGTATAAAAAAGAAAGAATGTTCAAGGCAGAAAGGCAAAACATGTGTGCTGCATGTTGATGAGGCAGACAAAACCCCTAGTCATCTGGCTAGTATCAGGGAGCCATCAACATGCCTCCCCTGAGGCTCCTGTCTACCCTACTTTGCAATATCCTTGACTCTGGGTAGGGAAAGGTCTATCAGGAACACTTAGGGCACTCAGTAAATTGGTCACCTCTGCAGAATGCCTAACATGAGAAAACCTAAATGTATAATGCCCAGAAATACCAAGTTTGTGGGCCAAAATAAAATAACATGCATTTACATGCATTTACTCTAATGCCAAAAGTGAAGTCAAAATAAAGTGTCTAATGAACTAAAAAGGAAAAACGGGAACACAGAGTCCTTCCTGACATTTGAAGCACGAAACTTAAATCACTTCATTCTGACAATAATGAGGTATTTTCATAAGACATTTGCACACCTGTAAATTCTCTTACTGTACCTAAGTATCTTGCAAATAAGTATGGCAATGTTGGGACATCACAAGATTCTGTGCAGGGACTTGGTAATGCAGGGGTACACCTTGTTCCTCATATCAGCCTGGACGGTGCTTCTCCGTGAGGTGTTTATAGTCCTTTTTTATGCCAACCACCAAAGAATGAAAGCTCCAGGGAAGGAGCTACACTGGAATTCCCAAATTGCCAAAGCCATCTCTTTCCTGTCAGTATGAAGAGTGTCCCAGCAGACTCTTACAAGCATCTAAGATTCTGAGGTAACACTGGCAGGCTTTTGGCAATTGGCTTCAATAATTAGATGTTGATATTTTTTTCAATACAACTCCTGATTTTTCTATGGCTTTTCTTTCACCATTATCTTGTGTCCGTAATGAAAGTCAGCTACCTTCCTCTAAAATGAGACAGTCACACAGCAAATAGTTCAGTGAAGAAAAATATTCTTGAAGACCACTAAAACCATTTCATAGATTGTAAAGCTCCCTATGTTGAAACAAATACTATTTTTAATCAAATTAACTTGGAGAGATTGTATGTAGACGCAAAAAGTAGCTTCAGTTTAGTTTCATTTGGAACCACAGATTTTGAAGTACAAATGTAGAAATCCTAATTGATATTTCATCTGGATCTTATTATGGCAATTTTATTATAACAGTACACTTTCATTTTCCTTTGATTATCCATATCAGCACTACCTCCTTTTAGACCTGCTGTTTTAGTTATTTCACCAAATATTTCCATATCCACATCCTAACTGTGAGAAAGAACTTGTGGGATTCAATTAAAGAGGTAACATCATCTGTCAAAACTACCTAAATTCCTTTGAAATACTAAACAGCTTGATGGCACAATTAGTGCTTAAGTGTTAAGACTAGAATACGTGAAATATATGTTTCTTAAGATTCAGTTGATCTATATACACAAAGCAACAGCTATAAAATTTTTCTTTCAAATTTTCTAACTTTTATTAGGATGTCTCACTTGAAAGATTAGTCTTATTTAAATCTCTTGCTTTAATGTAAGCTATTTATAGATTGGTATTTTATAGAGTAAGCAGTTTTAAAATAAAAAAATACTTACATGAAACGCTAAAACTAAATAAGTGTGTCCAGACTTACCATTTAAGCATTTTCTAAGGTTTAAGATAATTTCCTTTACCAACTTTCAAGGCAGTCCTCAGAAGAAAACTCACCTTTTTGCTTATGTACAGAGCATCTCTCGGTAATCTAAGAGACTGCACTAGGAGAAGATTGAGCTACAGGGAGAAGGAAAGTGAATCCTCTAAAACAGAGCCTTCAAGTACTCACACAGGCAAATCACGTGGTCCTTCCTATTGAGGACAGCGTGGATGCTGCTGCCGTGCTTGCTGACACGCAGCAGCCCTTGGCCACAGTGCATACTTTCTGCTTCTGTCCCTGTAATCATGCAGGTTCTATTTTTAATTTTAGTGGGACTACAGCAATCTTAAATTTTCTAACCTTAGTTCTTTGGTCTTCCTACCAATCTTTTATGTCTAGCTACAAAACATTTCTTTTCAGAAATCTCTCTGTGTTCTTCACCTTCTTGAAAATGGTGAACTTTACCCTAGCTCTGTGATTCCGGAAAAAAAGCAAATATTAAACAAATTCTCCCACTCCTTTGTATCCTAGAAAGAGCTTACTTGGGGTGGGGGGTGGGGGGAGAGGGACAATCTTCCCTGTAGGATTTAGATGCAATTTTCAGAAGACTCTTTTGTATCTGTAACAAAGGTAAATGTAACCCTCTGACTTCCCATTCTTTGCTTCATGAACAATTAGCTGAACTGTTTGTATCCACTGCTCAATCTGGAAAAGACACCTGCTTGAGTTGAGCTCATCTCTTTCACCCAGACCCCTGACTTTGACCCAAGCTCAGTCCCATCAGCAACAATTCTTTCTTCCCTGCTTCTTCTAATAATAATAGGTTGACCACAGGCTACAACATCCTCTGACCTACTGTTCTTAACCACATCACCCTGAGTCATCCTTTCCCACACCCATGTCTTTCCAGCCTCATTTACTCCTAACTATAAAAGAAACACCACTTTCTGCCTAACCTTTGACACACTTACTGATCCCATGGTGGACATATTTCTCCTACTGCCCCTGTCCCTCTCCCCTTCTTGCAATAATCCTTTCAAAGAAAAGTTTACCTAAGTCCAAATGAACTTTTTATTTGACAGTCCGTTGAACATAGTTAGAAAAATTTCTGGCAACTAACCCTAACCTACTTTAGTGAACTAATTTACAAAATTTCCTTTCAAAATATCCACTCAAATGAAGCTAGCCCTCTTATTCTCTTACACTAATGACTGCTTTCACTGTACATCAAATACAAGTCCCTCAAATGAATTACACAAGAATGGCCTAGAAAAATAAATGAATCTGGATGCTTATAACTTTGTTCTCTGCATCCCTAGTACATAGTAAATATCTATAATAAATAATTGTTGAATTACAAATAAAACATTGGAACAAGTTTTCTAAAATTTTCCATATTTTATTGCCATAAAATGTATACCATAGTTTACTAAATTTGATGAAAATATATAACAATTTTTAAAAAGTCAAATTATTTTGAAGGTAGTTTCAGAAAAATGAAATTCTTTAAGGTTATTCAGTAAAATGAGTTACAAAAAGAGACTATTGCCTTGTTAAAAATAACCCAACCCAGATAATTATGATAAAATATATGATAAAGTACATAAAGACAGAGCACATTTTAATAAAAAAATCTATATACAGAAATGAGTTATTTTTATAAAGTCATCCATATTTTCAGACTAAAGTTTCACTAAGGTCAAGTAAATATGATGATTTTCTCAATACCAATAATGAAGGAAATTTTGGCTTTAAAAGGAAATAAAGCAATATCCTAAATTTAGGTTTAACCTTTATTTGAAACAAAATCCTAAGTCTAGAATTAAATTATGATAGTGACCAACAGAAACTATCATTTAATGAAACAATTAATTTATAGTATCCTTGACAGAGCCTCTGATAAATTTTTAAAGGGACCACTAGTCCTCAGTTACAGTGATTAATCATTTTATTGATGTAATAATTTGTTTATTCATATCTTTAAAAATATTTCTTTCATACCTAATATACATTAATATACCTACAAGACAAAGGAAGCAATATTTGCAAATGAGAAAAGAGTAAGTTATTCATAAGTGAACCAAATGGAAAATAATAGTATGAAAATATAATGGCTAAAAAAATTTAAGTATGGGGCTGGGGATGTGGCTCAAGCGGTAGCGCGCTCACTTGGCATGCGTGCGGCCCGGGTTCGATACTCAGCACCACATACAAACACAGATGTTGTGTCTGCCAAAAACTAAAAAAATAAATAAAAATTCTCTCTCTCTCTCTCTCTAAAAAAAAAAATAAGTAATTTTAAAAATTTAATATTTTTATTAGTGTTCTATACTTACAGGTAATAGTGGGGTTCATTGTGACATATTCTTAAGTGCACATGATATAATTTGGTCCATTTCACTCCCTAGTACTTCTCCTCACTCCTGTCCTTTCTTCTCTAATGCCCTTTCTCTACTATGGCAGTCATCCTTCTATTTATTTATAGCTTTTAAAATCGTATAGTTATGTATAAAAGGATTCACTGTCATATGCTTATACATGCACATTGCACAAATTGGTCAAATTAATTCCCCAGTTCTTCCCCTTTCATTACCATACTTCCTCCCTTTTGGTCCCCTACCTTGACTCTACTAATCTCCCTTCTATTGTCACAAAATCCCCTCTTTTTATTCTTTTATTTCTCTCTGGCTTCCACATAGGAAAGAAAACATTCAACCCTTTACTTTCTGAGTCTGGCCTATTTCACTTAGCATGATATTCTCCAATTCCATCCATAGAATATCAAATGATATAATTTCACTTTTGTTAACAGCTGAGTAGAATTTTATTGTGTATATAAACCATGTTTTCTTTATTTTTCTTTTTTTCAGAGCTGTGGATTGAACCCAGGGCCACACACATGCTAGGCAAGCACACTCTCATTGACCTGCATTCCCAGCCCTCCCACATTTTCCTTATACATTCATCTGTTGTCAGGCACCGGGGCTGGTTCTATAGCTTAGCTATTGTGAATTACATTGGTATGCATGTATCCCTATAATACATTGATTTCAATTCTTCTGGATAAATATCAAGGAGTGGGACAGCTGGGTCATATGCTTGTTCATTTCTAGTTTTCTGAGGAATCTCCATACTGCTTTCCAAAGTAGTTGTACTAATTTGCAGTCCCATCAACAATGTACAAGTGTACCCCCACCCCATTCTCACAAGCAATCATGTTATTTATATTTTTGATGATTGCCATTCTAACTGGGGTGAAATGAAATCTCAGGGTAGTTTTGATTTGCATCTCCCTGATTGCTAAGGATGTTGAAGATTTTTTTTTTTCATTTATTTTTTGGCCATTTCTATTTCTTCTTTTGAGAAACATCTATTTAGATCATTTTCTTATTTATTTGATTGGGTTATTTGTTTTTCTGGTATTAAGTGTTTTGAGTTCTTCATATATAATCCCCCATTGGTAGAATAGCTGGCAAGGATTTCTCCCATTTTGCAGACTCTCTTCATGCTCTTGTTTTCTTTGTTGTGTGAAAACTTTTTTTTTTTTTTTAATACCATCCCTCTTATAGACTCTTGGCTTTATTTCTTGATCTTTTAGAGTCTGCATATTGTGTTGGAGTATTACCCCTGTGTTTTTTTCTATCAGCTTCACTGTTTCTTGTCTATCTCCTAAGTCTTTGATTCATGTTGAGTTGACTTTTGTAGGAAGTGAGATACAGGGATCTAGTATCTTCTACATATGGACATGCAGTTTCTCAGCACCATTTGTTATAAAAAGATGTCTCTTCTCCAACATACATTTTTGGTAACTTTTTGAAGAATCATATGACTGTATCTATGTGGATTTGTCTCTGTGTCTTCCAACTTATTCCATTGGTCTTCATGCCTGTTTTATATTAATATCATGTTGTTTTCCTTACTCTAGCTCTATAAATTTGAGATTTGTATCGTGATGCCTCCAGCTCATTCTTATTGCTCACGTGAGCCAAATGGAAATAAATGTTAATTAACAGCATAAACACACAATGGCTGAAATTTTTTTAAATAAAATAAATAGACTAAACCAAAGAATAGGTACAGATTATAGATGAGTGACTGTGTTCAAAGATTAAATGGAGGAATTCTCCAACAGGACTACAAAAATCAAAAAGAGTAATTAGATATATCCAAGAAATTCCAAAGACAGAAATAAAGCTTTGAAAATACAAATAGTGGGAATGTCATAAAAGAAAAAATAAAACAGAATATGAAAGAGGAAATACTTATCTAGGCATAAAGAGATGATTGCTGAAATAATAAAAACCAAAATAACAATAAACATCATAACTATTTTCATGCTGAAAAAACAATTGAGCAGTATTTTCAAGGTACTCAAGGAAAAAAACATCTGCACTGTAAATTTTTTATGGAGTAAGTATAAAACAATGTTTAGGAATAATAACAATATTGGAAGACATTTCATCCCTCATAATTTTTGCTACTGAAAACCCAATGCCAAAAGTACTCTAGAGAATATTAAGATAACAATCCTTTGCAGAAGAGAGAAGCTCTAAAGTATAACCAAATTGCCAATTTATAAATTGTACCAAAGAATTTTGGTTTTGAACAACAAAATCAAAAGAAGGACTAAAAAAGGAAAAAGAAAAAGAGCTATATACAATAACAAAAGATCAAGAGGTAAATGTATACACAAATAGAGAAATATAGAGATTAAGATTTATATCCTACACACATACAAATGTACATATCCTTAACAACCCATAACTAAAAATCTAAAGATTTTCCATATCATAGAACATAGAAGAAAATCCAAAGAGACATGAAACATATTTAATACTGACTTCTTGCTGGGAAATCACAGATTTTAAAATTTAAGAAATTAATGAGTGAATTATAAGCATGAAAACATGTGCTAACAGTAACAACCTTAAGAACAAAACTACAATATGCATTTTTAAATCAGACAAAGCTTTATCTAATGGATAGCAAGAAACACACACACACAAAAAAATACATTAAAGCGGACTGATTAAAAATATGAAAGGAAACAGCAAAAATAAAAGTCCACTGATTTTATAATACATCTTATTGAATCAAATACACTTTTTAGATGGCAAAGGACCCCTGATTAAATAGAAAAATAATATTTTACAATTAATGTTGCCAGGCATAGTGGCGTAATCCCAGTGGCTTGGGAAGCAGAGACAGGAGGATCACAAGTTCAAAGCCAGCCTTAGCAAAAGCAAGGTGAGAAGCAACTCAGCAAGACCCTGTCTTTAAATAAAATACAAAATAAGGCTGGGGATGTGGCTCAGTGGGCAAGTGTTCCTGAGTTCAAAATAAATAAACAAAAAAATAAAATATATTATTCATGTCAGACTATCTTAAAACTAATTACTATTTAAAGTAAAAAGAATGAAAAAAACATATCAAAAAACATGCAGAAAGCTCATGTTGCAGGCTCTCCCTCTGTATGTGTCTCTGTATCTTCACTTGGCATTCTCTTAATTAGGGCACCAGCCATACAGGGTTGGTCCCTGCCCTTATGACCATTACTTACCTATACATCTGCAATGACACTATTTTTCCAAATAAGGCTACATTCTTCAGTACTAGTGGTCGAGATTTAAAATTAACTTCAAGGTAAACTGGGGGAAGGGGAGCACAGTCCTGCTCATAATAGTTATTAAATCCAACAGTATATTTAAAATGACATTGATAGTGCAAAGTTTATGCTAGACACTTAAGGGTTATTCAACATATGAATATTTGCTTATTTTATTTATTATGTTAAGAGGCTGATTAAGAAAGAATGTAATTAACTGAAGAAATACACAAACATTTGTTCAAATTCTTCAAAATTCAAAATTTTTATGGAATTAATAATAAAAAAAAGAACTCTTAACAAACTAGGAAATTAATCTCCCTCATTTTGTAACCTTCAGCAAGTAGTACACTTAGTAGAGATTTTTAAAATACTTTAATCTTAAAAAGTCAGAGCAAAGTCAGCTTTGCATTGTGGTATGAAAGGTACTTAATTGTAATATAAGGAAATTAAAGGAGAATCCTAAGTGATATTGAGACATAAATGATGTAAAGTTTTTACAATAAAAACAGTGTAACGCTGGCTGGAGAGCTAAGAAATGGCTTGGAATAAACAGTTCATAAACATCCCTATAAAGATGGGACCTTAATATATAAGTTAGGGATGCCACAAATTTATAAGGAAAGGATAAACTTTTTATCAGACAATATTCAAAAACTTGGCTTTTTATATGGGGAACCAATAGAATATTAACACTACTCAAGGTAGGTCTCTGAATGCATTAAAACATTTACAAGTAATAAAAAGAAAACTAAAAATTGAATAGAGGAGAATGTACAAAGATATAATTTTGACCTAGAGAAATAAAATATATTTTTGAAAATCGATATGCAAAAATAAAAAATATAAAGTGCTGTATACTAAAAATAAATATTTGATTTCAAAAGAAGATCACCATGGACGAGTTAATAAACCAATGACATATTTACGAAAAGATATTTGCTTGCTTTAAATCTGACACAGAAATAAGATCTAAAATATACAAAGAATCCCTTATGAATCAGTAAGATTAAGTCAGTAAACCCCAAAGGAAAATGAAAAAAGGATAAAAACTGTTAATATTCAGAATAGGCTACCCTAAAGTCTTTCAAGAATATGAACAAATCTTCAAACATGCTGGCAATTAACAAAGTATAAATTTAAACTATATTCGTTTATACCAATTTAGCTGGCAATACTAGAAAACTGTATTCTGCCCACTATTGGTGGTAATGCAAGTTTTTAACAGTGATTCCCATGTAAAGGGAATCATCATTTAAATCTTGAACCATCAGAATTATGTGAGTGATATTGAAAAATGTTACTGCCAAGAATTCATCCAATTCATTTAAATCAGAATGTGGACTCCTAGTTTTCATCTTTAAAAAGCAAGACACAAAACAAAACAAAAACCTTCAGGAAATTCTAAACTTCAATGAGCATTAAGGATAACTGACCCATAGCTTCTTTTAGGAACCGTTGGTGATGATTTCTAATTAGTGAAGTTTACTAAAAGAACAATCCATGGTGCTTAAACAAATTGAATGTTCATATTCTTTGTAACTGAAAAACACCATTATTGGATATACATCCTAAAGGAATTCTGAATTCTCATGGGTCCACAAGAGACTTGCATGATGAACATTATCACAGTACCATCTGTGTTGGTGAGGATTTGCAGGCAGTCTGGAAGTTCATCACTAAGAAGGGCAGAACATCGTAGAGTACTACACAGGATAATCAGTTTAAGATGATAATTAGACATGTACTAATCTTGAAAAAAAAACACTGAATTTAGTAAATAAAGTCAACCTTAATAAACTCAAAATTATTTAGATCAACATAATAAACCCCAAATCAAGTAATACTTGCATGTAAAACAATACCAATTGTAGAAGAATGAATATAAACTAAACAATGCACATCAAATAACTGACATTGGTAAAGATGGAAAAAGAGGAAAACAACATAATAGAATAAAACGAAGGAGAAAAAAAGGACAGGGATTTTGAATAGAACTTATCAATAATGGTCATGTTCAATGTCTTAAAATGTTTTTCTAGTATTTTCCAAAAAAACTTTCTGACATTTTGATTGCTTTTTCTACTGTGTCATATCCTCAGACTCTTTGCAGTTTTGTTTGATTTGTATTTCAAAGGGAGAGCTAATTAGTCTGAATTGATGGATGGATATTGAGGGTAACAGAAAGAGAAGCCAAGGACAACTGTTAGGTTTTTCTTTTTTTTTTTTTTTTTTTTTTTATTTTAACCAAGTGAATTTTGTATCATTATTAAGAATGGGATACTTGGGGAAAGCCAATTTCAAAGGTAGAATTCCCAAGACTTCTACTTTGAATATGGTAGTTCTGAGATACCAAATGGACATCTTGAGGGTTACTTTGTGAGCAGTATGATCTAAGAGTTGTATGCAAGTTTGTAGAGAGGGTAAAAATGAAGATAATTTGCAAAGTAACACTTAAGTAATAGGAGTAACTATGCAAATGATAATTGAGCCTAGCTGTATTTACTCAGAATAAAAAGAGTAAACTGGAAATGGATGAGAAAGACTCTTAAATTCCAATGAAAAAAAAGATACGTGCTGTTCTGGTTTCTAACTGAAGAATCATTTCTCAAGAGAAAAAATGATTAAGTGACATTGAGAGTTCACAAAGGGGAATCCTAAAATGTAGCTATTCATTTCACACATGGAAGCTATTGGTGATTTTTGCATAACTGCAGTGGACAGGGGCAAAGATAGCCCAACTGGTGTTGGTTCATGACAGAATAAAAAGTGAGAAAGTGAAGATGAAAAGCAGAAAAACATACAGAATTTTTCTATAAATGGAAGCAAAGAAATAAGACAGGGACCCAAGGGTCACCTTGACTCAAGGAATAAACATTATATTAGAAAGTATTGCATATGGAGATGCTGATGGAAAAAAATATGTGAACCAGAGAAAACTGGTGATACAGAAAAGAGAAAGGATAAATGCAGAAACAAATTCTTGTGTAGCCATGAGGGGATATGGTCAAATCTACAAGTGAAAGGTCTCTCCTTAGATAAACAGAGGGAAAAATAGCTCATCATAGGGGAAAAGATGAGAGACTCCATCAGCACACAAAAATAATTTACAGTTCAATGAATTTAGTGATGGTGAAGTGTGAGTTTCTTTCCTAATTGCATGCATTTTCTAAGTAAGAAGTAGGTTATTAGCTCTGAGTGAGAATGATGAAGAGACATAAGGATAGAGAAAAGAAAAGGTGTGGTGGGGAGTGGGAAGAAAATACTTATCTCAGGTGGTAGACTAAATTAAAGAAGGAAAGTAAATTCTAAGCAATTTCATTAAACTGATGAAAACTAATCCAAATGTAAAATATGACTCATAAGCATGGTTGTGCGTGTTTATAGTTGTGCATAGGTGTGTGTTTATTCTGGACAGTATCTGCTTAAGTGTACAAGAGTACACAGTCATCAGCAGAGATTGGGGTTTTTCCAGGCAAGTTTGTCAGAGGAAAGGGGCAAAGGTTTCTTGGTAAGTTATATTCCATACTGGAAGCAAGATTTACCTTTGAAATTGGTCCAGTCTTAGCGACTAAGTGTAACAATTATGTTTCCTCTTTTTGGGAGGGTGAGGGGGAGAAGAATACTGGGGATTGAACTCAGGGGCACTCAACAACTGAGCCACATCCCCAGCCCTATTCTGTATTTTATTTAGAGAAGGGTCTCACTGAGTTGCTTAGTGCCTTGCCATTGCTGAGGTTGGCTTTGAACTCACAATCCTCCTGCCTCCGCCTCCCAACTGTTGGTATTATAGGTGTGAGCCACCCTGCCCAGCTTGTTTCCTTTTCTTATCATACTTCCTTATACTTTCTTATCATACTATAATCAATGAATGTAAGTATTCACTACAATTTACTCTTTTAAGAACATTTTCAAATTACCACCATGTAAAAAACTTGTTCAAAAATTAATATCCAAAAAAATATATATATATATTATACATACTCATATATTTTGATTGTCAAATATATATATATATGTGTGTGTGTGTGTGTGTGTGTGTGTGTGTGTGTGTGATTTTCTTGAAGACTCTAAGAGGCGAATTACAAGTAAGAAGAAAGACAATATTTTAGTGTCCCTGTGCTTGATGTGAATCTCAGCACAAATGAACATCAGTGGCAAAAACTACTGACTCAAATCTTTATAGATTAGCATCATGAGTTTGAAGTTTTAGATTTCCCTATCCCTTTTATCAGTAAGTTCTCTTGCCAAATTTGAATTAGATCCCTTTGACCCTGATCTACCAGATGGAGTGAGCAAGTGTGGTCTAGGGAGCCAAGAACACAATGCCATCTGCAGCTAGAGTGAAAAGGGAGAAAGGCCAAGGGCACCTGAGTCATCTGTACCTACAGCCAGTAAACATTTCATCTCTAGCCCAGAATACCTTTTCCTACTGGAACCTTGGAACTCTGGCTTATCTCTTCAAACTCTGGCCTCTAATCGACTTAATGGGGTGATTTCCACCGTTCCCACTCCTTGGACTGTACACCAAAACCCACCTAAGGGCAATGTTTTCCTTTGAGGGAGTTACTCAGAGAAAAAAATGATAATAATACAAACCACTTATAGACTCTTAGTTTCTGTTTCTTGGAATATATCAATAATTATCATTATTTACTCATTGAAAAGCAAAAGGAACGCAGAGATCTTCGTAGTACTCATGAGATTTGCATTAAATATTGATCCTGTTTCTTAACTATGACTTTGTTTTTAAAGTATTAAGAGATAGGGAAGGTACTGAGGCAGTTCTACCAACCAAACCCTATATAATAAAGCAATATAAGTAGTTACTAGAAAAGTCATTCATGTAAATGTTTCCATGAAACCCTAAAGGTAGCAAATAGATGTAAATAATTTATACTTTGGGGTAAACGAATTTTATAGAACAATAACAAGGATAATATTTATAAGCATTTACAGTTCTAAATATATCAGACCTTCTTGAATCTTGCCCATTTCATCAGTGTTCTGTATACGTGTACTCAAAAAAAAGGAACAATTAAAAGAGTTGTCTTCTATCAGCATGTTGTAAATTGGCTAATCTTAACACACGAGCATATTTGTTATAAATAAATGGAAGAAAATAGTGAATGACATATCTTGAAAAAAAGAGAGAGAGAGCAAGCACACATTTTGATATTTGAGACTATTCAGCTTGATTACTTAACAGACAATCCATCCAAGACTAAATTTAATAATCTGTTGTGTTACCACTTAATGCTGTAAATCCTAATACTTCTGAAAATGTATTTACTGCTTTTGAAATATAACGCATCAGGAAGTTAACGTAACATTAAAGTTCTACCTATAGACAAAAGATTAATACAAAACAATGATAGTGTAATTACTTTGGATTAGTGAATTTCAACTTCAGGGGGCACCTGTCACAATATTAGCAGTGAGAGCAGAACAGGGGACCAAAAACATTGTAATTTTGAAAAACTTGAAAATAGTATATTCATATGTTCACTACAGAAAATATCAAATAACCCTTTCCCTCACCAAACTCTATAAAATCTGAGTTTGTGAAAACTTCAGAAGATAAACATGAGACAGTTCTCTTATATGATGAGTTTGAAAAGTTCATAAATATGCATGCAAAAACAGCTCCTGACATTCCTGGGAATCTAACATGTGATTTGAGTCTACTCTTTATTTTGCATTTTTACATCTTAAGACTATTATCAAGAAGAATCCCAATAGGCCTGCTCTGCCTTCTGGCCAGGGACCTGGAGGTGAAAAACCTGTTCCTCCTGCTATTCACTGGTGAAACACACAGCTCCTGGATCTGGTCCTTTCTTTTCTTTCATTATCTTAACACATAAAAGGAGGAATCACAAAAGCATAAACTTCAAATTTAGTGATGACCAGACAGGGAAGAAACAAGTTCAGGAATGACAAAACTAGTTGGTCCCTAGCCTTCTTCTATCTAGAAAGCTATGTGTGCATCCTAAAAAAAATATTAATTACTCTACATAAGGATCTGCAATTAGAACAATACTTAAATGATTACAAAATAATCCATCTCAGTTTTTCTAATTATTGTCTTTAAAAGTTTAGCTCTTCTATTAGAAAATATTGTATTTACACATATTTAACATCCTAAATAGATGTTTGCTTCTAAATTAAAACTTCATTATTATGTTAATGACAGATACATTTCTACCATGCATAGAAACCAACCACTTCCCTGTATTTGAATTGCATTGATGCAATTTAAAATTTATTCATTTTTTCACAGTACAGTCTAGCAAGCATATCAAAGGGAAGAGCAAACAGTGAAGAGAGATAAGAGTAAGTTCCCAAGTGACCTTCTTTACAAGTGCAGAGCAAGGCACACTTTAAAAGCATTGTATATTTAATTATGATATTAATATCTAGAATAATAACCCCAAAACCTAATATAAAATAAGTATGTATTTTATTTAAAAGAAAGTATTGGGACAATATGAAAGTTTAAACACATTTTAAGCGCTGGAAAACTATACTCATTTAATTCATCTATCAGAATTATCAGCAGATAGCCATTGCATAATGATAAAAATTCAGTATGTGCCCCATTACAAAGAAGTCCTGCCTTGGCAGGGGCAAAATCAAAGCTTTCTTTTAAAGAGAAACAAATCTGGAGTTCTCTGGTTTCCAACCAATGCTCTTTTTTTTTTTTTCCTATTAACATTCTGTTCTCATAATGCAAACCGTATGTGACAGCATGCAGCCTGAGCTCACTCCTGTAACACTGCACAAATATGCTCACTCAGCAATACAACAAAAGTGACGGAATAGTTGTGATTGTCTTTGATCATCTCTATACCAGCATTGACCAGATAGAATAAAACAACAGTGTGTCTTTCCTCTGGAATAGATCATGTATTTTAGATCATAAAGTCGTTTGATATTTCAATTAAAAAAACAACTAGGTCTTTAAAAATTTCAAATTTAGAAATCATCAGTCAAAACCCACTGTTCATGATTTAGATGCCAATGGTGCTTTGTACTCAGCTAAAGAGGCACTAAATTTTGTAGTTTTAAATAGTTACATACATTCATTTAATGACTAATTCGCTGAAAGGCTAAGGTAAAACTTCTTACTTGCTTAGCAAAAACCAGAAACAAAGATGGAGAAATGTTGTTGAAACTTAATGGTTTTCAGCTGTGAGACAGATGGTGCCTGAACTTCAAGTCTTACTGAATAGCAATGTCTAGGCTCCTGAAACATGAAACAATTCTCCTCTGCCTTCGTTGAAGTCCCATTTTGGATTACAGAATAGCAATTTGTCCTGAAAGTTTATCAAGTCCAAGTGTACCTACTAAACGGAAAACATTTTTGGCTTAGAAAAGAAATCTCATGTCACAATATTCTTGTTATTTCTTTTATATTCAGTAAAACATGAAAGAGAATTGAAGAAAGCATTAATAATTCATCTTGGCCCACTGGGTGCACTGATTTTTAGCACTTCAGAAAAAGTATATAAGTGTACATGCATATTTGCATACAAATAACATATATATCTACAATGATTATAAAAAACTACTTTTAATAGTAAAGAATAACTTAAAAGTTTGTGTTTTGCAACTGGTTTCCTACATCAAGATTATTTCATGCCACTATTATTCTCTACTTGAAATATTCTTGATAAAGTTCAAAAGAGCTAAATAAAATCTGACTATATTTCAATTTCAAGGTTTCCACAAACCAGCTAGCAGTTACATACTTAAATATTAGGATAAAAAATGATAATTAAACATCTAATGTGAGTCTAAAAGTCCCTACTTTCTCTTTAGAAAAACAAATTTCTTTCCATGTTCTGTATATGCTAAATTATATAGATAGTACTTGGAATGCAAGAGCACTAAGGTATCTTAATGGTATTTATGATGATAATATAATTTGTGTCACTTTTTTCATATATGTACATTATTAACATTAGCCTATAAATATAATTAATTTGTATGTATTAGTATGCAAACTACAAGTATGCAAATTTGATTACACTTAGAGGAAAGCAATTAGTAGAAGTCTCAATGTACATTATCAGAAAAGGAGAAGGAAAGAGGGAGGAAGAAAAACAGAGAAAAGGAGAATAATCTTCTATATTTCTGAAAGAATAAAAAAATGAATGAACTCTATAAATGGCTTCTTGAACTACTGCTTAACTCTGCCTCCTTTATAGTTCAAGCAAAACCAATTTCTCACTGAATTTGCCAATAAGGTAGCAATAATTCATTTTACCCAAAATCTCCTACGATCTTTCCAATGCATTATTTCCAGGCATGACTCCAAAACTCTGAATCTTAGAGTAGTAATGGGAATTGGTTTGCAATACTTTGCATTTGCAGAAATGTATTCCCATTTGGAAAATCTATAGGGGAAATACCCATTTTAATTTTCTAGCTTTATCACTGCACTGCATAGTCTATGCTGCGCTTACCAACCCATGGAAGCAACGATATCTCACAGCTCTCATGCTATCTGCATTCTAATACTGTTATATGTTGAGTTTCGTAAGGCTGTTACTAGAAGTATATTTGCTACATAATTAGTATTCATTCTACACTATTTCCTTAGAGAGCAAAATAAATAGATGTCTTGAGGAGGCTGGCCAAAGCTACAAATCATAGAAACCCTATGAGATGGGGGGAAGAATACAAATAAAAACTATGGAAGAAAGAAGAAGGAAAAGTAGTAAGACAAGAATGCATTAAAACACATTTTCTACCCTAAGGTTGTTAATATTATTACTTGAAAATATAAATGGAAGTCCAGGACTAACACATTTTACAAGATGAATATTCTAATTTTTGTGCAAGGCTGGAGAAAATGAAGTAGGAAGAGACAATTACTGTTGAAAATGATGTATTGAGTTTTAACACACCTCTACTGTGCTCCTATTCTTTGCCAGACTCTGTACATCCAGATGTTTTCATATATGTTCTCATTTGATACAGTCATTCTCTGAAGCAGATAATATGATGTTTATTTTATAGATGAGGATACAGAGGTTCATGTAGGTTATCAATAGCCCCAAATTTGCACCACTAGAGAAAGATAGTAAATATCTGATTTCAGTCTTCTGAAGGAAAGTACTAGAGAAAATTTTCTTCTATATTACAAATACCATACAAATGTGATCCTTACAATATGTTTTCAAAAGAAAGATAATATTTAAGTAAAATATCTGTTTTAGTTTTTTGATGATGTGGATAAAAAACTTTTTTGGGTAAGGCAGTAGAATTAAATTTGAAATTGCCAAGGAATAAAGGATACAGGCTCTGATTAATTGGAATAGTATAGAACAAAGAATTACAAAATATATCTATAAAACAGATTAATTATAATTAACAATGCTACTTTTACATGTGCTATCCTTTATCTACGTAAACTGTATAGCACAAATTTTCTGTGATATTTCTAAACTATTTTTCTTAACCACAACAAATGACCAAATATTTCAGAAATTCTGCCCTCACAATTCAAATAATATTTCCATGAGTTTACATTCTGTCTGGAGCTGGCACACAATGTGTTCTGTTGTTTCAAATTATGCCTTCAACCAAGGTGTATGATTTTTGCTTTGACCAGCAGAACTTTTATACCTACTACAGCATCAGTATATACTATTAATAAATTAAATCTTCTAAAATATTGCTTTTTACAATAGCAATAACCATAGAGGCTCTTATTCCCAAATCTGTCAAACATCTAGGAAAAAAAAATACCAACATGGCATTAAGTAAAAACATGCTCCATTCATACAAGTTAAAAGATAGACTTTCTTTTGTATAGAGACTGAAATTTAACATTTTCAAGTCTTGTTTGATAAAGGAAGGGGGATGAAAGAATCCTAGTGGGTACAAAAGACTCTGGAACTGAAACAATTTATATAAGACGAGTCATTGTGGCAAAAGGCTGACAAGCAACCTAAACCTAGACATAAAAGTAGAATCCAAACAAAATTCCAGTTAGCCATACCGAATTGAGTCTAGAAGACTCAAAGAACAGGTCCTCTGTAGTTTTATGCTACCATCTTAACAGTGATCAGACTTGGATTCAGTTTCTCTTATGTAGTATTCTTTGAGGATACCAGTAACAGAATAAAAGTAGCTTCTATAATAGAGTCTATCTTATATAACAAGAAATTGGAAAACAAATAGTTCCTTGATTAGCAATTACATCAGCACAAACTATTAGCAAAGACCCTATTGTTTCTGATTCTTCTCTCCCACTCTCAGTATGATAACATCTGTCTTTAAGGTACTGCTACACATTGGAGAGCAGGCTGTCTCTGTTCGCTTAGATCCTACTAATGTAGGTAGGAGAATATTTCATTTTATCACAGAAAAAAACAAAAACATTCTAGAAGCTTCCAATTCATGAGTTTCATGATAGAATTACAACAACAGGAAAGTGCAACTTTCCAACAACAGGAAAGTGCATACTGGTTCTCTTAGTCTCTGGTGGACTCACTGACAAGGAAGGGTAGGGGGAAAGTTGGAAACTGAGTAGCTAGTCATGTCTACAATATGTGAATCTGAGATCATCATAGATGAGTTTACAGACATCAGGTATTATTCCTTTGCAGTAGAAGCTGACCTACCTTGAAATTACATGACATGTTTATTTTTGCTTTACTGCCTTCCCCAAGCATCAATAAAATCTATCAAAAGGATAAAAAAACTTGTTCCAACTCCTGAGATTAGTAATGACTTATAATGGAAAACACAGTAGAAAAAAATAAAACATGAAAATACCTTTTTCATTGCCAAAAATTCTGTCCTGAATATTTTGAAATTGGAGACTTCTACTAAAAAACTAGTTTGGGGCAGTAATATGGGCTCATCCAGATCATGACAGACCTAAGATTCTACCGAGAGTGGTAGAAGTTAAAAAGAGATGCCAAAAAAATATGTTAAGGACTCAAACAATCCTTTTCCATTGCAATCTACTCTATTGAAAAACTGTTACATTTATTTTTATCAGAGCTAATGATTGCTAGAGAAATCAGTACATAATCATTCTTGTATTAGAGCAGATACATTCATAAATGAGCCTCTTGAAATGCCTCCCATTTACTTTCTCTGAATTATCTGCAAATGAAACCCTGCTTTGTACCTGTATCTGCCTGACCTTCTTTCAATGTTTTGTTTTTTGCTCTTATTAAATTTGCTCTTATGAAATTCTTCATTGTTGATATTGTTTGCTTGTTTGCTTGTTTTTTATAGTTTTCATTTTCAGGCATCAAGAGATCTGGGTAGACTGTAAGACAGGATCATCAGGCTAAGGAAGAAAACTGGAATTGAGATAAGGCTGAGCTGCATCAGTTTCAAGGTTCATACATCAACCACCACAAGAAACATCAAAAGGCCTGGATCCACAAACCAGGAACATGAAGTTCTGTCATGCACTGGGATCCTTTTCTTCTATGGCAATAGGAAAGTTATTTTTACTACAAATTTGACAAAATAATGAGTGTCAACATATAAAACAAAAAAATGACAATCAGTTAAATTCTACTTTAAAATTCCTTCATATTCTTACAATTCTTTCCTTCAAAATCCACTATTTAAATATTTGTAAGATCATGTCAGTGTTGGGTAAGACAGTGAGGAATATTTTTTAGCAGAAGTTGTATATATCCTAGCCTGAAATGCACACTGTAGAATGTCAATAAAGAATTATAACCTGCTTATGATCTACCAAGCACTGAGCTTGTTTATTGTGTAGCATGTCGGCTCTGTTATGTGCTAGTGATTGGAATGCTCATGGTTAATGCACAAATTACTGATACGATGTGATCATGGATAGATGCCACGTGGCAGTGAATAAAAGGATTGATCCAGAAGTTCAGGCAAGGCAGAAATCACTCCTGGCTGGCTGATGGAGGAACTGGCTTTTTCCATTAAGTTTATGGTAGAAAAACGACTTTGATAGATATTGATATTGGATACTGATGAAGGAAAGTATGTTTTGTCAATATTAATGTGACAGGAAAAACAGTACAATTGTTTTTTTTTAATTTTAAATTGAGAGATAAAATTGTATGTATGTATCATTTTTTGAAGGATGCACACATAGTAGAATGATTAAATATAGCTAATAAGCATATGCATTACCTCATACTGCAAGTCATTTTTGTGGTGAGAACACTTTACAACCACTCTGGGATTTTCAAGTATACAACATATTTTGAACTACTATGCACTATTGTTCAGATTTCCTGAAGTTATTCCTCCTATGTAACTGAAATCTTATATCATTGGAGAACAGAATCATTTGAATAGGAAGGTACACAAGGTAGGAAGATCAGTTACAGGTTTACTGCGTTGGTGTGAGCTAGAGACAATTAAGGCCTAGAAGCAGAATTAGAAAGAGGAGAACCTGGCCACAGGCACTAGAAAAGAAAATACGTTGCTACAATGTGTTTCACAAAACTTTCTAGAAGGGCATTTTGGAACAGAAGAACAAAAAGCCAAAAACATATAGAATTGACTTTCCCTTTCTGAAGGAAAACAAATTTTGGTCTTATTACTGACTGACATAGTTTAAATTCTATTCTTAACTATAACTAGAGGAAAAAATCCATTCGTTTCTTAGTTTAAGCTATTTTATAACAGCATCATTTAGTAAATGGTAGTTCCTAAAGAACTGTATATAGATTTTTAATCTAAACTTCTAATAACATAAACTGATAAAATAAACTGGTTTTACATATAAACTATGCCAGCTACAAGACAATGGGGCAGCAGGGTTTGTGAGGAAGCACTTTCCAAAATTAAGGCATTTAGCTAACCACACTGCTAGCAAGATAGTGTGGTCCAGGTGAGGGAGGCCCTCTGCTTTAGCTAACTCTATTGCATCTCTCTTGTTTCTTGCTAATTCTTATTTCCCTGGTGCATATTCCTTCTGAGAACACTATACAAATCTAACACAAGTTAAAATATAAATAATTTAATAGTGAAAACTTTGAATAATTAAGAGATTTTTGTTGTTACTGCTGTTTTCTTTGTAGGGCACACAGACAACCATTCTCCTAAGACTGTTGATCCAAACTATAAATTTCGTTTCCTTGATAACTCCTCCCTGGTACAAAAGTGAGAGACAGGGCCATGAGAAAGTGGAAGACTCTAATCTTTGAAATAAAATTTGGAGCTTAAACAGAAGTCAGGAGTTTTATAGTACAATTATTTAATCAGCAAAGCAAACAAGCTGACTCATACTCTTAAATTGTAGGATATCAAAAGAAGAGTTAACAGCTAGAGATTTTAGTGTAAGCCAAACACCATTTACATACTTCATGAATATTATCTCAAACATCTGCAACTAAAATTCTTTTGGGTAGATCCTCTTATTATGCAATTTTATAGCCAAGGAAATAGAGAGGTAGAGAAATTCATCTATAGTCATATAAGTAGCAAGTTAGAGATTCATTCCCAGGCTCTCTGGTCTTTCCTATTTTCCCCAAAATATCTCAGAATCTATTGAGGAGTCAAAATTGAAATAACAACAATAAAAAAAAATTTAAAGGCTTCCAATAAATTTATACACTTTCTCTGAAAAAAAAAATTCTTAGTGTTTTTGTATCATCTTTATAAGCGTTTTATTTATGTTATATAAATAGCTTTTTGGTTATCCACAATCAAAACTTTATTAAATTCCTTTGTTCTTCATTTTACAAAAACTCCCCTCAAGTGACCTAACTAAATTTGCCTTGCATGATTAAAAGCCATGAACCAAGATCAAAATAACAATGAAAAGAAACAACACTTCTTTATGGACAAAGTAATTATGTTTGTGTACTAGGTCTCTATATTTTATTCAAAAATACCAAATGGAATAAAATTAATTTTGACCTTTACATATAAATTTAAAATGTCACAAACCATTGTTTTAATTCCAAATGTGTCTACTACTTTACTTTTCACACAAAGATTTTAACCTCTGTAATTAATGTTAGAAGAGAAATTCTACTGGCATTTAAAAAATAAAGAACATTCCCATTAGCTGACATTTGATATTTTTCACTGTTTTTATAAAAGGCTATTTTTTATGTTTTAGGAAAACAATGGTTGTAAACTGTCAACACATCATTGCAAAGTCTAATTCAAAATGTCTGCTTGCTAAGGAAACAGAAGCTATTTTATATCTGTAGCTATATAAAACCCACAAAGCTCTATTGGTCAAGGCTCTTGCAGATCCAAATAAAGAAAACTCTACTATAGCACAGGTAGGAAAGAGAGGGGCATTATTGGTTCACTGAACTAAACCAAAGCATGTGGCAAGCTCACTGGTAGACAGCACTGGGCCCTGGGCCTGTGCTCAGGGTGGACCGGGCAGCATCAGGCCTCCCTGCTCTCCACCTTGGAGCCCAATCTTAATTTTATGAAGATAAAAAAGCTGTTGGTTCCTTTCAGACATCTTTCAAGATGATTCACTGTGGATAGATGTTTAAGCCTGAATGTCAACACCTCTTGCAGAAGTTCCCAGACCCAGGTAATGAGGCCCAAGTCTCAGCAGCAATTCTGTCCACAGGAGTCCTGGCAGGTGTACTCACTGGATTTGGAGAAAGGCAAAGCTTTAAATCCCAGCTCAGAATTTAGATTAAATATCAATGGTCTTCCTTAAATGTAAAGGTCATGATAGCTACTTATGTTTCAATTATGATTCAATAAAAGAGCATGTTCCAGGGCATATACAGAACTTGATACATAGTTACCACTTATTATATGGGCTGGGACAATGGAAAGCAAAAGGAAATGTGGTTTCCTCTAAACCATGGAGGATCAAGTATACAGGCAAGTATTTTGTAAACACAATTAGACATCAGTTATAAAATGCTCATCTTCAAACTTTGACTTATCAAGTTTCTTTACCACAAATTGGGCCATTGTTCTCTGTCTGGCCCACTAGAGATCAGGATGCTATTCCAAAGTCTTTGCCCTCTCAGTACACAAACCAAACAAGAACAGGGGCCACTTCTTACATGGTCCTCTCCTGACCCTGCCCCCTACAGTTCCTAGAGACACTCAGAGCACGGAATGAAGTCCCAACAAAAAAAGGGTAAGAAATGTAGTTCAGTGGTGAGAGTGTTAGCCTAGCATGTGATTGGCCCTGGATTCAATCCCCAGTATGAAAAGAATAAAAGTAAAAATAAAAACAAAGAATGAAGGCCTAACATACAACTGAGGACCAGTTAATAAGATTTATTCCATCATCTAGTCATTGATAGAAATGAAAAATTTCAATGATGATGTAAGTAGAATCTCATCTTTTTATACTACCAAAAATAATTCATATAGTAACCTTGTGAATAACAAAGCACATGACTATTTATGGGTCTACTTTCAAGTTGACAACAAACTACTAGGTCTGAAAACACTAGTTTTAGTGTTTTTCTTCTTGCAGAAATAGTGGCTAGTGAACACTGTGGTTAATTTTAAAAAAAAATTTAAGTATAACAAATAATATGTGATAAATGAAGAAAGTAGTTCCGTTCAAAATTGAAATACTGCAACATGAAAATAAATTCTCATATGAATATGATGCTTCCCCAGATACACAAATTTGTCCCTAAGAATTGAGGTATGACACATGATTAATTTTTAAGATAGCTCACCACTTTAGACACCTGGGGCTTTATTTAAATTTTGAGACACTACTACACTTAGTTTTGGCATCTGAAGTCTGAAAGAAACTTTAGCTGTATCCACTCCACCCTCAACCTAATGCAAAATAACTTCGAAAGCTTCCCAACAATAGATTTGTGTTCATGTAATAGGAACCATAAATTGTGTTTTTTTCTTAACTGTTCTGGCTGCTAGGAATATTAGAAACATATTTTTAGCACAATTTTAGTTAATGTGGTAGGTTTTCAGGATATATATTTCATGAACTACTTCACCTTAATTTTGCCTTTTTTTTGTAAGTGTTATCTCCTATTTTTACCTTACTTCCAATTCTCTTAGATGTTATGGATCTACTATGTATTTTGGAAAATAAGGTAGGACACAAATGTAATAAGGAGGTTATAAATGACCTCCCTCTCTTATCTCTGATCCTATTTGGTGCAAGGCAGTCTTCATCATATTGCTCATACAGCAATCAATCAGTACTATCTGTAGTATTTTACTTCTTGTTTTGATTTTTTCATGACATATGACATGTCTGTTACAAGTTTTTGGAAAATAGAGGGGTATAGAAAAAGAAAATGAAAGTCCCCTTTCCCAAGAGCCATTTCCTGGAGAGCACACTGGCCACATAACAACCTGATATATGTGATTTAGAATGCACATATATAATTAGCTTGTGTGTATGTGTGTGTGTAGCATTTTTCATCACTTTAAAGGTCAAGTACCATTATTCTGTCATATCTTTAAAGGTCAAATACCATTATTCTGTATGGACATACTATAATTTATTTATACAAACACAGATAATCTGGTGTGGGGACACAGAAAGAATGCAGAGGATATTCCTCTATACATGTCTTTGTCTGCATATGCATTTCTGTAGGACAGTGTTTTCCTCTTCCAAATTTGATTTAATGGTTTTACTCTGCTACCAGACAGGAATTTGGACAATCAGGAGGACTAGAATGTTATATAAAGTGGAAAATGTGCTTTGAGGGGCTGAGGGTTAGTTATTCTATTAGTAACAGTCATGTCTTTTACATTCTAATCTTCATGAAATCCACCTGTTCTCAACCCAAAAGCCTTTTGATTTTCTGAATTTACTTATTTCCTGGATTACTGAGATTATTAACTTACTTTCACTTCCAAATGTGTATTGAACACCAAGAGTTTTGGGGAAATATGTTTCCCTGGGGATATGAAATGCTGAATGTTTTCCTTGATATAAGGAGGCTGATTCATAGTGGGATAGGGATCAGGAGCATGGGAGGAATAGACGAACTCTAGATAAGGCAGAGGGGTTAGAGGGGAAGGGAGGGGACATGCGGTTATTAATGATGGTGGAATGTGATGATGATCATTATCATTCAAAGTACAGGTATGAAGACACAAATTGGTGTGAATATACTGTGTAGACAACTAGAGATATGAAAAATTGTGCTCTATATGTATAATAAGAATTGCAATGCATTCCGCTGTCAGAGAGTTACATTTCTTAGAGAAAATTTATCTCTTTGTGTTTGACTATTCATATATTGGCATTTGTTCATACAACTTTGTGTTTTCTTTACCACACATTTTTCATTTCCTTGTTCTGCCCCTTCTAGCTTATTTCTGGACAGCCACTGAGATTGACTTAATTTTTCTTGCTGGTTCTTCATTCTGCTGTAGCAACATGGATACGCCCTCAGTGTGACCACAGGGTGGTAGGTTTGGGGCTTGGCCAATGAGATGTTAGAAGATGCAGTTCAAGTGGGAGCCTGAAGTGTACTTGCACTATTGCTTCTGGGTATGATATATAATAATTTTGGATGGTTTCTCCCAAAGTAGGGGTATTTTATGTTAGAGTTCCCATCACAATATTTTTTAAGTCAATGGTCTATTTTGGTGTTCCAGGTTTTGAAGTTCCTTTTCATGGTAGGAGAAGCACTCAGGCTTTGCTTGCTGCTGGATGTTAGCTTCCTGCCTGAAGGAAGCCCAAAGCATATCTTCTACCCCAGAATGATATTTTCCTTCATATCTTTTTAGTTTTGTTGTGCAGTTCAATATTTATTTTGTGCTTACTGGACGTTTCTAACTATATGCAACAGAAGGAGGGGTCAGTCCACATTAGATTAGTTTGATATTTGCTCAAAGACAATCAAAAAGTTTGTGCCTAATTAGCTCATTTAGTCATAAGACAAGTAAATTAAAATCACTAGAAGAAACTGAGCACAAAGTTAGGAAAAATAATCATTCCGTCACAATCATTCTCTTGGCTGGAAATATCTCATATTAAAAATTATACCGGTGAAAGGTGAGTAGTGCCCTATGATATTATTTATTAAATCATATGATACTATGCATTTTGGGGAGTCAAAAAACCAAATGTGAATTTAAGGAGATGGAATTTCAATAGGAAATATTTAATATGTATACACAAATAAATAATAAAAAAGTGAAAGTATGAAAAAAGACAAGTAGATAATACTGATATGAGAGCAGAAAAAATCATTCCAGATGAGGGGGACACTAAAAGTCAGCCTTAAAGAATTACTCCTTCCTTCCCACCCTCCACCTTCCCTTCCCATTGCAAATATTTGCTAAGCATCTCCTGTTCCTATGTTGGCACTATCTGGGCTGGGAAGCAACCCCTAAAAACAACAGATACACTCCCTGCTCTCATGGAGATAACAAACTGGGGTGGGCAGGGAGGCCATGATAAAATAAACACAGAGTTTTAAGGAGTGAAAAGTACTACAAAAGATAAGGTAGAATAAAGGGGTAGAAAGTGAAATGGTAGGGCATAATAATTTTAGATCTGAGGCGATGAGTGTTAGGTAAGTGAAATAAAATGATTTTTGAGTAGAACTGACTGAAGTGAAGAAGTCAAGGAGACTTCTAACAAAAGCTGAAGGAAAATGCAAACCTGACATTTTGAAAACCTGCAAGAAAACGAGTGTGCAGTGGTGTTCAGGTAAGAGAGACTGTGGTAGAGGCCAGAAGAGGAAGATCCTGTAGGGCCAAGTAAGTGTGGTAGGAGTGTAGATTCCATTCTGCATTCTCATTGGAGAGTTAAGCAAAAAGGTGATGTGATATGACCTTTTAATTAAGAACATTATGCCAATTAAATGGAAAATCCACCTGTGGGGGAGAGGGGTCCAGTCTATGAGTAGAAACAGAGCCATGAGAAAGGCCTGGCGGAAGTGAGAGATGAAGGCAGTCTTCAATGGTGCTGCCAGTGTAGCAATGAAAATGAGTCAGATTCTGTATATATTTTAAAGGCAGAGCCAATAAGCCTTATTAGTGGATGGAATGCAGGTTTGGGGTCTAGGAGATATGGGAGAAGGTGAGATATCAATTATTGTCCCTGGGTTTGTGAAAGAGAAGAATAAGTAAAAAGCCAACTTGGGTGGGGAAGGGGGCATTGAGTTAAAGCTATACTTATGAACACTTCTTAAAGTAATGATATCCTACAGTTCTGTATTAGAATATCATGGTTGATTTGCAAAAACAACTTTTGTTTAAAAAACACTCTTATATCAACAGTCCTTCATGCCTAAGTGCTGGTTCCAATGACAACAGAGAAAGAAGCTGGGCAACAATATAGCTCATACCTATTGTTCTTTTCTACAACCATAAAAACCAGGGAGTGGGACATCTTAAATATACATTTTGCTTACTTCCTATGTGGTTTTAATTCTGTCCTGACCTGATCTATGACAGTGATTTTTTTGTTCAACAAATGGAAGGGGGATAAAAAAGGACAATCAATGTAAATGTTTAAAAATATTCAAGTCGGCATTAAATCTAGAAAGATGATATAACTGGTTGGATTTAGCTTAGTATATATATTGAACACACTATCTAGCAATCACCTATATATGGGAAAATAAGATCTAATTTATAGATGGCCTAAAATATCTTTTTAATATTTCAATATTTAAATCTTAGTGGTTTCCTACTTTAGGTGATTCATTTTAAAAATTCATCAGATAACAGCAGATATTGTAAATACTTTGCTTCCAGCAGCAATTTCTAACCTCTTTGCTTTAAATTAAAATTATTTTAGTTTTTTGAAGAAATATTTCCATTTAAATTGGTTATAAATCATGCTAAAGAAAATAATTTTAAAATGCCCATAGTAAATTGATATTTAAATTTTAAATCCTTCACTCGAGGAGAAAAAAATAAAAAATAAAACACTTCTTAACCACTAGAAATTCTATGCTTAACTTGTGATCTAGACACAGTCCTAGCTGCATCTGGGTAATTAATATTTGTTTTGAATTATCAGGCACAACAAACTAGTAGCTGTCCTCTTTGATCTCAGAACAGATTAAGATATTTTAAACAATTATTTTTTAAAAAATTCCTTAGCTCCTGTATGTTAGTGTAACTTGCAAGTCCAAGCAATTTGATTGCCAAGCAAATGCTGAAGCCAACACAGGGTCTTTAAAAAAAAAAAAAAAAAAAAAGGCTTTCCATCTCTATCTAGAACAGATGACCCTCCCAATGTATAATAAACTCTATAAGCTTGATATATAAAACTATCAATTAGACTGTGTGAGCTCTGAATGGTAAGCAACCCTACAAAGCATTCCCCCCAAAAAATAATAAATTTAGTTAGTACTACTCTTCATTCCTGAGAAATAAAAATAATCTGAAAAGCATGAGTGCTACATTTCTATAAACGATTCAGGGACATTTCCTCATAATGCCCTATCAGTTAACAGATATTAATGAATCATGTGAAAAATATAATCCAATAGTTTTCACATACTAAAATAAGAATGTATTAGAAAAGCTATCTTGGCAGAACTGGTATGATAAAGTTGATTAAAAAGTATAAAATCATGGAGGATAATGTTGTGGTGCAGGTAAGTAATAAGGCATGTTAGTTTATTGAAGAACAGTTGAATTTTATTGGTTTTTACCTTTGTACAAGGATTAAGAATATATACATCAAGAGAGAGGAATGTAGGCCTTCAAAAGTAGTTCACTATCTAAAAAGTGGTTTCAAAATGTTTTCTTCTTAAATATTGCATGTAGAAAATGTTTAAGCATGTGCCCCCAAAGTACAAATTAATTATGCATATATAATATGGATTATATTAAATATTAAATTATATATACAAACTACTATCTTAATATTAGTGTATATATTATGAGATATATGTATATATAATTCAAAGGTATGAGATAAAATTTTATTTTCTAATACAAATTGTAATATTTCTCCCTTTGAATTCCCCATAGGGATTAATGTGTCCTACTTTGGAAACCAATGATCAAAGAAAACAGATAATCAAATGTGCAAATTGTGATAGTTACGTGAGCCTGCTTCTGTAATAAGAGCTTAAGGGGAACATCTAAATGAGTAAGGAAGATAATCCCAAAATAAAATGATCAGAGGCTAAGGGCCTAGACTTGGATAAATTAGGAAGATCATATCTTTGACGCTGTAGTATCTTTTATTATTATTGTATTATCTCCTGTTCAATTTTGTTAACATAAAAAAATGTAATTATAGGATTTTAGAAAAAGGTGATAATAGTGGCATAGTTTGTGAATTCTTCTATAAAGAGAAATAATACAGCCAAGGTAGAAAAATGAATAATCCAGGAAAGAAATCTACAACAAAAGTAGGTACATGACATGTTAGGCTGTATTCTGAATTGGTCTCCAAGATTTTTACCCCTAATGTATATGCACTGTCCAATCTCTCCAAAGTGTAGCAGAACCTATGAATGTAATTGGGTATCCTACTCAGGATTGCTTTAAAACGTGATAAAGATGGAGAGATTCTGACGATACAATTAAGGTTAGGAGGGAAAAAAAAAAAAAAAAAAACACAGTTGAACTTGAGATAATATAAAGAAACGATCCTGGGCTCAGTACATGAATTATCCTGGGTGAACCTAGCATAATCATTCAGAGCCCTTAAAATATGTATGTAATCTGGTCCCTTTGAACTTGCAAAAGCTACCTTCCAGGATGAAGTTTCATATTAAAAGTAAGTTCTGGGAATAGAAAGAAATTGAGATAAATTGGAATAACTGTGATTCAAACCCAATCGAGTCAAATGTATGAAAGATGATATATCATGAGCTTTGTAATGTTTTGAACAATCAATAAAAAAAATAAATTAAAAAAAAAGTCCAGAAAAACAGGGGAGAAAATAGGACCTGGATTAATCTGATAGGATGAAGCTATAATTTTTTTGGCCTTACTGGAAAATCACAGAATAGAGTTTTAGAACTGTGACACAGAGAAGATACGGTAAGCCATTACTTTCATTCAATTTTCATTCAGTTTTCCCAGTGGCCACATCATCTATGGCCAACCTAGGTGCCCTTCAACAGATGAACAAATAAAGAAAATGTGGTATATGTACACAATGGAATATTGCTTATCCATAAAGAAGAATGAAATTCGCTAGTAAATAGATAGAACTAGACTGTCATATTAAGTGAAATAAGCCAATCTCCCAAAACCAAAGGCCAAATGTTCTCTCTGATATGCAGATGCTAACACACAAAAGGTGGGGAAGGAAAAATAGAATTTCATTAGATTAGACAAAGGGGAAAGAAGGGAATTAAGGGGGCATGGGAATAGGAAAGACAGTAGAATAAATCAGACATAACTTTCTTATGTTCATATACAAAAACACAACCAGCGTAAATACAGGTCATGTTCAACCACAAGAAGGGGATCCTAATTAGAATAAGTTATACTCAATGTCTGTATAATATGTCAAAATACATTCTACTGTCATGTATATCTAAAAGAACAAACTAAAAAAATTTGGGGAAAAAATATATGTACTGGGCCCTTTCTAAAGAGAGACTCTTTCTTGCTGACCTTGAAGAACAGCCTCTGGAGAAAGCTGCCTTTCAGACTCCTAGAAGAGAAGATTTTGTCTCTCCTTTGCTGCATCGGAAGAAGAAAGCTTCCATAAGCTGCACAGATAGAAGAAAATTAATTCTGACAACAACCTGAGGGGTCTCTGAAGCAGGTTCTTCTCTAGCACAGCCTGCAGATGGGATGATGCTCAGCCATGCCTTAATTTCAGCCTTGTGATACCCTAACCAGAGGACACAAGTAAATCCATGGGACACAAGCTGTGAGGTCACAAATAGCTGCTGCTAAAGGCAATTATATGTGTTGTGCAGCATAGAATTTGTTATACGGCACAGCAAATTAATTCACAAGCCATCTCCAAGAGTTCCATAGTGCAACTGAGGGATGGCAAAGCACTGACAGCCAGAAAACACTTATGGTATCAGCATCAGGTTGGAAAAAATAAAGTAAACCAAAGGACCACTTAACACACCAGCATAACCAACAAATTGCCAGTGAAAGCCACAGCAATTGAGAGAGCAAACTGAGCAACTGAGAGAGCCCTTGGCAACTCTCTAGGGACAGCAAAGGGTTTGCATTAAGATCCAAGAGTAGCATAATCTGGTCCCTTTGAACTTGCAAAAGCTACCTTCCAGGATGAAGTTTCACATTAGAAGTAAGTTCTGGGAATAGAAAGAAATTGAGATAAATTGGAATAATGGTGAGTCAATTAAAAGTCCAGGAAAACCAGGGAGAAAATAGGACCTGGATTAATTTGATAGGATGAAGCTATAACTTTTTTTTGCCTTACTGGAAAGTCACAGAATAGAGTTTTAGAACTGTGACACAGAGAAGATACGGTAAGCCATTACTTCCATTCAATTTTTTAAAAAAATTTAATCTCATGCCAAAAATTAAAAATTGAAACAGAATTCTTTGCATCTCATATAAAATTATAATAATATAAAAGAAAATAAGGTGTGAATAACATTCCTACAAGCAATGAAAGCATGCCCAAAAGACTTGTGAATGAATCAGATTAAAACTCTATTATCATTTTTCAAAATAAACAAAAAGAAATTTTAAGAAAATAACAGAAGATTAAAAAAACACCATGAATATATATTAGGAAAACTCAAAAATTAGGTGATAAAAGTTAGAAAATTTAGAAATAAAGGAAATAATAAAACTTAAAAAGGAAAAATAAACCAGAAAGAAGTAAATACAACGGACAATGCTATAATGAACTAGTCATAGTTCCTAATATTCTAGTCATATTACAGTGAAACTTAAATAGGAAAAAAAACCTGGAAACCTAGATTAAAAACTCTCAGGCACTGTGAAAAATCTGATTGTAATCAAAGTTTTGATGGCATTGAAAACAGTGCTTTGTGGCAGAAGACAATGGAAGAAAATAAAACAAGATAGAGTTAGGTGAAGCAAATAACTTTCTTTTTTTTTTTTTAATTCTTCATAGTTGTAGATGAACAGAATGCTTTTATTTTATTTATTTTTATGTGGTGCTGAGGACCGAACCCATTGCCTCATGCATGTTAGGCAAGCGCTCTGCCACTGAGCTACAGCCCCAGCCCATAAAGCAAATAACTTTTAAATATTAAAGAACAGACCAACTGTTATCTGCATATGAGAACAAAGGAAATATTAATCCAATCAGCTCTTCCTGAAGTTCCATCCCCAGGCATTGAAACTAAGTAGAGAAACAGTGACATGAGGCTACTGATGAACAATAAATAGATCTTCAACAGAAACTTTCAATTTTTAAAAACAGGAAAATTGTACCTCGTTTTCAAGTATATACTGTTTTATGACTTTAACCTTAGAAACAAAGGTAATATTTTACTAAATGATAAGTGAAATTTAAAAGGGCAATTTCCAAAAAACAGAAAACAAAATTAAAATGATCATAAATGTATATTCAATTGGTAATACAACCAGACAAGAGTTATTTCATGTGCCTTTAAATTGATTATAATTTCCCAAGGGACAAACAGAGCTCAAACAAATTTTGAACTCATTTCTGTAGTTACACAGATGAGCTGGTAATGAAATTGTTATTCTGAGTCTTTTTTGTTTGTAACATGACAAATAAACAATCCAATAGTTTTATTCTATTATTATTTTTAATGTTATTGAGATTTAGAAATGCAGGCAAAAGAAGCTATACATATACAACAGCACTGGTAATGGACAAGCACCACAGTCCTAATTTTGAGTTGGAATAGTATGAACTCAAGACACATTTTATCTAAAAACAAAACAAAACAAAAACCTAGCCTTGACTTTTAAAAGACTAGGAACTACTAACCCCAGTGGCAGTGTGTATCTTAGCCCTAAGGTTTGTATCTTGAAAATATATTTTCTACAAAAGAGACCAAAGCTCTAATACAAAGTCACAGGCAGGAGTTGTAGAAAATCTAAGAAAAAGATTAAAGAGACTCCAGTAATTAAAATGACAAATAAATTATACACTAGAATAACTGCAATGGGTTAAAATATGTCAAACATGTCTACTTTTTAAAATTTTCTGTCAGCACTTAATAAGCCCTAAAGTTTATTGATTACAAGGAAAGTACAGTAACTCCCAGGAGGCTTAGCACCTAAGAAATAAATGTCAAGGTAAATATGTCTAAATTCATAATATAATAAAAAAATTCATCAGTCACCAGTGAAAGAACCTAGAAAATGAATTTAGTATCTTGAAATCCAGTAAATAAAAGGAAAGAATCAACTATTTGTCTTGACTTTCCTATATAAAGGATTTCACTATTTAATCTCATAGTAGATGAAGGGAAGTTTTTCTCTTTACAAACCTGCTGCTAATAAATATAAAAATATTGACAGAATTGGAACATGCATTTTCAATCCCTAATAAGCTAGTGGAATCATTGATCTTGATTGCTACTGACATCAAACAAGAGAAACAAGCAAACGTTATATAACTTCCAATAAAAGAACACATCACCAAGCATGAAATAGACTTGCCAAAAGAAAATCAAACCTGATTCTATTCAAAACTTTATATCCAGCTAACATATTACAGGAAACTCAGAGAACTGAAGAACATGATAAAGCACTCCACAGGGATGCCATCATTAAAATCCAGACTGTAGCAACTACAGCACAAACAATCAGACTTCTTCAACATGTATTTGTTACAGAGGGGGGAAAATGGAAGATGAAAGACAAAATTATTGATTAAAGAGACTAAAAAGACATGAAAAATTACAAATTCTGGGCATGTTAGGGAATATGGGTTATACTGAAAACCAACAAAATCAAAACATTATGATGTTTACAAGACAATTGGGAATTTAAACACTGACTAGCTATTGATGCCTTTAGGAATTATTATTAATTGTTGAATGTGACAATGGCATATTAATTATAATTACAACATGTTTTCTCTTTGAGATTCACATAGAAATATTTGTGGACAAAATGATGTTGGAATTTGCATTAAAATGAAACCTGGGTGTGGGTAAGGAATAAGTTTATAGGAGAACAGTATAACCATAGAGCCATGCCATGAAATTACTGAAAGGGAATGATGGACACCTGGGAGTTCATGACAGACACGCTGCATCATTGCACCTGTTTGAAAATTCATGCAATAAAAGTTAAGAACAATTTACAACTACTACAATGAACTCAATTCAGTCCATTAGCAATTCTGATATTTTTAAATTATAAAAACTATACACACATAAAATTCTAAAAGTGTTGCAATTTTTGAATGGGGATGGCATTTGTTTCTACTTTAGTAGTTCTTGTCATCAATTCAAATTACAGTCGCAATTTTATATGACATTCAAGTTTAACTAAAAGATTTGTATCAAAACCCAGAGAAGTATTCCTGTAATAACAGCACATCTAAGACCACATACTTAAAAAAAAAACTTATAGTAAATAAAATATAACCGCCCCTTATAAGGAGCAAGAAAATATGGGTGAGCATGATTTTTTTTTTTACATTATGTTTTTAAATTTAAAACAATGCTTTCTCACTTAAAACAATGCTTTCTCAGGATCTATAAAAGAGTGAGTTTTAAGAGGATACAGTACTCTTAAAATGCAATTGAGTCATAATCATGGACTCTTTGGAGAAGGAACTGATTGATTTCAAAATAATAAAAGGGGCAAATATGTGAAACAGCACTGTGTAGCAGAAAAGTGCTTCCTTAGGAATAGAGAAAAGTAGGTTCTAACTTTCTCTATCATAATCTTTGTGGCCTAAGGGAAATCATACATTGTGTGGGATTTAATTTTTTTTCATTAGTACCAAAAAGTGAGAATATATTGTTTGTATAAACACATCTAAATGTTTTTTTTAAAAAAAAAGAAAGCTGTTTTCTCATATTTAAAACAGGATGATTACAGTAATATTAATACATTACTGGTATATATTGAGTTTCATGCTATAGAAAAGCAGAGCACAATTTCTTAGATATTTCTTAGACATTGCTAACAGATATCTGCAAATTCACTCAGCTAGTAAAACCTGATTTTCTTTTCATACTAGGAACAGTGAGTGAACTGGAAATAAGCATGGAAAAGAATCCATATTTGTTGACTTAAAAAGCAGACTACATAGTGCTAGAGGTTAGTGAAAACCTCCTCTCCCAGGTAGTGTTTTTCAGTGTGGAGGTCAGAGAGACATTTGAGGAGTCCAGGGGTCTGGAAACTGAAAGCAGAGAAATAAATAGAGCTGTATAGGGAAAGTGGCTCTAATCAGCAAGGGACAGAGATCCTCTACTGCTCTCATGTCTGGTCACAAAGAAAGGCAATTTTATTGTATAACCTCTGTGCCCTAGAAAAGGCTTAGAAAAGTTAAAACTACTTCCAGTAAAAGTTGAGAAAATATCTTTTTAAAGGATGGTAAGGATTTTGTTAACTCAAGATTCCCATATAAACACCGGTTGACGCGACATTTTATTAAAACTTTCATTTAAATCTGAATATTTTATTTGTTTCAAATGAACATGTACTAAGTTTATATTTTTAAAAAATCAGAAGGTCTCAATTTAAACTGTAAAACAAGTCTCAAGTTTCTAGTATTAAATTTCATGCTTGCCAAAGAGCAAAGCAAATATCAAATTATCTAGGTCTACTGTATTGCAGAAGGGAATTGAAAAGAAGGCCTATATTTAGTTTTGAATTTACTTATGAACACACACACACACACACACACACACACACTCTTTTGTGAATATATTATACACACACACACATATACAGTGTAGATATATACATCATGTATATACATATGTTCTGTACACACACCACATATACATGTGGCATGAGTTTGTGTGTATACAAACATATACCTAAAAGTGTATGATGATAGCTTAATATAGTCTAAGAAATTAACCAATCCATGTACCTGAATTTATTAAATTTAAGGGTCCATTTATAATTCCTGGGCAAATTAATTCCTGGACAAATTAATCACTAATTATCACTTTGAAAGAAAAATGAAAGATTCTGTGCTAAAGTACCAGAAGAAATTAAGAGAATTTTCAGATGAATAAGTGAAATATTTTAAAGGACAGAGGTCTACTGTATTGCAGAAGGAAATCTCTTGATTAATAGAGAAGGGATTTTCTTTAAAGAAAAAAAAAAGATAGATTAGGTAAGAGAGATGAGGTCAAAATTTTCAAAATATATAAAAGAATTCTTATAACCAAGAAAATATCAGTGACTCCAAAGGTTATTTAATGGTTACCTACATTGTGAATGTATTTGCCACATGTTTGAATTTTTAACATACAAGAAAAATAAAGAGCTGGGCATGGTGGTGCACACCTGTCATCCCAAAAAAGCAACTGGGGAGGATGAGGCAAGAGGATTTCAAGTTCTAGGGCAGCCTGAGCAATTTAGTAAGACTCTGTCTCAAAAGTTAAAAATATAATAAAATAAAAAGGATTGGGGGAGCTAAAGGCTAAAGCAATTAAGAGGTTGAAGAAAGAAATTACATAATGGGATTAATATTCAGGATATATAAACTCAAAAAACTTAACACAAGTAAAACAAATATCCCTATGATTAAGTGGATAATGATCTAAACAGGCATTTCTCAAAAAAAGAAATAAAAGTAGCCAACAAACCTATGAAAAAATGTTCAACATCCTTAGCAATCAGGAAGATGCAAATCAAAACTACACAGAGATTTCATTTCACTCCAGATACAATGGAAATCATCAAGAATACAGAAAAAAATAATTGTTCATCATAATATGGAGGGAAAGGTATGCACACATTGTTGGGAATGCAAATTAGTACAATTACCTTGGAAAGCAGTACAGAGATTCCTTAAAAAACTAAAAATGAAATCACCATATGAGCCAACTCTCCCACTCTTTGGTTCTGATTCAAAGGAACTTAAGTCAGCATATTATAGTAATACACGTATACCAATGTTTATAGCTGCACAATGCACAATACCCAAGTCATGGAAACACCTAAGTGTCCCTCAACAGACTAATGAATTTTTTTAAAAATGTGTATACATGCCACAGTAGAGTTTTCTTCATCCATAAAGAATTATTTCCTTTTCTGCTATATGGAACTGAAGAATATCATGGTAAGTGAAATAAACCAGACTCAGAAAGTCAAAGGTTAAATATTTTCTCTCATATGTGGAAGATGGGTAAAAATTAAAAAGAATAAAAAAGGGATCACATGAAAACAAAAGGGAGATCAATAGAGTACAGGAAGGGAATCAAGAAGGAGAAAGGAAACAGCATGAGAAGTACTGGAGAATGAAATATACGATCATTATGCAGTTTATGTCTGAATGTGCTTCAATGTACCTCACTTTTATATATAATTATAGTGCACTAATTAAAATAATAATAATAATAATAATAAATGACAATAATAGAAGGAAGAGAAATAGAACAATTGATGAGAGGGATAGGATGAGAAGGGAAGGAAATGGATGGTACTAGAGAATGAAATTGATCAAATTATGTAATGTGCACATATGAAAATGGTATAATAATTCCCACTATTATGCATAATTATAGTGCATCAATAAAAAAATTAAAAAATTAACAAGAAAAACACATGGAAAGACATCCATGTTCATTGAAAAACTTACTAGTGTTAGCATATTCATAATATTCACGTGACCCAAAGAAATACACAAATTCAATAAAATTCCTATTAAGCTCAGAGTCACTTTTACAGAATCAGAAGAAAATTCTAAAATTAATATGAAACCACAAAAAAACTAACTACCTAAAACAATTTTGAGAGAGAAGTACAAAACTGAATTAGTCATCTTTCCTAATTTCAAAATATATTCAAAACTACATTGATCAAAATTTTATGGCATTATAATAAGAATAGACATAAAAACCCATGAAATGGAATAGAGAGTGAACCCAGAGATTAAAATATGGTATTAAATCAGACTACAAAGTTTCTTCATAGAACAAGAAATTCATCAACAGAGTGAAAAAATCTATGGAGTGAGAGAAAATAGTTACAAACTCATGTATCAGATATGGGATAATTTTCAAAATATATAAAAGAATTCTTGTAACCAAGTGTCAAAATAAATACACATACACAGGAAGAAAAAAAAAAAAACTAAGGGGCTGGAGTTGTGGCTCAGTGGTAGAGTTGCTTGCCTAGCATGTGCAAGGCCCTGGGTTCAATCCCCAGCACCACATAAAATAAATAAATAAGATATTATGTCCAACTACAACTAAAAAATAAATATTAAAAAAAACTAAACACAATAAATAAATAACCCAATCAAAAAATGGGCCAAGGACTTCAGTAGACCTTTTTTTGTCTTTCTTTTTTATTTATTTCTTATATACATGACAATAGTGAAGTGCATTACATTCATGATTATCCATTCATAGCACAATTTTTGTAACTCTGTATATATAAAGTATGTTCACGCCAAATTATGCCATTATACATGACCTCTCTTTTTTTTTTGCATACAATTCTTAATACACCTTTATACCACCATTTATCATATCTCTGTTTGTATATAAAGTATGTTGACACCAAATTCACATCTTCATACATGTATTTTGTATAATGATGACCCTCTCCTTCCACCATCCTAACTATTCCCCTTCTCCCTCCTTTTCCCTCCCACCCCTATTACCCTCATGGCATTTGCAGGGAAATGGCTGGTATTAGAGAAGATTATGCTAAGTGAAGTTAGCCAATCCCCAAAAAAACAAATGCCAAATGTTTTCTCTGATATAAGGGAAGTGACTCAAAGTTGGGTAGGGAGGGAGAGCATGGGAGGAAATTTACCAGTAGACTTTTTTCCAAAGAAGAAGTATAAACAGCTAATAAGTATAGGAAAGTTGCTTAATATTACTAATCGTCAGGAATATGCAAACAAAAGTATAATGAGATAGCACCTCCAATTTATTAGAATGCTTATTAACAAAAAGGTAGAAGACAAGTCTTGGTCTAAATTAGGAAAAACTAATCCTTGCACACTTCTGATAGGAATATGAACTTCTATAGACAGTTAATGGAAAACTGTGTGGAGGTTTCTCGAAATTAAAAATAGAAGTACTACATGATCCAGCTATTGTATGCCTGGTTTTTTATCCAAAATAATTTGAATTAGGTCTATGTAGATATATCAACACTCCCAAGTACACTGTAGCACTTTTTGCAATAGCCAACATATGGAAAATATCTAAAAGGCATACCACCAGATGAATGGATAAAGAAAATGTGGTGTATACTATTTAGCTTTAAAAAATATTTGATAGTGCAGAGAAATCTTGATGATGTTTTGCTAAATAAAATAAGCCAGTAACAGAAACAAAAATACCACATGATTCCACTTAGATAAGGTTTCTAAAATAGTCAAATTCTTGAAAGTGAAGGCTGGAGTGGTGGTTGCCAGGGGCTACAGGACAGGGCTGGGGTTTAATTATAAACAGACATAAAGTTTTAGTAAAGCAAGATGAACAAGTTCTAGATTGGTGCTGTACAATATTCTCCTCATAGTCAACAATAATGTATTATAAACACAAAATAAAGTTTATTAAGAGTGTCGATCTCAAGGCTGGCGTTGTGGCTCAGAGGTAGAGCTCTCACCTAGCATGCATGAGGCACTGGGTTCAATCCTCAGCACCACATAAAGTAAAAATAAACACATTGTGTCCACCTATAACTAAAAAATAATTTTAAAAAAAAGAGTATAGATCTCATGTTATGTATTCTTACCACAGTAAAATAACATCATCTAAAACAGTTAAACATTAACTAGTTTATAAAACCAAAATGAATATCATAGGTACTCTTTAAGGAATATGACTTTTTAAAAATGACAATTCATCACTGTGAAAGTAATATGTCTGATGTGGACCATACAGGGTATAAAAGAAAATATAAAGAATAATAAAATTAAACCATAATCTAATCAACTAGAGATAAGTACTATAAACATTTTCAAAAACTGCCTTATAGTGGGAAAAATGTATTTCTTTAATAAATCTGAAAACTATCTTATTTAAATAAGACATTTTTTTCAATTAAAATTATACTTGGAAATATAAACAAAAGTGAGGGAATAAGCTCTTTCTTAAAACACAAATCTACTTTCCATTAATGAGGAATTGGGACTAACTTATCAAAAAGAATCTTTTGGATTCTCAAACAATTGTTTCCATGAATTCGATCTTTCATTAAACCAAATTTTCATTAAGATTAGCTACTCTTTAGGGCATTTGATTAAGTATGAAGCAATTCTCTAGACAGGGTTCAGTGAATATTTTTTTCTTTTAACTAATTTGAATGTATTAGTTATATAAACTATAAAAAAATGAAAAAAAAAAAGTTCAGTGCATCTCCCTTTCTGCTGACAGACCTCACCTCAGCTATCTCAAAAGTCTAGAGTGTATAGACAATTTATGACAGAAATAAGTGGCAGAATGTTGGGGCAATGCTAACAAATAGCACTAGCTTGAGCAAGCATGAAACCAAACAACCATTCTTTATAACCCAATGAGCTATGCATTAGAAGCTCCTAACACTCTCCCAGAAATATTCACTGTCAACTAAAAAGCAGCCATCTCATGTCCTAAGAGATAATAAGAAAAGGGATTTCCTACCTCATGAGTGACATAAGAAAACAAAAGTGATCAAATTGACAATATTTTGATGTACAACAAAAGTATCTTGCATTTCTAAACTGTTATATATATTTTGATTGCACGAACTCCCACTGTTCCAGTTTTACAAGTAGAATTTAAGTAGTTCAAAAAATGTCCTAATATAAAGACATAAACTGGTGTGAATATACTGTGTATAAAATCAGAGATATGAAAAATTGTGCTCTATATGTATAATAAGAATTGTAATGCAACCCGCTGTCATATATAAATAAAAAAGTCATATATAAATAAAAAAATAAATAAATAATAATTTCCAGGTATCCAAAACTTCTTAAAAACAGATCATATAATAATTTCTTAAACTCAGTCTTCACCATCATGATATGGCATTTACCGAAGAAAGCCAACATCTGATTAAATGCGGTAAATGTTTTTTTTTGTGTGTGTGTGGTTGACAGGTTCTTGCCATGCTGTTCAGGATGGCCTCTACCTGGCAATTCCCCAGCCTCAGTCTCTGAAGTAGCTGAGAGTACAGGCATGTGCACTGCACCAGGCTGGCTTTGTGTGCTTTAAGTTCACCTTTTCATTGAATGTTATATATATTAAAGTGCTCACTATCTGTGACTTGAATAAGTCATAAAAAGCAAATCCTATCTAAGAATAGTCACAGTCTTCTTTTCCAGGATGTAGGACACAAACCCCACAAACTGCTGTAGGTGAATTAAAGCTGCATCTGAGGCCATGTTTCTGATTGTCAGTCCATGTCTTCCAGCACAAGATAAAAAACTACAAAAGAAGAACTGAAAGGGCATATCAATTTAATCCTTATAGAGTGTCTAGTCTTGTGATTTCTGTAATCAATCTGAATGAGATAAGCTGCTATCCTGTATTTGACTTATTTCCTATCACCTTAGTTGACCTCTGGTTGAAATCTCACTTTTTTAAAAATTCGCTTACTTGATAAATAATTAACATACCATAGATTTCCTTGAAATGCAATTTCAATTGCTTTTAGGATATTTACAATATTGCATAAGCATCAACATAATCTAACTGTGGAACAATTTCATCATCCCAAAGGACCATGTTATTCCCTCCCAAATGAAGAATAGAAGTAGAGGGAAAGGAGAAAAAAGGGGTGCAGAGTAGGAGAGACAAAGAGAAATTTCATATAAGAACTTGATCTTAAAGAGAGAAAAGGATGCTTTATTTTTTTTAAATGCTGGAAATATAAACTCATAATTTTAAAGTGTATTTCTTACTTTTTTCCTATATAATTTATTTTCCTTCTTAGGTATCAGTCAAAAACATCCCTTTATTAATTAATCACATGATGGGCAAAAGATCTTCGGCAAAGGGCTTTGTAAGTCAGGGATCTCCTCGACCAGAGAACTGGGGCATCTTGATTAGTTTTATCACGCTGCCAATGATGAAGTTCAATTATAACTGAGAATGACTGGACTTAGTACATGTTACACCTCCGGATATTTTAAAATTATGCAAGTATTTTCCTTTCGTTCTTAATCTAACACTCAGTTTTAAGACTAAATTTATATTTTCTTTCAGTTCTTAACAATCTTTTGCTTTTAAATTTTTATTCTAATTAGCTATACATGACAATAGGATGCATTTTTTTAAAGAGAGAGAGAGAGAGAGAGAGAGAGAGAGAGAATTTTAATATTTATTTTTTAGTTTTTGGTGGACACAACATCTTTGTTTGTATGTGGTGCTGAGGATCGAACCAGGGCCACATGCATGCCAGATGAGCGCGCTACCGCTTGAGCCACATCCCCAGCCCAATAGGATGCATTTTGACATATCACACATATACGGAGTACAACTTCTCATTCTTCTGGTTGTACATAATGTAGAATCATGTCAGTCATGCAATCACATATATACAAAGGGTAATAACATCCGTTTCATTCTACTATACTTCCTACCCCCATACCCCTACCTTCCCTTCATTCCCCTCTGCCTAATCCAAAGTACGTCTATTCTTCCCTAGCTGCCCCAAGTCCTAGCTGCTTTATTGTGAATTAGCATCCACATATCAGAGAAAACATTCGGCCTTCAGTCTTTTGGGATTGACTTATTTTGCTTGGCATGATATAATCTTTTGCTTTTTACCCCTGTGATAGAAAAAGATGAATTTGACCATTAGAAAACTGGCATTAATTGCAATTTTAACTCATTTATTTTCAACTACTTCTCCTTTTCTAAGGACATACTCTAGATTTTTCTATTTGTTGCTTGCCCAATTTCAAACACCCTTTTTACTGATTTGCTCTGCACTGACCTAGGATGTGGGCAGACATTAACATTTTCCCCAAACTCACTTTTCTTTGAAATTTGCTAGGGCAGCAGAATCAGTGTCACATTCTCCAAATTACCATGCAACTCTTCAAAAAACCACCCGCCAGGAATTACCATTAAACTTTTCAGTATCTTGAGCTACATTACACAGACAGATATATAAGCCCTGCAGTCTTCAGAGATAAAGTTGCTTTATTGCTTAGATAAAATAGATTTCATTAGAGATCATTCTTCCTAGCCCTGAGATACAGAAACCTTAGTAACCTTCATTCTATAGTCTTTTTTTTTTTAAGCTGCAAAATGTGCTCATTACTCTTATCTGTGAAATACACTATTCCCTTATATTTATTCTTACTCTAATCAGAGGCTACAAAGAACTCCAGAGAAAATTATCAGGATCATATTAATCTATAATTAGAAATTTTAGTTATTTGTAAACTAATTCTGGGACTGTGAATCAAAACCAATAAACTCTGTGTAAGTTCATAAATAGTATTTTAAATCATCTTAACACTTCATTCTCACATCTAAAGACTTATCCCATGGTGACTCATTTACTCTGGTTATATCATTATTCCATAAAGATATAATTCAAATGTGATACAAAGAGGTTGAAAGGGTCTCCAGATACCACTACTCACTCTGTTAGAGTTTCATTTCATAATTATAGAAGAGCCACTCAAAGTAATTGCAATTAAATTATAAATTATTCTAATTATTTTTGCATTTGTGTTTGGAAGAAATCAGAAGAATTTCTATCATTGTATAATTAAAACACTCCTTTTCATGATTTATAGTATTGCATTCTTTGGGGAACTGACGCATCACTGACAACCAGGCTGTCCAGCTTTAGCCTTTTTTGAGTGCTCTGGGAGGGCTTTCAAGCCCTTCACTTAATCCTTGCTAAATTAAACTATAAAAATATGCAACTAGTAAGTTATAAGAATAAATTTTAAATGGTTATGTAGCTGTAGTCAATACTGCAATTAAAAATGTATTCATGTATTTTTTTTCCTATAAAGGACATGGAAAAAATTCAGCAAAGTAGACTGAAACTGAATAAAACAACCTAGTCACCAACTAGAAGTATGTAAAACTCCATCAATTCTAACTAAACACATTTTCTTTATAAAGCAACACTGAGTTAATTTAATACATTAAAATAAATTTCATTTTTAAAAAGCAAATTGAAATAAGAGCAACCTCTTTAAAAAATATATGAACCCACTTACATAATATCATTTGTCCCCAAAATGATTATTTTAGCATTTAACTTTTATTAGTATATAAGATGATAATATAGATTTTTTAAATTATATATCTTTTGTTTAAAGATAGTATCAGAGAATTAAAAATCTGATAGTAACATAAGTTCACTATCTCAAAAAATAACCCAGTATTAAAATTAATAGTAAATATACCCATCGATCTCTTATTTTAAACAATATTAACTGGGAAGCTATATTGTGGCTGACATTATATGAGTGACCAAGATAGACATAACTTATGCCTCAGTGTTTGTTTATGCACTCTCAGGAAAAAAAAAAAAAAAAAAAACATATTGTGGGGGAGAGGGGTGGAGAGATAATTGTACATAATAATTGAGAACAAATTTTAAAAAGATAAATGAAGTACTATGGGAGTCTATTATAATAGCGTCTTAACCACTGTTAAAAAAAATCAGAAAATTAATGTTTAAGGTACAATGTCATGAGCAGTAAATAAAATCACTGCTTTGAACTATGTAAACCCTGGTCAGGGAGACACTGCTTTTGGGAACGCTGTGGTGCAAGAGTGCCAAGGGGAACATCTATTTGCAAGATGACTCCTGTGGATGAGGAGAATTCCATTCTTGCCTTGAATTCCATGCTTGCCTAGTTCAAAAGCCTTGAATTCAAATCCCAGTTGCCTGGAGGTAGAAGAGATGGGCTCAAATTGCTATTGACATCAAGAAGGTTTTTCCACACTGAAACCCTTTGATGCTCCTACCTTTATAACAAAAACATGCAGGCTCTTGTTCTTGGTTAGAGCCAGCCTTCACCACAGCTGGATCACCCACCAAGTCCTACTTCCACTTACAAATGAGTCTTTTTCTTTATTTCTTATAATTTCTTATTTTCTTAATCCAATCCACCTGCGTTAGGAGAACTGTTTTGTGCTGGGTGGGTTGCAATACTACAACTTGAAATATTTAAGTAAAATATTTACCATGCAGAAGGAAGTATGGCAGCAAAGATTTGATGGTGAAGAAATGTGGCATTTTAAGAAAATAGACCAATAAGGATGAAGAGTGGAGAAAAAGGACAGGATGATAATAGATGTGGTTGAAGAAGAAATGAGACATTGAAGAAACAGTTTGGCACCCTAAGCCTTGCAATGGGAAGCAACTTAAATTATCTGGGAAATATCAAATCTGCATGTAAATGTGTTGAGGGTTTTTGCATCTATATTTATTAGAAATATTGGACTGTTATTTTCTTTTATTATAATATCGTTATCCTATACAGTGTGATGGTGCCTGCCTATAATACCAGCAATTCAGGAGGGTAAGGCAGGAGGATTCCAAGTTCAAAGACAGCCTCAGCAATTTTGCAAGGTCCTTAATTAACTTAGCAAGACCTTGACCCACAAGACAAAACCAAAAATGGAAAACACCCTTATCTGGTTTCAGTATCAGGATAACAGTGACTTTGTAAAATAAGTTTGGAAGTTTTTGCTTTTTTTAAGAGTATAAGGATTAGAATTAGAATTAAATTTTACTTTGTAGAATTAAAATTACTTTTTAGAATCTGGCAACAAAGCCATCAGGCCCTGTGCTTTCCTTTGATTGGAGTTGATTTACTAATTCAATCTTCTGAATCATTATCGGTCTATTCAGATTTTCATTTTCTTCAGCATTTAGTGTTAGCGAGTGGTATGTTTACCCATTTCTTCTAGGTCATCCAATGTGTTTATGCATATTTATTCACAGGAGTCTGGATCCCTCACATATCTGTGGCTTCAACTGTATTCTTTTTCATTTCTGAATTTCAGTTTTTTCTATTTTTTGCCTTATGCAGTCTAGCTAAATAGTAAACCTTTCAAAAAAATCAACTCTTAGTTTATTGATCTTTTTATTGTTTTTCTGCTCCATTTCATTTACTTCTACTCTTTTCTTATAAATTTCTATTCTTCTGCTAATTTGGGGCTTGACTAGTCTTATTCTATTCCCTTGAAGTATAATTTCAAGTGTCTTTTTTTTTTTTTTAATCATTCTTTTGTTTTCGATGTGTGTGTTTATAAAATACCCGGCTAGTACTAGTACTGTTACTGCTTTATTGCATGTTTTGTATGTCAGCTTTCCATTTTCATTTGTCTACAAATACATATTTAAATTTCTATTTTAATATATTCTTTGACTCACTGGTTTTTTATAAGTGTACTTAATTTTCACATGTGTGAATTTCCATAATCCCTCCTATTGATTACCAATTTCACACCATTCTGATCAAAAGAGATACTTGATATAATTTCAATCTTTTAAAATTTGTTATTATTTGTTTTGTGACCTAACATATGATCTCTCCTGAAGAATGTTCCATGTACACTTGAAGCAATGTATAATTCTGCAACTATTGGGTGAAATGTGTGCATAAGTCTGTTAGGTCCACTTGATCTAAATGTAGTAAAATCCAAAGTTTCCTTTTTGATTTTCTATCAGGATGAAATTTCCATTGTTCAATATGGCATATTGAAGAAATCTAATATTATTTTATTGCTATATAACTCTCTTTAGATTTGTTAATATTTGCTTTCTATATTTCTGTATTCCCATTGTGGGTTCATATGTATTTACAATTGTTGTATCTGTGTGATGAATTGTTCCTCTTATCATTAATGCATTGCCCTTCTTTGTCTCATTTTACAGTTTTAGACTCAAAATCTCATATAAGTGTAGGTAGGCCTGCTCTCCTTTGGTTTCCATTTGCATAGGATATCTTTTTCTATCCTTCTAATTTCAATCTATTTTTATCTTTAAAAGTGAAATGAATCACTTATAGGCAGCATACAGTTTTTTTATTGCATCTTTTTTTAGTGATTCATCCAGCCCCTTATAACATTTGATTGGAAAATTTTATCATTTTTTTTTCAAATTAATAATTGAGAGGTAAAGACTTGGTACTGCCATCTCGTTAAAAGTTTTCTGAATATTTTGTAGAGCCTTTGCTCCTTTCTTTATCTGGGTGCTCTCTTCCTTTGTGATTAAATGATTTTCTCTAGTGGTTAAGTTTTGATTTCCTACTCTTCATATATAATGTGTAACAACTATATATTTTTGTCCTGTGGTTACCATGAGGCTTATATAGAACACTGCAGTTAAAACAACTTTTAAAGATGATTACAACTTAATTTTAACTGCATACACTTAATGCTTTTATTTCCTGCTACACATTTTATGCTTTTGATGTTAAAATTTACATTCTTATATTGTATATTCCTCATCAAATTATTATGGCTAATATTTTAATGCTTTTTCTTTTATCCTTCATAAGAAGATAAAAGTGATTTACAAACCACCATCACAGTATTAGAGTCTTCTGAATTTGATTGCATGCTTAATTGTACTAGTGAGTTTTATACTTTCATGTTTTTGTTTTACTAATTATGGTCCTTTATTCTCAGTTGAAAGAACTCTCTTTGGTACATCTTATAAGACAAGTCTATTAGTAATGAACTTTCTCAGTTTTTGTCCATCCAGAAAAAATTTTATCTCTCCTTTATTTATGATGAACAGCTTTATTTGTATTCTTGATTGGCAAGGCTTTATTTATTTATTTATTTAATTTTTTGGTATAATATTTCAGTATAACTTCTGAGAAGTCTGCTTCTAATCTTATTGCAACTCCCTTATATAAGATATGCCACTTTTCTCTCACTAATTTCAAGGTCTTATCTTTGGCTTTGATTTTTTACAGTTTGATTATAACATGTCTGTATTATTTTGGTTAAATTCAGTCTACATGGAAACCTTTGATATTCTTATACATGGATATTTTTCTTTCTCTAGATTTGGAAAGTTTTTGCTATTTTTTTTTTTTTTAAGTTCTCTGATTCATTGTCTCTTTTCACTTGTGGGGACAAGTGCATGGAGTACTGCATACATGGCATACCTTAAGGGCTTCTGAGTTTCAAACCATGCCCCAGTGCTAGGAGTGTGAGCAACAAACTGCGTACCCCATAGGCATAGCCCTGGGTGAGAGGCTATGTGTTGCAGTCCCTGCGCTTGCTCCACAGCCTGCTCCTTGATTGGTTGCTGCAAGGACAGTTGGTCAGAAATTGTATTGGTGGCTGCCTGTAATCTGCTTTGCTGCTACCTGAATATATATACATGGTAACTGTGCAATAAAATCAGACCTGCTTCCTGCTTGGTCTCCGGAGGTCTTAAATAGACAGTCCACAACCACACTCTTCTCTATCCTGTTCCATGGATCTCTTCGTGGATCGAGAGATAGCCCATGCATTCACTCTTAAAACTTATGTAACTGGAAAACTGATGTTTCTTAAGTCTCATAAGATTCCTTCATTAATTTTCTTTCTTCCTTATTTTCCTTTCTTACTGTATATTTTCTTATAATCTGAGTTCACAGAGTCTCTTGCCTTATCAATTCTGCTATTGACACTTTCTATTTCATCTTCCACTTCACTTATGTTTTCAGCTCCAGAATCCATTTGATAGTTTATAAAAATAATAATTTCCACTTCGTAACTTTCTCTATTTGGTCATTTATTGGTTTTCTGATTTTCATTGAATTATTTCATTGTGTTTTCTTATAGTTCACTGAGCTTTCTTAAAACAATAGTCTTGAATTGTCAAGCAGTTTATACATCTCCATTTTTTTGGTTAGATGCTAGAACTTTTTTTGATTGTTTACTGATGTCATGTTCACAGATTGTCCTTCATTCTTGTGGCCTCTATACATTTGAAGTAAACTTCTTCCAGTCTTTGCAGATTTGTGAGAAAACTTCTTTGCAGTCAGCCCAACCACAGGTTCTGGGAAGGCTATCCCGTGTGGACCACAATGGGCTTGATGCTGAATTCTTCTGTCAGGTTTGCCTGCCACTTCAGTCAATAAGTTTGGATGCACTGGAGTTGGATTTGTTACCTGGGTCTGTGGAGGTAAAGCTATGGCCACAAGAGTGGGCCTAGAGCTGCAGAGGTAAGCCTTGGCTGGAATATGGTACCATGAGAACTGGCCTGTAATGGAGTCTATGAGGACTGGCCTAGACTCTTGTGTGTGGGTATGGTCCTGAGAACTAGGTCCATTAGGGTTGGCCTGGGCCCTGGATCTGTGTGGGCAGTTTGGAACCTAATCCCTAGGAGCAGCCCTGAGGCATGGATCTGTGAGAACAAGTTCAGCACTGGGATGGGTGACACCGAGACTTAAGTTATAGGATCAGCCCAACACTGAGCTGTCCTAGAGTCTGTGTCCACAAGTGCCAGCCTGGGGCCTGAGGCTTAGCACAGGATCAGGCCTGAAACCTAGGGCTATATGTGCTGATTCTTGCTCTGGGATGATCTAGAACATGAAGCCTGGAACATGGAGGTTTAGGGGCAGGTCTGAAATCTAGGGCCACTAGGGTCAGCCATACAGTCAGATGGGCCTTGATAGTGAGTCAGCTGAACAGGCCTACAGATTGAAATTGTGGTATCTGGTCTAGTACTGTGGCAGGTCTGGAAACTTTGAGCCCAGAAACTGGCCTCAAGTCTGGGGTCTCCAGGACCTGGTCGGTGCTGATTTTTAGAGGGGGAGGCCCAGTGTTGAGATCCAAAGCAAAAGTAACTATTCACTCTCCTTTCTTCAAGTGGATGGTATCTCTCATCAAGCTGGCCCTTTGGGCTTGGGAGACGAGGAATGCAGTAATGTAAACCTTTCCTTCTGCCCAAGTTCATGTGCCTTTTCTTCTTCTGTGCTTTCCCTAGATCCTGTTATCTCTCACCTGGTCTCCTTAGCTCTAGTGAAAGTACTTTTGCATGTGAATAGTTTTTTCAAAATGGCATTTCTGCAGGGGCATAAGTGCTAGAAAGTCCTATTCTACTATCTTTCAGATACCCAGTCCACCTTTGAGATTATTAATTTACTGAGGGATACTTTAAGAAGAAATAATGATCAAATTTTTAATTCACTTGACTTCTGATTCACTCTTTTCTATTCAAGCAATATCTCTCATATCCATCTGCTGTTACAGGTTAATTGCTCTCTGCTTCATTTAACTCTTGCTATCTCAGTGCTACCATCTATCTTCAGTGAGAGTAAGAAAACAAACCATACTAAAGAAAGAACTATTTTAATATTTGGTCTCCTGGTAATATGTTCTCTGATTCTCCTCACCATTGTTAATCATCTGAAGACTTACAGTTTTCCTTTAATCCAACCTCATATACTCACTCTCCACACCACAAAATACGGTTCTGCTGGTTTAAAAAACATGATTGCTCCTCTACTGTACTCCAACTAAGCAACCAGTTAATTATCCCTGAACTCATTGCTTGTCCAGCAATCTGAAATCTTTCTTTTGAGAATGGTGCAGTCTTGGGGCCACACACACCTTTGATTAACAGTCTTCCCTGTGCAGGTATTGAGATATGGTTTCCTTCACAAGTGCAATATATTTTTGGCCTACTGTGTGTCTTCTGCTTATTTCCCAACATAGTCATGAATTGAATTATATATGATGTATTTATTTTCTGTTGTATCCAGGGTTTTGAGTGGTGAGAAAAAGATTGTTGCATGTGCTTGGTTTATAATAAGAAACAAAAAAGTCTATAATTTTCTTCTCAAAAAGTAATTTAACATCAAGTATGTGTTTAACTTATACAAGGGAATGTCAGAAGTTCTAATAGTTTCATATTTCTAAAAACTTACTATTGCTTTGTTCACTTAGGGCAAAGAGCTAATATATTTATGTTTTACCATTTCAATAATTTGTTTTCATCCTTTCTAATGAAACAATTTAAGAGATTTACTTTGAACTTTCTTTATAATGGTATATATTAAAATACCTGTATATAAAATCATAAAACTGAATATTAGGTAGGAGAAAAGCTATGTTAAGGAATCTGAAATGAATAAAACACAAGGGGGTAGAAGGTACTAAAGTGTGGGAGAAGATGAAATTGTAATATGTCTAGCACAGAGCTGAATGTCAGATCATCCATAAGAAGGCAACAATGACGAGGTGTTTAATTGGCTTTTTTATTGAAAACCTTTCTTCAGTGTTAATATGTCTTCCTCACAAGTAGGGTAGTAGACAGAATAAGAACAACAGCTGCATTCAACTCTCATCTCTGTCATTTGACTGCAGGAAAATTTATTTACCTGTTTATGACTAAGCTTTCTCACCTGTAAACTAAGTTCCCTACCTCAAAACTCCACTGTGATGATTAAATGGGTCAATTTGTATAGATAGAACAGTGACTAATACATACTACACAATATGAAACTGTAGGCTATCATTATTATTATCACTGTGATTATTGTTATGCTAAGTATTTCATAACATTTTTGAAACTCATTCAGGAGCTAAGAAAATTCCACTCAAGGACTGGGCATAATCAGCCCATAAACTTCTAGCAGATAGGTTTTCCAGAAAAGTCCATGTTTGTTGTCCTAATTAAGCCAAAATTTTGGATACATAAAGTTGTTTAGTTATTCTTTGCATTAATAAAGTGATATAAGAAATATAAGCTGGCTTTGGAAAACTCAGTATCCTCACTGAAATAGGTTTGGGCTTATTTCGTCTTATAAGTATCATTATCTATATTTTCTTATGATAACTAACAGAGAAATTTATTTCTAGTATGCTTATTACTAGAATCTATTCAAAACTACTTTAAAGAAAGAGCATCTGTTTATTTTATACTCATTAACAAGTAAAAGGATGTTTGAGTTTTGTAATTAAACAGAAAAAAAAATTATACTTCAATCCAGGTCAAGATTAACACATAGTTTTTAATGATGAATCAAAGCCAATAATGTTGTTTAAGCAATTATCAAAAAACATTTTTTTAAAAACTCCCACATAAGGATCAAATAATTTTCTTTATTACAGGTAATTGCCAGCATTTGTCCATGAATTAAAGTTATTATGAATATAATTATCCTGTAATATCTCTTGGTAACTCCAAAATAACAGAATAGTCTAAGGGCGAAAGTTTTAATTGAATCATCATATCATCCAGGATGTGTTAATGGAATAGTTGTTTAATATTCTGAAAACAGAAGAACATGCAAATATGTTCTGTTCTCACAGCACACCCATGGATTTGTAAAGTACATTTAATATTACAGTTCTAACTTTGCATTCCAGAAATCTAAATACCACTTTAGTCTTACATAAATTAGTAAAATCTGAACAGAAATGTTATGGCTAATCACCTTACATAAGGCAACCTGGAATTACCTGTGACGACTTACATAAAATAATCTATTTCTGTGTGTTATTATATTGCTCCCATTCACTAATAATGGTTTGCAAAATCAAATGAGAAAAACTTCAATCTAAATTTATTTTCTACATTATTTCCAAAAGTAATGTTTCCCCAATTTATCAAATAGTTACTTAACCTTAGGACATGCAATCTATATTTCCTTACATATTTCAAGATATTTTATAAACACTGAACCAGGTTTTATGGTCCTTTATCCTCTTGCAACTTTTTTATCCTAAGTCAAAAGATGCACATTCTTTGGAAATCAATTGTTTATTTTGTAAAATACCTTTGTAAATATCTTATTTCAGGTACATTTTATGTGCTGAAATTTATCCAAAAAAAGTATTTTTCTGTTTATAAAAGCAGTATATGCTCATTGAACACACTGTGTTATGAAACCAAAGATAAAAGAAGACAAATAAAATCATCCAGAAATAACCAGGCTAATATTAAGTGCATTTCTTATAATATTTGTTATTAACTGTAGCCAAATATATAGTGTTGAGATGTTACTATAAATACAACTTGTCCCAGTTTTATTCTTCTCACTTGTCATATCTAATGATACTTCCTATGACACTGAAAATTATTTCCAAAGGTATTCATTTAATTCTGCTATATTCCATTATTAGATATAGTAATAATATGAAAGTTTTCCCCCCAAATTTCCAATTTCAGGTACCATTTATATGTGATGGCTTCCTGACTCAACTTTACCAGTATTATATAGACAGTTAGACAACAAGTTTTGAACATATTGATTTGGAGTTCCTTAGCAGCTCAAATTAAGAAATGTCCAAAACTGCTGGGTGCAGTGGTGCACACCTGTAATGCCAGCAGCTCAGGAGCCTGAGACAGGAGTATTTTGAGTTCAAAGCCAGCCTTAGCAACATAGTGAGGCCCTAAGCAACTCAGTCAGATCCTGTCTCTAAATAAAATATTTTTTTAAAAAAGGGCTGGGGGTGTGGCTCAGTGGTTAACTGCCTCTGGGTTCAATCCCCAGTATTAAAAAAAAAAAAAGAAAATATTGAAAACTGTATTCTTCATTTATTTATTTATCCATCTTTCTCTCTCACACACACCTACAGTCTCACATCTACTATCATCTACATATACTCACAAGATTGTACCTGAGCCATCATGTGATTCCTTTCTTATCATCCTTTTCCTTTAATTCACATATCAATTCCACTTTTGTCAAATATCAGAATTTTATTTATCCTCTCCATTCCCACTGTCATCTCCTATTGAAGCCACTATCATTTCAAACCCATATAATTGCCGTGTCTTTGCTATCTTTTTCCTCCCATGTTACTCAGATTATTCCTCATCTCCACATTGCACCCAATGTGATTTTTATAAAACACAAATCTTCTTAAGCCATTTGCCTGCTTAATTCCCTCCTGTGTCGTCACCACCACCCCCACACATGCTATTAGAGTTAGGATAATGTCAAATTCCTTAAAATGTTTTCTTATTGTCGTCTGCCCCATTAATTTCTTTGTCATTATCCCTTCTCCCTCCTCCTCCTCCTCTTCTTCTTCTTTTCTCTTTCTCTCTCTCTCTCTCTCCCTCCCTCCCTCCCTCCCTCCTCCTCTCCCCCCACTCCTCCAGACCTTGCTAGGAACACCAATAGTATTTTGTATTCTCCCATAATTTGTTAAATACTATTCTCCACAAGATTGAGACCTACTCAGAATCTCAGGTGATCTCATTAGGAAATAGGTTCTTTGCAGATATAATTAGCTAAAGGAATTCTGACAAAAAAATCATTCTGAACTTCCTATGGGCCCCCATCCAATGACTGGTGTATTTATAAGTGGAACAGAGGACACAGAGACACACAGGAAAAGAGGCCATCCAGAGATGGCCTGTTGAGTAGAGCTGAGGCACACCAGAAGTCTCCAGAAACGGAAGGAAACAAGGAAGGATCCTCCCTGACAGTTCCTGGAGTGGTAGTGACCTGGCTGACACCTTGATGGATTCCCCAACTGTTAGAGAAGGAATGTCTGTTGTTTTAATTCCACCTCCCCCAGCTCGTGGTTCTTTCTGATAGTAGCCCTGGGAAACAAATGTACCACCCATGTTATGATTAATGCAATATACAATGGCTTTCTTTTCAGTTCTCAATAGAATACAGGGTCCATAAATAGCAAAGAGTAATTCTGTTGTTTACATTTTTATGCTCACTGTCTGGTGTGAAAACTGGAACATGATACACACACACACACACACACACACACACATACACACACACACACACACACACACACATACACACACACACACACACTCAAAAGATATATTTACCAAAGAAAGAAAAAGTAAATTTCTCATGATAATAGATACTTACTGAGATCTGAGCAACATTATCATTATCTACATTCCTTTTACTGGCAAAAGCTTTATTTTTGGAGGTATTATTGCCATTGTGACTTGATGGCTCTTGAACGCCTCTTCTGAGAAGGGAGCTTTGCAATATCTAGTGTTTTTGTTTATGCCACACCCACTCCTGATCCTAGTCTCAGAACTCTGAAGTTCCTTCTGGGACTTACCCTCTCTGAGTGCAGGCAATTTGGAAGAACTGTGCATCAAGTACCAAGGTTCCTGGGAGAGGACAATGACTGAGGTCAGCCAAACGCACTCTTTTTCGTGAATGGGGTGCAGAGAAAGGGGGCAACTTTAAATGCATTACTGGTCCAGAGTTAGCTCCAGATGTACCCATGAATCTCTCTATATATTTGAATAGATTTATTTATGAGTAGATCTTGGAACAGTCTGGCTCCTATCTTTTCTGAGAATAATTTCATCTGATTACCTTCTGATTCTCTAAGCAAAACTATTCAGTAAACTAATTAGCACTTTGCAATATAGAGACCAATATGTGATGAGCTACCACTTGATAGACCTCATTATTTCATTAAAATGACAATTAACATATGAAGGAACCATTCTTGGCAATTACATATTATTTAAGTATCCAAAACATTTTTTTCTTCTAAACTCTTTACTAAATGAAAACCAATGTTAACACTGTATAGGCAAAGACTAATTTGAACATCAAGATAAAAACAGGAATAGGCTTTACACACATAGAAATAATAAATGTTAACTTCAAAGGAGAAATAAAAAGAAAACAAGTTTCTTTAATTTCTTCAGTGGCTTAACAGTTCTTTGCCTTTTTATCTAAACATATAAAACATCATCTGAGTATGGTTTGAATCAGTCTTCCACTGAGGGATTTGCCCAGAGAGTCTCTTCGAGTAGAGTACTGTTAGCCTTACCTATTGCAACAGAATAAACAGAGATTTACATATCTAGGTCTTTTTTGCCACTTTCCTTACATTCCACCACATTTTTGTCTCTGATTTATTTTACCTCTCACTATTTTGAAAGACTATCCTCTTCTTTACACTCTCCACCTAATCTACTACAATGTCCATAAGAACGTATCGTTTAAGACTGCAAAACCTTAAAACCACCACGATAAATACATTTGAATTTAAACTTTTTAAATTTGTTCTTTCTAGTTATGCAAACAGTCGAGTATATATTTGACATATTTATGCAAACATGAAGTATGTGTTACTGTAATTGGGATCCCAGTCTTGTGGATGTACATGATGTGGAGATTCATTGTGTTGTGACCATATACGTACATAGGAAAGTCATGTTAGATTCATTCCACTGTCTCTCCTATTCCTGTCTCGCCTCCCTTCCTTGTATTCCCCTTTCCATTTCTTAAGTATGGAGCTGATTTCTAGCATGAGATTTGATTGGTTAGTACCTTCAGTGATGTTAAATGAAAGTGAGGCCAATCAACCTTGTTTTCTTGTTCCTGATCTTATTTATAATGCTACTAGAATTTCCTCCATTGAGTAAAATGCTGTCTTTATAATATCAATATGTACAGTTAATACTATTAAAAAAGATATCCAGCCAGGCATTGTGGTACAGGCCTGTAATCCTAGCTTCTTGGAAGGCTGAGACAGGAGGATTGTGAGTACAAAGCCAGCCACTGAGGCGCTAAGCAACTCAGTGAGACCCTGTCTTTAAATAAAATACAAAATATGGCTGGGGATGTAACTCAGTGGTAGAATGCCCTTGAGTTCAATTCCTGGTACAAAAAAAAAAAGATATTCATTAATTCCTATTTTCTTGAATTTCTAAAATCAGATTTGTCAGCCTTTATGTAATAATTCATCCCACTGTCTTTCCTAGTCCTACCTCACCTTCCTTCCCTTTATTCCCCTTTGTCTAATCAAATGAACTCCTATTCCCCCCACTTGTTTTATGTTGGCATCCACATATCAGAGAGAACATTTGAACTTTGTATTTTGAAGATTGGCTTATTTCAGTTAGCAAGATTTGTCTCTAATTTTATCCACTTATCACCAAATATTATAAAGTCATTTTTTATGTCTGAGTAATATCCCATTGTGTATATATACCACATTTTCTTTACCCATTCATCTGTTGTCAGGTACCTAGTTTGGTTCCATAGCTTAGCTATTAAGAATTGAAGTGCTCTAAACATTTACGTCACCGTGCCCCTGTAGTATACTGATTTTAACTTCCTTGGATATATACCCAGGAGTGATATAAGCAGATCAAATGGTGGTTCCATTCAAAGTATTTTGAGGAATCTTCATACTGCTTTCCAGAGTGGTTACACTAATTTGCAGTCCCACTAGCAATGTCTACGTGTACCTTCTCTCCCCACATCCTAACCAACATTTATTATTACTTGTATTCATGATTGCTGCCATTCTGACTGGAGTGAAATGAAATCTCAGTGAAGTTTTCATGTGCCTTTCTTCAATTGCTAGAGATGTCGAACATTTTTTTCATGTATTTGTTGATTATTCATATTTCTTCTGTGAGTGCCTGTTTAGTTCTTTCGCCCATTTATTAATTGGGTTACTTGTTTTATTGGTATAAATTTTTTTTTAGTTCTTTATATATACCAGGTTAATGCTCTGAGTTGCAGGTGGCAAAGATTTTCCCCCATTCTGTAGGTTCCCTCTTTACGTTCTTGGTTGTTTCCTTTTCTGTGAAAAAGCTTTTCAGTTTGATACCATCCAATTTGTTGATTTTACTTCTTGCACTTTAAGAGTCTTGTTGAGGAAGTTGGTTCCTAAGCCAACATGATGGAGTGTTAGGACAACATTTTCTTCTAGGAGGTGCAGGGTTTCTGGTCTAATTCCTAGATTTTTGATCCACTTTGAGTTGAGTTTTGTGCAGAGTGAGAGATAGCAGTTAAATTTCATTTTGCTATATATGGATTTCCAGTTTTCCAAGCACCATTTGTTGAGGAGGCTCTCTTTTCTACAATGTATGTTTATGGTGCCTTTGTCTAACATTAGCAAACTGTATTTATGTGGGTTTGTCTCAAGTGTCTTCTATTCTGGTCCATTGGTCTTCATGTCTGTTTTGGTGCCAATACCATGCTGTTTTTAATACTATAGCTCTGTAGTACGATTTAATGTCTGGTATTGTGATGCGTACTGTATCATTTTTCTCACTAAGGATTGCTTGGCTCTTCTGGGTCTCTTATTTTTACAAATGAATTTCATGACTGCATTTTCTATTTCTGTGAAAAACAGAATTCTAATAGGAGTGGCATTAAAACTGTATAGAACTTTTGGTAGTATGGCCATTTGACAATATTAATTCTGCCTATCCAAGAACATGGGAGCTCTTTCCATCTTCTAAAATCTTCGATTTCTTTCTCTAATATTCTGTAGTTTTCATCGTAAAGGTTTTTCACCTCTTTTGTTAGATTGATTCCCAAGTGTTTTTATTTATTTCTTTATTTACTTACTTACTTATTTATTTTTGAAGCTATTGTGAATGGGGTAGTTTTCCTAATTTATCTTTCAGCTGATTCATCATTGATGTATAGAAATGCAATTGATTTATGGGTATTAATTTTATATCCTGCTAATTTGCTGACTTTTTTTTGAGTTCTAGAAGCTTTCTAGTGGAGTTTTTTGGGGTCTTCTAAATAAAGAATCATGTTATCAGCAAATAGGGACAGTTTGAACTCTTCTTTCCCTATTCATATTCATTTACTTTCTTTTTCTGCCTAATTGCTATGCCAGAGTTTTAAAGACTAGATTTAATAAAAGTGGTGAAAGCATTCCTGTCTTGTTCCAGTTTTTAGAGAGAATTCTTTTTCCAATTAGAATGGATTTAATATATATAGCTTTTACAATGTTGAGGTATGTTCCTGCTATCCCTGGTTTTTCTTGTATTTAGAACATAAATGGATGCTATATTTTGTCAAATGCTTTTTCTGCTTCTATTAAGATAATCATGAGATTCTTATCTTTAAGTCTATTGATGTGAAAAATTACATTTATTGATTTCTATTTGTTGAACCAACCCTGCCCTCCCTAGGACAAACCTCAATTGATAATGGTGCACTATCTTTTTAATGTGTTTTTGTATGTGATTTCTGTCAGTATTTTATTAAGAATTTTTGCATCTATGTTCATTATAGATATTGGTCTGAGGTTTTGTTCCCTTGATGTGTCTTCATCTGGTTAAACTATATTTATAATCTAAGATCAAAATTTTCTCTTTTTGTAAACTTTTTTTTTTTTACTTTCTACTTCTCGTACACATTTACATTGAACTTATATTTCCTTTAACCCTATCCTTAAATTTCACAGTCCTTGTCCATAATCAGTCCATAAATCCCTTTCTCTTTTCTTTATTTCCAGTTTAGCCTAGTATAAAAGTTTAGCAATTTTGTTGAGTTTTAGGAGTTTTCTGTTCCCACTCTTTCATCTTTTCCATTAGTTTTAAATGGATAAAAATCTATTTTGTGCTGAGCATTAGTATTAGTCATCCTGCTAGGTATTTTGAATCTTAAAAAACACTTATTCGGTAGAAAAAGAGATTGTATAAGCAAAAAATGGAGAACATAAGATGTTTTGCAATTTTATACAATTCTATAGATGTATATGTAGTAATGATTATAATATATAAAGTTGAAATATAAATATAAAGTTGAAATCAGGAAATCAAAAGTCAGATCATCAGGGACTATTTCCTGCTAAGTAACTGTCATCTGGCTTATAAAGAAGGGAGAGACCCAAAGAAAAATGTTAAGTAAAAGGAATGCTCTTATCCCATGTGGGTTTCATATCCACTTTGCCGGAAAGATTTGAAGAGGAAAGGGTTAGAAAGACTTTGAACATTTAAGGGTTATTAAACTACATTTGGAAGATATCATAAAAGCCTGAAAACAGTAGGTGAGACATAAAAAATAAGGAGTTGTAAATGATAAAAATGCAGAGAATAGAATGAAAAAGAATCGCTAATCAATGTAAGGATAGACGTTTTAAATGAGAAGAAATTTTACTTGACTCTAAGTTTTCCAATTTGATTATTCAGGTGAATAGTAATTCTGATCAGAGAGGCAGTAAATACAGATGAAAGATCATGATTTTGAGAATGTGAGATAATGATTCTACCTCTGATCTACTGAGTTTGTTCCAAGTGTAGACACAGCATACAAATGGAGGTAGCCGGAAGCGAAATCAAATGTAACAGGTCGCTTCTAAGATGATTTCCAGCAATCTCTGCCTGCTGATTTTCTTGCCCCTTTGTGATCCCTTGCTCTTGAAATGTAATCTAGACTCAGTAACTTACTTCTAAATAATAGGAGACTACAGAAATAGTGATATATTAGTTTCCTGGGGCTGCCAAAACAAATTACCACACATACACTGGCTGCCTTAAAAGAATAGAAATATATCCTGTCCTCATTCTGGAAGCCAGAAGTCTGAATCAAGGTATTGAAAAAGCTACACTTCCTCAGTAAACTAAAGGCGAGGTTATGTCTCCTTTGTCTTCCAGCTTCTGGTGGTTTCTCCACAGCATGTGGCTACATCAATAGGTAATAGGAGACACCTGAAGTCCCTGAGTGTCTTCACATGGCCTTCTTTTTTTTTTATATCTTTCATTATTTTTTGGTACATTATATTTAGAAATAATAGGATTCACTATGCCATATTTGTATATGCACAAATTATAATTGATCAATCTCATTCCACAGTACTATCCTTTTCTGTTCACCTGATCTACTTGTTCTACTCTGCTGAACTCCTTTCTGTTGTTGTTATTGATATTTTAATTAGTAAATTATAATTAAATATATAAGCAGGAGTGGTATATTTGTACATGGACATAACATAATATGGAATATTTCTTTCACCAGTACTTCACCCTCTCTTTATCTTTTAAGGACTTGTGTCACTAGAGTCAGGTTCAACTAATTAATTCAAGATGATCACATACAAAGATCCTTAATTATATGTGAAAATACCCTATCTGTCTAATAATTTTACATTCACAAGTTAGGACTTGAGAATCTGTTTGGAAACCAATATGCAACTCACTACAGATGGGACGACACTTCCCAGATTTGGTTATAAAACAATGCAGCTCCACTGGGAAGTTAAATACCCAAATGGCCGCTAGCCATTCCTTGAATCTGAATCTACCCTTAAAGTGTCATGTTGATCTATATTCATTTGTTCATCATGTATGCTTCATTCAATACATTCAATACAATCTCCTGGGATGGGGATTATGTCTTCTTCATTATTCTTTCTATAGTTCATGGTTTAGTGCCTGGCAAATAGCAAGTGTTCAGCCAATGGTGATTTCAAGGAAGGAAAAGTCTACAAATTACTCTGCCTTTCTTTAATCTGAGTTCTATTTGTTCTTTTAAAACACGTATCGCTAAATTAACTTCTCTAAGGATAGCACAGATCATCTGATTCTATAAAAGAATAACTATATGGCTGGAGTTGTAGCTCAGTGGTAGAGTGCTTGCCTCACATGCATGCATGAGGCACTGGGTTCAATCTTCAGCACCACGTTAAATAAATAAATAAAATAATATTGTGTGTGTGCATGTGTATATATATATTTATATATATACATACTATAAAAAGTTAGTCCTTGCTATCTAATGATGAAATACAAATTCCAAAGTATATCAATCCAAATCAGAGAACACACTCCCCACTACTTTGCTCTCTCTACCCTATCTGTCTAATTTCCTGATAATCCCCCATGCCTTCCTGGCCCTGCCCTTTGCTCTGAGTTGACTCTCCATTTCTTTTAACTACCAGTCCTACTTATTCTGGAAATCCGGCTTCCCACTTGTGAAGAGGCCTCACTTCAGCAACTGTTCTTTCCTTTTACTTCTTCTGTGGCACTTGGTACACTCTGCCTCTACTGGAATTACTGAAATGTGTTTCTTATCTTATCATAGTTTTATTGAAAAGCCAAAGTAACAAAGAACTATTTCTGTGCTTCTCCTCCCCTAATCTCAACTAACACCACTCCCATTGCTCAATAATCACAGTGGTTAGGTTAATGTCACACTAAGTTTTCAATAAACATCAGTTAAACAGATGGATACTTGTCTTCATTGACAAATACTACATTTTCAGTCATGTGGAAAGATTATGCATATATAAGATTATGCATATATATATAGCCACTTTTCTTCTAGGCCTAGTTATATAAGGGAATATGTTTGTTAAATATATCTGACTAGGAGAAAGCTACGGTTTTCAATCAAAATTTAAAATCCTAGTTTTGAGTTTTTCTTCAACCCAAAGTAAGTTTAGTTAATAAAATTTTTTGTATGATAAAATAGTAGGCAATAATTCAACAGTCTTCAAAACTGAGTAAGGACAACTTTAACCATTTCTACCTTCTATGGGTAAACTCAGCAACAGGAACAAAAAGCCTTTAAAACATCATAGTCATTGACTCAGTGATGCTATTTTAATAACTCTACTAAGATAATAATAACTCTGTTTTTACTGAATAATAAAGACACATACCCTAAATATGAATATACAATGATGGGGGGAGTAACCAGGGATTGAACTCAGGGGCACTCAACCAATAAGCCACATTTCCAGCCCAATTTTGTGTTTTAAAGACGGTCTCACTGAGTTGCTTAGCGCCTAGCTTTTGCTGAGGCTGGCTTTGAAATCAAGATCCTCCTGCCTCAGCCTTCCAAGCAACTGGGATTACAGGCATGCGCCACCACACCCAGCACATACCCTAAAATATTTTAAAATCATTTATATGTCAAATGATACAATGTAAAATATGAAACATTAATTCACATTCCCAAAGAACAGAACAAAGTAGGTGTGTTACAAAAATAGTTACAAAAATAATAAAGAAAGCTTAGAGTATAGTTCAGTGGTAGAATAATTTTCTATCATGAGTTTGACCTACACACAGCACCAAAAAATAAAAATTAAAAATAACCATAATATTATCAACAAAGATACAAAAATATAATTTATCACCTCAATTTGGTTTAAAAAAGAAAACCAACAAAGCAAAAATCAAATGACATAGAACAACCACAAAAGTTATTTTTTAAAAAAGATATATATATATTTTTTTTTTGTACCAAGGATTGAACTCAAGGGTATACCACTGAGCAACATTCCTAGCCATTCTTTTTTTTTTTTTTTTTTTTTTTATTATTGATACAGAGTCTCCCAAAGTAGCCCAAGTTAAGCTTCAACTTTCAATCCTTCTGCCTCAGCCTCTTGAGTTGCTTGGATTACAGGTGTACACTGTGGTACCCCATTTATTTCTGCTCTTAACTTTATTTTGCTTTAATGCATTTTATCATTTTTCCTTTAATAATCTTTTTAGAAATAGTATATAAGTAATGATTTGTTCTTACCTGAATATGCTCAAATATAGTTGAAAGAATTTATGGACACTTGGCCTTTTGTAGCTTCAATCATATAGCTGCCAACAGAATTCTTCTTCTATCACTTCCTCTCCTATGTATATCAGATAAAATAAATACAATAAAAATGAAATTAAGATTGGGCTTAATAAAATTCATCAATAATTACATTCTTTTATTTAGAGAGTACATTATATCTTCTAAAATTTTAATTATACATCTTGTGAAAGTTCAAGAAAGTTACCATATGGTAGGAAATAATAATAAAACATATTTTTTAAAAAGATAGAGTGGCAGGTTGCTAGATGATGACAAGTAGCAGTACTGCCACATACATAGTGAGTTAAATGTTTTAACTCGTAGGTATGTTACTGTTATAACACAGTGGTAGTTGGTGGACAATATATGCCTCTCTCCCTTGAGCTGTGTAAGTAGCTCAGTTATCTCTTTCACATAGTAGCTAATTAGACTAACAGTTCACAACCTGCTCATGATTCCCAAAGTGATACAGAATATGAAAAAGCAAAGATTTATTTTCATTCCACTTCAATTATGATAAAAAGGCATTTAGATAGTTATCCTTCTGTTGATCACCATGCTAAAACCAAAACAGATAGTTTGGGTTAATACTTTTAAATTTTCATCCCAACAGACAAATGAAAAAGACTTTCCAGGTAGATACAACAGCACAAATGGTCTTCCCTTAATTCAGTCACTTCAAATGTACCTCCAACATAAATCCAAATGGTAGCAGAAAAATTCACAGAATAATACCTCTTCTTGCCAAAACACCAGTTTTTTTCAGGCAAAAATAAGGAGATTCCCAGTGGTGTTAATTAGATAGATAGATAGATATAGAGAGATAGATAGATAGATATAGATATATATATAGATAGATAGATATATAGATATATAGATATAAATATACAGATATAGATAGATAGATAGATAGATATAGATATAGATATATATAAATAAAAATTTGTCTTGCCTCCACCATGATATGAGTATCAGTGACACCATATCTACAGTTTTTACTTTCTTCAATAATAGATGAGATCAAATATTATTTTATTCCTACCTCTGTGTTTGTATCTAAGATATATATATATATATATATATATATATATATATATATATATATATATACTGAAAACTCTTCTTTCATCTTAGGTAAAATCTTCTTTAGAAACTTGTTTATCTATTTGTTCACTTTCTTTTCCTTTTCTATCAGAGCTTTAAAAAGATCTTAATTTAACTTCCCCCAGAGGAAAATCCTGATGTAACAACTCAATTACAAGACAATGTATTTGTGAGATGATCCCAGGAAACACCAGTAGGGAGAAAAGAAGTGAGACAAGTACTGTAAGGCGTCTTATTAACAGAGAGAGCATCATCAGGTCCATCAACACTGTTGGCAACAACAGTGTAAACTGGCTGAGAAAAATCTGATACCCAGTGTAAAGGGATACATCTCACCTGAAGAATGACAGAGTAGGCATTGGGATACACCAACCCTCATTAATCATTAGCTGAGTCATGCTCCCAGTGGTGTTAATTCCCTGAGACTTCCGGCCTGCTTTTGTTGGCAAAGTTGTCTTTGGTAGTCAAAGAATCCCAAATGCAGGAATATCTGATAATGGAGATTCTGCCAGTGTGAACTGCAGTGTTAATGGGAATAGCATATAGGCAGTTCATCAAGAGCATCTGCCCCAGAAGACCACAATTTAAACATCTGAATTAAAATATAAGCAATATAAATTACAATATAAGCAAATGTTAACCAAAATATTCAATAAATCATATTCTAAAATATTTCAAGGCCACATATAGATACTTCATAATATTAAAGATAAATAATATTTGCCCATCCAGTCTGATGATATTTGCTAAATCATATGGTATTCTCTTACTGATCACTAGACTTTGGGGTGTGTGAATGATAACATTCATTTATCTTTCCTCAAAATGTGAAGACTGCTTTGTCCTATACTGCCAGCTATGATAAAAGGTCTGTCCATTGAGGATAGAGAATTTTAAACATGGTACATAGTGAGAAGAAAACCATGAAACCATGTCATGATTTCCAGAGTGATTTAATAAAAAGATCATATTTTTCTTGTTTATTGTCTTAGGGAAGAAGAAAGAGGGGGTAAAAACTAGTTCTTTTTCAGGATGAGGGTAATTTTGTGGCAAATATTAATCTAAAAAGTTAGAGAGAAGCTATTCAAGATAACATAAATGTTAATCAAAATATTCAATAAATCATATTCTAAAATATTATTAAAAAGTACACATAGTTGGGCTCAGTGACCCACACCTGTAATCCCAGCAGCTTAGGAGGCTGAGGCAGGAAGACTACAAGTTCAAAGCCCACCTTAGTAAAAGCAAGGCACTGAGCAACTCAGTGAGACCCTGTCTCTAAATAAAATACAAAATAGGGCTGGGGATGTGTCTGGTTGGTTGAGTGCCCCTGAGTTTGATCCCCAGTACAAAAAAATTAACATGTTCCTCAAAATGGCCAGTTCATCTTAACATTCCCAGAGCTTTTATTTGCATTTCAAATTAACTGAAACTTGATCTTACTATAAGAAATACTTTTCAAAGTAGAATATTTTATGCAATGTGACAGAATAAAGAAGCCCAGAAAAATAACCACATCAAAAACAAGAATGAACTTATGCCTACTTCTTTCTTTCTTTTTGCAGGAAAATGATATATATTCTGCACTGGATCTATTATTGCAAGGCTGACATGATTATATTTGTTCATAGAAAGAACACTTAGAATATTCTTCCAAAAAATGAGATTGGCTTATGAGATGCTCTTTTGAACATGTTTTTATTTTACATTTTAATATAAAATCCTGCTTTCCAATTCAAATGCTTTTTTTAAATTTTAGTATGTTTAATTTGATACTGTTTTGCCACTATGTATGACATTCTCATACAATTTGAAGATGTATAGGAAATAAATGAAGACAATCATTCCTTTAGCAAAATTTTCATTTTTCCCAATAGCACTGACTTATGAAAAACATTATTAGAATTACAACACAAACTGTTAATGTAACACTTGTATCTTTAAATTTTCCTATATAATAAACCAAACTGAACAAACAAGGCAAACAAAAAGTCATCTCTAACTGTCAGTAAATGACACACAAACCACAATTATTAATATTATCATTTCTACATACTCCAATAATTTAAAATTATTTCAATTTAATCTGAAAAATGTTGCCGAAAAAATTCCTACATAGTTACCTCCCACAGTCTCTAAAATTCAAAGAATTTTAATTTTAATTCAAATCAGATATTTGGATCTAATGTTTATTTTTCTTTTCTCCTTTTTAAAAATGACTTCAATTAAGTAAATAGAGCAACGCTTACCGTAACAGCCAGACACCTACCATTACTGGTCCTTCTTATTTCCCTTATCACCTACAGGCAGTTATGTCAGAGTAAATTACACTCCACTTAATAAACAGACTCCAGTTTGTTTCCTCTTCTGGTTTATGCCCCCAGTTACCCATCTGTAACCAGCCATGATCTTCTCAAATGTTTCCACCCTAAGGTACAAATGTGGTGACTTAGGAGTCTGTCCTAAGTGGCTTGGGGCAGTCATTTCCTGTGTATTCCAGTCTTCCCATTAAGGCTACAGCATACATATAATCGTGACCACACCCCTATTCTTTAAGGAAAATACATTAGAAAAATCATTTAGTCCACTTAACTAATATTAACTAAGTATCTCTTGAATGATTATTTGTTTTAGTCAATAATAAGAGGAACATAAGTCTATATTCTCTGTTGCATTTTTTCAATGTAACGAGTGCTGTATAAATAGTAAGATCAGGTGCTACAGAAACATAGAGTAGCTTCCGGAAAATCTTCCTTAAAAAAAGATGGAACCCGTGAACCTTCAGTTAGAAACTGTCTAGCTACTAAGTAGGAAAAGGCCACAGGTGGGAGAGGAAGAATAAGAAACAACTTGCCACGTGGCAGGAAAGGTAAACAGTACATTGACTTGAAAGTAAAATACTTAAAAGTGATTGTCCTGCACAAAGCTCTAGTGACAACTTGAGACCACATCAGGAAAGTTCGTGAACACTGTGCTGTAAAATTTGGATTTTATCCTAAGGTGACAAGAGGATGATAAAACAGAGAAGTGCTACAGTGTGTGTGTATACACACACACACATACACACACACACACACACACACACACAAATATGTATATATATGGGTGTACATATATATAAAACATATATAGGTACATATATATGGTTAAACATATATGATATACATGTATATACATTTGTATAAATGTTATAATAACATTGAGATAGATAGATAGATAGATAGATGATAGACAGATAGATAGATAGACAGATAGATATTATTTTAGGAAGATCTTGCTCCTAGTGTGGCTCAGAGCAGACATGAAAGAAATTAGATCACATATTGGGGAGACCAATTCATATCTCAGCAGATTTTTCAACCCAGACTCTCAAGCCAGGAGATCCTGGAACAACGTAAACCAAGTTCTGAAAGAAAATGGATGCCAACCAAGAATTTTATATCCAGCAAAATTAAGCTTCAGATTCGGTGACAAAATGAAAACTTTTCATGATAAACAAAAGTTAAAAGAATTTAAAGCAAGAAAGCCTGCAATACAGAGCATTCTCCACAAAATATTCCAGGAGGAGGAAATGAAAAACAACAATGAAAATCAGCAAAGAGAGGAACTACACTAAAGGAAAGGCCAATCAAAGGACAAACCAAGTCAAGATAAAAAAACAAAACAAAAATAAACCAAAATGTCTGGGAATACAAATCATATTTCAAAAATAACCCTGAATGTGAATGGCCTCAACTCCATCAATTAAAAGACACAGACTGACAGATTCAATTAAAGAAAAAAGACCCAACAATAGGTTTCCTTCAAGAGACTATCTCATAGGAAAAGACATCCACAGACTGAAGGTGGAAGGGTGGGAAAAAACCTACCACTCTCATGGACCATGTAAAGAAGCAGCAATCTCCATCTTCATATCAGATAGAGTGGACTTCAAACCAAAGCTAGTGAAAAGGGATAAACAAAGACATTTCATACTGCTTAAAGGATTCAGACATCAACAAGACATAACAATCACAGATACCTATGCCCCAAACAATGGGACATCTATGTATGTCAAACAAACTCTAAGAACCAAATGGACCACAACCACAACCCAATAATACTAGATGACTTTAACACACCTCTATCACCTCTAGATAGATCTTCCAAACAAAAACTAAACAAATAAACTATCTAATTCAATAATACAATCAATAATTTGAACTTAATAGACATATATATAGAATATTCCATCCATCAATAAGCAAATGCATGTTCTTCTCAGCAGCACATGGATCCTTCTCCAAGAGACCATATGTTATACCACAAAGCAAGTCTTGTCAAGTACAAAACATTGAAGATACTACCCTGCATTCTATCAGACCATAATGGAATAAAACTAGAAATCAATGATAAACATTAAAAGAGAAACTACTCCAACTCCTGGAGACTAAACAATATGCTATTGAGTGACACATGGATAACAGAAGACATCAGGGAGGAGATAAAAACATTAAGATCTTAGAGGTAAATGAAATTCTTATACAACTTATCAAAATCTCTGGGACACTAAAAAGGCAGTGCTAAGAGGAAAGTTCACTGCATTAAGCTTATTCACCCAAAGAAAAGAAAGTCAACAAATAAACGACCTAACATTACATTTCAAAGTCCTAGAAAAATAAGAAGAAACCAATACCAAAAGTAGTAGAAGACAGGACATGATTAAAATCAGAGCAGAAATCAATGAAATTGAAACAAAAGAAACAATTCAAAAAATTGACAAAACAAAAAGTTGAATCTTTGAAAAAATAAATAAAATTGGCAAGCCCTTAGCCACTCTAATGAAAAGAAGGAGGGAGAAAACTCAAATTACTAAAATTTGTGATGAAAACAAATATCATGACAGACACTACTGAAATACAACTAAAAAATAAAAGACAATTAGAAACTATTTTGAAAATGTATACTCCATTAGAATAGAAAACCTTGAAGTCACCAATAAATTTCTAGAGGCAAATGATCAACCCAAACTGAGTCAAGAGGACACACACAATTTAAACAGATACAGATCAGTTTCAAGGAAGGAAAATATAAGATGCCATCAAAAGCCTACCAACCAAGAAAACATTGGGACCAGATGGATTCACAGCTGAATTCTATAAGACCTACAAAGAAGAATTAATTCCAACACTCCTCAAATTATTCCATGAAATAAAAAAGGAAGGAAACCTTCCAAACTCATTCTATGAAGTGGTATCACCCTGATACCAAAACCAGGCAGATACATCAATGAAAGAAAATTTCAGACCAATATCCCTGAAGAACATTGATGCAAAAATTCTCAATAAAATTCTGGCAAATTGCATATAAAAACATATAAAAAATAGTGCAACATGATCAAATGGGGTTAATTTCAGGTATGCAAGTTTGGGTCAACATAAGGAAATTAATAAATATGATTCATCACATCAATAGACTTAAAGATAAGAATCATATGATTATACCAACTGATGCAGAGAAAGTATTTGACAAAATACAGTACCCTTTCATGTTCAAAACATTAGAAAAACTAGGGAAAGTTTTTTATCTCAACACTGTGAAAGCTATTTATGCTAAACCAAAGGCTAACATAATTCTAAATGGAGAAAAATTGGAAGCATTCCCTCTAAAACCTGGAATAAGACAAAAACGCCCTCTTTCACCACTTCAACATGATCCTTGAAACTCCAGCCACAGCAATTAGACAGACAAAAGAAACTGAAGGTATACAGATAGAAAAAGAAGAACGCAAACTATCATTATTTGCTGATGAGATGATTCTATACTTAGAGGATCCCAAAAACTCCACAGAAAATTTCTAGAATTAATTAATGAATTCAGTGAAGTAGCAGAATATAAAATCAACACCCATAAATCAATTGTGTTTCTATACATCAGTGATAATTTCTCTGAAAGAGAAATTAGGAAAATAACCCCATTCACGATAGCCTCAAAATAAAATAAAATAAAATAAAATAAAATACTTGGGAACCAACTTAACAAAAGAGGTGAAAGACTTCTATAATGAAAACTACAGAACACTGAAGAAAGAAATTGAAGAAGTCTTTAGAAGATGGAAAGATCTCCCATGCTCTTGGATGGACAAAATTAATATTGTCCAAATGGCCATACTACCCAAAGCACTATACAGATTCAATGCAATTCCAGTTAAAATCCCATATTATTCCTTATGAAATAGAAAAAACAATTATGAAATTCATTTGGAAAAATAAGACACCAAGAATAACCAAAGCAATCCTTAACAAGATTATTAAGGATAATAATCCTTAACTGTATTATGATGCAATATCATAATACTGCATCATAATACCAGACCTTAAACTAAAAAACTATAGTAACAAGAATGGCATGATATTGGCACTAAAATAGACATATAGATCAAAAATTCAGAATAGAAGACACAGAGACAAACCCACAAAAATATAGTTATCTCATACTAGACAAAGACGCCAAAAACATACATTTGAGAAAAGATAGCCTCTTCAACAAACGGTGCAGGGATAACTGAAAATCCATGTGCAGCAAAAAGAAAATAAACCCCTATCTCTCACCATGCACAAAACTCAGCTCAAAGTATATCAAGGTCCTAGGAATTAGACCAGATACCCTGTGTTTAACAGAGGAAAAAGTAGTCCCAAATCTTCATCACGTCGGATTAAGCCCCAACTTCCTTAACAAGACTCCTAAAGCACAAGAAATAAAATTAAGAATTAATAAATGGGATGGACTCAAAACTAAAAAGCTTCTTTTCAGCAAAAGAAACATCAATGAGTTGAAGAGAGAGCCTACATTTTGGGAACAATTTTTTCCTACACGCAGGTCAGATGGAGCACTAATCTCCAGGATATATAAAGAACTCAAAAAACTTAACACCATAAAAACAAACAACCCAATTAATAAATGGGCCAAAGAACTGAAAAGACAAGAAGAAGATATATATTTGGACAACAAAATATGAAAAAATGTTCAACATCTCTAGTAACTAGAGAAACACAAATCAAAACTACTCTAAGATTTCATCTCATACCTGTCAGAATGGCAGTTATCATGAATACAGACAAAAGTAAATGTTAACAAGGATGTGGGGGAAGAGGCAAACTCACACATTTCTGTTGGGACTGCAAATTGGTGTAACCAATCTGGAAAGCAGTATGGAAATTCCTTAGAAAACTTAGAATGGAACCACCATTTGACCCAGCTATGCCACTGCTCAGTCTATATCCAAAGGACTTAAAATTAGCATACTATAGTGACATAGCCACATCAAATGTTTACAGCAGCTCAATTCACAATAGCTAAACTGTGGAAGCAACCAAAAGGCCCTTCAATGGATGATTGGATAAAGAAACTGTGATATATATATACAATGCAATATTACTCAGCATTAAAAGAGAATAAAATTATGGCATTTGTAGGTAAATAGGTGGAGCTGGAGACTATCATGCTAAGTGAAGTAAGCCAAACCCCAAACCAATGTTCTCTCTGATAAGTAGATGCTTATCTACAATGTGGGTGGGGAGGGTAGCATGGAAGGAATGGAGGAACTTTGATGGGGCAAATGAGAGGGAGGGGTGAGGAGTGGAAATGGGTGAAGGAAAGATGGTGGAATGAGATGAACATCATTAACCTAGGCACATATGTTGTGATGTCACATCATGTGTAACCAGAGAAATGAAAAGTTGTTCTACAGTCACGTACAATGAATCAAAATTCATTCAGCTGTCATATATACTTAATTAAAATAAATTAATAAATTTTAAAAAAGAAAAAAATTAAAGGGAATCTAGTAGAGTAGAGAAAAGGGACAAGAAAGGGTAGTAGAGCATGGTACTAGCCAAATTATACTGTTGTACTGTGTGCACGTATGAATATATAACAATAAATACCCCCATTAGGTATAATTATAATGTACCAATTTAAAAAAAAAAACTGATTGTTAGGATATTTTTAAATGTGAAAAAAAAAAGCTGTCAAAAGCCACACTTAATTTTTAGAAGATTTCATAATACTAATAAAAGCTACATATCATGTAAATATATTTCAGAATTCAGGAAAGCAGCTATTCACTAAAGGCCCTTATTAAATAGTCACACAATAAATACTATTCAAATGAAAGAAGCCAAGAATTGGTTGATTATTTAATGAAAAGACAGACTAGAAAGTATTCATTAACTTGGATTATATAGATAGTCACTATTTTAGATTTTCTAGTCCTATGAAGCCTAATGTTACTCATGATACTCTCCACAAAGTGTGTAATACATTTAAATGCAAATTTTAATGAGCTATAATTCAGTCTTCAATTTCCCACAATTGGTTGGGGATGTGGAGAATTTTACGTAATCTTGTCTTTATCCTAAATTAATTGCAATATCACCATAATTGGATACGATTCACTTTAAATTATACACTCAATAAAATCTGGGAAACTTTTCATATCATTATAATGCAGCACCCAAAGTATACATATGAATCTACTGTTAATCATATAATTATTATTTTATGAATGAGGAAATGGACTCAGAGATGCAAATATCACAAGTGTCCTATATAGTGACTGGGCATGTTTGAAGTCTTTTCTTTAGCAAACATTTTCAGAATGTTCTACAATCATTCTGTATGCTTCTCTAATGCCAAATGTTAGTGTATTATTTTGAACTGCTGCTCTTTTATCAGGTGACATTTTCACATAACAGTACATCTTTCATTCTTCATTCACTTTAGTATATACTTACACTGTGCTCTCTTGACACCACCCCAACCCTTCCCCACCACCAAACATTCTGGGAATAGCATCCTGGGTTTGTTTTTTTTTTGTTTTTTTTTTTTTTGCACACCCACACTTTTTCCCTTCTTCCCGCAGATATATTTGGGTATGGACGGCAATGCCAGTACCAGGACAGGACAATAAGAGCATGATCCTAGTCATAAGTATTCATGAAAAAAAGTGTGGATAAAGTTACAATATGCAAGATAAAATCAGTGCCTTTCTCTAAACCTTGAAAGAAGTAATCTCTTTCCCCTTGAGTTGATTAACTGCACAAATGAAAGCCTGAAATTTATTTGGACATTATATTTCTTGACTTGAAATATCTAGCTGTCTTACCCTGGAAAGCAGGGTAGTGAAAAAGAAATAAATATATGAGTGCCTGGGCTGGGGTTGTGGCTCAGTGGTAGAGCAATTGCCTGGCATGTGTGAGGCACTGCGTTCGATTCTCAGCAGCACATAGAAACAAATAAATAAATAAAGTTTTATAAATAACTAATAAAATATATATATTATACACACACACACACACACACACACATACGTATGTGTGTGAGAGAGTGTGTGTGTGTGTATCTGGATTCAGCCATGCTTGAAGACCACTATAGAACTTTTGATTATGATAACCAATGTATATTTTGTTTCAACTGAGTTGTTTTCTGTCAAGTATAACCAAATAATTACTCTTAAATGTACACTATTTACTGGTACATACTTTATTGAATTTTATATGGCTTCCCCTTAGTTGAGCTAACATCACAAAATAATAATGGGACAAAATGATTGATATGTTGAAGAAAATAAAATTTTCCTGCAAAATTATTATTCAACCACTCTTTTGTTGCTTTTAAAATATGCGTTATTGTTAGAGACTTTAAAAGTACACAAAATTTCAAATGAGCCTTTAGTAGGTTTTTCAGATAAATAGGGAGAACTTTAGAGACTTCAAAATTTTTATGTTTGCTTAAGATGCAATACAGTGTTTCACCAAATATAGGTAGGAATATTACAATATTAATTACATCTTTCCTTCTGTTGAGAATCATGGAGGGGATCAAATAGTAAATAAACAGATTTAGCCAAGATATGAACAATTTCATAAACTTCATGTTCAATATTGATGTGAAAAAATTCCTCATTTAAAAATTACACATAGTGAATGATATCTCGTTGCTGAAGAGTTACCATAATATTTTACAATGTAAAGCTAATTAAAAAAAAAAACATATTGGTTGCTGAATAGAATTATTCTAACCTTCTTCTACTATTAAAAGGTAATTTCTTAAAAGGTAATTTCTTATTTCTTTAAAGCTCTGTACAAGGATAGTAGCTAAGTAAATCTTTTGTGTCCTACTAACTGGGCAGTGAAGTTTCTACAGTGAAGTATCTGCTTTGACATCTGGACCTTTAATAACTTTCCATGCCCAAGGATTTGATATCTTCTGTGTGATGTCTGAAGAGCCTATTGAAAATAATCACTTGAAATATCAGCACTTGTAGAACTGGAAATATAAACTCAACTTTATTTTACAAGAAAGTTATAGATACATCAGATACCTGAGTCTACAGTTTCACAATTTCATTTTGAAGACCGGGTGCTGGACTATGTCACAGTATCACAAAATATAACATATTAAAAAGTTTTCCCCAAATATCAACTATTAAATTCATAAAAGTTTAGCTTATGAAATCTCATTTTTAATTTTTGTTCTCTTATAAAAGTATTATGACCATTTTTCTTCTCTGGGTTCAAATATATATATCACTATTTACTGCTCCCTACAAGTACCTGATCATCTCTAGATTTTTTTTCTACATTTTTCCCCTTTCCCTTAGCACTAAGTCCCAACTCAAATAGAATTCTACCAACTATAACCACTGAAGAAACAAGTCATGCATGATAAATATGTATTTGAATGATTACCTTCTCCATCCCCATAAAATATCATCTAGACTCTAAAATTAATATATAAATTACTTATAAAGAACAAACACTATATATACCCTTCTGTGACCATCTTTTTGTTAAGACTTCTCTACATTTTCTTCATCAAAAGAAGTTTTTTCCTGCCTTAACAATACTTTAAAAATTTCTTCTTTTCCAACTGTTCTGTGATATTTGAAGATAGTTTTCCATCTGTGAGCAAAGAAGACAGCAATCATTTTGTTGGATTTAATCTCCCAAGACCCAATGACATAGTTTAAAGGAGATTTAGTAAATCTCTTCTTTGTTCACAGATTTATCAGAAAAATTAAAAGTGATGGCAATGCCAAATAATAACATCAAGTCTAACTTAATTTGATGGTTAAGTATGTTGCATGGAAGTTAAATCAAATGTTCTATAACTTTTATAGCACGTTTTGCAACACTACGTTATCTTTCCTCCCTCTCTCCTAGGGGCATGTGTGAAAGCTGTAAGCACTATACAAATGTGAGATCACTTTACCAGCAACAAAAGATGCATTCCAGGATAAGTAATGACTTATGCTGAAGAAGTAAAATGTTCAACCAAACTTCCCTATTCCAGTAAGTAGAATCAAAATCCGCCCTTCCATGTAAACTTTCAGTAAGACATTTCAACAAGGAACCACAGAAAATACAAGAACTTGCAATACCAAGAATGTCTAATTTCCAAGTTGTTATTCATTAAAAGAAGAAAATAATCAAAGAACAATCTTCCTAATTTTCAGCATCTATTCGTTAAAGGGAAAGAAACTAGCATCTGCCATAGGAAATCACTCCCCTGGAGAACTCATCTCTGGAAAACTGGACAAACCAGTCTTCATCTCTTTGCTGTGCATGAAAACACTTAAAATCAAATCAGTAGGAAACATTATTTCAGACAATGAAGACATCACGTAATTCAGTTAATGAGGGCAATACTGCCAGGAGCACATTCTTCTTTCTAGTGTGCTGTAACCATTTACGGCAAGTGAGCTGAAAGGAACAAAAATCTTCCAATCTCACTTTGAGGCACAGATGAATCAATGACTTAGTATGATAGATGTACCTCTCTCTGTAAAATATGGCAAAGTTGCTAGAATACTTTATAATGAGCATATTCCGATATTTTAAAGATTATTCTTTCCTCATCTTCTCCCTAGTTTTATTCATCCAATGAACATTAATTGAACACTTGCTCAGTGTCTAGCATTGCATTTTGAACTGGGAAAAGAGATGAAGAAATTTAGCTTCAAATAAAGTAGAGGAGACATACATGCAAATGAATTATAATAACTTGTAATAAATGCTAAAATCGATGTCAGCCCATTAAGCAGTTTCATCTAACTTAATTCTTAATTTCTAAGTAGTAATTTGTACAAATTAGGTCAGTCTCTGATGATGAATTGGTAAGGTTCTTTTCATTTTTCCAAGTGCTTTCACTGACATAATTGCATTTTATTTTCAAAACAACCATGTCCCATATATAATATTCCATTTTTCCTCTTTTACCAAAGAGAAACATAACAATGAGAATTGAGTTAGTAGCATCAGAGCCAAGACCACAACTTTATTTCCTTTTTACACCTGGATGATATCACACATAGTTTACATACTAATCCTATGTGTTATTTATCCTTTGATTGCACTTTTTTGGTAAGCTCTTAAGTTTTTATTGATAGTCCTGGAATAGGAAAGCTCTTATCCATTTTGGATAAGGGGTAGTCTTATAAGAAAACTATCCTAAACTATGAATTGTTTATTGTCAATTAAAATAATGGTGAAGTTTGGTCTTTTTTCTGTTAATACCTGCCAAGAATATCTGCTACAGAAGAAAACAGACACAGTATGAAGTCTGAAACTATGTGGCAGATGTGTGTACAAATGAATGGAAATTGCTGCCTAATCAAGGAAACCATAGTATTCAAAATACTTCTATCATGCCAGCTGCATTTTAAATGTGGCAATCACGCCCTTGCTATACGTCTGAATTATATTGAAATTGCATCATTTTCTTTATGCCTGGACCACAGTAAATGCTAGATACATGTTTGGGGAGGATTTGGGTGAGGAAAGGAAAGAGTTAAAGTAAGAGAATCTTATTAGTAAGTTAGGAGCTCTACTCTGACAACAAACACATAAACAAGGGGTGGGAGAAGACAGAGACAGAAGGGGGTGAAGAAAGGGAGAAGGGGGGGGGAAGAGAGAGAGAGAGAGAGAGAGACTGTTATTTAAACAAAAGGAACCTACATTTGAAAGGCAACTTCATCTCCCATTTTAAAAACTCTAGCTGTGCTTTTAGTGGATACTATCTGCATAATCTGTGAGCACCTGCTAAGGGATTTTATAGAGAAGTAATGTTTCCAAGATAGAGACAATACTCTGAGATATAATCTTTGTTCCTTTAAAAAAAAATGAAATAGTCTTATATGCTTACAAATGTCATCAATATCAAGTAAGTGCAATTTCCTGGAGAAGTAACGTACGTATTTTTAAGTCCCACCTATGGGTGAAAACTAACCCATAAAATGAAAATGAAATTGGAAGAGAAATATGTAAATTAAATGAGGGAGGTGATAAGTAAAATATGCAATAAAATCCAAAGACAGCCTCAAAAACAAAATGAGAAATAAGTATTTCTTATTCACTGACTGCTTTGCTCAAAGCAAAAATACATGGAAGGTCAACTATGAGCAGGTCCCTGGTGTAGGTACTGCAGGTGGTCCTCCAACCACCACACTCAGCATGCCCAAGTAATTTCTCACCATATTCAGACTAGCCATCTGTATGCTCGGAAAACGACTATTGCTGCTATAAATCTCATCTGCAAGCATCCTGCTCTCCTCCTCCTGCTGAAAGAAAAACCCTATCTGAGGCATTGAGCATAAACCTCCTCCTTCTAAAGAGACCAGCGTGAGCACCTAGGTTAAGACCAGCTGATCTAAATCTACTATGGGAACCTGCACCCCACAGCAACAAAAACTCCACCAAAACAGAGAAAATGAATTACCAGAACAGAGAACATGTTCTACATTCTGAATCAGTCTCTGTAACTAGGAAAGAAAACAAAAGATACATAAGAAGAAGATGCTTTACAAATGTTAGGAGACAGTAGAAGTCATGCAGAATAAGAACTGTGAGTGATCAGAAAATGGGTCAGAAGAAGACAAAGAAATATGATCCAGAAGAGAGTGTTGGGAGCCACAGAAAAGGCAAGACAGAAGGGAACCTTTCTCATTACAAAAGTAGAGAATCAACTCTGTCACTAGAGGGCAGAGAGGGAATCTGCTTGGAAGAGCTGCTCTGGTTACTTTCCATTTCTTAATCTCAGTCCATTTTCCCTGGGAAAATCCTTAAAGACTGGACACATGGCCAGAACTCCTGTCTTCATCCCCAAGCTTAACCTTACCTGGGTAACCTGAGTCTTTTTCTTTGTAACCCAAAGAATCTAACACCATCTCTCTGTCTTGTCTCCTTAATATTCCCCTTAAGAATCAGTGATTAAAAAACAAAACAAAACAAACAATCAAAAAACAGCAAAAACTTAATTTATCCAACATTGTAAAATAATTTATTTATTCTATTCAATTAATATATTCCCAAGGAATTATAATGCACCAATGAAACGGGGGGGGGGGGGCAAAAAGACATATAAATCTGTAGATATCTATTCTTCTGTAGCTAATTCAAAAGCAAAAACAACGAATTTCTCCTGTGATTTTTCTTTCTTCCCAAGAACAATAAAGCAAATATAATGGCTCCTGTATTTTTTGTTGTGCTTAAAGCATTTTGTGGTTTATTTTTTTAAACAAGGCTAAATTAAATGCATTCTTAAGACTGTATCAATGTTGCAAAAGAAATAAATAGATAAAATTCCACTCAATTTTATGGATCTCCACATATTTTTCCTAGATTATTCTTAGTTATATATTAGATTTTAATTTCCAGCCATAAAATATTAGGTATAAAAATTTTTCATGCTTACAAAATATACCCTGCATCTGGGGGGAAAAAGTGGGAAAACAAAGGTTGAAAGAGAAAAGAGAAAGGCATGAGAAGTAGAAAGGAGTAAGAAAAGATAAAGATGCCAAGGGAGGAGGAGAAACAAGGTGTGCTCATAATTACAAGGACACCCACAGAACATTACTACATCCTTATTTCCAAGGCTTCATCGTTGGATTCCCAAACCACCCTACCCCGCAGACAAATCACTTTAGGGAAGAGAATACCTAGGCTTTTCCATTCCTCATTCAATCATGTTCTGCACTCTGCTGACTGGCTGACGGACAAGGCTGATTGCTGGGCCCAGAGTCACAGCCTCCTTCCTCCTGGAAGCCATCCATTGTGTTAAGGGGGTATAGACATTACCTTCCTAATTCTGCACCCCTTGTTGAGTTTCAGTATGCAACTATCACTATCCTGGTACCTGTATCTGTGTTCCTAGGATCATATCATACGTTTGTCACACTCTTTCTTCAGAAACTAAAATTTGACAAATAAATCCCATGCACTGACATGAGCAGAGCTGGACTACAAAAAGAACACCTGTTATAGCCCTAGGTGTCTCCATATTAAATACCACCTGATTCTCCACTACTGTGCCATGCCCTAAAACTAAAGCTCCCTGATGCTCCATGTTGGACTCCTGGAGCTAATCTATTTCCTCCAAAATGCCTGGAGGTGTTCTAAGGTAACCTTGGCTATAAGGCTTCTGTCCATCCATTGGAACTGGACTGCGTGCCCTACAGCTGAGACAAACCCCCCAGCACCTGTCCTGTCCCTCAATCAATCCTGGCCAGTCCACACAGACACAAATAGATGCTAAGATCAGAGAAAAATTGAAAATGGGAACATCCTTCCAGTAGTTATGAAGTATTCGTTTAACCAGTATTTGTTTAATTTTGGGGATGTATCCATGCAATAGTGATATAACGATGAGTAAGACAAATTTTGTACCTTACTGAATTTATGTTTTACTTATCTGAACATGTAGGCTGAAATTTAGGAACATATAAAGATAAAATCATGGCTCATTTGTTACCACACTAAATAAAAACATATGTGCTTATAACTGTTACCAAATATAGAGAAAGTATCTGGAATGCTAAGGAGATACATCATATTTTCTTGAATGGGAGAATCAGAGGTTTAAAAAATAAGAAGTTGCCCTACAAAGCAAATGTAACTAAAATACAAAGAAAAACATGCAGGTAGAGAGATATGCAAACGAATCAAAAGGTAATGAGGGAAGTAAAGAGTGTGTTCAGATGCAATACATGGCTACTTCAGCAGTTATCCCAGAAGTACATACAGTTAACACTCAGGTATGTGCAAACATAAACTTTGTTTTCTATCTTGAAATTGCATATTACATCATGAACTTAAAGCATTCCAATCTGGAGAAAACACTTTTTGCCTTTCTAGGATTTTCAGTACAGTTACTTATTTTAGCATAAACTTTTGTTGTTGTTGTTGTTTTTCTTGTTAAGTCCCAGTCCCTGTTCAGTGCAAAACTTCTAATTCAGAGCCTCCTTCCCTCCTTCCCCAGCTCTCTTTCTGTCCCTCCATCTTCTATACCTTATTTTCTTGAAAAGCCACCCTGGAGTTACCTGTGAATTTAAATCTGACTTCAGATTTGAATGCCCCTCCCCACATAAATGCCCCTTGCATGGAAGGTCATCTCCACAGCATATAACAGAGCATCTCCTCGGATGATTAATAAACCTCCCCAGCCAGCGGTTCAGAGAATCAACTCTGGAACAGACCTTCCTTTAAGGGAAAACTAGCGAGTTGGGATTCCAGAATGCCCCACAACTGTCACAGCAGAGGTATCTGGAAGGTATTTCTAGCTACCTGCATATCGTGAACACCATCTCTTTTGCCAAGGATAATATTTTAGTGTTTTATCTAATTAAAAATCAATGCTTTCAGTCTTACCCCAGCCACTTCTGAAACTTGAATCATTGATTGGAGTCTTCAAAAATCATCTGAACACTCCACGCATGCTGATTAAAGTCAATTGATAAAAGTATGTGTATGTGTGCCTAATGTATGTGTGTGAGTGTGTGTATCATGAGGTCTATATTACAGAGTATCAACATAAATTATTGATATTATTGGCAATATTCAGAATGAGATTCGAATCTCCCTTCCTTGGAGAAAACCATAAGCTTTCAAGGGATACATTAACCAGCATCGTATTCCCCAAAGAAAGAGAAAAGACAAAGGTGAGAGGACAAGGTGAGAATACTCCAATGCTATAGTCTACCTTACTCTACCTTAAATGTCCTGAAGACAGAACATTATAAATTAGTTGGGTTTCATCAGAACACAGATGTGGACGCTGAGGGCCTAGTACCAGGTTCAACCTGCTACGCTGAAGAAAACACTTGGAATTCAAAAACTTTCACTTTCTACTCTGACTTTTCTCCACAGGCATCCTGCACTAAGGAGTAGTCCAGGTAACCCTGGGAAACAGCAAGTGGTTTCAGTGAGCTTCCCCTCTATCTAACAAAGTGGAATTCCCAACACAGAACGCCAACTGGGATGTTCCTGGGACCTGAAGATACAGATTTGCCAAAGTGCTGTCAAATGCTTAAGCACTGTGAATAGGATGATCAGGTGCAAAACAATAAGGAATTATGTATTTATTTAACTATAATGAATGATTCTCTTGAGCATCAGAGAGAAAAAGTCAGCTAGCTCTAAATAAGGCAGATAATAAAGAAGCAACAGCACACAGCAAGCCCTCTGCATATAAATTGAAACTTTTTAATGTATCTTTTAAAAAGCGATACTAAGTTTGATATATTTGATAGAATCCACTCTATGAAATTCTATATAATACAAGCACGGAAAGTATGATTAACAGAGACTACTGCCACTGGTCAGCTCCCAAGGCTGCCACAAACTAGACACATCCAAATAAACCCTTATCTTTATGACTGCCAAAGCTGCTCTTCAAATTTCTCACCTTGCAAATGTTATTAGTTCTTCATGAGATACCATCTTTCTTCCTTTCACTCAACTCTTTACATCCTGTCACCACATCCTCTGTATTTTGTTTAAAAAAAAAAAACTCTTAAAAATGTATTTTGTCTTCTCCACTCCTACAGTCACACACTAATAACCCTGTACTTTAAAAACTGGACAAATTCTCCTTGCCTACTGATTTCTTTAGTCTTTGCTCCACTCTCCCATTGGGATAGTCATAAATGCAAATCTTGATTCTCCAGCTCACTTATTAACTGTCTTTTATGGTGTGGATGTAAGGTGTCCCCCAAAAGTTCACATGTGAGACAATGAAAGAAGGCTCAGAGGAGAAATGACTGGGCTGTGAGAGTCTTAACCTAATCAGTTAATCAATCCTTAATAGGATTAACTGAGTGGTAACTGGAGGCAGGTCTGGTGTGGCTGTTGGAAGTGGTTAATTGGGGGTATGGCTATGGGGTACATATTTGTATCTGGCAAGTGGAGTTTTGTTTTGTTTTGTTTTGTTTTGTTTCTCTCTCTCTCTCTCTCTCTCTCTCTCTCTCTCTCTCTGCTTCTTGATCACCATGATGTGAGTTGCTTCCCTCTGCCACACACTCCACCATGATGTTCAGCCTCATCTTGAGCCCTGAAAAATGGAGATGGCCTTCTATGGACTAAGACCTCTGAAACCATAAGCCCTCAAATAAACTTTTCCTTCTGTATAGTTGTTCTGGTCAGATCCTTTAATCACAGAAGTGAAAAAGCTAATCAAAACTCTATCCTTCAATGCTTCCTTAGAATATGCAGAATAAATTTTACACCTCTTTAAATTTGATCCCTGAAATCATCTTTAATTCCACTTCAGTCAACTAGTCCTTGATTTATATCCATTGTTTTCAACAATAACGATCCATTGAATTCAATTTCCCATGGAACACAAAATTATTTAAAGAATGTACAAAGCCATACGTGCACTGAGTCATCATCTATAGACCAAAAATGTCACAGAGACATATCATAATCATTCAAAGGTATAAAAATAAATCTTCAAACATACATATTGAAGCAATCAGATGTTGAAATTTCAAATTCTTACAAAAACAACAGATTCCCCTCACCACCAAACTATTTTCTAGAAGAAAAAGCAGGCAATTATGTTAATGGAGAAGACACTGGAAAATTGAGAAAGGGATAGATTTTCAAAAGGCTATTTCCATAGCTGTAGAGAAATTAAGAGTAAAAAGAACTTTCAAATGAATTGGATGACTATTTATTTCATCCACTTAGCTTCACACTCTAAGTTTTTCTTTTGTTAATTAGACAGAGGCCATTTCTATTAGGCATTTCTTTCCTGTTCTCCTTCACTGGTTTGAAATAAGAAGTAATAATTCTCCAAAAACTCCAGTAACATATTTAGTGGGAAAAGCTAGTGTGTACACTAAAAGAATAAAAATGTTCTACTCTCTTTGGCAATATTAGCCATCAGCCTTCCAGTTCAGATACCAAAAGAGGAGAAGGAAAATATCCATGTCCCTCAATGTCCAGAAACTTTTGAAAAAGAAAAAACTACAAAAACACAACCATCTAATAAAATTTAGCATGAAGCTAGGAGGACGATACTCATTCTTTTTTGCAAAAGGGCCTGGAGTCTCCTGTGAATTTAAATCTGACTTCAGAAGAACAAGCAAGAAGCCATTAGCAGGTATATCTGTAAGTCCTATAAGCACTTCACATCTGTTTGGCGTCAAAGAGAAACATAAGTCTTCCACTGTTTTGTTCATAAATATGTTCAGGTGAGAAAAGCTTCACCAATATTACCACCTGCAGAAATAAAAGTCAGTTTTATGAGTAGAACTCAAAATAAATTCTGAGAAACACTAGTTCTGTGAAATGTAAAGGGCATTTTATACACACACTCAAACTAGTTCCATTGTCAAATATGTTTGGGAAATTCTTGAACAAAAAAAATTTAAACATTTTACTATAGTACATCACATATTTTAACATATTAATGCGTATTTTGAAGCTCAGAAAATGAGCCATTCCAATGAATCATTTTCAGGAAATGAGTCAATTACTACAACTAAACTCTTGATTGAAATGCAGAAGGACATAACAGATAATCATGAGCACATTAAGTCAGGTTCATAAACATGCCACGAAATAATTTTTATTTTTTTAAAATTGAGCTGACAATATATGGCAGCATTTGAAAGAACATTTTGTCATTAAGAAGGAAATAGATTTAAATCTGGAAGGGGTAGTTGGCTTGAGTGCACTCACTGCAGAGGGAAATGCCTGCTGGGGGTCTAAGAACTTTGATATCTCCCTTTTTCTTTGTCTCAAAACTCTGTCCTCATTATTAAATTGGCATGAATTGGCTTCGAGGACAGGAACTGAACTTTCAGTCACAAATTCTGGCATCCCAGAGGGGACTTTAGAGGAACCCCCACTCTGCTTTCTTGGGGAAGCCTAGCACTCAAAACAACTGCAAGCAGAGGATTAACTTTTTGAGAGCTGACTACTGGAAAGTTAGGAGATATGCCAGCGTGCCTGAGAGCAGACCTAACCAAAGGAGCTAATCCTGTAAGTAAAAGGAGGCACAGAGGGACTCCCAGCAACTGCTGAAGCCCCTTTTGCTTCGAGGAACCTCCCTCATTTCTTCCCTGCACTGTAAGGATTGCTCCATCTCTGTCTGCTTAAAAAGAAGGGCACACCGAATGCAGTAAATTCGCCACACCGAGACCCCTGATTTTACACTTCTGGTTGCCCCTGTGTGAGAACATCTGGTCCACTCGTGGGGAAATCTATGATGCCACTAATGTAGGAGTCATAATGGGAGTTAGAAACCTGGGGAGATTTTTCTCTTATCTGGTCTGCTTTAAAGGTTATTATAGATTGTTTCTTGGAGATGATCTTGGCTGAATGTGTATCTAAAAGATGATTTTTATTGTAACAATTTGGTATCTGAATGGGTTTTTGAAGCATTGCACAATCTTGCACTTAAACGTTGGGTTTAGGTAATTGTTTAGTTTATGATTTCAGATAAAATTCATGCCAGAGAACTTAAATACTTAGGATGGAAAATTAAAGAACTCTACTTCCAAGTTGGTAAGTAACTCCCAATCATTTAGTTCTATTTTTTCATCAATTTTTGAACTGGGTAGCCTGGGAAGATTTCATTAGGTGTACCAGTGCATTAATTTGGGCAAGGATAATAAATTATGATATGGTATCTGTTCCCGTCAGTGTGTAGGATTTAGGAAAGGGAAGTGTTGGATTGGGACGTTGGTCTGGCTTATTGAAATGACATTGAATAGCAACAGTCTTGGGAATTTTTAAAGCTTAATTTTGGATATACATGGTAGTGTGTGGTTCTCTTTTGGAATTTTTTTTTCAGGTGATTTAATGTAACTTAATACTACTTTAGGAACTTCAGAACAAAGGAAGTGGCTTAATGATCCTGAAGGAATTTCTTCTGATGGTAGTTTTATATTATCAAGTAAGATCCTATTTTCAGTTTTGTGTGAGCAAGTTTTTCTAGTGTAGGAAGATATAAAAGAATGAGATTTTGTGAACTGTATCATAAACTTGTGTCATAATTTTCAACATCCAAACCTGAAAATTGTGACTTATAGTTAAAATGCCTTAGGCATGAGGCTTCTGCTCAGAACTCCAGTTTTTCCTGATACTTCCAGACCTCAGCCATTACTTAAGTTGAAATGCCAATAGAAGAAGCCTGCAAGCTCAGTAGGAGACAGATCTGAGGCCCAAGGAGAAGAACAAAAAAAGTAAAAGTGAATTTTTACCTGAACTCAAACTAGACTAAACCAAAAAGTAAATTGTATGGCATTTACTAATTACTGGCCGGTCATTTTTTCTAGGACTCTTGCTTTTTCTTAGATTCTGTATTTTTTTTTTTTTTTTTTTTTTTTTTTTTTTTTTTTTAGCTCATGATTTTGATCCTACAGACCTAGGTTAATGTTTTTCTGATTAGTTCTATTTTTGATCAACTGTGGAGTTGTTTTTATTTTTTTTTTTTTTAAACATTGCAATGGAGATTTCACCTGAGAAAAGCTACAAGACCTTTACTATTGTGTTATGTGTGCACACTTGTGTTATGTGTTGTATGTCTGTATGTGCGTATGTCCATATGTAATACACAGGATATGAAGATTGGCAGATATATGAGGAGCACTCATGAAAAATTTTTAAAAAATGGATCCAAATATCTTTGATTCTCATGATTTAAATGGTTCAATTTAAATTGGGTAAACAGATAAAAGTAAAGATGTCTTTAAAATTAAGCTTATAAGTCTTTCCTAGGTGATCAAAAAAACTAATAAAATGTTGATGTCTATGAAATAATCTGCCTAAATTCAGAAATTTACAAGGATTGTTTCAAAATGTGAACAGAAAAAGAGGTTAACAGAAGGAAAAGAGAAATTAGAAGGTTCTAGGTATGTATTTAACAGAGGGAAAATGTGTTTCTGGCTAAGAGAGTCTATGTGATTAAGTAAATAAGAGGGTTTTAGTAAGTGATAAAGAAGGTCTGTGTAAGTTGATTATATGTGTAAGTTTTTTGAGCAAGTAATTCTAAAGAAATTAAAAATTATACAACTATGGTTAAACAACAACTGTCATTTTGCAATATTGTAATGTTATTTCTTTAAGAACTAAATTGGGTTAATATAAAAACATCAATGTAATTGTGGTGCTATTACTGTGTTCATATCTTCCAGGTATACAAGACTGTAAGACAGAAGCTTTAAAAGAACATTATATCAAGCTGGTGTTCTAAAACTGTATGGTAATTTTAGGCTTAAAAGAAAAATATGTTGGAGATTTATTTATATCATTTGTGTTCTATAACTGAACTTGTTATCAATAAGATATGTAAAGTTCTATGTTACTTTTTATACTGAGATACAATTTAAATGTATTTTAAGTTAATGAGAGCCTAATCTGTGTAAATGTTGATATTGTAAAACACAAAAGTACTTTGCTACTTTTCTACAAAAGGTTAAAAGCTTTCAGCCTTTCTTTAATTCATGTTTTAGATGTGATACTATATTGTGTTAGCTAACATTTATGTAAACTTGAGCAACAATTTATGTAGGCTTTATAAAATGATGTTTAAAAAGCAAAGATCAGCTTCAGAACTACAGTACTTAAAATTTATGAAGAGCCCCGCCTTACCTGAGATAAGGCTCTGTGTCCCAGCTCACAACATGTAAAAATGACTATGAAATAAGTAGGCCAGATTTCAGTACATTTAAAGTTGTGTCCAAAAGTTGGTTTTTGTCAAGATTACTACGATCTCCAACAGGGGTTATAATGTATAACTTTGCCAAAATTCAAAGGTAGCTATTACATGAACTAAACATGTTTTTACTCTTGTTAATTTTATTTTGTAGTTTTTCTTATAAATGGTCTAAAGATTGCCTGTTAATGTTTTGCATAGGTACTGATTTAAGAACACAAAACCTGGGTTGATTTAAGATAATGAGTTATCACCTACAAGATTGAGAGATAGACATTAAAGCCCAGTACTCTTAATATAAGGCTGTTGAAATTTATTTGCTGGATGTTTAAGATTAAGTTTTAAAATTAAAGTTAAATTAAAAGGGCCAAGAAAACCAATATTTGGCTCTTGCCCTCTGAGTCAGTCTGAATCCAGGGAACAGGGGACATCTCTAAAGAGCTTTGCAACTCTGGGCCACATAATCTCCCGATCAGGGAGATTAATGAGACCACTGGAGAACAGAAAGCCAGACAGTGCATTTGCTATGAAGAGGGGGGTCATCAGAGAAGAGAGACATCCCTGATGCTTCCAAGAGAAGCAACATGGTCAAGCAAGGCCTGGACCCATCCTAGCACAAATGGCACTAGCAGAACTGAGAAGCTGCTGTAAAGTTCCCCCAGGACTCCCATGGAAACTCAGCTGAATGTCAACAATAGATAGAAACGAAAGTCAGTTTGACTACTTCATCTTAAACACTTAGCAAAGACAGTTAAAACCAAAACACAGTTATTCCTGGGCATTTTAAATAATAATAATAATAGTTAAATGTAACTTCCAAGAATAAGTAAGTTGGAGGCTACAAAAGAGATTCTTAGGCAGGAATGCCTGATAACTATCAAAAGGAACTGCCAGAGTAGTTTTTAGTTTAAAGCTTACAGCTATTTCTAACCTACACAGGTAGGCTTGATGTTTGCTAGTATGATTATCCAGCCCTAAGTAACAGAATTAAAGGTTTCTCTATTAGACACAAAGGTCATACTAGTCAAAGGATTTTGCAAGATCAGATGACATTAAATTATTAAACTGTTTAAAGCCTGGTGAGGGAACTTCTGTACAGTGACAAGTTCCAGCTGCTGCAACACTTATTCAGTACTCATGGTTTTTGTTTCTCTCATAGAAGCACCCATCCCCAGATGACACCCTGTTTTCCCCAACCAGACTTCAAACCGAACTGACTTCTAAAAGGGAACTCATGTCCCCCACGTCATCGTTCCCCATATCGTCCCCCATGTTGTCGAGCCCCCTCATGTTCAACACCCCTTTTCAGCTCTGAAGCAGCCAGAAGGAGCCATCACCCCTTCTCCTTACAGCAATAAAGAGTTCCTAAAATTAGGGGGGAATGAAGCCAAAAATAGATAGACAGTGTAGATAGGTAAATCGACTCAGGTTGGATCTAGGAGGCCAATTTTGAGTGAGTCTGGGAAGTTGAAGACTGTCCCCTGAGGATTACTGTTTATCAAGATGTAGAGCATGCCCAAATAGGTCCCCAACTGAGGGAACCATGATTGGTTCCCAAGTTTCCAGACAAAAAGGGTAATGAAAAACCAGCCTCTACCTCAGAGCAAAGCCTGTCCAAGGAAGGGACATCACCTTTGTCCTTGGAAAGACCCACAGAGCACTCCTAGGCACATTCCCACCCTGCTAAGTTATTTATCTACAAATAACAGGAGAGATCTACTGCCCAGGTGTCCCTGACTCAGTCAGGCTAGGTGGGGATCCATAGCAACCCCCTAGCAGCCACCAATCAGCATGAGACAGGGAAATACCTGGGATGCCAGATGACCCTCCCAGTAGTTTATGGTGGTTGATAACAGTTGGGAAACCATGTAGTTCAGCATGAACACCCCTCTTGGCTTAAGCCAATCAGTTCAAATGAATCCCCCTCTTGTAGTAACCAATCACCCTCACCCAACTTGTTCCTGCCAGTGAATGTGCTAATCATGTTTCAGAGTTGTTATTTGATTTTCCCGCAGTGTGTGATGATTTGCTAAGAGATGAGATGATGTATGTGGGGGTCCCTGCCTTCTCCAAAGAATGTATAAAACTGCCGCAAACCCTGGGCTCAAGGCCTCTCAGCGTCACCAGTTGCTGTGTGTGCACGGAGGATGGAGCTAGCTCGCAATAAACACCTCTTTGCTGCTTAAAAAATAATAAATAAATAAACAAATAAATAAATCTGGAAGGGCAGGCAATCTTGATGAAAACTAAATTTTGTTCAAAGTCCGTTTGAATTAAGAAAAAATTTTACATAAATGGCATGTGTATTTTTCTAAAAGAACTGTGCCTCCTCCCCATTATAATAGGATAATTATCACCGTTTACTTCAAAGTTGCTTACCAAATCAGGTCATAAAAGCTGCATAAATAAGTGTCACTTTCCCCCAATATGTTTTTCTTTTCATAGAATTAATCTGAAAAAAAATTAGCTAGATTTATTTTAGGTGTGAACATTTGACAAATCATAACATCAAATGCATAATATCTGAGGATAGCCTCCATATTTTTTTCAGTAATCATGATAAAGTCACAACAATCTCTCTATACAAATAATATCACATCATTTCCATGCACAAAATCATTTGATGTTTTCTGCATGTACATACAGACCCACAGGCCCTGCATGACCTGGCTGGATGCCTTCTCCCTCCCCCCGCCACCACCCCATTCCATCCACATAAATCTTCTTACTGAGTCTCACTGAAGCCAACATCATTTCTGCTTTAGGGGCTTTATATGAGTGCTTTTCCTAGAACTTTCATCAAGTTCAAGCACCTTCCCATTGCTAGAGAGTCTGATAGTTTGAGGTCAGAAGTAGGTATCAATATTTCTTAAAAAAAATGATAAGAGAAAGAGGTCCAAGATGGAACAGGTGAATAAATGATTGATATAAATGAAGACACCTACTCCCTAACAAAGATATTTACACAGGAAAACAATTTGTACTGCATGTAACTTTGACACCTAATTCCTCACAGTCAAGATGATTATAATTGTCATCTGCTCAATATTACACAGTATTTTTAAAAGGCAAAGAACTTTAAATTAGTCATTTATTGGTGAAAACAGTTAAGGTTTCTAGTTTACACCACCGTAAAATTGGAACTGTAGTCTGTTGAGTGTGCTGAATGATCACAGTCTTCAGTTGTATGGTAATTAAACAATTTATGATATATTAAAATCAAGACTGCTATTTGGGCTATTTATTTTTCAACTTTTAATATCAAATAATAAAATGAAATATAAATTTCCATAATAATATTTCTAGAAGAAAATTTGTGTTTTATTATTCTGCATTCAAATGAGCATGTCATGTCTTGCTGTCTTTCCAAATATAGCAGCCAAATGGTTTCCACTTAATCTACTCCTCTAGCATCTTGCCAGACAAGAATTCTGTCAAGGATATAGGAATCAAACATTGTGCAAATCCTCACCCATCCAAACACACACACACACACACACACACACACACACACTTCACCACTGACTTAGTCAACATTAATAATTAAATCAATCTTGCTCTTAAGAAACCAGAATAAAAGTTTCACAGGTGAAGCTGTTCTTACTGCGAAATGACTTTCCATTACATGATGCATTCAAGACTTCGTACCAAAAAAATGTGATAAAAACTTTGGAATGCTGCAAGTAGCTTTCAGCTGTTAGAATTAAAAAAAAAAAAAAAAAAAAAGTAAATGCTTGAAAATCAGTGTTAGAAGAAAACCTGAATTTGTCTATGATACTTAATTGGTAGTCTCTAAGAACTGTATGTAGTAAGTAAGCAAATATAGACTTTTGGAGCTGTGATTGATGGTCTTTCTGCCTTAAAATTATTAATAGTTCAGAATAAAAGTGAAGCCTATTTTGTCCAGAATACATTCTCTTTAGTCATGTGTGACACTGTTTATAGCACAACCAGAGCATTGAAGAATGAGCTAGGTACAGTCATCAAAGCAAATGAGTGAGGGACTAATCAAAGAGAATCAGAGATCAAGAGACCGCAGAGTATGCTGCCAATAGGGAAGTAAAATTCCCCAACATCAAGAAGACTGCATCACATAACAAAATATCAACAAGTCTTGATAATCAAGATATTTTTAAAGCAACTATAGTCATAGAACACTGAATAATCACAGAACACTGAAGACCTCCACAGAGTCTCCAGCCTATTCCTTAGTCTGTTTATTCTTTCCTCTCTGCCATAATAACTTTGATGCATATGATTGTTTAATTTCCAGAGTTTACTAGTGCAAAAGTAGCATCAAAAATTGCATTCAGTCTTCTAAGTCCTATAGTACTGTTCATTTTACACAGAGAAGTCAAACCTTTTCCTTCTAAAACCATGCTAAGGAAAAAAGAAAAATCAACTATTGCAAGTCTACTACCACCCTTCTCTCTATAAAAACAAAATCTAATGGTAAATTGGCAAAAAAAAAAACACAATTAATCCTGCTTTTATATCTATAGTAACTAGGAAGTCACCACTTTTACTTAAAACAATTAAGTGAGGCAAATTTTTCCATGAACTAAATTTGATCATGATCTCATTAATGGCTTTAATTTTGCATCCTATAGATTCATGAAGCAAGTATGATAACAAAATGCATTCATTGAAAGTGCTAAAGAAGAAAAACATTCTAAAGTTTGGCGTGGTTAGATAGATATTGAGTTAGTTAATAACAGCTTATGTCTGCATTTTTATTTTCATTTTAAGAACTGTGGAACACAATACCATTTATTTCTCCTTAGTATGTATCACTTAAGTAATATGAACAGCTACTACATCTGCTTTGCACACTACTTTATCTCCAACTGTTGTACAATGCCTGAAGTATAACTGTAACACAGACTATATCTACTGAAAGAATAATTAATATTAAAAAGTAAAGAAAAGAGAGCAGGGTGGAAGCATATCAGCTGACAAATACTTTATGAAACACATATCTGGAATTTTATATATTACTTTGTTTTCCAAATCCAACTTAAATATTAATTTTTTTCATGAATTATAACTAACAGGCCTTCCAGCACTTCTTTAAAACTGCCTTATTATGGTTTTCAAGTATTTGGGGAAAAATCTTGGTTCTCTTCCCAAAATAAAAATAATCCAGAAGCCAAAAGAATATAATTGAAATCATTTCCAACATACAATGGAGTTGCTGCATTGAGCACTTATTTTTCATGTGTCAATTAGTTAATGCTTTCTGATTGAAATAAACACCCATCATTCTAAGTGAAATATACCAGACTCAGAAAATCAAGATGAAATATTTTCTCTTACATGCAGAAGCTAGAGAATAAAAGGGAATTTAAAAAGCGAATCTCAGGACCATACAAAAATCTGTAGAGGAGAAGTCAGGGACCATAGGGAAGGGGAGAAAAGGGAAGAGGGAAAAATTAGGGAATTAAGTTGACCAAATTATGCTATGTGAATCTATGACTATATCACAATGAATTCCACTTTTAAGTATAGCTATCATGTACCAATTTTTTTAAATAAATGAATAGAAGGAAGACCTACAGAGTATAGGAAGGGGATTAGAAAGAAGATGGGGGGGGGGAGAAATACTAGGAATCTAAATAAAGAAAATTATGTTATATGCATTTATGAATATGTCAGAATAGACCCCCTATTATGTATAACTATAATGCATGAATAAATAAAATATTTTAAAAACGCATGTCCAAAGTTCATGATTTTGATTAAACTACTGAATTTATAGCAGATGTTCTCAAACTGTTGTATTGGTATTTGAAGAAAGCTTGTTTTGGGGTTTGTGGCATGTGAGAGACACTGGGTTCAAGTCTCAGCACCATATGTAAATAAGTTTAAGTAAAGGTCCACTGACAACTAAAAAACTATAAAAAAAACCCAGAAATCTTGTTTTTAATTTTCATCTTATGAAATACTGTTTAAGAATTAGGCAGTCTTAGACTTTATACTGTGCAAAACTTATTCTGACATCATTAACTATATCTTTTCCCCAAGTAAGTTATTTATATTTACCAAAATGTCTCAAGAAAATAGAAAAACAACCAGAGAACATGGTTATATGTACATCTTCCTTATTTGTGATTTTATAACTTTTCTACCTAGACCTTTATTTTTTTTAGGATCCCACAATTATTGTCAAAGGTCACTTTAATCCTTCATTAAATCATCTCAAAATATTAATTTGTTATTTTTAAACCCCTAATTTTATTATGTTTGCAATCTTCCTTCTATAAGCAACTTTGCCAAAGTTATAGAAGTTATCTATAGTCTTCATAGAGTATAAAATCTAGATTATCAATATTAACTCTTTTGTTTCCTATCTCTTGCTTCAAGAGCATGACTATTTTCCTTTCTTTTTTCCATTTGCTTGCTTTTCTCTTTGCCAGGATATGCATGATGTTATCACAGTCATCAGGAATATCCGTTATAAGTCACATCATATAAAGGGAAATAGAATACTCTGCATATAATACTTCTTGAGTACTAAATTTGTTTGTTCTTTTATTTGGTATTTTCCAGCACTAATCTACCTAAAACATAATCCAGGAGTTTGATCTGTCTCCAAAATGATCCCCAAACTATATCCCAATATATACATTAGTCAATGTCAATTCCTAACCAAGGACCTATAATTCATCTTTTCAGCTGATTTTACTGGGAAGATTTCATTTTCTGCTTAACAACAGAAGGATCCCAATCTAACAAATTTATCAAGAGATAAAGCTAAAAGAAGAATGAATTTTAATTAAATTGAAAAGGATGTTCCTATATTTAGAACCATACACTTCATGACACAAAGCAAAGTTAAAGGGTGAGAAATCTGCTTAAAATCATACAGTATATCAGTGGTGCATAAATTTATATTCATGAAGGTAACTTAATGATACAAATATGCAAAACAAAAGAAACAATGATACATCAATGATATGCATATTTGTTAAAGTAATTTTCTTGTACTTAATTTTATTTTAAATGAAAAGTAAAATTTTCAAATTATTTCTTGATATTAAGTTTTAGTAGAAATTTTACATGTGTTTAGTAACAAATCTTTGAAGCCATGTGATTATAGTGAAGTTACTTTGCAGATATCATTCTGAAATTCTCTATAACAATACCTTTTAGTTTTTTTTTTTTTAAGTTTAACTTCTTTGAAGTGATCTATTGTTTACATATATTTAAATATTCATATATGGACTAATATTTTAGAATTAATATAGCTATCTTAATATCTACATAATTTTATAAAATAGTCCATTATCACTGTAAGTTTCCAGAGTTGGAAACAAAAATGTATTCATTTAAAGGACATTTCCACAGTTGGAAACATAAAAATGTATTCATTTAAAGGACATTTTTAATAGTTTTTGAAATGTTAAATAACTATGCAATAAGACCATACAATATTAACATGTATTTTAAGGGAAAATGTTTAAAAATTCCATCACTGAAAGCAAATATTGCTCTTACTCAGCCTAGAAGCTATTCATCAGATTCTCTGGCAAGATTTTCATTCCATTTTCTACTCTCTCTACTGCATGGGAGGTTTCTGGGTGTCCCAGTGATCTATGGCCTATATAAATGCACTCCAAGAAGTCCTCAATTGCCTAAAATTATATGCAATATAAGGTGTGTATATACATATATATCTTTGTTATTCTCAAATGGACCTAAAACCCCAATGCTGCGTGTTAAGAATTGCTGCTTAGCATACATTGGTATTTCAGTGTGCAAGCTCACATGAATTCATGAGTGGCTTAAAGACACATATACTTTTTATTTTCTTTAGTTACAATGAAGTTATTGCTTATCTAAACTAAACAGTAACCAGATGAACTTTTTTCCAAAGTACCTGTTTAAGTTTATCTAACATGTCTTGTTTTCAGTCCTCAAAGCTGCAGTCTTTAACACATGCCTGAGTTTCTCAAGGAATCATGTGTGAAATATAAAGCCAATAGGTAATGCCTTTTGGAATTAGAACTTTATAAACACATAAGGAGCACTGTTGAGATTCCTAAGCAAAATGGGTTAAAACACTTTTAAAGTATTTCTTTTATCTTTTGATTTAACACATAAAAACAAATAAGCTTTTGAAAATAAGCTTTCAAGTACAGTGATGACAGTACCATACTAAAGTGAAATGAACACAGGGAAAAAAAAAAAAAAAAACATAGAAAACACCTAATGTGCTCACCTTGCCCTGCCTCAGAGAGGGGCTGAGTTGATAATTTATAATCACACCATCTGATGGTCTTCTCACTTTTTTATGATAAGAAAAACCTCACTGGCTGGCTAAGTATCTTGAGAGAACCCAACAGTAAACAAAGCATAGGGCTTCATTTACAAAACAAGATTGATTTGCTATTTTGACAAGTAAGAATGGGAGGGTGTGGGTGGGGGGGAAGAAAAGAAAAAGAAGCTATTTTTTATTTACATAAATAAAAATATATAAATAAAACCTACTTTTAAGTTTGTCATTTTCTCAGATTTATAGTGGTAATGATCTTGAATTTTTAAGCCAAGTGTACTGTTTGTACTCATAAAATCATGTACTTGCCTATTTTTTAATTTTTATGCATCAGCCTTTTACTTCAACTTTTTATTCAGTCTTTTAAAGTGGGAGGTGGTGGGAAGAGCTGTCTATCAAGGATTCTTTATAATAGGCATATTTTCTTTTTGATAACATCCCAATGCATGTGATGCTCATTCTTGTGTACCCTTTTAACTTCTGAAAATGTATGCTTGAATGAATTATTAGAGTGAGATTTCTTAAGCCTAAAATACTGTTTAAAATGATTAAAAATATATGACATGAAATTTATCATTTAATCATTTTGCTCACAACTTTTATGGTTTGGGTCTGAAATGTCCCCCAAAGTGTCACATGTTCAGAGGTAGGATTTTTGGAGAAGTGATGGGACCATGAGCACTGTGATCTTATCAGTGGATTAATCCCTTGAGGGCTGAATGTACTAGCAGGAGGTGGCACCTACTTGGTGGAAATAGGTTGTAGGTCACAGCGGGCATGCTCTGCAAGGGTTCATCTTCTCCCAACTGTTTCTACATCCTGGCTACCAGGACCTGGGCAGTTCTCCTCTGCCACACCCTTCTGCCATGTTATTCTTCCTCACCTCAGGCCCAGAGCAATGGAGTCAGCTGACCATGGACTGAAAACTGTGAGCTATCTTCCCTCCTGTAAGTCGTTTTTCTTGGTTATCTGTCACAGAAATGCAAAGCTAATACACAACTATTAGTCCAGTAGTTTTAAGTATACTTGCTTTGTTGTGATCCAAACTTCAGAACTCTTCATCTTGCAAAACAGAATTTCTATTTCCATTAAACATCAACTGCCCCTCCCCCCAGTTCCTGTCAAATACAAGGCACTTTTAATTTGATGGGAAAGTACAAACTCCTTGAAGAAATGAGCTTAAAATCTTTTTTGTATTTCTTCAAAGTACTCACTGCATAGAATTTTCTGCTCAAGATATGTGTTGGTCATTGACAGTATTTTTTTTATATATAATTAGCAAAAGAAAACACACTACATTATTTTCTGGACATCAGTGGCTCCTATGAACCAGAAATTATTTTTGATAATGAAGACTGCTTCAAGTAATCTGCCTACATTTTGTGTGCTCAGACCTTATTAATAACATTAGATAGCAATAGAATGTCAGACACTGTTTTGTGTGTTTTAAAATGTATTTATTGTTCTATTTTTGACAACAAATATATGGGTAAGCACTAATATCAGCACCATTTGAGATGGGAAATTGAAGCAAGCTACTAGCTAGTTCATGATCATTATATGATTATACAAGTTTGAAGATGCACTTTAGTATGGGGAAACATCTGAAGATACAAGGTTAATGAACATCTTAGTGTCCATTTTGATGTTGCCAAGAAGGATTCTTCCTAAGATTCAAAATGATAATAATTTCAGTGCATGTGCTTCTGGTCTCTACATTGTAGAATGAAATGCTCATGGGTTTTGAAAACCTGAGCTTGAGTAAACTTCTGTTCCACTGCTCCCTAACTTTGAACATAACACTTAAACACATCCCATTTGTTAAATGGGATACTCCCACATCCCTGCTTCATGGCATATCTATACAGGAGAAAGAACATGCCAACAAGGATTTTGCTAATCACAGTAAGTATAAGGCAGTTCTATGATTCTTATGTCTGAATGAATACATGAGAAGAGGGTATACCAGGCAGTGCTGAACCACAGCCACTAGAGTGTTCAGTGTGAATACCAGCTGAGTGGCCTTGCAAATGATTTAGCTTCCTTGTGACTTATTTTCTTCATTCATAAGATTAAAAGAGGCTGGGGAGTGATATTGATCAAATTATACTGTCACATGGTATGCATGCATGAAAACGTAACAACAAATTCCACGATTATGTACAACTACAATGCATTAAAAATAAATATATAAATAAATAGTGCCATGGCTTGTTGTAAGGATAAATGATTTAGTATACATATAGCACTTAGAATAGTGCATGATTTGTAATGAATGTTTGGTAAATGTCAGCTTCCATTTTAGTTTTCCTATTACAAATTGCAGTTTTTCTTATCTCTACCAAGTCCTTTCCTAAAATAATGCATATAAAGGGCCTCATAAAGCATTTATCAAGCAGTAATCACTCAACAGAGGAATGTTAGTTGGACACTGTACAACTATCTATTTAATATACCATGAATTTTCCAGGTTACCATTTTATCATAAGTTTTTGCACACAAATATAATTGGTCTCTTATTTCTCACAAAATCTTACAATCACATTCAAAGGGAATAAACTGATTTAACTGATTAAATTTAAAGTATAAATATGTGTATTATGTGATAAATCAGTGTTATCTTATTTTGTAAATTATCAAACTCATTTCCTTCTACTTTGTGTCATTTTCTTAGAAGTTCAATACTTACAAATGATTTCAGAATTTTGGCATTTATATAGTAAACATTTTCCTACTTTGGTTCCTCAATAGTGATGTTGAAGATTGAAGAAATGCATTCAAATTGAAATTTTACTGAAACATGATTTCAAACGTATTAAAAGTAGGTTGACAATGTTAGTCAGGGATCTTCAGAGAAACTGAACAAATATGGGGTATGTGGGGGTGTAGGGGTATATTGGAGAGAGAGAAAAAGGGAGAGAGAGAATTGTGTTGTGAATAATGAACTCATGCAAAAATTATGGAGGGTAAGAACACCCAAGATCAATAGTCAGCAAGCTGGGGACCCAGGAGAGCTGATAGTGCACTTTCAGGCTAAGTATAAAGGCCTGGGAACCTGGAGAACCACAAGGAGAGTTCCAGTCGAAAAGCTTGCAGGCTAGACACCCAAGAAGATCTGATGTTTCAGTCTGAGTCTGAAGTCCAGAGAAGATCAATGTTCCAACTGCTCCAGACAAAAGCAATTCCCTCTTGGTTTTTTTGTTCTATTCAAGTCTCTATTGGTTGCATGTCCCCCCCTACATTAGAGAGGCAAATCTACTTTATTCAGTCTATGAGTCAAATGTTAACCTCGCCTAGAAACACCTTCACATATATACCCAAAATGTTTAACCAAATGTCTGGGCATCCAGTGGTCAATCAAGTTGACTCATAAAATAAGCCATCAGTATCAGTAATATATGTATCATTCAAACTAGAACACAAGGAAAAGAGATCTAAATGGATAAGATGCTAGGTCCTAATACAAACTCAGATTATCTCTGCTGAATAGGGATGCATTTTAACCCTACTAAAAGGTTGGGTATTAGTTAAGAGAATTTTTTTTTAATATAAGATGCAAGCTACCTTCTTTTCACAAATCTAAAATCATACCTTAGGCCTGGGAATGTAGTATACATGAAGCAAATATTTACTGAAAAAATGAGGACATTAATATATGAATATGTACAGAAATTCCCACATGACCTGACTGACAGAGCATGATATGACTATGTCAGTAACACTTTGCTTCTAGAGTGTGATTACTTATGGGTGTCCAAATTGATATAACAGGATGACATGATGCTAATTAAAGCATCAAATTCATCCTGCACATTAGAATACATCCCTATAAATTTTTAATACAGATATTTGGGGGCTTTTTTCCTACTTATTATGAGCACCCCTTAGAATGTGTGGAGTAGAGTTCAGGCTCCTCTGCTGTAACGTAAACTTCAGTGCAAAATTTCAACCACTCAACTCAGAAACACAGGCTGGATAAGTGACATGCTACTAGAAATTTAGGGGATGTATGAAAGCCCAAAAGCCTCCGTAGCTACTCTGAAATGCAACATGATATAAAGAACATAGGGATTGGAATCAAAAGGATGTATTTGAAGTCTTAGGTCTTCCATTCATAGCTTTGGGACCTGAACAATTCATAGTACCTCCTCTCATATTCTTAGCTGTTAACATTAGTCATTTTTTTTTCTTTCCTCCCTTTACTCTGCCCCAATCAATCTTTCACAAACTCATTTTTGTCGCTCACAGGTTCTCTCCATTCCACCTGTCTTTTCTATTCTAACTAAAACAAACTTTTCTACATCATATCTGCCTTACCAAAAAATATTTCTAGTTATTCTTTTTTGTCTTCCTCAAACTGTACTCCATTCTCTGCACTATTTTTCTAAAAACTGATAGAAAAATTATATCCATTCTTTAAAAGAATGAGGCTGTGTTCTGCCTTTGTCATAGTCTTATGACTTACCTTAGTTTGCAGGTTTTTAGTTTTCTTAACATCCATTGAATTTGTACTCAATACTATACTTTCCTTTGAGCTATTTAGAGCATGTCAAGATACGGTTTCTCTATGAAATTACGTTGCGGAAAGAGACAATTTTTTTTTCCTAACCTCTGCATTTTCTAGTACATTCCTGGAAATGAATATTTGCTGACAATTGGATTATAACATTAAGATGATTTGCTTTCCAGGTTCATTCACTGTTGTACTGAAAATGTGGACTGAACAGATGCCACAATTAGCATAATCATGATTTTTAGAAACCTGTTACAACTACATATTATTAAGCTTGTTATATTATAAAATTCAAATTTTCAAAACTATTTAAAAAAAAGAGATAAAAGGCAACTTAGTGGAAAATAAAAACAACATACCTTTATTCATAAATAACCAGGTCTTACATATAAAAAAATCTGATGGAAACAATAAAAACCCTCTAAGAATGATTAAACAAGTTCAATAAGATGAATTTTCAAAAATTAAGTATATTTCTATACATACTAATGAACAGTCTGAAAATCATATTAAGGAAACAATCCCTTTCACAATAACATCAAAAAGAATAAAATAACTAAAATAAATTTAGTTTCAAAAGTGTTAGATGTGTACTCTGAAAATGATAATCATTTTGTTGAAAGAAATTAAAGAACTGTCTAATGAAAAAGATACACTAGGCTCATGTGTTGAAGATTTCATATTGTTAAAATGGCAATACCCCCCAAATTGATCTATAGATCTAATGCAATCTGTAAAAATTAGCTGCCTGCCTTGAAGTAATTAACAAGCTGACTCCAAACTCCTATAAAAAGTGCAAGGAACCCAGAATGGCCAAAGAAATCTTAAAAAAATCAGAAAAAAAAAGCTAGAAGATACACTTTTCAATCTTAAAATCTACTACAACACAACAATAATTAAGGTACTGTGGTACTGTCATATGCTAGACATATAGATCAATAGACAGTCCAGAAATAAACCCCTACCTATATATTCAATTGATTTTCTACAAGGGTACCAGGACAAATCAATGGGGAAAGAATAGTCTTTTCAGTACACAGGTTTCATAAAACTGAATATACATATACAGAAGAGGAAAGCTAAACCCTCATGTCATAGTACAATGCAAAATTTCCTTCTCAATGATTTATATAAATTGTTTAGAAGAAAACCTAGAAGTAATTTTCATAATTTAGGGAATAGTTTCTTACATATGATACCCCAAGAAAAAGCAATAAAAGGTATATATAAGGATAAAGATACACACATACACATGCACATGTATGTGTGTGTGTGTATAAAATCAAATATTTTCATCTAAGTTAAAATGTTTTATGCTTTCAAGAAGTACAACATCTTTCTTTTATATGTCAAGAAAATGAAGACAACCCATGGAATGGCAGAAAATATTTGCAAATCATATATTTGATAAGAGCAAAACTCAACAATAAAATGATAACCCAATTAAAAACTTGGCTAGAGATCTGAGTACACATTTCTCCAAACAAAATGTACAGATGACTAATAATCACTTGAAAAGATGCTCAATATTTTTAGCTGTCAGAGAAATGCAAACCAAAGCCACAGAGAGATGGCATTACAAAACCACTAGGATGGCTAAAATAAGCAAGACAGATATTAATAAATGCTGGCAAGCATGAAAAGAACTTGGAACTCTCATGCACTGCTGATAGGACTGTAAAATAGTGCAGCTGTTTTGGGAGCCAGTTCGACAAGTTCACAAAATATTAAACACAGAGTTACCATGTGACCCAGTGATTCCACCAAGGTATATACTCAGAGAAACTATGTCCATAAAAATGCTGGACACAAATGTTCAGAATAGCATACTGCAAAACAGATTAAAAAAGTGGAAGCAACCCAAATTTGTCAACTAATAAATATATACATAAAATGAGATATGCTAAAATGATGTCCACTTCAGTCATCAGATGAGTCCCTGTCACTAACCAGTCATATACACTCAAATAAGTTGCTTAACTTTTCAACTTTCTCAACCAGAAAATTCAATTAATAATGACCCCTATTCGCAGCGGTAGCAAGGAAAGTAACATATGAAACCAAATACGAATTTCTGGTGCCTAAGTTCTCAACGTGTCAACTACGGTTGTTGCCTTTTCTGAGCCCCAATTTCCTTATCTGTGATGGCACAATAACAATACCTCCTCTACCTTGGATCCATGATGCCATGACTCAAGAGCAATAATGCCTGACATTATGCTTTATCAAATGACAAAAACAATGCACCCTCTAAATGGAAAATATTTTAATACTGTTTTTTATCAGACACTCACTATGTATCATAAAGGGTACTACTTGTTCTTGTTTGTGTTCTTAAAGACTCTGCTATTAGCCCTCATTAGAAATGTGTGTATACTTGAGTCTTGCAGCCTCTAAATGACAACTCTCAGAAGCATTAGGAGGCATTAATTGACTCCTCAGGGGGTCCCTTCAACCTGGAGATTCTGCAATTGGGCTCAAGCCAACCATCCCATTACAACACATGGGTTTAATGCTACTCTGAATTAAGCACATCATCTTAAACAATAGAAGCTTGATAAAAACACTACTAGAATTAGGTCCTAAAAGATATTTCTGTTTTCAGTGCCAAGGTTAAAAGGAATTTCCACTCTATGTGATTCATCCGGATGGGTGTATTAAATCATGGCTCTCAATAAAAATAGGCCACATTAAACTCTGCTAAAGAACATGCTCAGGGCAGGAATGACCCCTATTCACTTCTTGGTGATGACTTTAGACTATAAATTCCAAAGAGCAGAAATAAGACTTCAGGGTTCTCTTCATAGAACATCAGACGGAATGACAAATTCAATATATACAAGTAATATTAGGGGTTATTGCTATTAACAAGAGTTGAAAGAATTTGAAGAGGAACACTGTTTTAGGATGGAACAGGGCCAAAATTCAAGAATTTTCTCCTCTCTTTTATCACCTGTACTACTCTTCACTGACTTCTTTATACCCATGCCCACCTCTCTTTCAACTGTGACATAAAATCTGTCTCCATCCTGCCCCATCCACTCACAGGAAGCCTTGCTTTAGGAGTGGTCCACACACAGCACTTGCATTTCCTAACTTCCTGCATACTACTGAAGCCACAGCAATTTACATTCACCCCCAGACTATATTCAACCTCTAAGGAACACATTTAGCCTTTACTTAACCTCTCTCAGCACTTGAGCATGGTCACTCTGTTTTCCCTTTTCACATCTGTTCCCTTGGCTTCTGGGCACCAATACTTCCTGCTTTTTGTCTGAGCTAGTTCCCTCTCACAGGCTCCTATGAGACTCAACAAGTTAGCTGAGGTGTAATGTAGCTCCTTGGAGGGATCTGAGAAAATCGGTAAAGTAAAAAGATCTTGAAAACCATTTTCAAGTGTTCTGTTGTGACAGCAGGAGCAAGTGACACATGGGGCAAAATGCTTAGGAGAGTGGTGTGATGCTAATGGTTTAGGAAAATGGTCTTGTGCAACTGGAGGGAGAGGAGAGAGTCCATCTGCTTCACAGCTAGCTCCACAAACTGATCATAAAAATAATAAAAACAATTTTTCAAAACCATACTTAGTAAGCAAAAAGTGTATTTTTGGCAGAGCATAAAGTACATACTTTGAGGTTTTAAAGAAGACCAATGTTCATAAGCACTGCTCAGAGTTTTGGCATAAAATGTATTACTCATGAAAATAAGATGCTAATTGTTTTTTATAACAAAGCTGTAGTCTTTTGAAAAGTATAATATATTGCAGGTACATTGTGTAATGTATCTATTCTGCAGCACATATCTGTTTAAAGAACATAATCTAAATGTGTGCAAACATAAATGCACGTACATATACATATGTACTCTGTATGTATGGGAGCGTATTTACAATAAGCACAGCCTTGATCAATCACATCTACATTGAGACTCTGTCCTATGAAGCTCAAGTGTCATGAGAATGGCCACCCAGGAAAAGACCACCCAAGAAGAGGCACACAACTAGATGACCCTGTGGTCACAGAAGTGCAGAAATACTCTCTCACAATCTGAAGTTAATTTTGGAAATATGTTTCCTCTCATCTCTGCCTGTGATACAAATGCCAGGAATTCATCGTTTCTCAATCCCACAAAATAAACAGGCACTTGCCTTCTTATGAATTCCTCTGCTATCTTGTCCTTCAAAGATGGCTCCAATCTAATTTTCTGTATAAATCTTTTTCTCTTGAATCCGGTGTGAGCTTCGTGTAGCACTTTTAAAGGACGATTAGAAGACTAGCTGTTCTAACAATGAAGTTCCACTAAACCAGCTCAGGGCTTCCTTTTAATCATCCATTCTTCATTCTTCTCTTCTAAGCAATTCACCATTTAGTCAGGCAGTCACTCCTCTTGTTACATTCTGTACCAGCAAGCCAGCTATCAAATGTGGGAGGATAGTCATTAAAATTAAAAAGAAATTCGCACTTAGAAATTGCAGTATAGGTGTCCCTAAGTTCTTTTTCCATTTGAAGAAGTCAACATTGGGATGATCTGTAATGAGGATTGTTTACATAGAAAATACTTTGTAGGACTTCACTCATGCTCAAGGAAAAGCCCCCATTTCTGGGAAAAGTTTCACAAATAAATGTATTTGTCTAAAATTTCAGACAAAATAATTTACTTTAAATCCCTTAAATCCCAAGTTTTCAATTCTGTGAATATTTCAATAAAATTGACAGAGATGGAGTAAAATTAAGGTTGAAAATCATAACCATGTATTTATATATACTCTTTATATATTTTTATAAATATATATGAAATATAGACATAAACATTCATATGTTCTAGTGATTCACCAATTACTTTTCTCAAAAGAATAGAATTCTGAAAGCATGATATTTATTGCAAAGTGACCATAAGTGGCATATCTGTAGCTCAATTTAGGTTTCTTATAGGTATTTCATATTTGGGATGATGAGACAAAATGAATTAAGTGGATATGCACCTTTTTATAATTCTCTTTAGATGTCTTTTACCTTATAAACAATCTTTTCAGATAAAGGGACTTCTATTCTAAATGTATGCTCTGCTTTGAATATGTAGTAGCCCCTAAAAGCTCATCTGTGAGAAAATGCAAGAAAGTTTGAAGGTGAAATGATCAAGTCATGAGATTTAATCTAATTGGTGTGGTATTAACTGGGAGGTAAATGTAGGTAGGTAAATGCAGGTAGGATGTGCCTGGAGTAGGTAGTTCACTAGGGGTGAGCTTTTGTAGTTCATATTTTGTCCCTAGTGAGTGGAGCTCTCTCTGCTTCCTAATATTCTGAGCTAGGTTCCTCCTCCACACCCTTCTGCCAGGATGTTCTGCCTCACCTTAATCCAGAACTAGGGCATAGGTCATCTATGAATTGAAACCTCTGAAACCATGAGTGCCAAATAAACTTTTCCTCCTTTAAAACTGTTCTTTTCAGGTCCTTTAGTTACAGCAATAAAAAGGCTAACTAAAACAATGTATTCTATAGTAGCTTTTATTTTTCTGTTAATATCTCTTTCCTAATATGCTACTCAACTGCTTAAAAGCAAATATTTAAATCTGGATCAAAGAAACACATTATTTGTTTTAAGCCTGTATAAGTCACCTGTCATTCTTGTTTCCCTCTTTTCCTATCTCTAAAAATGGGTTCAAAATTAAAGCCCACATTTCTTCATGAATCACCTCTCCAGGGCTTTTAGCAATCTACATGAGGCTTTCACTGGTCCCTGCATTTTATTTCCTAGAAACCGCTTTCCTGTTCTACTGGGCAGAGGAACAGAACCTATAAAACAAGGAGAATGGCATCTAGATTTCTTGATGCCCAGTATAGTGTAGCTCTGGCTTTTCTCTCTTAAGTGCCACCAATTTGGGATATTCATCTAATATTATTACATCTTCTTTGCATTTTCAATCTTTTGAATTCATTCTCTCTTCACTAATTCAGTGCCAGCTCCCTAGGTCATCATTGGAAGTGTTTTGGCATAAGACTCAAGAGACTTCACTGAAATATGTATTATCTTTTTACCATTTAGAGTGTCTTAAAAGTAATTTCAAATATCAAAGCTTTAAATAATAAGCATTAAGTATGCATATGTATCTTGGAAATAACAGGATAAAAATTAGCATATATTTTTATAGAGATGTATCAAAAAGAAAATGAAATTTAACTCTAAAATTAGGGGAGGATATGTCTGGCATTAAGCCATTTTATGTTTTAAAATATTCCTTTATTGCTAGGCATTGTGGTGGTACACACCTGTAATCCCAGCAACCTGGGGGACTGAGACAGGAGGATCACAAGTTGTAAGCCAGCTTCCACAACTTAGCCAGGTCCTCAGCAATTTAGTGAGACTCTGTCTCAAAATAAAAACTAAAAAGAGCTGGGGACGTGGCTCAATGGTAAATTACTCCTGGGTTAAATCCCCAGTGTCCAATTTAATTAATTAACTAATTAATTAATGAAAACAAAAAAAAATTCCTTTACAAAGTATGCCTAAAACCAAACAATCTATAAAGTAAGATGGTCTGAAGTCAAAATTTGTATTTGTAGTATTTCACTTATTTATTTATTTGTTTGTTTGTTTGTTTGTTTGTTTGTTTTTCTATGCTGGAGATGGAACCCAGGGCCTCACACATGCTAGGCAATCTCTCTGCCACTGAAGTACCTCCCCAGGTCTCACCTATTTCTTTATTATAAATACTCACAATACCTAATGGTTCAAATAGTGGTCCCCAAACTATGTGCCTGTTAATGTGATTTAATTTGGAAATAAGGTCTTTGTAGTTGTAATAAGATGAAATTTGTGGATGAGATCATTCCTGATTCAGTTCCATTGGATCACTGACCAGTAAGTGTCCTTATAAAAAGAACAGAGAGGAAGATTTGAGATACAAAGAAACAAAGGGGGAAAACTACTTGAAGATGGGGCCAAAGAGTGGAGTTATTCAGGTAAGAACTTTCAGCCACCACCAGAAAGGAAATAATCATGTAACGGGTTTTTCCCCAGAGCCTATAGGATAAAACAGTTCTGGAAAACATTGGTTTTGGACTTCTGGCTTCCAGAACTGTGAGAGAATAAATTTCTGCTACTCCAAACCATTGACTTTGTGGTGTTTGTTGTGGCAGCCCAAGAAATGAATACACTATATGATTACTTATTTACACATTTTTCCTTGTATTCTTTGTACTTCCAAAAATGGATTTTCTGGATTATTACAGGAAAAATGTCATGCATTCTGCTCATACTACAGAACAGAGGAATAAATAGAATTGGGTAATCCATCAAAAATGTTTAGGAAAGAGCCTAGTCTAAAAAAAAATTGCTATAAAGGGTCAGTATTGTATAGTAAAGACTGTAAGTTCTACAATTAGACTAGCAATTTCTATTTTTGGTTTGATCGTTTATTTTAGTTATATGAGCTTGGACAAGGTATTTAACCTCTCTGAGCCAAATGTCCTACCTCTTCCATATACTGAAAGTAAACAGTACTCTATTATTTTATACTTATGAGAAAGAAATTTGATAATCTATATGAAAAATCTTTGCACGTCTCCTGGCATGTGGTAAATAAATACAAGTGAATAAATGTCAGCTTTAATTAGTTACAATTAAATTTTCATGAAGGATTACCTAAAAGTTGATCCTTTAGATATAAGGATATAATTTCTCATGGGACCCTCTGAGAGGGCAGCTTTCTCCCTTATCTCCAGTGCCAGTTGCTCTAATTTTAAAGAATTTCACCTGTGGAGTGGGGCAGTCACTCAGTGGATGAATGCTTGGCTAGCATGCACAGGTCCTTGAGTTCAATCCTTAGTAGTACAAAACAAAAATAAAAAAGGAACTTCACCCTTAAAATTGATATTACATAAGATATTTGTTCAGAGAGCCATGGGGCAGAGAAAGTCAAGAAGCCTCTAGCATTTACAAATGGTCCCTTATTGACAACCAGCAAGAAAGCAAGGACCTTAGTCCTACAATAGCACAGGAAATTGAATTGTGCCAACAACAACCTGTGCACTTGGAAAAAGACCCCAATAAACTTGTTTTCTTGGCCAAAAAAAAGAATTTCCTCTAATTTGGAAATAGCAACTTAACTATCATCTATGGTTAACTGATTCCTACTTACTTCACTAACATAGAAAATAAAGGGCTTATTGCCCTAAAGTTATGCTTAAATTTGTTCCACCATTTCTCATGTCACTACCTCCTGAAGGTAGCTCATTACCTCTCTTGACCTCTATGATCCTACATTATTCTGATATAAAAAATTACACAAATACCCATTTAGTTTTTTTAGGTTAATCAATATTGAGTGACACTTGAACAAAGTCCTTTTTAATTAGTGATCAACATGTGAACAGTATTTCAGAGTTCACCCGAGAACACTAGATCATTCATTTCCTGATAAAATCCTAATTCTATATACAAGGAATTCATTCCTATTTTACAAATAAGGACACCAAAGCTCAAAAAAAGCCTAATGAATTGTCTAAGGCATGGAGTAATGTTAGTCCAATACATAGTATCTTCCTTTCAAGTTTTTATTATGAAAAATTAAACATATAGAAACATAATAACAATAAATCTTGATGAACCCATCCCCTAACTATAACAGCTATTTTGAAGATTTGAAATTTCTCGAAATTTCCCTAGTGAGGTAACACATGTACATATCAAGTCCTAGTTCTTCGGTACTACAGCATTACAAATGTATACCATGTCTTAAAACAAAAAGGGGAAAAGGAAGCAGAAAAAAAAAAAAAAAAAAAAACAGAATGAGAATGTTCCATCCAAAGCACCTTTAAATCCATAAGGACAAAGAGAACAAAACCAGGTGATAACACTCAATTGATCATAACTTGGTCACCAAAAACTTTAGTAATCATGATCTAAAGAGCAAGTCTAAAAACTCATTGGCAAAAGCAAAATCTAAGCATGCATAAACCCAATAAATGTGTCCCATATAAAGGTATTTTAGGTCAAATATCTACTTTAAAATTGATATTTAATATAAGCTGCTCTTAAAAGTGTATAGTACCATAAGAAACAAAATCTTTACATAAGAAAAATGGGGAAACTATTTCTCTCCTAGTTATAGTAGTGAGCAGTTTTAATTTAAAAAAAAGCGAAATATTCCTAGGAGTCAATCACCATTTTTACCTGCAAAGGTCATAAAAGGGATTTTCTTTGCTAGTAGTCATTATAAGGTCACTGTGCCCAACTGACGTGTCAATGAAAAAAGAACACAAATTGAGCTATGAATATAATTTCTAAAAAATAAAACTGGCACGAGTAAATGAAGATTCAGAACTTCCACACAGAGTGGAGAGATAGCCAGGAGCAGAAAAAAGAAAAGTCATTCTAAAGAAGCAGTTATATTTTTAACAACTCTTCTGAGGCCACCCTGGCATAAGTACTGGACAGATGGGTGTAGTGATAATTATAAACATATTTTTACCTTATTTTTTGCAGCTATTAAAAACACTTAAAATTTAGAAGATGTTTCTCAGATGCAGCATAGTAGATTTCATAAAATGTAGGTTACGTATTTTATTGAAACAATGACTTCCATACAGACATTTACAATTTCTCAGGGTAAACAACTAAATGCATCAGTCTTACTGATGGCGGGGAGGGGGGGGATCTCTGTAAGAGAGGAGCTTTCTGGATTAATGCATCCCTTGTTGATGATAAATGTGGGGGCCTGGAGGAATTTGAACTCTAGAGGGAGGGTTCAATATCTGACAAGATCCTGCCCTATAAATTAAAAAAGACCAAAAAAGAGCTTTCAGTAGGATGTAACCAAATAGTTACTGTGCATTTCCATGAATGCAGAGAAAGGAGGCTTAGATAATAGACTGAAGTTTGCAAAATAAAAAAATGAAAAATGGGATTTTGAAATATGCAGTGTTTACATCTTCAGGCTAATCTTTTGACCATTAATTAGCCCAAACATATAGAGTTGGAATGACTTGCTTTTCAGTGCAGGCAGTAAATTTCCCTGTCCCTCACTTTCAAGTACAAAGAGTTGACATAGAGTTCTTAATTACAAACAACATAAAAGCACTTTAGTTAATTTAGGTAAAATGAAATTTCTGGAAGGACATTACAGACTTACAGACAGATTCTAAGATGGAACCAGGCTATGTAGTCAGGAATAGCACAGAGATAGCATAACACTAGTCCTGTGGAATCCACACTGCTACCATCACCAGGCACACACATCAAAGTCCACTTTGCTAACCTAAATCTGGGCATCAAATACTAGATTAGAAACTCCTATGTCTGCCCCTGTCAACAAAATGTATTTGCCAAATTTATCACTGTCAGAATGGCTTCCATGGTGCTTGTTTCTTATCACTAATTTTTGAAGGTGAGAAAGCAAGCTTTTATTTTGGAAAATGACTCACAAGGAAGGATTTCCTTAATACACATAAAATGCATCAAAGATGTTGGGAGGAATTATTAAAAACATCAAAGGTGTCAAAAATATCAAAGAGGTGAGAACATTATGGATTCCTCTGGAGTATCTTCACAGTGGTATCTAAAAAACAATGTTTACCATTGACTCTAAGTCCACAATCTGGACCTACCAACCTCTCACCTTATCTCCTGCTACTCTTTCCACCAGCCACAAAGGTCCTTCATGGTTCTCTAATATGCAAAACTCTTGCAACGTTAGGATTTCTGCCTCTGACCATCCCTCTTCCTGGAAACCCACACTCTTAAAATTATGCACCAGTGACTCCTGTTTTGATCTCAGGTCTCAACCTAAATGTTACCTCCTATGGGAAGTCTTCCCAGGCCACTCCATCCATAGCCATCCACCACCACACACACCAGCCACATTGTTCCTTGTCACCAGGTTCTATTTGCTTTATGGCACTGATCACTAATAGATTTGTTTTTTTTTTTTTTATTTCCCATCTAACTTGCCAAAATGTCAGTGTCTGTGATCTGATTTGTCTTTTATGTTGCTACATCTTCCACACTGATGTGTGTCTTTGGTTACCATGTGATGCTTCAATACATGAACATATTAGGTAATGTTTAAATTAGGCTAAGCATATCATTTCTTCATGGTAAAAATATTTGGAATCCTTCTTTCTAGTTCTTTGAAATATATAGTAGATTGTTGTTATGTATAGTCACCCTACTGAGCAACAGCATACCAGATCCTTGCTCCTTTCTTACTGGACCTTAGTACCCACTGATCAGCCAGCCCTTCCTTCCCCATACTCTCCCTGATCTCTCTTAAACACCACTATACTCCCAACTCCTATGAGATCAACATTTTTGTATTCCACATATGAATGAGATCATGTGGCTCTTGTCTTCTTGCTCTAAGCTTATTTATAACATAATGATCTCCAGTTTCATCTGTCTTCACAAGTGACAGGACTTCATTTTTATGGCTGATTAGTAATCCATGGTACATAGATACATTTTCTTTACTCATTTATCAGTCAACAGACGTTTAGGTTGTTTATACTTTTGACTATTGTGAATAGTGTGGTAATAAACATGGGAGTACAGATGCCTCTTTAATAGACTGATTTCATTTCCTTTGTTGTTGTTTTTCTTTTTCCTGACACTGGAGATAGCAGCCTGGTCCTTGCACATACAAGGCAAGCACTATGCCACTGGGGTACATTCCTAGCCCTCACTTCCTTTGGACATAAATACAGTAATGATATTGTTGGATCATATGGTAGTTCAATTTTTAACTTTTTAAGGAACTTCCCTATTGTTTCCCATTGTTACCAGCACTTGTTATCTTCCTATAATGGTCATTCTTACTGGCATGATGTGATATCTCCTTGTAGTTTTGATTTGCATTTCCCTGACTGTTAGTGATGTTCATGATTATTTCATTTGCCTTGTGGCCATTTGTATGTCTTCTTTCAAGAAATACCTGTTTAGGTCTATTGCACATTTTTAATTGGGTTATTTGGGTAGTGTGTGTGTGCATGTGTGTGTGGGGGGGGGTGTTTGCTATTGAGTTGTTAGAATTCCTTATATATTCTAGATATTAACCTCTTGTCAAATGTATAGTTTGCAAATATTTTCTGCCATTCTGTAGGTTTTTCTGCCATTCTGTGATGCAATCCCATTTGTCTACTTTTTATTTCCTGTGCCTAAGGGTCAGGTGCTTCTCAAAGAAAAAGAGGCAGCAGGGCAGAGAAGGAAGAATATTGTCTAGGGAAAAAACAAACTGTGAATTCTATAATTACACATTTCTGAGTCCAAATCTGTTCACCAAGAACTCATTACACCCTTGTAAGATTTTTGAGATCATTAAGTGTGACCACAAATGTAAAGGGCCTTTTATAGCATGATAGGTATAAGTGCTTCATAACTGGAAGCCATAAAAATTAGTATTAATTTATGAGCAATGAAGTCACATCTGAGTTCATATTCTCTGAACAATATGTGAGGGGAGACACATCCTTAACAAAATCTAAATCAACGAGTTTTCCTGTATACAATGAGAGAGCTCGAATTTCATGCATAACTAAAATTTACTGGAATTTTCTGTGACAAGGATGTTTCACACAAAGATTGAAGCCTCTAAATTTCTTTCTAGATATTGATGCCAAGCCCACTTCAATCTCAAAAGATTATGCAGTCACTGTAAAATAAGATCAAAAATACACTATTATTTCCACTTTTATGTATTTTGAAGCACTTGTTGAGTCAAATGCTAAACAAATGCTTCTAAAAGCACAAAAGCCATTGAAAATAACCCCTGCCTTCAAGCCACTCTGGTTTCATAAAAGAAACGCACAAAATGAGCAGCAATGTGATACACAAATTGCTACAGCAAGTCAGAGGGATGGTACCCGGACCAAATTGAAAAAAAATTTTAAAAGGGTTTTTAGAAGAAGTGATTCTGAGCAGAATCCTAGCTGAATGATCAAGACGAGTTAACCAGAAGTACAAAGGGCCAGACATGCCCAGAAATTCTTTGCAGATGAGGAGGAAATAGTATCTACAAAGATCCAGTGGAGAGTTTAAGGAGGACATCTCTGAGAAACAGCAAGGTTAAGAAAGAATAGGGTCACAAAAGCCCCCAAAAAGGAGCATTTTAAAGAAGAGGCTGTTCCTAACCCCAAGAATGCTAAAACTGCAAATGATTAATTTCCCTTACTTAGTCTATTTTCCCCAAAAAGAGAAAGAATTTATTCAATTAATTGTCACAAGACCTTTCTAATCTGGCACTAATCCCCAGTTTGGGGTCAAAAATTATATTTTAAAATAAATGCAGGTGGTGTTAAACATTATATTTTCATCAAAGCTCAGACTCGTGTTCCTTTTTAAATTCCTTTATATTAGCAACTTTCCTGAAAGTAATTGTACCTTGTCTTTCTCTGTGCATGCAATGCCTTCGAGTCACCTTTCTTTGGCAATTTTCTCTAATTCCTCCAAGCAGCATTTTTCATTTCCTCCCATAAAGTGACAGCACTTTCTACATTACTTCTATTACAGCTCTTAGCAAATTGCCTTTTAATAAGTTTCTTTCTTGCTAACTAAGATTCTGGAGGGAAGGTTTGATCTTTGTATCCCAAACATGATATCCCTCCCATAAACTTTTTTTTAATCTTAGAACAGCTTTAGAATTACAGAAAAGTTGCCAAGGCAGTACAGGTCCCTGTGGAACCTTTTGAAATTCAGATTTACAGATGGAAGGTCAGGGGTAAGTCTCAATGTTATGGATTCCTAATAAGTTTCAACCTCATGCAAAGGCTGCTGGGCCATGGTCCCCAGTTTTGACAAGTGCCAGACACACTAGGGGAAAGTTCTCAGTCCTGGTTACAAATTGTAATCACCTGGGTATTTTTTTTTTCTTTGTTTTTAAATTCCAATGCCTAGGCCCTCTCTCCTGGGGTTCCTGTTTAATTAATCTGTCATAGATCCAGTAATCTATATTTCATTAAAAAGTCTTCAGGTGATTTCAATGTGCATCCAGAGTCAAAAACTCACTTGCCCTAATTCAATGGACTCTCATATCCTAGCAGGCTCCCAGTTTCCTCCTTTGTACAACAGAAATAGTAAATATCTGAGAAGTGGTTTGGGGACTAAATGAGAGAATGAAAGTAAAACACAAAATGCAGTGCCCACTACATTCTTTGTGCTTAAAAATGTTCATTTAAGATTTTTTTTTTTAAGACATTTTCCTAAGCTGTCTGTCTTTCCAGGGTTAGACTGCTCTCAGATCCCCAGCTGTCAAGAGAACACTTGAAAAGGTCAAAGTTCAGTGCTAGGGTGGAGTCACTATAGAAATTCCCAAGTCTTTAGGGAATGCAATTGAAGCATCTTTTGATTGATTCAACAGACCCTGCAGCTGAGACTCAACTAGAGGGAGTCCCTGCCTGTGTAGGACAGACACTGCTTTGTATGGGACTGTCCAAAGTGTGGCTACTTAGTTCTAAGCTGCTTTTCATAGAACAATGAGTGATCACATCTGCACTGCAGCTGGTCTTCAGGAGAAATCTCCAAGACTGATCTGGTTTTAAACTGCTGTTCATAGGCTTAAGGGCAAAGCTCCTAACAAAATTCAAACAGGGGTCATATTGTCATCGAATTCAGTAAGAGGGCTCTAACAATTGTAAAATAACATACTTTTAGATGGACTTCTTCCAACATACAACCTTTCTCCAACCCTAAAGAGGATAAAAGTGATTTGAATTTTTAACAGCTTCTGCATGTTAAAGAGTTACCTGATCTTTATTTTCCTTGAACCTACAGTTAGGAGATTCTCAGGATAATTTGAAAAGACAGAGCTTATACATTAAAAGATGCCATTCATAATTACTACCTTCTTTGAATTAAAAAAAAAAAAAAGAGAGAGAACAAATACAAGTATAATTAATTCTGGCTTGACCTAAAGCAGTTAGCATCTCTGTATCTTTGTCCATGATATTTTCACCTGCTGGGGGGAAAAAAAAAAAAAAAACAGCAGGAATGCTACTTACAGCCCCTTCAAAGCCCCTAAACTTTTGCCACTGACATTTTATAATATCAGAATAGTGTTCTGATTGGTCTCACCATCCAGCTGAACTCCCCTAACCCCAACTATCTGCCACACTACTGCCACAATATAAAACTGATCAGATTACTTAAATTCCCAAATTCTTTAAAATGGTATAGAAATTTCTCCAAGATTTGAGCATTCAAGAAATGGAATAATGTGGCTGGAGTTGTGGTTCAGTAGTAGAGCACTTGCCTAGCCTGTGTGAGGCCCTGGGTTCAATTCTTAGCACCACATATAAATAAATGAATAAAATAAAAGTCCAGAAGCATCAAAAAAAGAAAGAAAGAGAATAATTATACAAGTTATTTTATGACTGAATTTTTCTTTCTACAATATTTTGTGGTGAGTTTATAATAACAACTTACATTTTTTGATTATATGAAATGTTTGTTAAAAATGTAAATTGCTGGATTCCATCCCTGGTCTTTGGATAAGGAGTCCTAGAATATTCATCTTAACCCTCTAAGTGACTCTTACACACAATAAACTTTGAGAGTCACTAACCACAGATAATGTCTTCAAAACATTATGGTAAGACAGTCAAAAATTGGAGGTTTCAATTATGTTTATTTTGGCTGGACAAAAGAAACCATAAGAACAGTTACAAAATGGAATGTGTTATCATTCCAGCTGATGAGACTCTGGCCTCTGCAAATAGATCTTGAATAACTAGTCTCAGGGATGTGGTAGTCATCTTATATCAAGAAAGGGGACGAAAGAGATCATTTCTAGGGTCTATCTCAGCTGTAGGATCATAAGACTGTATAATTAAAGAAGGTTAAGGCTAAATTACATTTTGGAGACCAAAAAAAAGAAGCATTACCTGGAAGAAGAATTATGAAACTGGCTGGATTTGTTTTTAGGGAGTAGTTTATTGGTAAGGCAGCTCTCAGAGCTAACCAAAACCTTAATTAATTGAACATCTTTTTCCTAGAAAAGATTAGTAATGAACTGGGTTTTTTGTTTGTTTGTTTGTTTTTGCTTTTGCTTTTTTTAAGAGTTTTTAACTAATCGTCCTGTGGTCAAGATGTCTTGGACAGAGTGAAAGGACCAGACAGCTTTGGCATTCCTGGCCCACTATGACAAAAGGCTGGGGGACAGGGTCTCTGGAACTATGTAGATACCAGTTATCAAATTTAACTTTTCATTTTCAAACTAAGAAGAGGAAGCCCAGAGAAGTGTGCTATAAAATTCACATGGTTGGTTAGTGACAAAATAACTATCTTAGAAATCTACATTTAGACACCTAATCTGGTACTTGGGTAATAAAGACTCCTTTAATATTACAAATTGCTTTTGAATCAAAATCCTAAAAAGTTAGAGAATCAAAGAAAGTCCAAGTGTGAGAAAGTTTCATATAATAAATGTACCACATTGTAAACAAACGGCTTGACATAACTGCATTTAAAAAGTAGATTGACATTTCAAGGATAGCTACAATAATGCCCCTTATGTTCTCAGAGTTATAATTTAATTCTGTTTGGCAGGAAAATCAGTGATTACTCTTACTTTCTGACATTTTAAATAAAGATGCCTTCCAAAAAGGAAAATATTATTTTCAAGTATATTTCTTGTGCTATACATAATTTACATATATATATATATATATATATATATATATATATGTAAAGTGTGTGTGTATAGATAGACAGATATAGTTTACATAGACATGTCAGTATTTTAGTAGATATGTACATTTATAGGTCCTTATGCTATATATACATTAATGATGGAATATTATAGTTTTTTATTTTTTATAAAATCTGACACATCTTATTAATGCTATTTTTAAAGACTGACTTAATTTATCAACCATATATTTAACAAAAAACATTCTTTTTACAAATATCCAACTAAAGAGTTTGAGATTCAACGGCCTAAGTCATTTCAGTAAGTTTTGTAACTTTAAATACCATCTACATGTTGAATTATATCTCTAGCCTAGACATTTCTTCTGAACTGCCTATTCAATGAATATCAAACTTACCAGGTCCAAAGTCAAATTCCTAATCTCTTCCAAACTCTTCCCCCGTTGTTTTTGTTTGTTTGGGTTTTGTTTTGTTTGTACAGAGGATTGAACTCAGGGATGCTCTACCACTGAACCACTGAGCTACATCCCCAACTCTTTTTATTTTTTTATTTTGAGACAGGGTCTTGCTAAATTGCAGAGTTTGGCCTTGAACTTGTGACCCTACTGCCTCAGGCTCCTGAGTAGCTGAAATTACAGACAGGTGCCACTACACAGGTTCTCTTCCTTCAATGCTTCTCCTCATATCAGTTGCTACGGTTGACATAATTCTAGATTTCTCTGTTAACATTATATATACATCAGCAAATCTTGTCCCCTTTGCAAAAATATATCCTATCACTCTTCACTATCTTTGCTGCTACAATCACCATCGTCTTCCTCAAAAGCCTCCTGACTGGCATCCCTGCTTCCACCTTTGCTGCCATACAGATACTCTCCAAGCAGTAGTCCGATTGACACTTTATACGTTTACCAACTTGCACTCTCACACTAAGTATATGCCCCAGAAAGGTACTCTAGATCCTCCCACTTCATTCTTCTGGACCTAAATGACTTAATTCCCTACTACTCTCCTACTTGCTTACTTCATTCCAGCCACCCAGTCTATCGGGCAGTGCATCCAAAACTCCATGAAAAAAAGCTGCTGTTCTCTCCCCACATATCTCCTCAGCTTTTTTCCTCACCCCCTTTGCACACCACTGATTATGCCAAACTACCACAGGAATATATACCTAGAGTAGCATCTACATCAGTCAGGGCCCTAGTCAATGGATGCTCCACTTAAAACTGGGCTCACTGGTGAAGAGAATTATGAAAGACTATCAGGGAGTGGAAAAGATGCCATAAAACTAAAAGGGAACCTAAGAGACAGTAATACCAGGGATACTGCCACCACCAGTCCTTAAGGAATATGAGGGAAGAAACATATTAGAAACCAGAGAAGGACCCAATAGGGAAGGCTACCATGAGAAAACTAATAGTGATTGGAAGAGGGCAGCAGGCAGCTTGAAGCACTTGCTAGAGAACAGACCTGAAAGAATGAGTACCCTAAGTTCATACTTCTCTCTCCCTCAGATCTTCCCCAGAAGACCTATCAATATAATTCATAATGGTTTCCTTGCTAAGGCACAGAGTAGGATGGAGAGGGGGAGAACAGCACCTCATTCCATTTCTCCCTATCTTTCATACATAGTGAATTTCTTTTCCATAGCCCATATCATTATCGGATATCTTATGTTACCTTGTTTATTTGCTTGTTTCTGCCACGAGATTGTTCGTACCCTGAGCACATAGGCTTGTGTCTACTTGTGTGCAGTGATCTCCCTATGACCTCACATAGAACTGGCACACATTAGGCACTCAAACAATATTTATTAAATGAATCAATCTTATATGATAGTGATTTTCCACTAAATTGTTTGTTGTTTTTTTTTAACAAACAGTATAAACCATATTTCTTTGAGAAAAACTCCAACAACTCTGGGTAAGCCCACAGGTGATTTGTGAATTGATTCATGTTTGACATACAGCCCAGATAGTTCCAATTTTAAAAAATGGAAAAGAAAGTAATATATATGCTACATCCCAAGAGGTAAGGGAGTATTAAATGTTTAAATATCCATCTATATACCTGCATTCACCATGAATAAATCAAGCCAGATCTCTCATAGGATACTTCATCTGGCAAGAATTCATTACAGAAAAGCTCTTTGAGGGAAAGACATTAGTAGGACTTCTGATTTCCTGGATTTCTATCTAAAAGTATTAAGACATTTGGGGGAATCACTTTATATGTAGCAATCACAAATGCATTACTTCTTTTGTTTGAGCTTTCCAGACTACCCTGAAGCGAGCACAATTAAAGGAAAAGATAAAGCAACAGATCAGAAGGGCAAACCTCTGTTTTACTTGTGAAAATTGAGGAACTCATCTTGGTGAGAACCTATTAGCAAGTAATATACTTGCTCATTCTATTAGCACCTTCTACACCACCCCAACAGGAAAGGGAAAACAGCAGTTAGCATAAAGTATCTTTAGAAGAAACAGAAGACAACTCTGGATTTATCCCTAGAAAAGATTCTTCACACCCACTCCCATTTCATGAAGAGAATAATCTTATTCCTTGGAGACCTCTGTCTTCATTTTCCTAGAAGGATGACAATAAATAAGACTGAGAGAAGAAAAAGAGAGATGAAAGTAAATAGTTCAAGTTATGTGAGGTTTTTGAAATTTACACTAATATTAACCACAGAAGCACAATTTCATACACTCTAAGAGCAGTAGTGTGTATTTTCATCCAGTTACAAATCCTTTCCTCTGAAAGGAAGTAAGACACGTTAGTATAATTGCTCTCCAATTTAAGAAATAATCTTTGAGTTCCTCGGAGAAATCTATGTGCTATCGAGACCCCATTCCAAATGTTTCAGTTTAGGGGTCCATCCAGGTACTACAAATTTTTAATTTTATATAGTGAGCATAGAGGAGACCTTTATGAAAATAAATTTCAAACCACTACAAATTTAATTAATTTGAAAATTATTATAAAATTCATAGAATTCAGGATAACTGCATACATTTTTATATAATTATTAACATGTTTTTTCCTTTTTTGATGTTTTGTTTTCTTTCGTCTTATACTCCTTTGTGTCTTCATATTTCAAATATGTTATATGATCTTCTATCAAATTGAAGGTAATTCAATTCTTCCTATATTGGGGTCAGTAAAGATTCCTCTCTACACAGTTGCTTCTGGTTCCAGATGCTCTCAAATGCATGCATGTCACTAAATGACCTCTGATTACATACTTCAACTGATGGATCTGGATACAAAGGCTCATTAGGAAGCAGTAGTAAAGTTTGTGGGGACATTGCTTTATCAGAACCATAGAAAAAGCTTACATACACAGTGAAGTAACTTCAAACAGTATAAATATTAAGACTAACCATATGGAATTGCTGATGTTCAATCATTTACAACTTCCAAAATTAATGCCTCACATGGTTCACACTACTTTATTCCCCAAACCCAATGCATCTACCAGTTCAGCTCCCCGTTAGCTAGATTCTAACATTGTTCATGACAATCTAATACCACTTTGTGTATTAGGGAAATTAACAGAGAGGGGAGAAAGAATACAAAAGGACCACAATCTTTACTTGATTATGTTTATAACATCATAACTGTAAATTTACCCATGATCATGTAAACAAGGCCTAGGGACTTGGACACAACCTGAGAAGGTAAAGGGCCCTGCAGCTAAGGTCCATTAAGTTTCTAGTAAATCTCATCTGCTATCTCAGTCCTGTCACTGAAAGTTTCATCCTCTTGACTAATCCATGGAAACATGAAAAATAAACATACCTCTCTTTTCTTCCAAAGAAATAGTTCCCACATGTTACAAATAAATGATTTCAAGTTTTATAGTAACAGCAGAGTATAACCTTATTCATCTATTACTAGGTTCAAATAATGCTATCCAAATAATGAAAATTTCTGTTAAACAAAGAGTCCTCTGTGAGCACAGGAATATCATCTCCCTATTATTCCTTAGGGTATTCAACAACTGCATGTTCTGTACACTAGGCACCTTGCCCTCACATGGGCCTTGTAAAACACTACACCCTCTGATAAAAATGGTCTCAATGCAAAACATAAATGTGTGCTTTATCTGGAACCTGACACTGAGTATTTGCTAACTGGCCCTACAGTAAAATAGCTTTTTGCCCATATGGTTTTAAAATCTGACACAAAGTACCACACAGAGAACAGAGTTCAGTTAGAGCCCTCCACCCATTTTAATAACAATCTTTTTTTTTTTTTTTTCCTTTCCTGGTTTTCCAGATAAGTCTCTCCACTGCACACTAATGCCTTACATAGGCAGATTGTTTATGGGCTGAATTCTGCTGAATCAGCAGCACAGGCCAGGGGAACTCTGCTGAGTATACGCAAAGGCCACCATCTGTTGGAGAGCTTCTAGGAACAGTGTCATCAGCATGAAACACAGTGTCAGCCCTAATAACTACAGGATTGCCTTGGAAGCTAAAGCCAATGACAGAAACTTACTCCAGAAAGTCATTAATATCTGGCTTCTTTGCAATCATTTAGAACACTGCTACAGAAGGAGAATGAATCAAACTACATCAAGCATTCACTCTATATTTCAAAAATAATATAATCATCAAATATAATCAACACAGACTTTAGATTCAGATAGGACAGAACCTCATCTATACCACTCACTAGGTGAGATGCTGATAAGAATAATAGGAACAATACCAATAAGGCTTTCATTTATTTAGGGGCTACTATGTACCAGAATGTACCTTTTAAGTCATAAATCTTCATTCTCACATCAATGCAATAATGAAGATCTTATTATCTAAAAGGCAAACTATTTTAATCTCTCTCATGTTTTCAATCTATAAAAAAAGAGTAATTTCATTTATTTTTTCAAGATTTTAATGAAAAGTAAGTATAATATAAAGTATTGAGCATTTAATAATACATGCATGAATTAAAAAACATTCATTTTATTCAAGTATCATTAAACTCTTAAAGAATATACAGATGGTATATTTAATGACATATTAGATTTGCACTCAATACATACAGCAAAAGTTTAGAAAACCTCAAAAATTTCTTCAGATGAGCTATGACACTGCCTTGCTGATTTCACAGATTTAAGAAACAGGCTAACAAAAAATGAAGCAGAACAGTTTAGTGGAGTGTCTCATCTTTAAATCAGTCAGCATGTATTAAAAGCCCACTCTAGTGTGATAGAAAACTGCTACAAAAGGAAAACACAGCCCTTCTGGAACTGTATTTTATCATACAGAGCATATATGGCTACTGCACTATTTTGTCATCCAGAACAAGGCATCTAAGATCACAATGAAAGGAGTGGGAAAACAAAGCATTAGCTTAGAAAAAGTATTAGTCATAGATCCGGAATCAAGGATTGTGGTGAATTGAGCCGGGTGCAGTATACAATTCTCAGACTAAAATCCATCTTCAGCATAAAACTGGTGTCCACATGCAAGCGTCAAGGTTAGCTGGTGGTTCTATTCCAGACAACTCTAACCCTATGGTGAGATATTACCACTCTCTCCATACCCCACGCTTCTGTTTATCCCCTACCTTCTTAGACAAAATATCTCAAAGGTAGACAGGATAAAGAACCAAGAGAAGCTTGAGAATATACTGGCTGCAGCATCACATAAGTTTTTTGGGGGTCCTAGAAATTAACAAATAATTGCCACTAAGATAAAAATTACAAAGAATGGAAAAGTAAACTTACCTGAATGTTCTTTTATCACCACCCAATTCAAAATAAAATGTCTTACTTAAATCAGAAATATGGACATCTAGAAACAAAGAAGATAAGGAAGCTTACCAGGAAAAAAAAAAAAACTACCCTCATATGGGAGGGAAATATACACATATACACACACATATACACACATATATGCATACCTACATACATAATTAAAAATATATTACTTACACATGCACACAATTGAGAGAAAAAAATAATAGAGTAAATGAGGTAAGATCTAAACATTAGGTTAATGTAGGTAAATAATATCCTACTAGCAAATTTATGCTAGTGTTACAATTATTTCCAAATAAAGTTATTTTAAAAAGCTGTCAAAAAATTCCATAAAATAAAGTAAAAACAAGTAAACTTTCTAGTATTCTGTCCCCTTAAAATTCAAGAAAGCTTACTGTAATAATTGCTATTGTATTTTTCAGGAGGAAAACTCAAAATCTTAGTTATAGTCCATGAAAAATACTGGGTCAGACTACAAAACTGAGGGTTTTATTTTATATGACTCGTATGAATAAATATGAATCTCTGACAAAAACAACAAAGAGACTCAAACTTAAAATAATTCTAGTTAGCCAGACATAACACAAGAATGAATAAGACTTGAAGTAATAATAACTAAATTATAATTTGTTCTCTTTTTAATGACTCCATTATATTCACAGGTGCCAGTCTGAAAATACAAACAGGGATTACATTGCACTCTCCAAGAGGACTACCAAGTACTACCATGACCTCATATATTTCTGGCAAATATGAATGCCTCATATTTTTTAATTATTTTTATTTATATATGATAGCAGAATGCATTACAATTTTTATTACACCAATAGAGCACAATTGTTCATATCTCTGGTTGTATACAAAGTATATTCACACCAATTCATGTCTTCATACATGTATTTTGGATAATAATGACCATCACATTCCACCATCATTTCTAACCCCATGCCCCTTCCATTCCCCTCCAACCTCTCTGCCCTATCTAGAGTTCATCTTGAATGCCTCATATTTTGCCAAGTTAGAGAACATGCTTCAATATTTTATAAAGATGTCCAAATGTCTGCAGTGAGTTTTGGGAAATATAGATTAATAAAAATTTCTCCATGCAATAGTGTTGTTTAGTATCTACACACTTGCTGCAGATTTCAGTAGTTTAAAAATAGGTCAACCTTTCTAAAAGAAATCAAATTTTAAATTGCTGAAATAATTAAGCTCAATTATAAACCTAAGAGTTCTTAACTCACTGTATTCAATGTGCTAAAAGTTTGACTTCGGCATCTATGAGGAAGAGAAAAATTCTCATGTGTCATTTGAATTCATCTCAAAGAGAAAGCCCTGAAAATTGTGTTGGCACTTTATATGTTCACTAAGCAATTATCATTAAAGGATGGGTTTCAGAATGCTCCCTGAAAAACAAGTTAGGGGTATCAGAGACGTTTACAAATTTAATTAAGAATATTAACATTCAGTCATTTACTCATTTAGTCCTGCGTAAATGCAAAAAAAAAAAAAAAAAAAAAAAAAAAAAAAAAAAATGCTGAGCATCATCCCAGACACACCCTGAGCCATTGTAACATGAGGGTCCAGACTGAGGGCCTTCCTAAAGGTTGTCTTAAAATTAAATCCTTATTTTTCTATTTCTGTCATTGGTTCTTTAGACTAAATTTAAGATAAATATACCTGGCACTAAATTTTGTGATGCTATGCTTGTTACAAAGTTCTACTGAAAAGACAGGAAAGATATAAAAGTAACATTATTATTTTCAAAAGCATAATTTTATGACTCAATTATTATAAATGCTTTAGCAGAGTCTATTTTTGTTTTTGTTTTTCCTGTCTGGTAACTTTCTGCATAGAAGGTATGTCACAGGAAAGAAAGAGACTGGGATGCCTGACAATTTTCCCATGTCATTAGAGCAATTTCCCCCTTAAAAATTAGAAACCCATGTTAGGAATCAGGAGTGACCCCAGATAACCCTAAATGACTAGTTAGTGAGTACAAACTTTAAAAAATAAGATATTAGTGAGAGTAAAAGCAGCCTTCTTTTTTTTTTTTTTAAAGAGAGAGTGAGAGAGGGAGTGAGAGAGAGAGAATTTTAATATTTATTTATTTATTTATTTTTTAGTTATTGGCGGACACAACATCTTTGCTTTGTATGTGGTGCTGAGGATGGAACCCTGGCCGCACGCATGCCAGGTGAGCGCGCTACCACTTGAGCCACATCCCCAGCCCAAGCAGCCTTCTTCTTCCCCCAACTTTGTACACACATGCACATGTGCAGGTGTGCGCGCGCGCACACACACACACACACACACACACGCACACGCACACACACACACAGGATCTTCAGATTTCTCTTCAGTGATACATTTTCCTGCAATTCCCACACACAAACTCCTTAAAGGAGTAGGGATTTTGAGAAGGAAGTGATTTCTCTGCAGGTGGAAAAAACATCGAGATTCTTCAGGATATTGTTTGAATAAATATTAAAATAACATTCTTTCATAAAAAAGCAGTTATTCATCTTTCCAAAAATTAGTTTTTTCCAACTGCAACTTTCCAACGTGAGTACTGAAGTCTCCTGAATAGGAAAGAATTCATACCAGGACGTTGGTCCTGTTTGGGACAAAGGAACAGATCAGAAAGCCGATATACCTGACTTTATAGCACAAGACTTCCTCTAAGCTAAGACGGCCATCTGGCCATAAAATGCAAAATAAAATCATAAGAAACACAACAGTGATTCAGGAAAAAAGTGAGATATTACACTTGTTTGTAGATTAAAAGACAAGCTTAATTAAGGGGAGAGGCAAATGGAAGTTGAACTTGGAAGGGAGCGCAGCCACTTACAAATGAATTCATATTAGTTTATGAAAAACAGCAAAAGAGAAAACAGCAAAAGCAAAGGTAAAATCTTGTAAGGGTACAATGACCCAGTTGGTGTAGAGTGCCAGAGTCATGCAAACACAAGGACAGGGCAAATGGTGAAGGGAACAGGGAGTCGGGATTAAGGAGTCTCTACAGAAGGTGGGATCCTGAAGGCTTTGGGCCAGGATGAAACACCACCAGAGAGGCAATGAATGAGAGTGAGAGCACAGCAAAAGCTGGGAGAAAAGTCAAGAAAGAATTTCAAGTAACCAGACAAGAGGTATTGAAGGCCAAAACGAGGGCCAGGGAAGTAGTGGGAATGGAAATTGGCAGGCTCTAAGGTACCTCTCAGCCATAAAGTCTACAATTTTAAATAAATGTGACCTTTACTACAAAGAACTAAGTGAGGGTAGCCTAAGAAACTTTAGTCCATATGCATTTCCAGAATAAACCTCCATGAAGCAGCTGAAATAACAAAGGATTGCATTGCTGTGAGAAACTGAGCAATAGCTACAGAAATACCAGGTAAAAGAATAGCTTTGAATTTGGATTATCATAAAGCACCCGGAATATTATCCCCAGACACATGTTACAAACTGCTTATAATGGCATTCCTGAGGAGATCAAGAATTAAACAAGCTATAATCAGCTACAACTCTCTCCTTTAAGTAAGCTATGACTGAAGTTTATGCCATAAGAATTGAGCAGAATGCAGAGGTCACAATGTCACTTCCTCCAGAATCCCACCCAATAGCCAATGCCAAACTCCTCCCCATCCCAAAAAAAGAGTTCTAAGCCATCACTTATTATACTGTTACCGTCTAGGATGATTGATATTGTATAGAGATCACTGTGTATAAAATTTGAAAATAATGAAGCAGAATAACTTTTAGTCACGTTCTGGAAAAGTCCTACTTAAAATCTGAAGCCTCTGCAAATCAGTTTTATAATGCACAAATTTGTTCTTCAATGCAGTGGAAGACAGTACTTTATATGATTGTGATTCCTAAATAACCTTTTAACTCTATCACCTTTTTTCCTTTACTGTTCACTTTAAAGGGTATTCAAAAACAAAATACAAGACCATGACATATTTCTCCCTTAAATATATATAAGCTTTAAAAATGTTTACTTGAATATCACAATCTGTACAAGTAACACTCAGATATTTTCTATGATGCAAGAAAAACTAAACATAAAAAACCCTTTAACATGATATGACACATAGGTTTTAGTATCAGTAAACTTAGTGGTTTGATGTTATCAAAACATTACATTTTAGTAATTTTTTTTTCTTGCTCTCCAGTTTACAGTAAATTAGATCTATTACTTTAGCTAGAATTAGTATTAAATATAATATTGATATCTGGAACATAGTTTACATTGATTTGAAAACAAAAAAGGCACTTCATCTTTGCATTGGATTTGCCATTTTTCAAATTTTTGGAAACAGGCTTAATTAGTTAAAATAAAAATTAAGAAAGAAAATTAGAAATTATATAATTAAGTATTAGTGTGCTGAGAACAGAGTAAATCAACATATTAAAATGAATGCAACACTTGAGTTTTGCATTCAGATTTCACATCAAACAGAGTTGCATGTTAGTTCTGAAAAGGAAGTGATTTAACTACATGGTGGGGAAAGCTCGGATAGGTAATTCTTTTAAAATAGTCCATAATAGAAATTTCTTTTAAAGTCAACAGGAAATTCATTAAACATGAATATATACTAAGGACGGAAATAAGAACATTAAGTATAAAAATACAGGAAACATTTTTTTAAGTAGCCTAAATTTCATTGTGAAGGACAGTATTGTTGTTAGTAGTTTACTTGGGGAGAAGAATGCCAAAATTTTATATTTCAAAATTAAATGTTATCAGTAAATATTTCCTAAGTAAGAGAGGGTTTGCATAATTAAAGAAATTTTCTTATGAAAGAAATCTGAATTTTGCAAATTTTAGATAAAATATTAAAATTTTAGTTTATGTGATTTCCATTTAAATTGAAGATTACTCACATCCAGATATTAGAGAGTAAATGTTGGGGTATTATGTGTGGGAAAAACCCTTATATATCAGACTTCATGGTGCAGCATCTATTGTGGAAGTTCCACTTCTTTTGTTTTTTAACAAATGAAAAACATGTTTACATGCTTCTTTGCATTGGTCTAAACACATGTATTTTTTTTTAAATGACCACAAGATAAAGTAATGAATGAACTTCTATCAAGACATAAGGAAAAGGATTTGATTTTTGCAATTTTGAGTTATAGATATTCATAAAGGATAAGACTTAATCAGCAAATATGTTTCTAAGTCTATGTCATATATATATGTGGATTGAAGGCTTAATAATGTACTTAATGACAAGGTTAATCACACTTCAAAACATGTTATGAACTGGTTCACAGATAGCTGCCTATTTTTTCATGGTCACAACTGGGGACATTGTGCTGGCATTTAGTGGGTGTTACAAAACACCCTTCAATGCACAGGACATCTCCCTCAACAACAAAGAATCAGCTGGTCCAAAATGTGGATACTGCTGATGATGAGAAAACCTGGGCTAAACTCACACCACAAAACATATGGAAAATGTGAGGCTTGAAGACAGGAAAAAAAAAAAAAAGGAAGGGTACAGTAAGTCAAATAATATGGAGGACAAGATAAAAAAGAGATCAGAATCAATAAAAGAAAAATCTAAATGATATTAAGTATTTGCTCTATAGTTAATATGAGAAATACAATACCAGGTCATCCTATACAAACACACAAAACGTATGTGGGCAAAGTTTGCAAACATCTATCAAAGAAAACTGATTTCTAATTTTTTTTAAGCTACATTTCTGGCTTGATAAACAACCTGATTTTACACAATTATTTTACACTCTTGTGGACACATTTCCCATTCCTCAGAAGTTCTGTGCAAAGAAAATACTAGAGTTAAGTAGGGAGACCAACTCTGGGCAGCAGTAGTAACTACTTGGGTAGATTTGACCCAATAAAAAAGAATGATCTTCAGTTGTACAAGCAAATCTCTTTAATTCCAAAGAATGTTGATCTCCTCCAACACAAGATAAAAGAATATGCATTATGACCCCATTTTTAACTTTTTAAAAACCAAATTTATTGTTTTCCATGTTTGGAAATAGTTAGAATTTTGTGTTGGGAAATGCATACTAAACTATTAACACTGGTTATCTCTAAAAAGCCTGGGTGAAAGGGAGTCATGAAGAAAAACATTCATATTTGCTCTGACTTATAAGTGACTAAAACTTTATAATGGGAATGTATTCATGTGTAATAACTTTGATTTTTGCAAAGTATAGGTTTTTCCAAAAGCAGAATGCAAAAATTCTGCTATAGCCTATTAACATATAATACAAATATCTGGTTTTATGAGATAAAAATTGTTTAAATATTGCAATAATAGCTTTAGTCATATTCCCAAGATGAATCATGCTAGATAATGAAATCTTATAGAATTTACTTCATAGATCAATTTTTATACAAAATAAATATCACTCACGTGTTAAATTAAATACTGAACTGTATTTTTATACATGGAGTTTACCAAAAGAAAAGAACAAATGAATTATATCTGCAATCATTGCTATGACTAGGAATTTTATTGACACTTATTTTGATGCCTGTCTGAAGATTAATCAACTAATATATTAAGACATTTAGGACATTGTGAAGAGCTTAGAAATTATCCTAACATTTATGAAATATTTACACAAACTCTAAAACAAATTCCATACATGTTTACAACTTTCATGTGAATTACTCTAATTCACATATATTCATATGTAACATATATAGAAATAGTCAATGAACAATTAATTATTTGAATTTTTCAATTTTGCTTTTTTAAAAATTCTGATAAGAAATAATTACACTTTGGTAGATGTTAATTGATTTTCTTCATTTATTATCATGTCATTTAGAGGACAAAAAAAAAAAACTAGAAGAAATTCAGTTATTTCACCCAACTAAAATTAGGCAGGTATCATAAAATTTTCTCACTCATCAATTAAGGTAATTTGCAATAAACAGCCAAGTAAAATTCTGGCTGATACTAAAGATTAGCTTGCCAAGGTATAAAAAATGAACAATGAAAAACTAGAAATGAAAAAGCTCAATCATAAACTCAATGCCCGAACAGAATTAATTTTATTCTTAGGAAAAAAAGTCTTGTTCCAGCCAGTATCATTTTCCATGCAGTATGCACATACTACAATAGAGAAAAGAATAGCATAAGCCTATTAATATAGTTAATAGCATATGTTAAATATATGGTGAATACACACATTGTTATGTGCGCTTAAGTCATATACTCATATGATTAGGCATATAGTACTACATATTTTAAATAAAATCTGTGTCCTTCCCAACTTTCCAAGGAGTGTTATCTATTAATATGATACCAACAAATGAATCAAAAACATGTTTACTCCTTCTCATACTGGAATAACAAGTGGCATTTTTCAGCACAAAAAACATTTTGACAGGCCGCACCCTAATGTGGAAAAATAAGCTTGAAATAAAAAATGTAAGCGATAGAAAAAAATAAGTCTAAGCAACTTATTTGCCCACTAGAATGGAAGACACACAGATCAGGAATTTGTTTTTTCAACAGACAAAACATGTAAAACAAATTATTAGTAAGTTATGCTAAATATGTTTCTTTCAGCTATCACCAATTCATAGAATTTGCTCCCCAAATCATCAAAAGACCCCCTGACTAGATTATATCAACAGCATTTTACTTCCAAAATATTTTTAAATGAATTTTTTTTTTATTTCATTAAGCAGATAATTCCACTTCAGTCTGAAAAAGACCATGTTCTTAGGAATGAAGCCCTTACCTAAGTCTATATATATGCATCATCCTAAATAACTATAGGGAAAAAAAAAAAACAGGCAATGAAAACTTATATCATGCCTTCATAGGAAATGAGATAAGGTAGAGAGGTTATCAATATATAAAATATATTGTGCCAGTCATGCAAGGCCACTGCAGGTCACGCTGCAGAGCTTGCTTTATTTTCTGCTAGTGTCTCTGACCTGAAAACTTGATTTTTTCCAAGTATTGGCACTTAGGTAATGAACTACAATGTACAGGTGTGCCCCTATCCCAATTTGTTATCTGACATCTGCATAATTCAAACAGCTCTTCCCACAGCATTGTTTTAAAACAAGCATCTTGGTTGAGGTATCATTCTAAACCAGATCTTAAAGTCTTTGTTTCTTCATTTACTCACCAAATATGTGAATTCCTGTTGTATCAGGCACTGTTTAGGTCTTGGGTCCCTAGGAAAAAACAAATTCCTGATCTGTGTGTCTTCCATCCTAGTGGGCAAGACATAAAAGCATAATAAATAATTACGTTGGTTGCTTAGTACATTAGATGATGAGCACCACTGAGAAAACTGACACAGAATAGATGGTGGTATGATTTTAAATATGGTGGTGATTTCTGGGGAAAGAGCAAAAGACAAAGAAATCAGCTACATGTACCACTGGGGATGTGCACTCAGGGCAGTACATGGACTGTGTTCACTGAAGTCACCATGTGGGACTTTCTAGGTAATTATTGCTTCTCTGTAAAATGAGCCATAGGAAGATTTTGTGTAGAGAAGTGACATAAAGCAGGACACAGGACACTAAAATGGAAAAAACCTGCTGCAGTGAGTGCTGCAATTTTAGTATTAAAATTTTGTTGAAAAACAAAAAGAAAAAACCTATTGGACAAAAAGCCAAAAAGTGTCAAAGGTCACAGAGAAGCTGGCTGCTAGCTAGACAACTTATAGTTCTTTCATTATACTAGAAGTTTCTTGCCACTAAATCCGCAAGCCTGTTTTATCTGCATTTAAAAAACAAAAATTGAAGTTGTAAAAGATTATTTCTCCCTCCCTCCGTTGTATCTGGCACACAAATTAAAAGGAGAGGTATATTTTCAATTAAGAGCAGTACAAAGGATTTCTTTCTTTTTTTTTTTTTTTCAAACAGTGAATCTTATGTTGTGGCAGTTTATCTACATTTTCCCCTAAATGGTAATCAGTATCAGTACAACTTTTTTCTTATTATCTTCCATAGAAGTTTATTCACATCTTGCTTCTTATTGGTAGTGTTTCTTACATGCATATTTGTTCATTCATTGACCCAAGAACCCTTGCACACTCAAATGTTCACACCAACTGGTATGCTGAGTACTGCGGGAAAGAAGATTAAAAAAAAAAAAAAAACACTAAAAATCTGAAACAATAGCATGAGGGCATTTAAGTACTAAAGAAGGTTAAATGGGACTGGCAACCAAACACAGTGTAAACTACTTTCTGTGCCCCAAAACCTTTTGTGAAGAAAAGAGATAATAAAATAGCTCATAGGTTTGTTGGGAGGGTTTAAATGACTTAATACATGGAAAAAGCACTGGGGCTGGAAAAAGTGCTGATAAAGGCCCTGAGACATTGCAAACACTCAAGAAGTATTAACTATTTCAATCATTTATGGTAAAATTTGAATAATGTTCTACAGTTTTTCAAAAAACAAACAGAAACTCCAGATAAAATGATTTACAAAGATGTTGGATGTTCTACAAACTAAGTTTTATTGGAGTATATTATCTTATCTTGTGGCAACAACCAGAGAGAGGCAGGAAGAGGTTGTAGAATATGCAGAAAACTTAATAAGTCATGACAAATAGAGAGGAAGAGAATAAAGATATAGGGCATGCTTAGCTGGGGTTGTGGCTCAGCAGTAGAGTGCTCTCCTAGCACCTGCAAGGTCCTGGGTTCATTCCTTAATACCACATAAAAATAAAGGTATTGTGTTCAACTACAACTAAAAAACAAATAGTTTTTTTAGAAAAGATATAGGACATGCTCCCCACACATGCACAGAATAACAACTGGAGAAAAACTATACAGGAAAAAGTTTGACTCTAATATTTCAAGGTAAAAATTAATGATTCTCAAGAACAAAGATATTCTCCTACTTTACTATGCTAGTTTATTGAGGGATTCTTGTTCAGAGGTTTCTTCATCTATCCCCAATACCATTTTATATAGACAGATGAAGTGTCCTGATGAAGGTTATCAAGTTGGGTGGCAAGAACAACACAGAAGATTCAAGAAAGTCCATAACTAAAAATGCACTAAAAACAACTTTCCAGAAAATGCTGGAAGACGTCATGTTAGCACTAAATCCAGAAATGATATTTTATCAAATTAATTTATAATGATTCTTTCATATGCATTTCTTCTGTTTCATGTTCCTTGCTATGAAAATTTAAAAGAAAAAAAAAGCCTTAGCTATACTTTAAAGTCCTTGTTTCTTAAAGAAAAGCAAAGACATGCCTTGACAGAAACACAATAACAAATCTAGGTATGTTAATTTTGAATAACATTGAAGGAGCTGTCTGAGAAGACATCAACACAAGTGGACTTAGACATCTACATGAGTGCTGTATTTCCCTCAATGCTCACTTTTCTATTAGAAATATTAAGTCAAAAGAAAGTTTAAGAAAAAAAATGTTTAACATCAACCACACTTAAGATATGCATGGATTAATAAATGAATAAACCACACAAATGTGTATATATTTATAATGTATAACGCTTTTAATAAACTAAAATTATATATTAATAATTTTCATTGTAAAATAATGACATTTTTCTAAAACTATTACTATAACTTTATATTAAATAATGCTTGTCATATTTAGTTCTAGGGATTTCTACTTATTTTTAATGATTGGTCAAATTCATAATGGTATCAGGATCAGCAACCCTCAACCTGAGGTCACAAACAGAAAGAGGCAACTCCACAACACAGGTTTTTTTTTTTTACCTTTAAAACGAGTTATGTAGAAACAATGCAGATATTGCCTTGGAAAATCAGGCATAACAGAGAATGTTTCACTCAGCTCTTTCACAGCTGTGACTAAAAGAGCCAATCAGCACAATTGTAGAGGAGGAAAAGTTTATATGAGGGCTCATGGTTTCAGAGGTCTCAGTCCACAGACAGCAGGCTCTATTTCTTAGGACACAAGGTGAGGCTGAACATCATGGCAGAAGAATGTGGCAGAGAGAAGCAGCTCACATGATAATCAGAAAGCAGAGAGAGAGACTCCACACTCCAGATACAAAATATATACTCAATAGCCACACCCCCAGTGAACCACTTCCTCCAGCCACACCCCATCTGCCTCTAATTATCACTCAGTGAATCCCATCAAGGATCAATTCACTGATTAGGTTAAGGCTAGAACCCAATCATGTCTTCTCCAAACTTTCTTGCATTGTCTGACACGTGAGCTTTTGGGGGACAGACACCACATTGAAACCTCAACAGAGGGAAACCTATAATTTCTCATCATTTGACCAAGGACTGAAGTTCATTTTACTAAGCCTATGAAATATGTATTCATTTTCTGAAACAGAGCTGTGTAAACATGGAAAACCACAACCAAAACATGAACATGAAGCTCTGGCCAGCTGAACCAGTCCATTCTAGAAATATTTGATGAATATTAGGTGCAATTTGGTCTTTAACACAGAATGGTTCTTTCAAAATATTTTTCAAGTCAGTCTTATCTTTTCCATTCCCTGTTAAATAGCAATAACATAGATTTTGATTACCTCATCCTAAGAAGGGCAAGATGTCCATTTGACATAGAAACTTTTGGTTTGGATTTTCCTCTCGGTGTATATTGCTGGCTTCTAAGATTCCATTTCCCCTTACATACCAGTGTTCTAGAGGATCTGAACTCATGGCACTAACAATCACCTCCTTTTTGATTACTCCTAGATCTTCATCTCCATCCCAGGAGCTCCCTCTGTTTCCAAAAGGCATATCATAGGGCATCTTCCCCTGAGTGTTCCCCAAACATTTCAAACTCAAAAATCCTTAGCTTTTCCTTTTAATTATGTTCTCCATCTTAATGTCTTGGTGAGTTTTAACATAATCTAGTCCATCCTAGGTCTATACTCAACATATAATCCTCCCCATTTCTTGTCCTTGAAATACAAGCATCCAATCAACCAACAAGTTCTAAAAATTAAACATTACACCAATTCATTTTTCTTCCATCTCATTGATATCTCTTAAATCGATCTTCTTAAATTCAGGTCTTCCTCATCTCTAATACGCATTATTTTAATATTTCCTTCCTTAGATCTATGACTTTATTCCGATAAGTCTTCCCTCTGTCTTTCCCAAAGGTTTTGTAATGGCAAATTTTCTCCTTTTATTTTGCTCTTACGCTGCTTAAAAATCTTGATTGGTCCCTACAGGTCACAGCCAGAGAACTCTTAACAGAGGCACAAGTCCACTTAGGGAAATACAACATCAAGCTGAGGAGTATGTGAAGTGGCAGGATTAATACTTAATTGTCCTAGAAGACTGACATTGCTGTATTATAATGAAAATATAACAATTTGACTTTAAAACAAACTTCATGGAATAAAGGGCCATGAATTTAATATTTCAAAGGAACCCCACGTTCAACAGGCAGATTAAGCATGTCTATCCATGTTTCTCTCCCATTAAGGGTACTTTGGAATATAGTGCAGTAGCTGGTATATAAGAATAAAGTTTAATTACCCATTTAAACTTCAATTATTCGAGTTGGAATTTGTACATCTTTTCTATGCAACGACTCAAGCAACAGATAAGCTATGGGACACTCTTCTACAGCAGCCGTGATGACACACAGCTGTTCAGCTCTTCTCCAAATAGATTCAGTAACAGGGCATCATTGATGCATAATCAATCTTGATTCATTGTCAGAAGCTTTCTTTCTTGTATTGACAAGGAATTTCAAGATAACAAAGATTTCCTCTTAACACAGAGCCCTTGGTGATGTTACATATTTCAAAAAAAAAAAAAAACAGTATTGAAAAGAAAAATACCACTGGATTCAGACTGTGAAGAGGAACAATTTCAAAAACAACAGTGTAAGGATAGAAACATTAACTCTTTGATGATTTTCAGAAACTTCATGTGGTCTAATAAAGGAAGGACTCGAGGAAATCTGATGCTACATGCCTCCCAAATACAACAGAGACAGCATGAACTCTAATAACCTTGAGGCCAAGAGAGGGCACACATGAGGGACAACTACATGAAAATTTATGGATGTCACTGTATATGCTAGCTTTTATACTTCCCAGCAATGCATACAAAATTCATATCATTATCTTCATTTCACATTTAAGAAAACAATTCTGAAGAGGCTGAGTATCTCTGAATTTCCTAAGCAAAGATCCCTTACAGGGTCAGTGATGGAGCAGGGTGCAAGACTTCTCACCATGGGAACATTTGCTAAGGGGCCTGGGTTGATCAGTATCTCAGTCTTCAATTGGGCATTCTGTAACATCCTGCAGACCACAAGCTTCACTTCATCTTTTCTTGCAAAAATTTAGTACATAAGATATACGGGGTAGATAAAAAAAAAAAAAAAAAAAAGTAAAACAAACTTCCAGTGGCTTTCCACTTTGTAAATGTGTTTCTCTCTCCCCCCCCCCTCTCTCCCCCTCCTCCCCTCTCTTTCTGACAACATATTTTCAAATTTTAACCAGGGAGGATTTGTTTTAAAAATTTTAGAGGATAGAAACTAATTTGTGCAAGGTTTTCATTATAATAATGAGAATTAGTGTATTAAAGACTTTTCTGATAAATAGTTTTCCTGTGCAAATATACAATACAAAAATGCAGTTTTCCCTGAGCCCTTGATGGAAATAATGCATTTTAAATACCAAACCTAAAACAAAAATTGTGTCCATGAGGTCTAATTTACTTTAATGTCTATTTGGATGTCAGGAATGAACTCAAATACAGCTTTTTCCCATAATCAAAATTAGCTGAGTCCACACACATGTGGATGCTAATGCATGCAAACAGGAAATAATGACCTAAAGAATCTATATTTTAGGCCTCTGGTAATCATGCACCCAGATCTTGGATGGAAAATAAACCAAATCTTGAGAGGACTATGATTGACAAAAAGCAAAGGGTCACAACGGGCACAGGTGACACCCAGTTTATAATATACTCATCTTTTCTGGGGGCTCAGACAATCAGCTGTCTACTGGTGAAAAATCACCTGGCTCATGGTTTTGACAGAAGCCATAGCCAAATGATTTATGTCTCTCTGGTTACTAATTTTCTGTGTAGATTCAATCAATCCACAACATTCCACACGTATTTTTAATTGCACCATGAATTTGAAATCATGAAATACACAGAATTCTGCTCTCAAGTTCTTCCTGCCCTCATACCAGTACACAGACCTAAATCTACAGCTGAACATCATGGCATATTATGTGAAAAAAAAGAGAAATCCAATGACAAACAAGTGTGTAGCACATGATCACAATTACAATTGAAAAACATAAGTGTCATCAAAACAGCCAGGAAGACTAACTTTTTTTTTCCTTATGCTAAACTTCAGTATTCTTAAATGTGTTTCAACAGTATATAACTGAGAAAAAAGTGTAGATTCATATATGTAAAAAACTTAAAAGTTTTCTCCTACATAATTTTAAAAATAGGGTTTCTTACTTTGATTTATATTAATAATTTTATATTAAAAATCTTTCTACCATATTTAATTTATTTTTAAAAAATTATAACAAGATCAATGGCACATGCCAGTAATCCCATCAGCTTATGAGGCTGGGGCAGGGGGACTGCAAGTTCCAAGCCAGCCTCAGCCACTACGGCAACCCTGTCTCAAAATGAAAATTTTTAAAAGGGGCTGGGGATATGGCTCAGTGGTTCAATTCCCATACCAGTTAAATGTATGCAATGTTTTAAACTAGTGTGTATATTTTTTGAAAATGTATAACTTTATTTGATCGAGATGGTCAAAACAGATAAAAATTCTATATCCCTCTAATTTTTTATCTTATATAAATAACAAATAATCTAGATTAGTATATTGAAGTTGTTCCACTTGTATTTATCATCAGAAAGTCATTTTGATAAAAAAGCATATTTTAATCATAAGGGAAACAGTATATATTTAAATATAATTATGAAAATTATACTTCATATAATAAAACCAGCTACCATTTTTTGACCACCTTCAAAATGCCAGCCACTATGCTATATGTATTAGATATGATGTTTTTAATCCCTCAAGAATCTTGCATGTAGTTTTTAGCTGTGCTATGTTACAGGTTAAGAAAGAGAAGAAGCATACAATTGATTTACCTGCCAAAGGGCACTCAATTTGTAAATGGTAAGTCCTATCTATGAAGAAAGCAAAGTTCAAGCTTTTTCTGGTACAACCTTAGGTTTTATATTGATCATACAGAACTATAATGATATACATAAACACATATTTGAGATATTAAATATTCTAAAATATGAAGTGCCAGTTTTGTACTCTATAGTAAATAAATATGGTCACAGCACGTAATAGGAACATGAATATCTGCTATCAATAAACTTACTTGTATAATAAATAGAATCTCATCATTCTCCCACAGTGAACTCAATGTATTTCTAAGTGTTGTAGACCCTTCAAATTCATATTTTTGAGCCCCAGCCCAACTCTGTGATGGCATTTGGATGTGAGGCCTTTAGAAAGCAATTAGGTTTAGAAGAGGTCATAAGAGGACCCTAATAGTGGGATTAAGGTGCACTTATAAGAAGAGACACAAGATAGCTTGCCTTCTCACCCCATGTATCTTTGCTGCCACATGAAGACACAGAGAAGTCAGCAAGACAGGGAAAGACCTCATAGAACCCCACACTGGTACCCTGATTTTGGACTTCCATTCTCTAAGAAAATAAACTTCTGTTGCTTATGCCACCCAGCCTATGATACCTTGTTATGGCATCTTGAGCTCACTAAGTCAACAAGATACACAAAGAAACAACACCACAGGTGCCCACAAACCTGCTGGTCATATGTGGTCATGATGCCAAGTCCCCTGTGTTCTTTACTGCTCAGCTTTCCATCAGCCCATATCCGTGATACTCCTTTATAAAGAAGCAAGTATTTGCCTTCTAACAGCTCCATCCCTAGGATGCAATCCTTCATGCTCCCAAACTTATACATCTTTGTGGTGCCTGTTCCTATTATTAACACTACAAATGTTGACATTTAGAGTTTAATTGAAGAGTCTTAAGTAGGACTGATTTCCAAAACCCAGGTGAAACATTTATCCAGCACACTGACCTCTCAGTTTCTCAACTCTATATACCCAGTCATCTTCCTCTATTACATTCTTCAGGCAAATCATCCATTGCTCTTCTCACTTGGAACAATTACCTCTGACATCAAATATTCTGAACACAGACTCTCTCCATTTCTAAGCCTCCTCCTCTCCCCTTACCAATGTTTCATTCCTCTCTCATTGTGTTCACTTAGGAAACTAGCCCCTCAACATTGTTTAGAATTCTCATATGCCATCCTACTTTACATTGTTTCTTTTTCTCCACAGTGGCCTGTGTGACAAGTAGGTCCACATTCTCACTTACCTAAAGGTAGATGAAACTAAGGAAAGGCCCCCCACTTCAAAGGGTAGGCACCCTTGAATTCACCATAGGGCCCACCAGCCAGCATAACATGTTTATTCTATATGTGTACTTGCTGATCCCTAAAGGCATTTTATTTGCCAAATGTGCTGTAAGCATAAAGAAGTCTCTTTCATATTGAAAAACCCCTCTGGTAGTATAGCACATTCCTTTTCAGTTTCCATAGTATGTCTCCTTTTCCATACAAAGTTATGCCATGAAAGACTTGTTTTCAGTGTTGTTTCAAATACTCATGCACATGCACAATTCACCATACACACAATTACCCGCAAATTGTTTTCTTTAAGCAGTCACCCATGACTTTCATGTAGGCATAATAGACTCATTTTTTCTTCTTTTCTTTGTTATTTTTTTATATTTTATATTTTACCTTCCTACACTATTTAACAATTTTGATCCCCCATTCCTTGTCATAAGACTCTTTTTTGTTAGCTTCAAACGACATCACATCCTCCTGCATTTTCTTCTTCCTCACTGTTCATTTCTCCCAGTGTTACCCATAGGATTTGCTTTTCCTACTTCTGACCTCAGTTGTAGACTTTCTTTCTACAGTAAGCCATTACTTTTATTATTCTCTAAATCAAAAACTCATATTTGTAAACTGAAAGTTAAAACCTTCATATACGTACAAAGTCATACCCATACTCACATATGCACCACATATGCACTACACCTGGTCAAATTTTTTAGCTATAGACCTATATATCCAATGCCTATTGATCAGCTAGAACAGAAAGATCCATAGGCAAATCAAGATGTTCTCAGGTTTAAAATCATTCTTTTCCTTCAGTAATTCTACTGGGATTTATTTTGTTAACAAATGATACAAATAGGCTTCCAAACGGGAAACTTTAGAATATAAACTTTAATACTATTCTCCCACCTGCCTCCCACAATTACTAGCAGATAAACAAAGAACACATAATTCTTTTCTCCTAAATATCACTGGAATAAGCTCTTTTCTCGTTGCCATCACTGTAAACTGCACTGTCTACCTTCTCTTGCCTAGACATATAAAGTACTATTTGGTTTTTTTTTAATATTTATTTATTTATTTTTAGGTATAAATGGACACAACACAATGCCTTTATTTTTATGTGGTGCTGAGAATCGAACCTGGGTCCTGCTCATGCTAGGTGAGCGCTATACCGCTGAGCCACAACCCCAGCCCCATAAAGTACTATTTGGATTACAAAGTTCAACAAGATCAGACTTAGCCTCACTGGGTTCCCCTCTAGCAATTTCTGTCTCTTTTCCTTCTCTATTCTCTACCTCTAGTCTTACAGTCTTCTCATTCTATTGCTGAACCATGTACTCTCTCCTCCTGTAAAATTACCTACACACCTAAAACACTCTCTTACCTTCTCATTGTGTTCAAGAAACCTCTTTTAATAACCAGACTACATCAAATCCTTTGTCAGTAGAACCTTCTCAAAACATCTAGGCTAAAACTACCACAAGAGATCAAATGTCTTAGAGTTTAACTTACCAAAAAGGAAAAAAAAATAATAAAATAAACTGCTCAAAGAGAGACAACTTTGAATATAATATCTTGATTAAGAAATTGGTTTTAGCTTAAAAAACTATTTAAACAAACATAAAGACTACCCTAAGGAAGAAAATGTTCTTTGAGGCTCTCCAGCCATCCTCTCATTTAAAAAAAAAGTTATCAATATACAAGTTCATGTTAGACAACTAGAAACTGTTAATATTAGTGATGTAATAATATCTTAGACTTTATTTACTAAAGCCTTATCTTTTGGATAGATGGGATAATAAGTTAAGAAAATGTCGAACTGTCTCACTGTGGTAGCCTTTCATCACTATAAGAGACCCCTGAGATAGTCCACTTACAAAGAGAAAAGGATTATTTTGGAGGTCTCTGTCCATGATCAACTGGATCTATTACTTTTGGACCTGTAGAGAGGCAGAATATGGTAGAAGGAACACTTAGCAGATTAAAACCACTCACCATGTGGCCAGAGAGCAAATAAGAGAGAAAAGAAAAAAGCAGATCCCATGACCTTCAGGGCATGCCTCCAAAGCTCTAAAGATATCCCTTCTTGCCCCACTTCTTAAAAGTTTCCATAAGCTCCCAAGAATGTATTCTTCGGGGATAAGCCTCAAAAAAAAAAAAAAAAAAAAAAAAAAAAAAAAAAAAAAAAAAAAAAAAAAAAACAGGCCTTTGGGAGAAATTGAAGATACAAATTGTACACTCACCTAGCATTTTAATTCTCCTGACAAATCAAATTAAACAAAAGTCAAAACATTTGTAGACACAACTTAGTCAATGAATTAAATTTTATATTTTATTTTTTATTTCTATCCATTTAAGTAGGGTAACATGGAAAAAAAAAAGAATCTTATCACATGGGAGTTCCAATTCACTAGGCTAAAAGTAAGAGATGAACAGCTAATTTTGCTATCAGAAAGGAAAAAAGGAAAGAATCAAGTATCAGTCAGAAGTCTAAGTGTTCTGGATGCTCAAAGATGTTTCATTCTCGATGGGATTGTCCTCTGAGAACTCCATGGAGGTCACTGCACATTTCTGCACACTTTCTCAGTTACTCTGGTGGTTGAGATGGTTACATTCTATCACCTGCCTTCCCTTCGCTCCACTATCTGCTGTCTGTGGAAACTCAAGCAAGTTTCTCATTTACAAATTACAAAAAAAAAAAAAAAAGCACAACACTTAGAACATGGCAAGTACTCTGTAAATAGTACTTTTATCATTACTCTCTTATTCAAAAATTCTTGGTGGTGCAGATTCAGAGGTATAAGAATATAAGCTAATGGGTTGGGGATGCAGCTCAGTGGTAGAGCACTTGCCTAGAATGTGTATGAGTACCTGGTTGGGATCCCCAGCACTACAAAGAAAGGAGGGGGAAGAAGAGTGCAGGCACCATGAAGACCCCAGTAGAGAGACAAATTGGGTGGTGCCTTCTCTACTTACTTCAGCACAAGCAAGAGTTGAAAATTGCATTATTTGGATACTCATTTTTATCTAGTATGACCAAGTTGTATTTTCTAATAAAATTTCCAAAGTAGATCATCAGATTTGCTTTATGATAATCTCCATACCAAGTGGCTTTTATTCACATTCAACAACCCCCAAGAATGTGGCCCCCTTTTAAACCAGAGAAAGGTCACCAGAGGGCACCTCTATTATGTAAGGGTAAAAGGAAGCCCTGTGACAATCCCTGAACAACATTTTCTAAAAGAACAATAATCCTCTGAGAATTGCAGAACTTTGTATCCCCTGGTCTCTCTTGCCTAGCATTCCCTCTGTGGGGACTTCCTCAGTTGCTATGACTTAAGGTCATGATCTCATGGATAAAGCATCTCAAGCATGTTTATTGCATTCTTATGCAAAAACAAAACAAAAAACTAAAATGGACATCTCAATCATAATGATGCAGGAGGTCTTATTACCTTGTAAATGTCTTCATCAATAACTGCTTCTTAGATGTAACTTTCATTTTCCTTTGATATTCGAGTTATTGGCAATGTCTCTGCACCTACAAGTTTCCAGCATCCACCCCCATACCAATTCTAATATGCTACCATTCATGACCAATGTTCCAGTCAACACACCGCTTTACTGCAGGCTTTCAACATCTGTAGCGTTCCCACCCACAGTCTCACCAACTGCTCTCCCTCATCTGCATTGCCCACATAACCTTCTTGCTCTCTATTTCTCACACCCCCACATTCTCAACCAACCTGCTTACTGTGAAACTTGCCTATTCTTTAAGACTGTTATTTGTTCCCAGATCCATTTGACTATTTCACTTCAGGAGCACATTAATATCCTATAATACATTTCACTCCTGATTTTGTCAATTTTGAGCTTTGGATAATTTCTACTACCTTTATAACATGAGAACAAGGAGTCACATATATCTCCACAGTTTAAGATATTACATTACAAAAACTAATATGCTTAATGCTAAGTCATCAAATATGCCAAGTCAAAGAAAATTCAATTGCTAATAATTCCAGTGAACTAAAGTCTTATAAAACTAGTGTTTAAGAAAACAAATATTCATGATACTTGCTAAAGAATAGTAAGTTAGGCTTTATTTAGGATCACAACAATAGGTATTGAAAAACCAGCCTCTACCTCAGAGCAAAGCCTGTCCAAGGAAGGGACATCACCTTTGTCCTTGGAAAGACCCACAGAGCACTCCTAAGCACATTCCCACCCTGCTAAGTTATTTATCTACAAATAACAGGAGAGATCTGCTGCCCAGGTGTCCCTGACTCAGTCAGGCTAGGTGGGGATCCATAGCAAACCCCTAGCAGCCACCAATCAGCATGAGACAGGGAAATACCTGGGATCCCAGTAGTTTATGGTGGTTGATAACATTGGGAAACCATGTAGTTCAGCACGAACACCTCTCTTGGCTTAAACTAATCAGTTCAAATGAATCCCCCTCTTGTAGTAACCAATCACCCCTCCCCAACTTGTTCCCACCAGTGAATGTGCTAATCATGCTTTAGAGTTGTTATTTGATTTCCCCGTGGTGTGTGATGATTTGCTAAGAGATGCTATGATGTATGTGGGGGTCCCTGCTTTCTCCAAAGAATGTATAAAACTGCTGCAAACCCTAGGCTCAGGGCCTCTCAGCGTCACCAGTTGCTGTGTGGGCACAGAGGACTGAGCTAGCTCGCAATAAACACCTCTTTGCTGCTTACATCGATCTTGGTCTCTGGTGGTCTTTGGGGGGTCCCGAATTTGAGCATAACAGTATAGGGATCACTGTGATGGGATTTTATAGTGGGGGAGATTAAACTCAAGTCCGAAACAGATCAAAGGAAACTGAGAATGCATAGCCAATGAGCAGAAAGGAGAGCCACGGAAGAAAAATTACTATGAGGGGACATTACAGGTGACGGAGCATTCTGACTAAGCCAACCTAAAAGGATTCCTGCTGAATGCAGGCCAGGATGATGAGACATCACCCAGGAGATGTTATAAAGTAAGTGTTATGTATGGTTTAGATATGAGGTGTCCCCCAAAAGCTCATGAGTGGGATGATGCAATCCCCTAATGGGGATTAATTGGATGATAACTGTAGGCAGGTAGGTGTGGCTGGATGAGGTGGGTCAATGGGGGCATGCCCTTGAGGTTTATATTTTGTCCCTGGTGAGGAGGGCCCACACTCTCTCTCTGCTTCCTGGTGCCATATCCTGAGCCACTTTTCTTCACCATACTCTTCCACTACGATGTTCTGCCAAATCTTGAATCTGGAGCAATAGAGCTGGCCATTTTATGGATTAAGATCTTATTGAAACCATAAGTCCCCAAAGAAACTTTTCACTCTCTAATTGTTCTTATCAATCTTTTGATCACAGCAGCAAAAAAAAAAAGGGGGGGGGCTTTCTAGAATAGTAAGGAAGTAAATTAGAAACAGAAAATGATTGATATTGAGATGGCTTAGCTGTTCAGCAGGATTCTTATCACATCTGGACAAACACAGAAATTCAGAAGGCACTAGTGGGGAAGAAGATGGAGAGAAACTCTTCTTGATCACTAGTTATAACTTGAAAGTCTGTAATTTTAATACTTCTTGGAATGGATCTACAGTTCTATCTTTCTTTAATTTTCCTTCCATAAGGTTTACCTTTTATATTTAAGTAGTTATAAATTAGCATTAACAACAGATTACAAGTTATAAATTACTCAAACCAGGCATTGAGATTTCTTTAATGTTTTTGATGTATATGTAACATTTTCAATAAAATCAACAAACAGGGACACAATTTTGTGAACTAATTTATATTTCATATGGACCCAATCTCTATTGAATTATGTATTGTCTGACCTATTAGATTGTTCCCAGGTTTGCTTCACTCTTTTTTCTCCTTAATTTACTCATCTCAGAATAAATTTGGTTAGTAATATGACTGATCTACTTACTGTATTAAAAATAAGTAATATTTGTTTATTTTAATAACATTTTTATAGATGAATCATACTAACTACGTAAAATATTTACAAAATTAAAGTGCCCCTGAACTTTCTTTAATAATTAAATTACTACTGCTAACATTTCTAAGATGATTATTCACAAAATTAAGATATAACTTGTATAATTAGAATATTTTCTATTCTAATTAATTACAAATTCTTTTCAAGTTGGTTTGTAAAAATAAAGAAATTCATCTCACTCAGCAGTAATTTCAGAAATATGGTAGGTTGATTCAGGGACCCAATAAGTCCATCAAGCACCCAAGTTGTTTACATTTTTATGTGCTATCTTTAATACATTTGCTTTACCCTCAAGCTGGATTTCTTCTTCACAAAAGATAATTCCCTGGAGCAATATGAAGCATCTTTTCCAGACAGGAACAATATCAAAAACTCACATTTGCCTTCTCATCCAATGTTCCCTTGCTAAGTGTAGTGAAATCTTTCATATGACACTTCTCCTTAATTATGTCATTTCATATAGTTGAATAAAACTGAGACAAGGAAAAGGTGTCCCCTCAATAATTGATCACTGCCAAGGGAAACAGAAACACCATGATTATTAGCTTAACCATTTCATTTGAATGAAAAGTGAGATTGTTTTCCCCTGAGTTATGTGGGGAAGAAAGAGTGAACCTGTGGATAATACTAGAGCAAAAAGGAATAAGAGATGGGTTCAGTAAACAACTAATAGTATTTACCACAATAACAAAGAAGGTGATGTGGCTCTTAGAAATGAAAATATCCTTCTTGCAAATGGAAATGCCAGAAATGGAAAGGAGGGTCAACTTTAGGTAGAGAATGACACCGGGTTTAATCCAGTGTCATCCAAAGGCTATCTGGAGATTCAACAGGGGAGGGAAGCAAAGAAGAAGCAATGGTGGCTGAGGCCTAACAGAAAGCAGCATACTGAAAGCATTATCTATATTTGTGATCTTGAACCTATTATCAATTTGCTAGTATAATCCTACTGCCTCCAACCTACAAGGGTAAAGGAAAAATGTTCCCTTCATCTGGGTTCTCTTCAATCAACGGACAATACACAGATTATGTAGAAGAAAAGCGACTCAAATTTATTCTTGTACATGGGGAGAAATTACAGCATGGGAGTCACACTTAAAGTTTAAGTCTCCAAGCAGTTCCAGGTGGTTGAAGTTTAAATAACTTCCCCAGCTACAGAAAGGAACTGAAACTGGAAGGAAAAGGGATTGGGGAATCCTGGAGGGCAGTAATAACAGCCAGGGGAGGAGGGGAGAGAAATATGCACAAAAACAAAGGTGGTTGTATAGATAAAGTCCATTAGGTAATCCCTCAGAGCTGCCCACAGAAGATTAGATGAAGAATGTTCAGGGGAGTGTCTGACACATAGTTTCTACCTTTCTCCAGTGGTTAATCTTTCCTGGTTAATGCGATTGCATAATAACTGCATTCCTTCTAGGATGATAGCTTCAGAAGAAGCTGCTCCCTGAATCTGGGGAGACAAAAAGGACTAAGAGACAGGGAGGCTGGTGATAAGAGAAGTTCTAAGATACTTAGAAGCTGATCCTTCAGTTTGAGGTGGCCATACTTGGAGGTTTGGGGCATCATTTTCTGAGCCCCAGCAGACCCATCTTCTTGAATTTTAGGTAGTCCAGACCTACTAACTGAAGTCTGAATGTCAAGCTCTATATGTTAATTATCGCAAATTAATATAGTGAAAGAGACTGCTCCTGTCAAATATTTTGAAAAAAAAATGAATCATTCATTTCAAATAAATATCAACAAAACTAAATTAAAATGAATGTATGTCACAGAAGTTTCAAGTTCGAGCAAAAAGAAAACTACAGGATGATAAATACATAATCTATATTTTAATTATAGGTCTCCTTCATAACGGAGTAATGTGCTACACTTGTATGTATTCTATTTTATTTTCTAAAATTTTCAGTATACCTTTAAATAATTAATTGGTAGTTGTGGAGAGCTGCTACACAGAAGTGAGCATGGACCCTTAGCCTGAGCTATGGAGGTGTGAGACTGGTTTCTGCCAAGCTTGGAAACAGGTGGATCTCACCTCCGCTTGGGAGGGGAATGGTGCTCTGGGAGTGGGCTTCACCCAATGACACTGGGCTACACCCCCCTGAAACCCAATCCCTTGTCTCAGGTTGACTTTCTGAAACATCTTTCTCCCAAATAGAGGATTTTCAGGTAACTTGCTCTCTCTTTCAAATGAACCCTTAAGGTTGAGAGCCATCCCTGATTCCTGCAAGCAAAAGGTATTTCTGTGTGTTGTGTGTTCTTTTGTCGTTTTCTTAAAGAAGTTATTGAGATAGCCAGATTTTGTGAACCCAGCATAGGTAGCCAGCCCGACTAGCTGGTGATAGGTAGTTGTCAGTCAATAATCTACATTATTTAATCAAACATACAACTGTAAATAACTCACTGATATGTAGAAAAAGAAATTAAATTTACATATGTACAGAAATTATTATTTCCAATGAGTGTTCACAGAAATTCTTAATGGTGACATGGGTATCTATTACCAAAGAAGACACAGATGAACTTATTTAAAACATCAATTATTTATATCTGAAAAATGAAGGATCACCATACAAAATACTACCAGCCAAATCATAATTCATCCACATACACTTAATGCAGTGAAAAATCAATTTTTAAAATTTACCTATTTCTGAAATTTAGTGAGAATGTGAAAGAGAATACAACCTCCTGCTTGTGATTCAGATTCTAAGTTGTTTGAACTAGAGAAATAGAAAATAAGATGGTAATTTTTCAAAACAGTTAAAATTCTTAAGTTCCTATGTGTAATTACTGATGATTATGGATACAAACACGGAGACTTAAAGGAGAGACGTCTCTATTTTTCCAAAATCCACAAGTTCCTCTGCTAAACCATTCTCATGGTTTCAGGCCTCCTCACCTTTCCCAACTGCTTTCTGAAACTCCTTCTTTCACCAGCCTAACTCAGCTATTGCTGTTAGACTGGTCTAAGAATCACCTCCACACATTCCCCTCTTCTCTGCTACTTTCTCAACATCCTCTCCAGTGTTTCCAGAATTATAAGAAAAAACAAATTCTATTTAAGTTAGTTTGACATATTTCTCTGTCACCTACTAAAAAAGGACAGAACTACAAAAAGAAGCAGTATTCAACAAATACTTATAAAATTCAACTAGATCGTATCAGAATCATGGATTAATCAAAGCTTCATTTTCCAGAATGAGAAATAAGGGAGATTACAAATTTATAATAATTTAACATAAAATCACTGGATAAAAATCTCATTGAATATGGAAGACCCAAAGAAAGATTTATTATATCAAGACTAAAACATTGTTCTTTAAAGCCTCACCTGCACTACTCCAGAATTTCATTTTCCCACATCAATAATATATTTCCTAGTCTATTTTATGTAAGCAATTAAGCCTCTGATAATTAACATGTTATAAATTTAATAGTAGTTAGGCCTTTAAAAGGATTGAAGATGATGTTGGCAATATGATAGTCCTTGCTGGTTAGCTCTTAAAAGTTTTAAAGGTTTTCTCCCATGTATCTGGAGTCATATTAATATATGAAAACAAATAATAATTGATACATTTTTTTTTTAAAACTACCTATTCTGATTAAAAAGCAATACTACTTTATAATTCTGGAATATCAATTGACCTTTGTCATTTTAGCTCATATTTATGTAATTTCAAATAAAATTCATTTACTCAAATATAACTCCTTAACAATTCTCTTCAACTATATTTTGAGAGACCACATTGCACAAAAAATACTCATACAAATTATATTATTATAAAGAACATAGGATAAATTGCTTTGAAATTAATTGTTATACAATTGTTCTTTTCAATAAGCCAAACTTTCTCTACATGCATTATGTGCATTATCAATATGATCAGCATTTATTCTGAAGAATGTTTTTATGATTATATTAGTTCATATCTTCAAAGGGTAATAGGAAAATACAACTAGCAATCGAAATTCTGCATTTACTACACAATTCTTCAAAGCAAACAAAAAATGAAACACAGTTCAGAAGACAGTATGAACTTTGTTCTTTTAAAGACACTTTATAAAAATTTCCTGTTTCTAAAATAAAACTTATCACTACTTACAAATCTATATTTTAACTCATCTAGGTTGAAATCTGGGTAAAAGAACTGATTTGCTATTAAAAGTTTATTTTAAAACATAGCATCTTCTCTACTGTTATGAATGGCTACGAGAGATAAAAAAAATAAAATAAAAGCAAATTTATTCTCTTATGTCAACTTCTAATTACCCCAAATTTGCATGTTTGCTACCATAACACAGATGTTCTCTTTGCTCTTTTTTAATGAGTGTAAATGCTCTTCAAAGTAGATATTACCTTTTAAAGTACAAACCACGTAAGATGGTGTGGCTTGTCATCATTCATAAAATATTAGGCAACTTTCTGAAATATTACATAGCCAAATTCTTAATAATTCAGTTATTGAACTATTTATGTTCTTAAATGACCATATTCATATCTACAAAACAAACAAACAAACAAACAAACAAAGACTGAATCCAAATCTTTCAATCCTGCTTTTTGTTGTTATCTCTGGCAAAGCTTAGTAAGACATTCAAAATCCTTGGGGTACTGATGGGTGAAGTTTCAGGAAAAAGGTCAACTATAACATCTGATCATATCATGAAAAAGCTGTGTTAACACCAGGAAAACAATACATTTATTCACAACTCTTACTTCAGAGAGTACCCTATCAACTTATCAATAGTAGCTACCTCGTAAGCAGTGAATTACCTTCTTAGACTAGTTAACTGCACATCTTCCTAAATTCTACTTGAAAAGAGTAAAAAAGGATTTCCATGAGGATGTCATTATCACAGCCAGTAATCAAGAATGTGGATGGACCTTGCTCATTATTTATCTTTCTTTGCAGATACAAATAAAAGGCTAACCAGACCTTTTTAAAAGTTTTTTCTCTTTTTTATTAATTTATTTATTTTAATTAAGTATATATGACAGCTGGATGTATTTTGATTCATTGTACAGAATTGCAGCACAACTTTTCATTTCTCTGGTTGTATAGGATGTAGCGTCACACTATACGTGCAGTCATATATGTACCTAGGGTAATGATGTCTACCTCATTCCACCATCTTTCCTGCCCTCATGTACCCTCCCTACACTCCCTCCCCTTTCCCTAAAATTCCTCCATTTTTCCCATGCCTCCGCCTCCCTCCCTCTTATAGATAAGCATCCACTTATCAGATAGAACATTTGGTCTTTGTTTTTTTGGAATTGGCTTACTTCACTTAGCTTGATATTCTCCTACTCCATCCATTTACCTGCAAAATGTCATAATTTTATTCTCTTTTAATGCTGAGTAATATCTCATTGTGTATATACACCACAGTTTCTTTTATCTATTCGTCTGTTAAAGGGCATCTAGGATGCTTCCACAGTTTAGCTATTATGAATTGAGCTACCATCAATTGAACATTGATGTGGCTGTGTAACTAAAGTAGGCTGATTTTAAGTCCTTTGGATATAGACTGAGCAGTTGAATAGCTGGGTCAAATGATGGTTCCATTCCAAGTTTTCTAAGGAATCTCCATACTGCTTTCCAGATTGGTTCCCATCAGCAATGTATAAGTGTGCCTTTTCCCCCACATCTTCGCCAACGTTTATTGTTGTCTATACTAAATATGCCTTTTAATTTTGAAAAAAAAAAATCTCAAATATCCCTAGCAAAAATTAGCCAGGAAATATTTTAAGTTAATTATTAAAATTACAAGCAAACATATCAATTAATTGAAACTACTTCCAAAATCACAAATAGAGAAACATTCAAGGATATATACACTTCATAATTGTAAATACACATATAGTTTCTTAGTTTGTTTGTTTGTTTCTTTCTTTCTGGGTTTTTTTTGTTTGTTTGTTTGTTTGTTTAAACCAGAGATTTAACCCAGGCTTCCAAATGCCAGCCAATGCTCTACCCCCTGATCAACCCTTTTTCTTTTTCTTTTTTGTTTTGAAACAAGGCCTTACTAAACTGTCCAGGCTGGCCTCAAAGAACTTTCAATCCTCCAATCCTTTTCTTCCTCTTGAGTGGCTGAGATAACATGAATATGCCACCATGTTCAGCTGGAAGTTACTAAAGTTTATTCTGAGCCACTTTGTCAAAGAGTATGTATCAAAGATAATATGTCAGTATATGGATGTTAATAGTTAAAAAAAAAAAAAGCAGGTATTATTACCTAGATTAGCTTTCTTGGGTACACCCTAGAAAATATATAAAAAAATTATTGGAAATTCTTAAAAAGCCATTTCAATCTTTGTGATGCAGGATAAAATACAGTGGCAATCACAATTTCTACATATTGATTCATTTTTTTCATACTATACGAGTGAGGTGTAGCATAGTTTCAAAAACTATTATTAAATATGCACTGTTTAAAGACAAAACTAATTTCAAACTTGACCATAACTATACCATTTCAGTGTCAATAGACACTGGCACTTATTTTCCTGCACAATAAATGAATCAATTAACAGTGTTCTGATGAGAAATAATCATGCATGGTAAGCATTATTAGAGTGGCTGAAAACAATTTCAAAGCATAAAACAAACACAAAATTAGCAAATAACAGAGCTGTATACAGTCTAAGCACTGTTTTCTAAGTCTTACTCTGGAAGAATGACTCAGTCACTCTTTTTAAAAATAAAAACCTGATTTCAAATTCTTTGGAAGCAAAGGGATTTCCATGTTCAAAGTTTATACCACTTTTCCTCTTCCAAAGCCTAAATTTTTTAGGCTCCCATAGGAACAAACTTAAGCTTCCTGATCTCTAAATGCATTAAAGCAAACACTATTAGAACCACCAGCCTCTAATATGTTCAGGGACCAGGGCTCATGGCAGCCATGCAATTGGCTTCTCTAACCACCTTTGAATTCATTATTATATTTAAATGAAATAACTTTTTTATTCTTTAGAGGTTTTAGAAGACAAATTACAACACTGCAGATCCAACAACAAACAAATCACTCTGCTAAGTAGAATTTAAATAAAAATTATCATTTCATTTCACCATGGAAAAAAATAATTTTCAAAGGAAAAAAACAGACTTTTATATTAAAATTATCATAGACTATCATTGAACATTCATTTGTTCTTTGATGGTTTAGAAAAAATACCAACAGTGTTAACTATAAATTCAACACAACTGTTATATCACATATACTCCTGCTTTTTATATGTTCATGATAATGTAAAGCCTAATAATAAAAGCTATTACTAACCATTTTGGCATAATATTTCATAAGAATTTATTCATACACATTCTGCTTTCTGTACTTAATTGACCTTTTCATTTGAAAGAGTTAAGTTAAACATTAATGAGTGCAGCACAGTACATTGAGCTATAAAAACAGGTAATATATTTCACAGACATGTGAAACTAAAATTTAAATATTTCACAAGTATCTTGCAAAGATCAACAATTAAGTTCATAAATTATAGATGTCAATATAAACAATAAATGATATGTTGGTAAAATGCTTAAGAAATAAAATAACATGCACAAATCAACAGATCTGAGAAGTTCAGTGCTGAGATCTGAATACAGGACCAACAATTCAAAATAAGCATGGAATAAATACTGGTTGAATCAAGAAATAACTGCCAAATCTATCTTCTAAAGTCTTAAGGAAATTGCCTGGCTATTGGGAAAAGAAAGTTTGTAAATCATAAATGTATTTCAGTCTCTTAAGTGTTATTTCTGAGAGCCAAATATATTTCTATGAATATATTTATTAACTTCTCCTAAAGGCAAAATTGAGCTGAACTTAAAAAATAACTGGTTTCAAATATAAATATAAGCTGAAAGAAATATAAATGAATTTGCTGATTGTTCTTTTCTGTTTGAAATAATGACTCAGCCTTAACCATAACAAAATTTCACCCAACTTCCTCAAAAATAAAGTTTATGATTAAATTAAAGCTATTAGCTTTGCAAATTAAATATAGATGTCATCATTACATGTGTATTCTAGATATAAATATTCCTATTTTATCCCCATAAACTTAGCTGGAGTCAACTGAGTCAGAAGCCCTGTTGCCTTTATGTCTAAACATTTTTTAACATTATTTCATCTCTTTAATTCTCACAGTAAGCTTGTAATTATGTAAAGGAAAGTTTCTTTACTTTGCAAGTGGAAAAACTGAAAGCATAGTCAAGGAAAACACTTTGCAGAGGGTGATTCATAAAGTCAATCTCAGCAAGCAGGATGATATTCACAACCTCAAACTCAGGAATCCAGAAATACAAACCACATTTGTGTTTTTTTACCATTCAACTCCCATGCCCACAATAGTAGACCTACCTCCCTGAAAAGCAAAAAAGATAGACATGAAATATAAACAACTTTAATATATAAAAAGAAGGGTCTGAATCCCACATAAGGCTTTGAGTCATGTCAGGTCTGAAATTAGGACTTTTAACTATTGGGCAAATGTGTGAAATACTGAGCTTGCCCCAACTTCTACTTCTCCAGGTGAAAGAGCAAGATCTGTTGAGATTACTTCTGAAACACAAGGAAGTCATGCTGGATGTGTTTTTCTCACTTTAGTTCCATGACCCAAATCTGTGCTATTTGAGAATATCTAATTGAATTATTCAATTTTGGTAGAAAACCATCTGCTCAAAGCCCAAGTCTTCAGTTCTTACTGGCCATGAAAACAAAGAAGTAAGGTCAAGGTCAAGGGACTGAAGTTGCAGCAAACCTAGTCCAACTTAGGGAGACAGATAGCAACAAAGTGTGAACATTTTCACAATATCATCAGAACAAACAGCATAAGGTCCCCAGCTATTCCACTCTAACACTGATAAGCAAGGGTCAGGCTTCTCTCCTCCAGCCCTTCTTACACCTTTCTCAGTTATGTTCAACTGCAGTCTATGTTTTTTTCTGTTGTTGTTTCCCAAGAAGAGTGATTTGGTCACCTAAAAATTTTCATTGTAAAAGAAACCCCTTGTTTAAATCCAAGTACAACCAATAGCACCCTTTCCAATTATCCCCTGCAACTTCCCCAGTTTCTTTCATGCCTGGCTACTGAGCTCAGTCTAGTTTGGCTGCCTGCCAGATTCCTCTCTTCTTTCCTTGTCAGTCGTAAAAACTTGGAAAATACTCCTGGACAGCTCAAGGAGACCTTTTAATTATGCAATGTAGCAGTACCTTAGCCTATCCGGGGTTTTCAGTAAGGCTTGTGGTCACCAGCAACTCTGTTCTTCTAATTGGTGGGTTTTCTAGTAAGGCTACTTGTTTATATGGGGGAAGGAGAGAAAGACTGGCAGAGAAAGGAAGCAATTTGCAAATCTGAAGATTTTACAATTCCTCTCAGTTCCCTACATTCTAACATTCACTCTATCTCCCAATCTGCCCTCCTTTTAGGACCAGATCATCCACGTGATTTTAAAGATACAAAATCATCAGTATCCTGACCTTTTAGTAGCCCTAGAAATTACCAAGATAGTCATAACTAAAACACTCTCCAAAACTTTTTATTCTTAAATGTTGGTGCAACATTTCCTTTAAAAGCGAGCACAACACTAATTTATTAAATCTTTCCTAATCGATTGATTCACATTTTGTCTAACTTGCACACTGAAAGACTGCATGTAAATGTCTGATTGCGATTGCAAGTAAGACAAACTCAGCTGATTACTACTGCTAAGACCCAAAAAGGGGTCCCTGACCGCCAGCCCTCAGAGTTTGCCCAACGTACGTAGGTAGTGGACCCCGCCAAGCCCAACACCAGCTACGTCTTCCTTACTCTACCTTGGCACGCTATTTCCAGCTGCAGCATCCAGCTTCCTGTTCATGTCCCATTCAACATTGTAAACACATTCCAAGAAACCAGCCTGCCCAGAGTTCCCTCCCGCACACAGGGAAGTCAGCGCGGCAGCCCCAGCAGCCTCAGAATGGAGAACCGACTGCGTTGGCTTGAGATCCGTGTAATAAGGAGTGAGGCCACCGGGAGGTGGACCCAGGCAAGGTCTCGACACCCGCTGCGCCTGGCGCCCCTCTAAGTGTAGCGCCCTCCAGCAGAGCTACTTGACCCAGCCAAGGGGTGACCATGTGGACACCGCCCCGGAGTGTGGGCCCTCCCTGTTCTGGCCTTTAAAGTGTCCGCGGCCCGGCCTGGTAGCTTCGCGCCTCCCCGCCCCCATGCCCACATTTTCCCCAGGAGCCAACAAAAGGGAGGCTGCGAAGGAAGAAGTTCGCTCTCAGGTCTCCTCGCGGTGACCTGGTGATGACTTACTTGTCCGCTTAGCCGCGAATGGTCTATGCACCCTCAGCGGGACAGCCTCCTTCCAGCTCCTGTGCACCAGCCCAGCCACCCGGACCAAAGTTACCACAAAAGGCTAAGAAAGGCTTCAGGAGCCCAGAGAAAGCTGCGCCCCCGACCTCGTTGAGCTCCTCCATCATCCCCCAAGCGCTGCCATAGTAGGCGTCAACAGGTCTTAGCCTGCTCTCCTGCCGGACGACTCCCTGCGCTTTTCGCTGTCCTAATTTTTGCAACCTGCCGGGCAAAGGCGACGCGCAGCCCCGCGCCCTCCTTCCCCAACACGGGTGGCTGGGGCTGACCACCGCCCGCCGCCCCACAGGATGTCTAAAAGATTACACGGCACCTGGTTGGAGTCTGGGCTCGCAGTCAGGGAAGCCCCCTGATAAATCACGGTCTTTCCGTACCTTGATGAGAGATGCAGTCGGGTCAGGCTTCGGGCAGGGGCGTGGAGAGCTGCTGGGTCTTCGGAGCTCGGCGATCTCCGCTCCCGCACAGCCCGGGCGCCTTTCCGTGGCCGACAGGGAAAGTTTCTCTACGTCAACACCGCGCAGGACTCGGGACCCTCTGGCTCGGGTCCCCTCCCTCTTCGCGCTCTCTGCCCCCTCCCTCCTCTTCCTAATCAGCTGAAGCCAAAACTGGCGCTGGTAGGGGCTGGGGCTGGGGCTGGGGCTGGGGCTCCGGACGCCGGGTCGCTCCCGGCTGGGAACGCGGGGCTCCCCCTCTCGGCCACAAGGAAACTCTCACAGACTTCGGCTTGAGCACTTCTGTCGGTCTCCTTGGACACTTCCACACGGGACGTCTGTGTTCAGTCCGCTGACTTTCTTTCTTTCGTCTCCAATGATCGTTTTCTGCAGGCGCACTGGGCAACCCCGCGTTTCCACGCCGAAAGGAGGGGCTGGGGCACAACGTGCAAGAAGCAGGTCTGCAAAAGGAGGGGCGGTACCTTACCCTGTCCTTAGCCTGGACAGAAGCAAAGGCACTGTCTCCCACTCCACCCCCACCCGCGCCGCGTTTCCTTTGAACCTCCTCCCTGAGCAGCCGAATCACGACTGTTTGCCTGGATTTCCTAACACAATTTTAAAACACCTCTGCAGCTTAATAGCGGGAAAAGTGTCAAAAGAACAGCACGAATATGGGTAAATTATGCCTTCTTCACACCCTTTATCAAAAAAACATTGACACAGTTGCTGCTGCTCTTGCTGTACCACTACAGACTTTTAAATTTTTCTCCTCATCCTTTAAACTCAGCCTGAAGCTCTGAACTTTGTTGTGCCTTTTTTTTTTTTTTTTAACATGAAAACTGCCTCATCCGCTAAATCATGATTATTGGCTCTCTTCAGATGTTTACCTCAGAATTTAGGACTTCTATATTGGGTTTGAGTGAAAACACTGCTCTGTGGGAGGAAAGGGGAGAGAAGTCTCATGCAAGCGATTTAAGGAGAACAAGAGGACCTTTACTAAAGTTTTTGGAGATGCTTCTCAGAATTTTGTTTACTAAATTTTAGTTTGAATGTAAAAATAGATAGCAAAAGGGAAGTGGAGGGCGTTTTACAGGTTACCATTTACAGTGTGTTACACTGGTAGCCAGGGCTTACAGTCAGGCCAGATTCCATTGTTGAATCCATCTTTACTCAGTTGCCCTAGGACACTCTACCTAGTTTCAGTTCACAGAATCACAGTCATGTTTACAGAAGTTAAAGTACCATTAGGCAGAGAAGATAATAAAAATTTGGTTCTTACATTCCTACTGTAATTAGAAGTGGATGGAAATTTTCCCCAAAAGACTCTGTAACTGAGTTTTCTTCTCTCTGAAACTTTCCAATTAAGAAATATACAGCTTCACAATTTTTAAATGGAAATTATGTTTGGGATCACCTAACTCTAACCAAACTCCCTTATTTTGAATATAAGGTAACCGAAGCCTGGTAATCTGAAGTGATTTTTCCCAAAATTTCATGGTTGGAAAGTATTAAAGGTGGGATCAGAGAATAGTCCTGCGGATACTTTGGCCAGTCATCTTTGTTTAACTGTTTTCCCATTTATTACAACAATTAATCACACACTAAAATTATTATAATGAAAACATTATTGTAAAGACAATGCTAGGTGCTTTTTCTATAAATAATCATTGAACAATTAATCTATGAATAATCACTGAAGTTTAAACAACATTATTTACATTATCATTTATTATAAACATGATTAAAAAAATAAAAACAAATGGTAGTCTAATACTTAGGAACAGGAAGTTGACCGGATGACCAAATTCATTGTATACTTACAAATATGAGGTTTTGTTTTTGTTTTAAATACAATTACTATTGTATTTACTTTTACTAAAGATTATTCTCATAAAGAATTCTAAATGCACAAGGATACACAGGCAAACAACTGGAGTGTGCTAACTTCTTCCTGAGAAATACTAGAACAGTCTTCAATACATATATCTTCACCTAAACTAGTACAGGGCCAAATAACAAATCAGGTTGCAGAGATCAAAGATTGTAAATTCTGTCCTATAAATTAATGGAAAAGCTCATGGTTGGTAGGTATTAAATCTAGGACTAGAAGTTAGGTCTGTGAATATTTGACCCATGGTCTTCTTTAACTGTTTTCCCCTTTATCACAACAGTGACACATACATTAAAAATTATTTTAATTTAGTTAAATAAAATAAGCATGTACTTATTCCTTATTTGGATTCCTCTGGTAGCTTTAAAGAGAAGGATTTTCCAATACTTTCTCACTGAACTCAACATTGAGAGTTCTCTGGGTTTTTACAGAACTTACTCTTAGATTCTCAGAGATAAGACCCTATGTCCTTACTCTCATTAAGAATTTTCTCATATTCCAGTCTGCTCCTCAATTAGCTGCTGAAACAACTTCCTGAAGATAATGCATAGTCTTCCTGTAGAGGCCTGTGCTTTCTTTTAATGATACTTAAAAATTATGACTAAAAAGTGCATCCAATATGGTTGAATGAGTGAGGATACTCAAATCTCTAAACTGTCTTTTCCAAATCATTGCATACAATACCAAAAATTAATTTTTACATTTCCTACCAATGTTTAAGATTTCTAGACTTGCTATTGCTTTGTAAATTTTGTGACCTGACTTTTGATATGAACTGCTTTATGAAATGGTTTAGAGGTATAAAATCTCAAGGATGTCAAAACTGAGTTTTTAACAACACTAAAACCAAACAGAACAAGATTTTAAATCAGATTTATATAGCATGCCCCAGAAAGTGTAGAAAGGATATGCCAAGGAAAGAGTTGCATAAGGCAGGCAGGACAGCACCATTAGAAAATGCCAGTTCTACCTATTGCAAAACATTAGATTTCCATTTGACAATACTTTACATTCATCATAATTGCACATACACTGCTAAAAACTTGGCAGCCTTCTAATTTTAAAATTAATTTTCTTTCTCATGCCAGTTTGAAATTTCTTTCCTGAACTAAAAGGACATCGACTAAGGCTGAAAACCTCCTATTATGTTCAGAATAAGAATTTTATTGTTGATTATTACAAAAACAAATAACATATGCAATTGTTTAGTTTTGTATTACTTCAAATGTATCATAAGAAATAAAAAACATGATGGAATTAAAAATTCAGTCTGAAAAGGGGGCAGGATCCTGTGTGTTATGTACAACAATGAGCAATATCTTTGGAGTTCCTAGGGGGATCTGGGTTCCAGTATTAATAAGTGTTATATTTATTTTCAAACTTTCATCACTTTATCTGTCATTCTGAAAGAACTACTTTATTTTGATCTTTAATTAAGAACAGGAAACATGTGCATTAAATAAAGGAAATTAGTAGAGGCAAGTGCAAAAAAGGAAATAAATATCACCTGCATTCTTCCCACTAAGAGTACCTATTGCTCATATTTACTCTATACCCTCCAAGGTTTGTTGAGGTCCCTGAGAGACTCTCCAACAAATAGCATCTGTTAAATGCAATCTTTCATGATATCTGGGACTTCTTTTAAACTAATGTTCATAAAGACATGCTACAAAACCAAATCTCTTATATTTTCACTTAGTATTATATAGTTTTAGTTTTGCTTTCCAGTAATTTTCATATGAAGTAGAAAGATAAGACTTTTTCCTCTCCTCTCCCCAAATAGTATCTATGTGTCCAACACCATGTACTGAATAACCCATCACCTAGTGCCTTTAGAAGTAATTTTTGTCCCATGCTAACTTAGAAATAAAATGTGGTATCTCCATGCAGAACTTCCAGATGTGGTAAAAAATGCAGTATGAAATGAGACTGCTAAAAAAGGCCCATCACCCACAGAAATTCAGCCAAGATCCCTTGCCATTCAAGCCAGTGGAGCCCTGGAACCTGGAGAAAGAACTACTTTTCTAACTACACAGCCATCCTCAGCCCTAGCCAAGGATCTACAGAGCTCTGAGTGGAATATTTTTGATTTGACAAAGGCACCATATGAGCTAACAATAGAGTTTTCCCATTTATCTGTGGATACATTCATTCCTACAATAGAACATTATTAATTTTCCCAGCCCATAATTATTTCAAAATATCTATTGGGACACGTTCTCCTCATTATTTCTTCCTCTCTTGAAAAGTTTCATCATATTCTTTCAAGTTTGTCTTTCCTAATGAACTTTGGAATCACTGTTACATTTTCTTATCACAGCTTTCTCTTCCCTACCTTTGACCCCAAAACTCTTCTACTAGACTTGTGTTCAGCTCATACCTCAATTTACTTGAACATAGTTCATTATTCAATTTTTTTTCTTCTGATCTTGCAAGAGGATGCTTTTCCATCTTGTGAAATCTATTCTATTCCTATTTGTATTATTTCTTTACCCTCCCACCCCTAAATCACTACTCCTTAAGTGAAAAGGCCATTATCCTACAAGAACTGCAGACACAAATAATACTTGGAACACACAAACACTAAAGTAGGAAAGAGGGAAAGCACAGATCTTAGTCCAGGATCAGCTTTCTACTTCTAGTTTCAGCTCATGTGTATTCTCTAGATGGTACTGAGTAAATGTCTGTATGTGGGGTCCAGCCATAATCAAAAGAGAGTAGCTCGGGACCACTTCATGAGAAGACCTGGCTTACTGACCAGGAGTGGTCTCCTGAGGCATGCTGTCCTACCACAACATTTGCAGACCTGGAAAATTTGCTCAAAGCGGTTTCACTGTCATGAAAAATTGCTGCATTTAGAAGATATTTTGTTCATTTGAAAACTCACTTAAAATGCAAAAATAGAACAACCAGAATTTTTGTATAAAATAGAAAATATCTTTATATAAATGTTTTATATAAAATATAACATTTTATATTTAATAATAATATCAAATAAAAATAAAATAATTATTAAATAATTGTTCCTCAACAGAGTAAAAAGATAAATGGTCTAAAAATGATTTGGGGCTATAGAAAGCTTTTTATTTGAAAATCATGACTTGAAGTCTTTCACTAGAATGCTAATTTCTAAATTCCTCTTCAAAATCCTATATCAGAATTTACCCATGCCTGATGATAGGGACTGAAAGAAAAACGAAGCAAAGCAAGGCACCTATACGCTTGAGCCTGACATAATGTGATTTGGGAAAATGTCATCATGCTTTAAAATGTAAAGGGGACATTGGTCCTATCACAACCTAACAACAAAAGACATTCTCTCACTGAGTATTTTTTTCATTATAGGGGTAAAAATAATTCTAACAGTGGCTTTTCTGTTAAAGGCAAACTGTGGCAAGAATTGCCAGAACTGAGACTTGTCATGTTGATTCTGAGTCAACTGTCTCTCTGGCTTGGCAATCTGAGAATATACAGAGATAAAGCTTTATCAGCTCAATGGAAATTGGCTGGTTTACAAAGGGTGTGACTGCATAAGACCATTGTTCAGTTTGAAAAATGAAAGTCTCCCAAAGCAATTTCAAATTACAGAACTCTTGCACATATGCCAATAATGAAGGTAACAATCATCCTTTTCCACATAAAAATAAATTCCTTAAGACTTTTAAATGAACACTACTATCTGTCAATATTATCTGTCAACACCACTATCTGTAATGTTTGAGATGATACATATTATACAAGTCAAGAATATAATACATTTTCATACCAATTAACAAAATTAAATTGTTTGATTGAAACTTTTTTTGTTCTGTGCCATAAGTTTCAGGGAAAATTAATAAAATGTTAATGTATTTATGGATTTAATCTTATAAAATTGCTCTTAGAGTTTCAATAAGCCCTGGAAGCTTCAGATATTTCTTTTTCTTTTCTTTTCTTTCTTTTTTTTTTTTTTTTTTTTTTTTCTGGTAGCAGGCATTGAACCAAGGGGTGCTTAACTACTGAGCCACAGCCACAGCCCTAGCCCTTTTAAGTTTTTATTTTGAGACAGGGTCTTGCTAGGTTGTTTAGGGCCTGGCTAAATTGCTGAGGCTGACTTTGAATGATCCTCCTACCTCAACCTCCCAAGTTACTAAGATAACAAGATAACAAGCCTGCACTACCATGCCCCAACACACCCAACCCTCAGATATTTCTTATAAAAGTGAATTTAGGCAGTTGACTTATGAAGGAAACTACATAGCCTAAAGTTTTTCATTATTGTTTTGTTTCCTTTGGTTTTCATATTTTATTTCTTTTGAGACAGTATCTTTAAGTATTTCCCAGATTGGTCTCAAATTCATGAGTTCCTGGAATTCTCCTGTTTCAGCCTCCCTAGTAGCTGGGACAAGAGGTGTGTACCAATGGGCCCTGTTAATATCATGAAAGGTTTTTTTTTTTTCTTCTCCTTTTTGCAGTATTGGAGATTGAACCCGGGGCCTGTGCATACTAGGCAAGCATCCTACCACTGAGTTATATGCCCAACCCACAGGAAGAAGTATTAAAGCATGAATTTTGAATTACTTAGAAACTGTGTCCTGCCATTTATTGAGTGTGGAACCTTGGATAAGTAACTCCTCTTCATTTAATAATTATTTTTGCATTTTTAAATCAAATTTCGTTGTTGAGACTAATTGAATTAGCATATTCTGCCCAATAAGTTTAATATCCGTGATAATTGTAAAGGGAAACAGGTAAAACAATTAAAATTTTAGATATATTAATATTAGTTTGTCTTGAAACTGAATCAATGTGAGTCTAAATAAAAGGAAAACAAAAACTGTTTTGGTTTGGTTTGATAACCAGACTATGGATGTATAGATTTTTCTTTAGGGAAATAAAAAATATTCCTTGTATTATTTTTACCAAGAAAGAAGAATTTTAGTTATTCACATATTTATTTTATTTGATAACTAATTTAGCTATTGTCAGTTTTCTACCAATGTCTTTTTTTTTACTCCAAAATCCCACATAACCTTTAAGTCTCCTAACCTTCTTCTAATTTGTACTAGTTCTTTGATTTTTCCTTACCTTTTATGACTTGGATACTTTTGAAGGGTAATAGAATATTTTGTAGAATGTTGCTCAAACAGAGATTATCTGCTTGTCTGCTCTTTTCTCATGCTTACACTGGGGTTATGAGTCTGGGGGAATACATGAATGTCCTTCGCATGCATTGTATCATACTGGGGTACATAATGAGCTCACAATGATGACATTGACTTGGTAAAAGTAGTGTTTATAAAGTTCCTCCAAAGTAAAGTTACTATCTTTCCCTTTGTAATTAGTAAGTAATGTGGGGACAGAAGGGGATGTGATTTGAGACTACATAGGAAAAGTGTCCTGTTTCTCCTTAAACTTTCACCCAATAATTTTAACATGCACTGATGGAGCTTGCTACAGTAATTATTACTTTAGTGGTCTAATAGTAGTTTTTCCTTAATTTCCTTTTATAATTTCTGCACTTGCTATTAGAATTACTTTGTAAGGAAGAATATTTCATCTAGAGTCACTTTTTAATTTAGTTTAGTTCAAATCTTGAAACAATGTCTGCTCAAAGGACCAGACTAACATTCCATGAAGAAGCAGGGATGATGGAAATCAGACCTGCCCCAGAAGTTCCATCATCATTCATTCAGCATTCAGAATTGAGTACTTCTAATGCCAGACACTGAGCTGTTGTAGGAGAAATGATGATGAATAAGCAGAGTCACTATCCTTAAGGAGCTCACAGTCCAATAGAGGGAAACTCTTGTAACAAATGAAGTAATAAATAAGTGCAGGTTAGGCGATAAAATAGAAATATGTTCCTTCATGTTGTGGGGCAGAACATGTTAACAATTTAGAAAACAGTCATATTGTCAAAATGTGAGTTGAATTTTGGAAGGCGATTGAGTGTGCAGCATGCATGCAAGACTAACAGAGGTGTGTAAGATAGGGAAATAGCATGATGAAAGGCTGAAGGGTCTGAAAAAACAATATAAATATTAGGAAGTTCAAATTCCTTAGTGTGTTGCTAAGAAAAATAAAGGGTTTGAACTTCATCTTGCAGGAAATGAGAGCTACTAAATATCTTAGAATTATTTTGTTTTAGAAGAAGTCTTCTGATGAGAGTTATTGAAGCTGTGTGAGATTGGAGGTAGGAAGGTCAGTTAAGGAACTTGAGCTGTCTTATAGACAAAAAGGTAAATAACAGAGCAACATTTTAGTCATTACTGAAAAACATAGAGTCTAGATAATGCAATATTATAAGATTTCTAAAAGAGCTTTGATTAGATACTTTGTAGATACTATCAAGATATGAAGAAGAAATGCATAAGAAACAGCAATTAGACTATAAGCTACTGAAGATAAATTAGTAATGCAATGATCTTTGAAATTATGTATAAAATCATTAAGAATTCCTTGAGTATTAAAAAAATACCAATCTATACAAATATTTCAGAAAGGTACATGAGAAACTATGCGTATTCATCAGTCCTAGAAGAAAACAAATTCCTCATTCAAACCAGATAATTTGAGAAGAACTTAATACAGAGATTACTTTTAAAGGTGTGGGCTGAGTTGAAGGAACACTATAAAGCAATACTTTGGGAAGCTATTACCATCCCTATACTTGAAGGAGCAAAACAAGAAGGAATGGTTACCAGAATCTAGAGAGAATAACTATTCAGAGATACATGCCTGATAAAACTTGTGACCTTCCATAAAGGAGCAACCTAGCAGGAAGAGGATGGGGGAAAATGAGTTGACATCACTCTTTTCCCACATTCCCATTTTTTGATGGTGCTTCCCACTGGCCAACACCAACAGAAAATCCCAAAGCAATGGAGTTGCTATAGGCTAGTCTCCTATGGAGCAGAGCAGGGTAAAGACAGATGAAGAGTAAATATATCAGATTAAACTAAAGATATTCAATACATTTTAATTAATATTTTGTAGGATGCCAGACTTGTCTTAATTTAGATTGACCTTCATTGGAATGTAACTCTCCTTACTTACAGAGGGATTTGATCAACATGATTTGGGAGACTGGTTTAGGATTTATTACACTTGGGGAAGCATAGAACTTAGCACGTCAAGTATGCATTATATTTTTAAAGTAAATTTTATAATTTTTGGAAACAACATGCAAAAATATATATAAATTAGAGAAAAACATATGGCCTTTGGTCTTTGGGGATTGGCTTATTTTGCTTAGCATGATAGTCTCTTATGACTTTTTATTTTTATTTTTTTTACTTTTTAGTTATAGGTGCACACAATATCTTTATTTTATTTTTATGTGGTGCTGAGGATCAAACCCAATGTCTCACACATTATAGGCGAGCACTCTACCTGTGAGCCACAACACAGCCCCATCTCCTATGACTTTAAGACCAATGTGATTCTACAACATGTACAATCAAAAAAAAAAAAAAATAAGAAATTATACCCTGTTTATGTATAATACATCAAAGTGCATAAATATATTTATTGTCATGTAAAATTAGTTAAAGCAAATTTAAAAATTATAAAATTATAATATATAAATCATATATCTACTTGAGAAAGTGTTTGAAGATATCAAATGTATATAATGTAGAATGAAATAACACACAAAATGGGTACAGTTTATAGACTTAAAAATTTTAGTTCCTTAATGGGCATCATGAAATCCAATTTGACATAAAATAAATACAAAAACCCATGACATGTGTTTAGAAAAATCCTTTATATAATATTCGAACATCAGAAAGTACTTATATGCCTTTGGGCAAAAGTAAAATGAGAGTTTTATGAGATTAATATTTAACATTTCTTTTTCCAGTCAAGTATATCATGTGTAAATCTCCTTTATTTGTGTTTTTTAAGTACAGTGCTTAAATTTTCACACAGATAATTGAACAGTATCATCTTAATTCACTTCAAATAATGTTTAAGAGTAGAAATAGATTATACTTTTAGTAGGTTAATTTTATTACAATCTGTTATTCCATTTCAAGATGGAAAATTTTATTTTGAATCTTCCAAATGAGACAATATTTAAGTATACACTTTAAAAAATAGAATAAATTAGTTTTACAATTTTTCAAAATATTTTATTTTGTATCAGTTAAATATTAGTTTCTGTTACCCAAGCCCTGATCAAAAGTATCTCTAAAAGTTTGGTTTTTTGGAGTTCTTTATATATCCTGGAGTTTAATACTCTATCTGAGGTATAAGTAGCAAATACTTTCTCCATTCTGTAGGCTCTCTCTTCACATTCTTGATTGTTTCCTTTGCTTTGAAGAAGGTTCTTAGTTTTATATCATCCCATTTGTTAATTCTTGATTTTACTTCTTGTATTTTAGGAATGTTGTTAAGGAATTAGATTCCTAAGCCTATATGATATAGATTTGGGTTAGGATATATAAAGATCTTAAAAAAAAATAACACCAAAAAAAAAAAAAAAAGATCAATAAATGGGCAAAGGAACTGAACAGGCACTTCAGAGAAGTAATACAATCAGTCAACAAATATATGAAAAAATGTTCAACATCTCTAGCAGTTAGAGAAATGCAAATTAAAACTACAGTGAGATTTCATCTCAGTCCAGTCATAATGGCAATAATCAAGAATACAAATAACAATAAATGTTGGTGAGGATGTTTGGAAAAAGTTTCACTCATACATTGCTAATGGGACTGCAAATTGGTGCAACCATTCTGGAAAGCAGTATGAAGATTCCTCAGAAAACGTGAAGTGGAAATACCATTTGATCCATTTATCTCATTCCTCAGTATATACCCAAGGGACTTAAAATCAGCATACTATGATGATTTGGTCACATCAATGTTTATAGCAGCTCAATTCACAATAGCTAAACTATGGAACCAGCCTAGGTGCCTTTCAACAGATGAATGGTTAAAGAAAATGTATATATCTACACAATGGAGTATTACTCAGCCATAAAAAAGAATGACTTTATGACATTTTCAGGTAAATAGCTGGATCTGGAGACTATCATACTAATTGAAATAAGCCATTCCCCCAAAATCCAAAAGCCAAATGTTCTCCAAATGTTGTTTCTGATATGCATATATTAACTGATAATAAGGGGACATGGGTAGGGAAGAATAGAAGGATTTTGGATTAGACAAAAAGGAATGAAGGGAAGAGTGGGGAAATGGAAACAGGAAAGATAGTAGAATGAATCACACATTGCTTTCCTATGTTCATATATGAATACATGACCAATGTAATTCCACATTACTTACAACCAGAAGAATGGGAAGTTGTATCCCATGTATGTATAATATGTCAAAATGCTTTGTACTATATCATGTATAACTAAAACAAACAAATTTTTTAAAAAGTGTTCTTTTTTCAAGTAAGTTTTTAATTTTAAAGAAGAGAGTTAATTTTAGGAAAGCTTTCAATTATTTGTTTACTGAAAGTCTTCCAATTTTGTAATTGTATCTAGCAGAACTTTTCCAGGGCTTTCAATCTTCATATTGCCTTTTAGGAAAGTAGTAGTATTATTTTCATTTTCTTGGCAAAAATATGTTCAACTGATATTATAGCTCCAGTTATAAAACTGAGTAGACTACTTCTTTTATAATTGATTTAGACCAGTCTAAAACTAATAATTCAAGATCATCTTTGAGACAGGTAAGGAAGTGACATAGAAAACCCACAGCAGCAGCATTCCTGAGAGCAACTGGACCTCTGTCTTGGTTTTGCCCCTTCAGCACTCCCTCAGTGAACTCCACCAGCCCAGGAGAGCGTCTTCTGATGTTGAGTAAGATATTGATTTTCATGTTTCCTTGAACCCATTGCACTGGTGGTGACAGTATTTCCCTCTGCCCTCTGTATGAACCGGTGTCTGTATGTACAGGTGCATGTATTCTGGTTTTGCAGCCCCTAATTGAGCTTTTAGAAGCACCTGCTACAAACAATAACTTGAAAGGGAAGTGTTTTTGATTTCCAAGTGACAGATTCTTTGGAGAGAAAAAGTTACATTTTAGAATTTTTTTAAAGCTGGGTTTTGCATATGAAAAATGAAACTGGCAGAACTAATGCCAGGAGCCAGAGAAGGATGATAATCTAAAAATCAATCTCCCTGCCCAAAACAAACAAGAAGGAGTGATCTGTGCTCCTTGTACAATGGGAAATCTTTTCATGAACACTGAACTACGTAGGAGGCTAAGGACTAGGATTCTATTTTCTCAAATCCCAATCTTCTTCCTATCTGGACAAGATGGGGGGAAGCTAAACATTCTACTCTCCATGGTTGACACACTCTACAATGTTCCACACTTAACCCTTTTTGGAATCTCTAGTTTTATGTTTCTAGCACAGCAGAACAGCAGGAAAAAAAATCTCGTTTGGTATGCTGTTATGCAAATTTCTTAAAGATAATTATGTTTGTAGGTTATTCTCTAATAATGATGAGTATTTTGCAAAGACATCAATGATAAATTAAGAAACTAAAAATTGTTATCAGCTTGCTTATTGATATTTCAGCCAAAATAAAATGAATTTTCAAATGGTATGTGATAGAAACACTGATCCTATTGCCAGTCTTTAATTCACATAATGTTGAATCTTGTGATTAGCCGGCCTTGTGAATAGCATTACTCCAAAGAATGTAGTTTAAATCCAGATTTAAAAGAACAAGTTGCTTTCACTTTGTTTCTCTTAATACCCAGGCTCTATGCTGTGGGAAACCTAATCTAGGTCAGAGGCCTTGTGGGGGATCCACTGGGGAGAGGAAAAAGTCCTTGAGCATCAACAAACCCAATCACAGTACAACAGTAAGAATGAGGTCCCAGACATAGGATCTAGTTGAGCCATTCCAGCAAACTGTTTCCCACCATCTTAGCTGAGGCATCAGACATGTGGGTGAAGAAGCCCTGGTGGATATTCCAGCTGGAGCAGCAAGGCAGGCTTTATAGACGTGTGACCTGAGCAGTCAGATAGGTTTCTCTGCTTTCTTTAAGGATCCTGTGCTTGTGTCACTGCTCTGCAGTCACCAATATGAAACGTTTAATGTTTTACAAACAATGTCCCCCACTTTTTTTGGTATTGGTCCTACAAATCATGAAGCCAGTTCTGTTGAGCAGATATTCTGCCATTTGAAGCTGGGAACATCAATACTCACTGTGCTCTGTTCAAATATTTGAAGTAGTAATTAAATAGTTGTGTTTTAAGTCACTGTTTAGGGGTGTTTGTTCCTAGCCACAAATAACCAAAACGGCATTTCTAAATGGCAAAGAATCTCGCAAGAATCTTGTTATGGGTTAATGTAAGGTGTCCTCCAAAAGCTCACATGTGATATGATGCAAGAATTTTCAGAGGTCAAATGATTAGTTGGGAGGTATAACCTAATCAGTGGTAACTATAGGCAGGTAGGATGTGGTTGGAGGAAGTGGGTCATTAAGTGTGTGCCTTTGGGGTTTATATTTTATCCCTGGTAAATGGAGCTATCTCTCTACTTTCTGGTTGCCATGTCCTGAGCTGCTTCCCTCTGCCATGACCATCTACCATGATGTTCTGCCTCAACTTGGGCCCAAAGCTATCAAGTTGATAGATTATGAATTGAACCTCTGAAACCATGAGGCAAAATAAACTTATCCCCCTCTAAGTTGTTCTTGTCAGGTCTTTTGGTGACAACAGTGAAAATTGACTAAAGCGAAGACCATGAAGATTTATTGGAGGCCTTGCGGGTTGGGAATGCACATTTTTTTTTATGGAAATTTAAGTGTCTGCTCAAAGAATATATTCAGAAAGTGCATATTACTTAGGATGAAAAAGAAATAGAGGAATTTTGGAAAACATAAATATATTATCCAATGAGTCATCTGAAAAAAATTAAGATTTTATAGCTGTAGTTAAAACTTCTATTTTTGGTACCAGAAATTTAACTCAGGGGCACTCGACCACTGAGCCACATCCCAGCCCTAGTTTGTATTTTAATTTAGAAACAGGGTCTCACTAAGTTGTTTATTGCCTCATTTTTTTTTGAGGCTGACTATCCTCTTGTCTCAGCCTCCCGAGCTGCTGAGATTACAGGTATGCACCACCATGCCCAGTGGTATTTTTCTTTTTAATCTTTGTCAATCTGAAATGTAAGAAATGATATCTTATTGTTTTAAAATTTTCATGACTCCACTGATTTTTTTCTATTTGTTTCTATTTATTTATTTTCAGTCATTTGCATTTTTTCTTTTATATAGGACTAAGACCCTTCCTTGCCTTTACAGATAATAGAATTCCTCAGTGGTTGAGAGTCTAAATCCAGGTCCAGTATTTCCCTATCCTCAGTAACAACTTACACTTTTTGTACTGTATTTGCTTTCTCTTTTTATTTCTAGCACCTGAAATTATTAAGTGAATGTTTTGTTAATTCTCTAGCACCTTGGAATATAATTATTTGAATGGTTGACTGTATCCATAGTGGCCAGCAAAACATTCCATTTAATCCTTCTATTCATAGCCTGGTTAAACCATTCTCTTGGTGGGATCACTGCAGAGATTACAGAGTGCTTTGGAACCAGGGTCCTCAGTGAATATCATGCTAACAATAAGTGTTCATTTTCTTATTAGTCTCAATACATCTTGGGATAAATGACCATTTTTTATTAGTGATAGTTTCCAAGTAGTAGTATAAACAAACGTCTTTCTTCTATGCTTTATAGTTAAAATAATTTTTTAAACATTTTGTGATAAAAACAGAGTCTATTATAAATCTTTGAATCAAATAATAAGATTATGTTGTTAAAAACACCCACTTACAATATGAAAAATTGTTTAAAAGTCATTGGAGTAATGTAAAAAGACTTTAAATATAATATAAAATACCACTGGTAGATGAAAAACTACTAATATTAAAGTCTTCTAACACTGTTTGAATTAGAAACTCTAGTTCTACGAAATCTACAGCAATGGATCAATTGAACACCCACATATGTATATATATTCAGCATATATTTCGTAGTAGATTAATACTCTGTTTCTAGGGGAAAAAAAAAGTGTTCACCTTATTATTATTACCATTTACTTATTGGGATGACAATCTTGCTCTGTTGCCCTGGCTGGCCTCAAACTCTGGAGCTCAAGCAATCCTCCTGTCTCAGCCACCTGAGTAGCCAGGACTATTGTGACAAGCTTCATATATTATTTTAAATAAAATCATCAAATTGCTGTTTATACTGTGTCTTTGAACTTCTTTTGTTAATTTGTTTGTTTCTTTGTTTGAAGATGCCTTGAACATCTAACTTATAAAAGATACTAGAAAATTCTTACAAAACTGCTTCTTCTGAATGAAGCCCATACAAAGAGTCATTTTACATTTTCAGCTAAAATATTTGTCATAGCAGAGAGGTTGGAAAAATAACTAAAATGTTATATTCTCTTGGTTGCAATCAAGTTGTAACTTGGCCACTCTACAAGGAGAGCCAAGAGAATCCAATATTTGAAGCAATACTGGTTTACAACTTTCCAAAACTGATTTGAGAAGCTTTCTGAATCATTCAGAATAAATACAAAGAAGATACATTTAGACAATCACATAAGAATGGATGAAAGAGAAATGCCAAAATTTTAAAAAGTCAAAGAAAGGAAAAGGTATATTGTCTCTTAAAAACAAAGCCTTAGAAATAAGTTCCTAATAAAAATTATGAAATCGGTATATACTGACCATTTTAATAGTCCTGAATGAAAATATTCTTAACTTGGATTTCTATATGTAAACATATATAAACATATTCTCTAAAAGGAAAGAAAAAAATGTTTTCTAAATACAAATAACCTCAAAAAAATTATCAGTAGACCCAAAATAGATAGATAGACACTAAAGTGAGTTTTCTTTCTCTCAAAAGCAAATTCCACTTTACATTTATGTCAGTCTGAACAACTTGTATATAAATTTGTCTAAACCATCATTTAATCTGTGAGACTCCTTTTTGAATCTCCTCACCCATACAGTAGAATAACACTTTTTTCTTTCTTCAAGTGAATTGTAGAAATTTGTTGAAATCTGACTCTTTAGTACAAACTTGTGGCTGGCAATTGTATTAAATAGTTATTTTAGAATATTGTGATTAAAGTATGTCTTATTCATTTTTTTAAAATTTTGTATCTTTATCAATTATCATATTGTCTGACTTTAGTATGGATTCACTATGTGTTTGATAAATAGATAAGTGATTGAATAAGTAAATGACTTGTGTAGTAGAGACTGTGAATAGAAAATAAAAAAAATACATGTATACAATCTATTTTCTAAAGTGGTTATAAGCTAATTAAGATGACGAGACTTTTGCACATTAAATTTTGTTCAGCAAATTTGTATACTTTTAAATATCAGTAATAAAGTTGTATTATAGCCAAGTCCTCTGAGATTTACTTTTTAAAGTATTTTTTTAAATACTATAAGAAGAAAAAAGCTAGTTAGTTGGTCTTAAGAAAAATCTGCCTAATTTTATGCATCCTTACTTGGCTTTCTTCTCATTTACATAGAAGATAATGGCACCTGAAAATTTTTTGAGAAATGAATTAATTCTATAGAGTACTAGATTTGTCATATTGTGAAAATGAGCATTTCCTAATAAACACTCCCAATTCTTTTGGAAATACAGTTCTATACCTGTAACCTCAAAGAATTGTAACAGCAGAAAAAGATAAAGGTAGAGATGAGCCTAGAGGTTGAGCTGAGAAAGCGTCTTCTCAGGTTTCCCTGGCTTTGTTAGAGCTGACCATGCTTCTGCTGGGGTAGTGGTGTTCTTGTTGTCTGTAAGTCCTACATGACCACAGGAGTCATGGAGGAAACTGACCAATCCCTTTCAGTCCCCTGAAACCTCAATTTGAATCAACTGCAATTTTATATCATTGCTAAAATGCTGACTTTATTCAATGATCATCTGGATCTAGTATTGTAATCCTTTTTCTCAAACTAGCACCTAGTATTTCAGTTCATGATGAAATAAATTCCATTTTCTTATAAAGCTTATGTGTTTGAAGTTTCTGTTGCTAAATGATCCTAATCCAACCAAACAGTAATGATGCCATACAAGGGTTCAAGGATGCTGCTTCTTAAGATTCTCCTTCCTTATCACCCCTCCCCATTTCAGTCTATCAATGGAAAACCATTTAGGTGACTCAGACTTGTTTGGTCGCTTCACATATTTCTACTATTTTTGGTAAAATTGGATGCCAAGCCCAGCACAAAGACCCCAGTTATATTTTTAAGAAGGCTTTAATGGTTATTTATCTCTACCTCCTCACTTCCCTTGAACAAACGTCATTCCTTTCTGTACCAATCCTTGTTTCTTTCATTCCATTTTGCACAAGTACACACTTTAAGTTAATGTTTAGTTCTTTCCATGATTATCTGATTCTTGAGGGTAGAGATTTTATCTGATTCACTTTTGTATCCAATAGCACCTAATAGAGTGAAATTAAGTGGAAGTCAAATGCATATTGAACACCTAAAAAAAAAAAAAACATAAGTGAAGAAGAATAAACTAAACACAGCAATGCATAGTGCATAATTACTCCAAATGTATTTTCTCATCTAGGTAGCAATGTCTCAGGAGATACTTCCTCATTGTTTGGGGATTCTGCTCATCAGATTGTATGTAATAAAAATCTAAAAACTTGGAGGCAACATAAAGAATTCCCCCAAATTTGTTTTGTAACACTTGAGCATTAAACCCGAACACATGCCTTGTCAAATTTTATTGCTTCTCTGCTATCACGCTATTTCTCTTTTGAAATTTACACATGGGGACCAAAAAATAAAATGAATGTATTGAAGGCAAAATGCGTAATAACAATGTCATAAACAAATATTCAAAGAGACTATATTCAAAGCTAAAAATGTGATTTTGTTTAAAACTCAACTTAGTAAAAGAGTTTGTATGACTAATGCTGCTGATAAATAAGCCACATGCTAGGAAAAAAAATTCAAGCAAGCAAGTAAAAACAATAAATAAAAAAAGGTTGGAGTTTTTTAAAGTCAGCTGGAACTCTCTTCTATGCCAAGTGTAGGAATTTGTACTTTTCCTAAAACAACTCTTTGATCATGCACTGAAGTGACTAGATTAAAGGAGCATTTCTGTGTTATCAATTTGCTGTTACTATAGCAAAATACCTGAGATAATTAATTCATTTATTTATTTAGTGCTTCAGAGTGAACCCTGGGCTTCATACTTGATAAGCATGAGCTCTACTTATGAGCTATACCCCTAAACTGAGAAAATTAACTTAGAACATAAAGACTTGTTTGACTCACACATTTAGAGATCTTAGCCCATAATTGGGTGTACCCATTGCTTTTAGACCTCTGGTGGGAAGCTCAGATGGCATGGTGTGGAGTCTGTGACACAGCGCATATGTTTACCTCTTGAGCAAGAAGCAAAAGAGGCAGGAGAAAGAGAATGGGGTCCAGGAATCCCCTTCAAGAGCATACCTCCAGGGACCTAAGAACCTCCTTATGGGTCCTCCTAAAAATTCACCACCCTGGAGATCAAGGCCTTTGACTCATACACTTGTGCAGAACTTTCAATATCTAGACTATAGACTCCTCTTAATGAAAAATGAAAAATCTTACCTATCTACTACAAATGGAAAAGAATTTCCTAAATTTGAAACACTTGTTTATAATGCAGAAATATATTTTTTTTGCTAAACTTCACTAGTAGAATAACTAATGATAATTTGATTTTGTCAATTTTATGATCAAATAAGAATTATGTTACTTCATTTTTTGATAGTACCTTGGGAAGATTGTCACTATAAGTTCCTTAAAAAGGAATAAACTAATGAATTTCACAGTGTTGTGTAAGTTTCTTTAATTGAGTAACAGCTCTCAATGGAAGAATTTTCTATTTTATTGTACATGTATTTTACACTTGTTTGAAGGGGTTCTAGTAATACCTATTGATATAAATTTGGGTTTGTTTGCTTGTTTACAATGCTGATATACGGTTTCAGGCAAACAGAAAGCACTTCGGTATAACAGAGAAAATTCAACACAGAGAACATTTATACAATTTAAAAGTGGAGCTAAAAACAAAACAAAGGATGATGAGATAATCCAGAAATTTTAAACTACAAAGTCATTATCATCATCACTATGCTGGAGGAATAAAGTTGTTACTAGAGCCCAGAAACCGGGACCACCTGCTAGAAGGCAGAAAGTGGACTTATACAGTGGGACCTCAGTCCAAACAGTTGTTTAATGATAATGAAACCACTGAGAAAAGTTGTCCAATACTGGAAATGTCAGGAGAAAAGGAGAGCTATGGGGGGAGTTGAGCCATACACCCTGACCTCCATTCAATTCTGCGCTGTAATCACATGTGGGTGCTTCTCCTTGGCACCAGCAGAAAGTCTGTGCAAAGGAGTTCTGAGAAATTTTTTTCTTTTTTCTTTCTTTTTTTTTTTTTTGTTTAGAAGAGAAGAAGTTGGAGAATGAAACTGAGAGAAAACAAGCAAGTGACATGCACTGTGATTTTTAGAATACTTTTCATAGTTAATTCTTTATATTGCCATTTTCCATCTTAAAACAGAATCAAACTCATGTTTCTGATTTCATTTTAAAAGGTTCTTATTAAACAAGTTATAAAAAAATAAACTTCTTAGAGCATAGGTAAACATTTTCATTTTTGAAACTACAGATCTAGAGTTTAAGAGACAAAAAAATGGAATTAGCTACTATATTTTGAAAAGATAATAATCTATTTTTAACTATTGCTTAGAATAATACAAAACAACGTGAATAGTATTTTAATACCACAAATATTAAACGACATGGTATCTAACATTAAACTTTATAAAAAACCTTAACCCAAAGTTCCTATGTCCCAAAGTTTAAAGATCCACACATTTTTTTTTTCAAATTTGTTTTACAGTTGTCATTTAAAAAGAAAAGTTATGCATACAACTAAATGCCCATTTCCTCAGCCAAACTCTAAACCTCTTTTTGTTTGAAGGCATATATGCTTTCTAAATATATTATCTTTGTATATTTATAGTATACATGTTCAGATGTTAAATTTGCATAAATTATACAAAGTATGAATAAACTTTCAGAACTTGCCTTTTTTGCTTAGCTTGTTGGAATGTCTAGGACTTATCCATTCTTTCAGTTTAATTGTATGTAGTATGCTATTGTATAGTACACTATTATTTGTAATCTTTCCTATTGCTTTGTAGAAACTTACACCTAATCTTTTGGTGATCGTATTGGAAACATGCTCCTTCAATCTCCATTGTATTTTTTGTCTAAAATGTCTTAATGGGAAATAAACTTTTTTCTTATATATTGTTTTATCTGTTTTTAGGAATAGAGGAAAATACCTGGAATAATAGGAAGCACCACCAAAACTTTTTCATAAGCTAAACAGTTTATTTTGCATGTAAACACACATAAGTCTTCCCATTCAGAGAAAAATCACAATAAAAAATTCTTGGATAAAAATACTTTAATTTGCATACATTATACATTTTCTTTTTTACTGGGTGATTAATGACTGCAAAGAAGCCTGAACTCATTTTATGTGGAGAATATTGGTAAAGGGAAAGACAAAAGAAGTTATGAAAAAGAAATAACTTAAAGTGGAGATTCTAAAAGAACATTGGATCTCATTAAATAAAAAAAATTTTCTTTCTTTTCTGCGAGATTTGTAAGTTGAAAGTTGGGTATATGCATGCTATTATTCATTCACTCAGTCACTTAATCTTTTTATTTTCCTTTTTTATTTAGTAAAATGTATTAATGAGTGTTGAGAGTCAAGATGAAGACTTCCCTTGATTATGGTGGATTGTTTTGTAGCACAAGAAATAAAGTTTGCATGAGTTTGCAACCATTTTCTTTCATGTCTCTTGGATATTCTTCCTAGATTCTAGATTTGGTTCTACTTTTTCTTACAAAAATTGTCGATTATTGCAATAAATATTAGCAAATATTTTCATACCAGAATTTTGGGACTTATACATTGGAAAACAATGTAATTTGATATTCTAGAACACTAATCATACTTCTTACAACAAGCAAGGATTTTTTAAAGAAATCTCCTAATCAATCATCTCTTTTGTGCTTGAATTATACTTTTGTTTATGTAACATTCTCTTACAACACTCTGTTAGTTGCCTTAATCGATTTGTAACTTGGTGATGGATTCATTAATTCATTAATTCATTCACTCATATACCCATTTATATGTATTAACTGTTTTTTCCCCCTAATTAAAATCTGAGGTATGTGGGAATAGAAACTTTGTGTGTTTTTTTCAAATATTTTGTTCTTAACTCATATAACAGTGGACAACATGGAAATGATATATTGTTTGTATTTGTTGTAGAAATAGAGCAATCAAGCCCAGGACAGTTAAGGGATCCCCCAAATATTATGGACGTTCTATCTCCCCCTACCTTAGACTTCATAGATTGAGTTCTGGGCCCCTTCTCTATCACATCTTCCTATGCTGTTGAGATATTGATTCTTTTTCTTATCTCAGTGCCTAATTTTACTCATAGGTTTCATTAGGCCATTTAATATTTTAGGTATTGTCAAGTTGTATAATTTTTCTTATAACAAAGCCTTTTGCTTTAATTTTTTATTAGAAACTTACATTTCATATTTCTTCATATCTTATCATTATATATTTAGATTAAACTATATATACATATTTAGTCAATATACAAGCTTATTTGTTATCATTGTTTCCTCTTTATTTTTCTTATTGTGAATTCACAGCTCTGTCAAATCTGTGCCTTAATTTTATATATATATATATATATATATATATATATATATATATATATATATATTCCTTAACTATTATTCCAGAACCAAACCCTCCGAATCCTTGTCTAGCAACAAATCTCTTCCTCTCTGCTAGGAGACTGTTATCTAGTCTGACTAAAGAATGCTCAGGTTATCATCCTTTTTTTCTCAGTAGTCTGAATATTAATCCATTGCTTTCTATCAGATCAGAAGTCGGACACAAGTGGTTATTTTTCTTTACGAGTAAATTGCTTTTTTTTATACCTAAAAGCTTATAAAATTTTCTCATAGAGTTCTAACATTTTTACCATGATATGACTTGATATAAATCTTTTGCCATCAGCATCACTTGGAATTTGATGAGGCATTTTAGTCTGTTAGCTTAAAAATGTATTTGGCTTACATAATTTTTTTTTACTCTTTGTTTGATCATTTTCTCTTTTCTGTGTATTCTTTTTCCTTTCCTCTGAAACTATTATTCTTCAGCTGTTGTCTCAGTTGTCTCTGTCCTGTCCTTCAGAACTCTTATTTTCACTTCTATTTTCTATGTGTTGGTGCTTTTGTGCTGTGTTTTGAGCAGTCTCTTTCACTTAATCTTCCATTTGAGATTTCAACTGTGGTCCTACTCTAATTTATCTTCAAAGTGTTTTAGTGCAAAGATATGTTTCATTTCCCCAAATATTTTTTTCTATGTCTTCTTTAACTTCTTCCTCAGAGGTTTTTATTGTTTTTGAGACAGGTTCTTCCTATGTTGCCCAGGCTGGCATCAAACTCATGATTCTCCTTTCTCAGCCTCTAGAGTAACTGGGATTACAGAAGTGTCCCACAAGGCCAAGGCCGAGGTTCTATTTCTATAAAACACTATGTCAGAGGTTTTGCTTTCTCCTTTCTATGAGCTACTGAGCCCTTCAAATGAGTAGTCATGTATTTAGTCCCACTGCATCTCAGGTTCACTTGCCCATCAGAACTTGAGACTTATGGTATAGATGTGGTGTTCTCCAAAAGCTCACATGTGAGAAAAAGCAAGAAGGTTTGGAGGAGAAATGATTGGATTATACAGCCTTTAACCTAGCCAGTAAATTGATCCCTGATTGGGATTAACTGCTTGATGATTGGAGGCAGGTGAAGTGTGGCTAGAGGGAGTGGTTCACTGAGGGCATGGCTATGGGGTATATATTTTGTTCTGGAGTGTGAAGTCTCTCTCTCTGCTGCCTGATCACCATGTGAGCTGCTTCCCTCTGCCACACTCTTCTGCCGTGATGTCCTGCCCTACCTTGATCTCTGAGGAATGGAGCTGGCTGTCCATGGACTGAGACCTCTGAAACCCTGAGCCCCCATGTAAAGTCCCACCCCCCACCTGAATACAATTGTGCTGGTTAAGTCCCTTAGTTGCAGCAGCGAAATAGCTGACTAAAACATTGAGTTTTCTAGGAAATAAACACAAATGAAGATGTATGTGTGTGTGTGTGTGTGTGTGTGTGTGTGTGTGTAGTGCTTTTTATAGAGAGTGATCTTTGGATCAACATCTATGGAAGGGAGACAAAGGAAACAACTGAGCAAAGAAAGAAGTTGAGCCACAGTTACCATCCCACAGAAGGATTCTGCTTTAGCCTGTGGTGAGCTCTGGCATTGGAATGGCTTATTCTGGGTAGGGCTAAAGGGGATGGACCTTTGTTATCTTGCACTGATCAGTAATTTGACAAAAGTTGCTTCCAAAGGCATGAGCATGTGTTTGCAAAATTTCTTCAGCTGAAGCAATGCCTAAAGGGAACTTATAGCTGAGTGCTCGTTTCTGGCATCACTCTTAGAAGCTAGTAGAATAATTCTGTTTTTCTTGAAGGGAATCTGTGTAGGGCATCAGAGTGCATATCAAGGACTCAATGAGGGAAGTGAGCCAATTATCAAGGATATTCGTTCATATTATATATTCAGGGAGCAGGGAAAAAACTACCTGGAGGGTTCGTGAACCAAATGAACCTACTGTGAGTCAGATCTGGGCCTAGGGCCAGCTTCTTGTGAGTGTGACCTGTATAGTCATACAAGATTCTATCATTAGAAATATACCATGTTTGGTTTAATGCTCTGCTTCTGTTATCTTTACATTTTTGATATTCTTTTCTTTTTCTAAGAGCCTTGTATATTAATTTTGTACTGGACCTCATAAGTAATATAACTGTTCTTACCTGGGCCATAGGATCTCATTCTTTACCTGGCCCATGTGTCTTCATCTAACTCATAGGTCAATGATGACCTATGGTGTCTCTGGTTTCAATGTTAACTTGGACCCTATGTTCAACTGTCCTCTAAATACAGCCCTCTCTTCCAATGTAATCAAGTAAATAAGTACAAGCCCCTTAGCGGAAGGCTACAGGAATGTTGAAAGAATAATTACTGTAATAGTTAAATGGTTCTTTTCTTTAGGCAAGTCAATGAGTTTTGGTCAGAAAATTGGTCAAGGAATAATACCTTTTTATTGTTGTCACCTCCCTTGGCCTTGTGATCATTCATCCTTGAATTCTTATGACTGCATAAAATAAATAATACCCTTCATAGTTTTCTCCTGGGCTGCCTTGTTCTAAATACCATCTTTATACTTCTCCTCTTGCTACCAACATCTGTAAGTCAGTAACTGCACTCCATTGTGCATTGTTGTGGGCTCCTGTCACCCCTTTGCTATTAGTGATCTCAGTTCATCAATGACATTGCTACCTGTCAGTCCTAGCTATCGCAGGGCTGCTATTGAACTTCTTGGTGATGTTGGAATCCCTTTTATGGGCACATTGTTTTGTGTGTGTGTGTGTGTGTGTGTGTGTGTGTGTGTGTGTTACTAATGATAGCATATCCTTGAGATCCTCCTGTGGAACATAATTATCTTCTGGGTTTTCCAGGCATTCATATAATTTTCACACACTAAAATGCTCTCTTCTGTAGACCTTTTACATTCTTCTACTGTCTACCTAAGTACTATAGAACTTATAACTCACACAAAATGTGGCTTGCAGATTTTTCACAGTCTAGGAGCTAGTCAAGAAGTTTTTGTACTATTTTATGGGGGACTTCACAGAATGAGTCATATCTCCTGAAAGAACATTCCCATATTAAATTTTTTTCCCCAAATTACTTTTGAGGCCTATTATTTGTCTAGCCCTATAAAAGTCCTATCCAAAAAATAGTATTTTGGCTTTTGGTACTGGTAAACCCAGGGGCACTTTTTCACTGAGCTACATTCCCAGCCCTTTTTATTTTGAGATAAGTTCTTGCTAACTTGCCCAGGGCCTCACTAAGTGCTGAGGCTGGCCTGCAAACCGTGATCCTCCTGCCTCAGCCTCCCAAGTTACTGGAATGACAGACACACATAGTCACACCCAATAGTGTACTGGCTTTTGAAGAATATGTTGGTAGATCCTGCAGTTCCTTCAGGGTATGGTCTCTTTTCTTCATTAGCAGGCTTAGCATATTTCTAACAGGGGCCATATTAATTTACCCTGAGTAATGGTCTAGAAGTAGAAAGGGAGATGGGAGCATGTCTTGAAAGAGATGCTTAGTATTGCAGTGTAGTCTGTGAATTTGAGCACACCGGGCCTTATATAGGGAGACATATGCCTTTTAGAGCATTCAGAGGGGCATGAAAACTTGAGATTTTTTAATATATAAACTCCTACATTTCACCTCATCTGTTAGGATTCTATTCTTTTTTCAGAAAGTCCCTGGCCTTTTTATAGCAGAATGACCAGTTGGGAGTTTAATCTTTGGAACATGACTATGTTGTGATTAAACAATCTTCTTTAGCCTCCACTTTTACTTCCCTTGTGCTGCAGAGTTGGAAAGCCTCTCCTGCATGCTAACATGCTACCAGGTAAGCTATCATATAGCTTTCATACAGCTTTCAATTGCCAATACACTCACTTTCTGTTTTTCTTTACCCTTTCTTCAAAAAAGTTGTACTTGGCAATTGCCACAATTTCCTTGTCTTTATGGCTAAAATTTTCCCATTTCTCTAAGGCCTGAAGCATCTTACTAACTGATGCATTAACCTTCTATTCCTACACAATACCATCTCCTACATCTAAAGAAACTGTTTTTATACTAGCTTTGCTACCCTGTCCTGTATTTGCTAAGACTGACCCATTCTGTTCAATGTTATCTGGTAGCAGAGAATTCAGGTCTAAAATTTAATCTTAGCATCTTAGTCTGCTTTCTCTAACTACACACTGATATCAACTGTTTCAGGGTTTTTAGGAAAAAGAACATGAGCTGGATATTCACATTAGGATATTTATTAAGAGTCTTGCCAGGAACATGAAAGAAGAAGAACTGGCCAGAAGAAGGTGGGCTCTGATGCAATCCTAAGTTCTCAGCTGGCTCATGAGGAGACACAGAACTGTCATGGTCCTTCCGTGTTTTCCTGAGTTAGGGCAAGTGGACCAGACCTTTTACTCCCCAGTAGGTTAGCCACTTCTTAAGACTGCCCTTGGTAGAGACATGTCCTTATGGTTGGCCATCTTCTTGATGCAAGATACTACACAAAGAAACTGAGTCAAAGACCACCTGTAAGTACACTTTGAATTCTGGGGAATATGTTCTTCATTCCTGAAGGAAATCAAAGCAATACACCACAGCAAACAGAACTTTAATTTCAGGCAGTGCTGAATGTGATAAAAACGACCAGGCTCCCTGCTTTATAAGCTAGTGCAGTAGCCATATGGGTTGTCAGACACTATCTTGGCAATCAGGAAAAAAAGATCACACTGTTTCTTTAGTTTTTCTAAGTTTTTTTTAAAAAAAACTTATTTTATTTACTTTTTTTTTTTTTTTTAATGTAGTGCTGAGGATTGAACCCAGTGCCTCACACATGTAGGCAAGCACTCTACCATTGAGCCACAACCACAGACCAAGATTCTCTAAGTTTGAAGATTGAAGATAATTTAACTTCCTTCCCAATTTCTCAGAAATTTGGGGAATAGAAAGATGAGACACAGTCACTTTAACTCCTGAGGACTTATCGCTTACTGTGGAACATGCTTCACCTATCTGCGGATTCTTTATTCAGTTCTTTGTCTTCAGCCTACCTTCTATGTAGGTAGGAAAAGTCTTGAAACTATTTTGTCTTTGCTCTGGGCCTGGCCAGATGTCCCCAGGAAAGAAACACTGAATCTATCTGTACACTATCCAAAATGCAGCCACTTCTTACCACCTCACCTCCACTGACCAAGGCCAACATCACCACCTATGCCCTAGAGCACTGTAATACCCTCATAACAATTCTTCCTGCTTTCACATGTACTAGTTTTAGTCTTTGTAGCCAGAGTGATCCTTTTAAAACATATTAAGCTGAGCTAATTGGTGGAATATCAAAGATATTTATTCTATTTATTCCATCTGTTTTTTTCCTTTTCCCTTTTCTCTAACTTTGCTGGTTTGAATGTTTTATGATTTGAATGATTTCCTACTTACCACTACACATGCTTTAAACCTCACTATGCTATACACTGCTATAATCTTTGCCTCAAGTGGCCAAATATATTTTAAACATTTTAAAAAGAATAAACTTCTTCATATTTACCGACATAGTCACATTTCCAGTTCTCTTCGTCCTGTTGCTTAGATATTTCCACATGGTCCAATTTTTTCTGTCTGAAGGACTTGCTTCAATGTATTTTTTGACTGCTGGTGATGGATTTTTTTGTCAGTTATATGTCTCAAAATGTCTTTGCCTTTGTTTTTGAAACATACTTTCTCTGGGCAGAGAGTTCTAGATTGACAGGTTCTTCTGAAAGCCTCAAAGAGGTCAGTCTAATTTCTTCAGGCTGGCATTGTTTCCAGTGAGAATTCAGCTGTCATCTTTATTTATGCTCCTCTTAATGTCATGTGTCTTTTTTCCCCCTGCTATTTAGACTTTTTTTTGTCACTGATTTTAAGCAATTTGATTATAATGTGGCTTGATATAGTTTACTTCATGTTTCTTGGGTTTGGGAGTCATTGATCATAGTGGATCTGTGGGCTTATAGTTTTTGTCACAGTTGAAAAAAATTATTCACTGTTTTTTCAAAAATTTTTTCTCCTCTCTCTGTCCTTTTGTTCAAGGGCACCAATTACATTCACCATATCAAGGCTCTTGAAATATCTCACAACTCACGGAAGCTGTGCTCATTCTTTAATCTTCTCTCTGTATCTTTCATTTTTGAGTTTTTCATGTGTGTTTAAACACAAATGTCTCTTCTGCACTGTCTAATCTGATGACCACTCTATCTGGCCTTTTTTTTTTTAAATCTCAAACATTGGAGTTCTAAGCTTTAGAATTCTGATATATGTCTTTTTGTTATCATTCCTACCTCTACTTAACATATTCAGTCTTCTCTTGTTTCTTGTACTCGTGTAATACAGTTCTAATAACTGTTTTCAAGTTCTTATCTGCTAATTCCATCATCTGAGTCATTTCTGGGTGTTTCCATAGATTAACTTGTGTTCTCCACTGGGGCATATATTTTCATGTCTCTTTACATGCCAGATTCGATGTCAGACATTAGGCATTTTACCATATTAGGTGCTAGATATCTAGTTGTTCCATTAAATATTCTGAATTTTTTTTTTCTGAGAAACAGTTATACTATTTAGAAATCATTACATAGTTTGAATCTTGCTTTTTAAGTGTTGTTAGCCTTCATCAAAGAAACATCTAGTCTAAGGTTGTTATGGTTTAGATATGAGATATCTCCCAAAAGCTCATGTGTGAGACAATACAAGAAGGTTTAGAGGTCAAATGACTGGGTTATAAGAGTTTTAACCTAGTCAGTGCACTAATCCCCTGGTGGGGATTAACCAGGTGGTCACTTAGTAGGTAGGGTGTGGCTGGAGGAAGAGAGTCATGGGCAGGGATGACTTTGGGGTTTATATTTTGTTCTTGGCAAGATAAAGCTCTCTCTCTCTCTCTCTCTCTCTCTCTCTCTCCTTCTTTGTTCCATGTCCTGAGTTGTTTTCTTCCACCATACTTTTCCCCGATAATATGCTGCCTTACCTCAGTTCCTGAGGAATGGAGCTGGCCATCTGTGGACTGAGACCTCTGAAATAGTGAGCCCCAAAAGAAACTTTTTCTCTTCTAAAATTTTTCTTATCAGATTTTTTGGTCACAGCAGTGAAAAAGCTGACCAAAACAAGGATTAGTTTTGTGTTACCCATGAGGTGGACACCTTTTGAATATGCTAGCCAGTTCACCATTCATTCATCAGTTTTCTACTCTGGCTGTTGGAAAACAAGACTATTTCTGACTTTAGGTGAGCTCCTGAGAATTGTTCCTTATAATCCTTCTGTATTTCATGGACATTTGGGTAGTTTTCTCATATGCCTGAACTGAGTAGTACTCAACTTAAAACTCAAATCAGTGAAGACTCCAAAGTATACTCATTCTCTGAAGCCTATTTCTGTCCTATACCCAGCCCTAAGAACTTCAAGCCCCTTTACCTCTTTGGTCTCTCAGCTCTGCTGTAATTAGGGAGTCCATTAAGTCCTTCTTGTGTCTCATTTCCAGCTCAGTGAATATTTCCAGGTGGTTAAGGTGGGGCAATCATCAGCCACATCTTGTTCTTTTTTTTTCTCAGAGATCACTGTCCTTTGTTTCTGGATTTCTTAAAACTCATTGTTTGTATTTTACAAAAATTTTTCTTCTCAGGAAGAACAGTACATCTCTACTATATTACTTCATTTTAGCCAGAAGCAGAAGCACATTACTATATGTGAATGTGATTTCTCTTGACTACTTAAAATTTCAACGGTATATTTCAAAAACTACTATTATTATTAAAAAAAAAATCACTTGAAAAGAAGTCCAAAATTCATGCTTCTTTTTAGTAGGGAATCATAGTTGGTTTTGACTTGTACTATGAAATCTGAGAGTACTTGTTTACTCTTTACAGCGGCCAGGCTTAATTCTTCCTTCCTTCCTTCCTTCCTTCCTTCCTTCCTTCCTTCCTTCCTTCCTTCCTTCCCTCCCTCCCTTCCCTTCCCTTCCCTTCCCTTCCCTTCCCTTCCCCCACCCTTGGTATCAGGATTATATTCAGGGACACTTAACCACTGAACTAGATCCCCAGAAAACCCCCCTCCTTTTTTTTTAAATTTTGAGACAAGGTCTTGCTTAGTTGCTTAGGGCCTCACTAAATTGCTGAGGCTGCCTTTGAACTTAAGATCCTACTGCCTCAACCTCCTGAGCTGCACAGGAGTGCACCATCATGACTGGTTCTTTTAAGATTTCTAAAAGAGATTTTTTTTAAAAAAAGTAAAAGGCCTCCATGCTGTGTTACTTCTTGCTTTCAGCCGTATAAGATTATCAGCAATTTAAATAATTTAATCAATCTCAGGTCATACTTACAATTAATGGAATTTTTTTCGAATATTATAATGATAGAAACGAGAAATTGCTATGCTTCCCCTTATCAGTGTTTAAGTGCGGAAATCTTTTTTTTTTTTTTTTAAAGAGAGAGTGAGAGAGGAGAGAGAGAGAGAGAGAGAGAGAGAGAATTTTTTTAATATTTATTTTTTAGTTATCGGCGGACACAACATCTTTGTTTGTACGTGGTGCTGAGAATCGAACCCGGGCCGCACGCATGCCAGGCGAGCGCGCTACCACTTGAGCCACATCCCCAGCCCCAGAAATCTTTAATACATTTTTACATTTCAATTTTTGGTGGTTCAAGATTTCTAAGTGATAGCACGATTTTTAAACACCTTATATAGACTAACATGTCTAGTTTTCAGAACATTAGGAAATAAGTTTTTAGTGTTTTACCCTTTTTCTTCAATGAGAAAAAGAAGCAAAATAGAGTCCCTCTACCAAGATGTAACAGAGCTGATATTCAGGCCTGTTATCCTACTACTGTCACTCATTAAGATATCAGATTTCTATGTTCCCTTGCCTTTTATTTCTTTAAAACTTGAAGTTAAATATTTAGTAGATACACCAAACAATATTAATTTTATATTAGTGCTAAATAATGGCATAAAATCTTATACAATTACAGAATTTTGAGTCAATAAAACTAATTTTATCTAATTTGTTAATTTTACAGATGGAAAATAAATTTAGTTATATTGCTCTAATAACTAGATAGGGCCCAAATAAGTTATTATCCACAAATTATTCTAGGCATTTAAGTGAAAATACCATATGGCCTAATAAAAAACAAGTATTATTTAGATGAAGAGATTCTCATTTTATTCTTCCTGCTTGCCTAGTCTTAAGTGGTGAGAAAGTCAGAGTTTTAGGATTAGTCCCAGACTTGCTGGTTTATAAACTGTATTCTTATAAAGCCCCCAGGTGATGTGTGGGCACAGTGAAGTTTGAGAAGCACTGTTCATCCTGGTTGTGCAGATGTGTCCTCCTTCTGTTCATTCATCTCCCCAGTAAGGAGCTGTGATCTGACTAATTATCCTTGATTAGCAACCCTTAGAGGAGGAGGGAGAGCAGTTGAAGCTTGAACTCCAAATTACCGACTTTAAGCAAGAACTATCACCTGCTTGGTTTCCTAACAAACTCCCACTCTACTGCACTTTCAAGATATCTGAAACTTGGTAATCTCCTGGCAAGCAAGATTTTCTGTACCTTAAAATATTCAGTAGTACTATTTATGCTTGTGATTTCCTGATTCTCTTTCTCTGGTTTCTACAGATTCCTTTTGCTTTAAATATTTTTCATTATAAATTTGGAGAATATATACAATATAATCAAAGTTGCAGACATTAAATGATTTTACTGTTTGTAATTAAGTTGTCAAAGATCATGAAATGAATCACAGAATTTAGAATTTACTTTTATTGTAGTTGGAATACAATTTAGATTGTCTAAAATCAAATCTTTGAAGTATATTTAAGACTTAAAAAAAGTGTGATTGAAAGACTGTATATCAAGAGGCTATTTTGAAATAAAACTTTTTGGGGCTGATCAGGTAAATTCCAGCATTGAATTATTCCTACCATATAATGGACAGTACTAGAAGAACTGTATTATTGAATTTTTCTAAGATCCACATGCTAAGTAATAAGATATATAAGGGCATCATAATTTTTCATAGACATTAAGAGTTCTGAGTTCTTGGTTGATTTGCTTGCTAGGAGGAGAGGCCACCTCAGTGTTGTGAGTTTAGGCTTTTTCCTTTTCACTAGAGAGGGAACTCTAAAATGATTCACAGGGACCTGACTCTCTGACTAGCCCAGTGCCAAGAACTTACTACATTACACATGGTCTATGGAATGACTGAATAAGTATTGTGTGTGGTTATTTGACAAGTTACTGCCCTCTATTTACAGACAGTACCATATGCCACTTTTCATTCCTAAAATTTTAACCATTAAAGTTACTAAAAAGACAGAAAACATGAAAAGCCTTTTTTGTATCTCTGGGTTCTGTATTTATGGATTCAACCAAGCATGGATATAAAAATTATTCTGAAAAACAATAGCTGCTGAATTGAACATGTACTGTCTTATTTTCCTTGTCATTATCCCCTAAACAATAGAATATAACAACTAATTATATACCTCTACATTGAATTAGGCATTATAAATAATTTAGAAATTATTTTAAGTATGCAGGAGGAACTGTGTAAGTTATGTGAAAATACTATGCTATTTTACATAAGGGATTTGAGCATCTGTGGGTTTGGTTGCAGGATTCCTGGAACTAATTCCTGGTGGGTGTTATGGGATGACTGTAAAATAAACCTATGGCACTATCCCTAAAGGGCTACACTGAAATATATATATTGGAAGTAGTTGTCTTTCTACTGCAATGGCTCTAAATTCTGGCTGTAGTTTACAATTAGTTGGAGAGATTAAAATAGCCTCCAACTCAGATTAATTCTATCAAAATTTGTATGTTACATGGTGTCATATACTTGATTATTTTTTAAGGTTCTTGAGCCCTAAAGTTATGCCAACCAATTCATAAACTGCAAGTGAGCCAGCTTGCCAACAGAAAACACAGCAGTCAGTCAATGGACAGGAATGCAGTAATTATGTGGACAAGTAGAAATAATGGGGCACTAGAGGTTTGTCATATTGCTCTTAATTTTTTTTCCTGCTTGTATTCCACGTCATTTGTGCTTCACTCGATAATACAAATATTTCTGTCATAAAGTAACTATAGGGCAGAAACCTAGTGCTTAATGATCTAGTTATATGTGTGAGTACCTAAGCTAATTTCAAGGTCTATAACAACTCAAATAACTTGTCTTGTTATTCCACAGCCCAGTACTTGCTCTCATAGTAGTCTCACACATAAACTGTGCTTTACTTTCTGTGGTTTAACTTTTTTTTTTCTATCTCCTTCTATTCTTTCTACCTTTAATTCTAATGACATTATTCCCTCTTACTAAGAGCAAAGGGATTTCTTAAATCTCAAGTCTAGCAGTAGTCCTCTTTGTGAAACTAAGGAAGCACTCAAGGTTTCAACTATGACTTGGAGATTCCAGTTTTACTATACATGGTCTTATTGTTTCATTTACTTGAAACATATGGTCTGCAATTTGAAGAGGCTGTATCAGTATGGATAGGATAGTTTATGCTGCCATAACAAATAGCTCTCAAGACTCAGAAGTTTATTCCTCACTCACATTGGATGTTCGTCACAGATCAGGTATGACATTTTAAATAATTTTACTTCATTATTCAAGAAGATAATGCTGCTTCTAGTAGAAATAACAAGAGTAAAAGTGGAAGAAGGAAAAGGAATATGATCTACATGTTGACTTCTCAATTTTATGCTCCTGTGCAGTATACATCATTTGTCCTCATGTTCCACTAGTTCATCAAATAATATGAGCATACATGATATGATATTGATATCATAGGGAACTATGATTTCCCTTCCTTAGCCAGGAAGGACAGTGAGTATATATGCACAAAAATATACTCTACCATATAGGGATTATGTCAAGTAAAATTTTATCTATTATTAAATTGTTTCTATTGTATTCTATATAACTTTTATGCTCATTTACTCATTTGTTTATTCATAAAACTAGAAATTCCTTCAGTCAAGAAATTTGTTTTGTTAGTTCTTGTTTCCTTAGCACCTATAGCTGGCATTATACAATTGCTTACTGAATGAATTAAAGAAAAACAGTGTTGAATCATAGTTGTATCTATAGCTTTCTGAACACTTTTTTAAAATAATAAAACCATATATTTCTTAAGTATAAATACTTTGAGTTTGAATAGTTATGCACTCAGATTATATCCTGATATTATCTAGCAAAGACATTTTATCATGTCCAACATGTGGCAGATCCTGTATCCAAATCATTAAAGTATCTTTCTAGGAATGTATCTGGACAATAATAAAATTTTGACTTCTGCCAAAAGCATTCTGGGCATAATTCTTAAGATCTTTAAAAAAAAATGGTATGGGGAGTTTGTCTGCCTCACTCCTTTCATCAGTAAAATAAAGTGTGTCACAGTCACAATGGAATTTGAAGTATTTGTGGAAAGATGCTAAACAGTATTTACATAATTTACATGCATCCTTAACAGACAAGGCTCCCTTTTGATTTCTCAAAACTAAATATGCACAGTTTAGTATTTTTGTAGGGCTAGGTATTAGAAATTTGATTATATAGAATAAATATATATCATCTAAGAGGGATACACATCTGAAATGATGTTTTTTTAATAAGTTAGGTTAAATTATATTTTATGTGATATTATTATATAGTAGACAATATTATTTTGCATCATGACATTCTATCTCAATAAAGAAAGGGAGAAAAGACATAACTTTCAATTAATTTCTATAAATGTGTATTAAACCTTTATTTTTTCATTTAAGTAGCATTGCATAAAGACATGAATATATATTTAAAATTTTTATAGTAAATATTGAATTTTTATTTTCTCTATGAGAATAATTATTGATTAGGTAAAATGATAGATGTTAAAATGAAAGAATTTTATTTATGTGAAATGGAGTATAGGATTGCATGAATGTCTTTGGATTTAGACAGAAGTAAAGCTAAAACCTCAAAGAAAAAGAGAGTAAGGGGCAGATCTCCCAGCTGCTCACTGATGCCTGAAATTGAGCTCCGGAAGCCAAATTTATTCCACTTACAGGTTTAAATTTCTGTAAAAATGCCTCCTTTTCCACAATAAAAATCATCTCTTTTAAATTGTAAATGATTTGAAAGGAAGAGACAGAATATTATCATAGCCACACTCAGGTTTTCTTAAAGGGAGTATCTAAATATGGATGAATCTTATCACAGGAAACTAATTAGTCAGAAACTAAGAAATCAATGCTGCTATTTAAAAGGTGCCAAAAGTCTCTTGGTTCTGAGGTAGACAGTGGTTCATCCTGGAGGAGATCATACTAAAAAATTGTTCTCTTAATCTTCGTGGCAGGAAGGATTCAAAGTCTCCTGTGAAGGATATGGAAAAATTAGCATAATACCTGAAGAAACTTGCAGAATAAAGGGTATAAGAATTATTTTCTTTCATTGATAAGTTTTTTTATAGCCACTTTTCTGGATTGAGTAGTTCCCTACTTAGGTCTTTGAAGGAAAAGATACTAGATACTAGCCAAAGAAACTCACCATGCTGGTCAGGGTAGGAATCAGGGACCATAATGATGGGGATTTGGAGGAGCTGGACCAGCTCCATATGTGACCAAGTTTGGATTCCACTTCTGATCTAGCCAACCTATCAAGGATAGAAGAGCTAATACCTTGGGAGCTCACATATGGAACATTCCCAACCATGAATAAGATGGTAAGGTTGGGGTTGCTGCACTTCCCCCTTGGAAGTACCACTTTGACCTGCTCCAAAATTTGGAGCACCAAGAAAACAGGAAAAACTTGCGCAAATACTGCCCAAAATGAGTTTATGATTTGTATTAAGAATAGTACCATTATGATATATTTACACATATAGAAAGTTATCAAAAACCATATGAAATACATTTGAGTACCTATTTGATATTTTGACAATTATTTACATTATGCCAGGCTTTTTTCAGATGCTTTCTACCTTTAATATGTCTTTAAAGTCCCTTATGTATTCATTCCTGATCTCATTTTATCATTAACTTTTCTTTTTCCTGGTGTTAAACCGATTCCTTTATTTTCCTCCAATTTTATTAAGTTTAATTGACATCATGAATTATCCATTATCCAGTATTTTACACACACACACACACACACACACACACAAATATATTTCTTAGATATATAAATTATATAGACATATCCATAAATTTAACTTTAAAAAATTTGATAATGGCATATAAATATATCAACTGGACACATTCATCTGTAATTACTATTTTTTCAGGATTAAGATTTAAGCTATGGGCTGGGGATGTGGCTCAAGCGGTAGCGTGCTCACCTGGCATGCGTGCGGCCCGGGTTCGATCCTCAGCACCACATACAAAGTTGTTGTGTCTGCCGAGAACTAAAAAAATAAATATTAAAAAAAATTCTCTCTCTCTCTCTCTCTCTCTCTCTCTCTCTCTCTCACTCTTAAAAAAAAAGATTTAAGGTATGTTCACATGGATGGATGAAGCTACTACAAATTATTTTTTATCATAAGATTATACTTGTTTATACTTTTTTGTTTATGGACATTTAAGATTTTTTAAATTTCCCCCTCTAGATTTCACTTGAGATGATAATATGATTTTTCTTCTTTAATTTCTAAGTCCAACAAAGTATATTATTATAGTTTCTGAAATTTATCTCTTTCATTCTGGAGATTTAACAAAACTTGATCATTTATTTTTTACATTATCTGTACCTTCTTTGTACCAAATTGGCAAGAAGTAAAGCAGACCACCCAAACTATGGCTTCTTCTGCTCTGAGTTATTTATTTATTCAATCATTTATTTATTTGTTTATTTAATAAGAATTTCTTTTTTAATTGAAGATGGGCACAATACCTTTATTTTGTTTATTTATTTTTTAATGTTGTGCTAAGGATCAAACCCTATGCCTCACACATGCTAGGCAAGCACTCTGCCACTGAGCCACAACCAGCCCTGATTTAATTCTTAGTAATAAATATGACCTATTGTACCCCAGACTAGTGAAGGGGGTCCTGCCTACTACATTCATACCTATGTCTGTCTCAGGGCCCATCATCATTGCTTTCCATATGGCTCTCTTTCTTCTTAATCTGTCTATGTTCCTTGAGGTAAGCTATAAGTACTGTTGACTTTTTTGCAGAATGATGGCCACAAGAGACATCCATGTCCTAATTCCAGGTATCTATGGTTTGGTTAATTGACAAAGAGGAATTAAGTTTGCATATGGAATTATCTTTGCTAGTCATCTGACCTTGAGATAGGGAGATTATCCTGGACTATCTCCTGGGCTCAATGTAATCACTAGGGCCTTTATCAATAGAAGAGTGCTATAGAGAGAAAAATACAGATGTCAGCAGAAAAATGTTTTGGCCTGATATTTTTGGCTATGAAGATGAAGAAATGGGGCTGTGAGCCAAGGAATGTGAGAGATCTAAGGAAGCTGACAGGGCAAGGAACCAATCTTTTGCTTAGCTCCAAAAGGAATGTAGCCCTACTGACCCCTTGCTAGGCCACTGAAATCCATTTAAAATTGCTGACCTAAGAACTATAAGATAATAAATTTGTGCTGTTTCAGACCACTGAATTTTTGATAATTGTTAACAGCAGCCATGGGAAACCAGTACATGGGGGAATAAAGCAGTAGAGCAGGCTACACCGACATTTCTGGTAACTTAGAAAGCTTTGTAACTCATCTCTAGTCCTTAAATTTCCTTCCCTCATATTTAAATTTATAAAATCTAGTTCCTCCAAACATTATATACTTGCCTTTAATCAAGTTAGCATGCAAACATTATTTATTATCATTCCTTGTTTCAGGACATATTTACTGAGTACCAGTCCCACTGTGGTAGCCACTGAAGAAAAAAGTGCCAAGACAGAGATAAAAGATGTTTTCTTTCTTCAAGAAAATTATGGTTTGGATGACAACATCAGACATACATACAGGTAAAAGTCAAATGAGTAGCATATTTAATAAACACTAGAAATTCAGAAGAGGGAAGTAGGGATCAGATATTGTTAAACAGAAAATCTTTTATAATAAACTTGATTTGGAGGGGACTGCTTAAATCAAAAGCAAAGGCATACAAATGTGTACAGTATATTTAGGGAGGGTACATGACTGAATCTCAGCGGTCATCAGTGATGATCATAGCACAGTGTTTTTAATAGATGACATATTCTAAAATTTCTGAAAAAGAAAAATGTCCTTACTATAAATTCTTGTCCAACTTAATAAGATGGATTGGGGATGCTAATGAAGGAACATCCTTCTTATAAATTACTTTCCTTTACTTATCATTTTCTTCCCACCACATTTGGCTTTTGTAAGGATTTTGTTTCATTTAATTTCAGGCATTGGAGGGGCTCAGGATGTGGCTCAAGTGGTAGCGCGCTCACCTGGCATGCATGCGGCCCGGGTTCGATCCTCAGCGCCACATACAAACAAAGATGTTGTGCCCCCCGAAAACTAAAAAAAAAATAAATAAATATTTAAAAATTCTCTCTCACTCCTTCTCTCTCTCACTCTGTTTCTCACTCTCTCTTAAAAAAAAAAAGACTTTAATTTCAGGCATTGGAGAGAGATGGGTTAACCCAATCATTCAGTTGCTTATTTAATAATCAGTTCACTCAGTGATTTGTCCACCACTGAGGTAAGTTTCAGAGATACAGGAACTAACAAAAGTAGTTCTAGCTTTCAAGATGGTCGTAGGTGACAGAGAAAGCAGACATATAACCAATTAAATGTTAGCATGTAAGCAATGATTGGCATAGGCATATAGTAGCTGAGGGGGGCACTCATGTGAAAAAGCAGTCATTTTTTTACCTGCTAGATTTAGAAGAGCTCTCTACAGGATCTGAGCAGAAAAAGGTGAACATATAAGATTCTTAAGGACATGTTACCAAAAGCTTGGTCCTTGTCATTAATGTCAATCCAAGAATGAGGACACAGTTTTGAGAGAAAGGAAAAAATATATATATTGTTTTTCTAGCAAAGGAGAAACACAGGGGACTCCTGGACCAGAATCTATGATTCTATTAGGGGGAACAGGGTTTATTATTTTTTAAAATACTTTTTTTAGTTGTTGATAGACCTTTATTTATTTAGATGTGGTGCCAAAAATCAAACCCAGTGCTTCACACATGCCAGGCAAGTGTATTACCATGAACCACAGCCCCAGCCCACGAAAAAGGGGTTTTTAAAGAGGTGATTCAAAGGCGATGTTCCATGTGTTCTCTGTCTTTAGTTAATTCACTGTGTTAATTTGGGAGATGGTCAATTCTTAGATCTCTTGGTGCCATCCTCAAAGTCTGAATTACTTCATACCTATTTTTGTGGTGAATGTGATCAAGGACAGAGAATCCTGGCTCTGATGTGTAATAAAGGTAATCAAGTTTCCCCTGAGATTATAGAGCGGGAGATTAGGGATGGAGAGAGATTAGGGAAGGGGGGAAGGAGAGGAAAAGAAAGAAACTTCTCCACTTAAAAAAATAAGACACAAAGTAGAATCTCATCATTCATGTCTTCACACATGTTCTTAGGGTAATGATGCTCTATATGTGTACTATGAATTGAATTGCCTTAGAATAAATAAATACATTTAATTAAATAAAATTTATAAGCAAGAAACAAACAAACAAAAAATAAGACACAGTGACAGAGCAGGGGCTATATTCAAAGCATAAAGTGGACCACTGTTACAGACAGAGTCGGGAGATCATTGCAGGTAGTGAAGCAATATGAGAAAATCATGGAACATTCTTTAAATTCCAATTGTATTTCATTGTCCTTGGAATGTAGTATAAAATATTGAATGCAGGGAAGAAATATCCTGGAGGGGTGGACAGAATCTAAAACAAAGAAGACATTTAGAATTTATTTTGGCAGCAAAATAAGAGCCAGTTGATGATGATTATGATCTATAAGCATTTTAGAAAGATGACTCTTATGAGATTAGAATAGCAAAAGTCTGGAGGAATTTGTTTTCTGGACTCTAAAGACTAACTGAACTTGCATAGAAGTCATATTTGTTCTTTTTTTTTTTTTTTTTTTTGTACCAGGGATTGAATCCAGACATGCTTAACTACTTAGCCACATCCCCAGCCCTTTTTATTTATTTATTTATTTATTTTTGAGACAGGGTCTACCTAAGTTGCTTGGGGCCTCACTAAATTGCTGAGGTCAGTTTTGAACTTTCAATCTTCCTGCCTCAGCATCCTGAGTCATTGGGATTACAGGCATGCACCACCACACTCAACTAGATTTGTGCTTATTCTCTACATAATCCTCTTATACTCCTCCTTCACTCGTGTCTTCTTTACCCCTCAACTAGCCAGTGTTGTGTATAGTTAATATTTATTGATGAATGTGGTCAAATACAGATAAAATAGTTGATATTTACAGAGCAGATATTGTGTTAAGATCTGTGCACAAATTATTACCTACTTCTTCCCTTGAAGTAGATTGTACTAGATTGAGAGGTTAAACAATCTCGGGTTAAAGAGTCTTCACCAACCATGAAGAGGGCACTCACAATTATTAGAAAAAAATGGCACCAGTTAACACAAATGTCCATACCATCTATAGAGGCAGAATTAGACAGGCAGTCAGCATAGATAGGTAAATCAAGTCAGGTTGGATCAAGGAGGCCAATTTTTTTTTTTGAGTGAGTCCAGGAAGTTGGAGATTGTCCTCTGAAGGATTGAAATGTTAATTCCTTCAGAGCCTTTCCTCCACCCTTATCAAGAATCTCCCCCTGCTCTAACCTGTTGCTAAAGTAAGGGTCCCAGGAATTGCCCCTCCCTACAGGAAGCTATAAGGTTGTTAATTAATGTGTCCTTGGCTGCTCTATACTGCCCTTCCCCCTTCAGCCCACCTGTTTCCCACATTTTGGCCAGGCCACCGAGCATTTCTGGGCCTAGTCCAATGCCTAGTCATAAGGAGAAAGTGAAGGGAAGAGGGCAGGAGAACAAAGGAAGTCTAGAACATTTAAAAAGGGCAGAACACCTAGCTTCTTGGGATACCAGGATACCAGCTATGGCCCCCTTCACCTTCCTGGGAGAAGCCTATGTTACCCCCTTTTGAATAAATCCTGCCTTAATAATGCTTGCCTTGGTGTGCTTCTCTAATGGTCAAACTTCAACAAGTGAGGAAGGAGACACCGGTGGTATTGAAGCCAGACTTAAAGACAGGTAGTCAGTGTAGTTAGGTAAATCGGGTCTAATATCGAGTAAGATCCAAAATAGAGGCCATATTGAGAATGAGTTCCGGGAAAAGCAGAACAACTCTTGGAATATTAATGAAGTGGGGGGGGGGCAGGAACACTCATGGAATGTTACATCCCCAAGGCCCAGAGCCCATCCCAAAGAAATGTTAATGAAACAGCTCCCAGCAAACTTGAAGATGCTGACCCAAAAGTCCTAAAAGTTTACTTCTTTGGCCCACCTGTGACCCACCCTTTGGGCCTTCCCACCTACCTACATTCCATCACTGAAAGATAACAGAACAGAGGACAGGAAGGGGGGGGTAACCAGATGAAGACCCTAGGTTAAAAAGGGGAGACAACCACACTTCCACGGATTCCACCTCTTGGGTCCCCTTCTTCCTCTGGGAGAAATCTTTTCTGCTGTCCTTTAATAAACTTCTACTTTCCACTCTGACCTTGCCTCAGCTTGCTTCTCTGGTATTATACTTCAGCATTGGGGAAGCAAGGACCCGTCACCGGTCAACAGCGGTAACAGTATCACCATTTCCACACATGTCCTCATGTAGCTAAAGATATGGAAGATAGACTTGTCTCTTCTAAACTGCAGACAGCTTGTCTTACAAGAAATAAAAACAGATGAAATCATTTTACTATGGTGAACTAAATTAATTAAAAATTTAACTGATACACAAATTGCATGTTGCAACACTAGAGTTTGTCAGCAATCCTTAAAACTGCCAGTGACAGGGACAGGAAGTTAACAATCACATGCAGCTGACATTCTGAAAATAAACAATGCATTTTGTGTGCTTTTTTTTCCCCTCTCAGGGAAAAAATAATTAAAATCTACATTAATGTTAAGAGTCTAGAGGTGAACAAAATTGAAAGGCCATTCCAATAAGTCAATAATGAATTATTTTAACACATGTAATGAGCCCAGCTTTTCAAATTTGAACTTGAAGTAGTACACAATGCTTACCTCATCCCAATTAAATAAAGGCTAAATAAATATTTAAAGATTATCTCTCTAACTATGTGCCAAATTATTAGCCTGTCTTGCCTTCATCCAGGCTTTGAAGATTGTTACTAACATTATATTTTTACACACTAATTATTTTGGCTTTCACATCTCTACTTAGAGATAAAGAAATTAATGTTTAGGTAGTTTGCTGAAATCATACAATTAAGAGGTCAAGGCACTTGTATTTGAATTCAGGTTAACTTGACTTTGAAGTTTCTGTTTTACCTAGTCTGCTTCTATCACTACCCTCAGGTCTCCTTTCAGTATTCAAAACCAAATACTGCCTTCTCTAATCTTCTTCCCTGCTACTGGGAAAGAACCAGAATTTATTTGGTAATATTAAAATAAATTATAGTCATTGTTTACTAGTTAAACTTGCCGCAGTCCGGCTGCAGCAAACTAACGGCGGGTGTGTGTGTGTGTGTGTGTGTGTGTGTCCAACAACTTGTGTAGATTGATATAGCAGGAGTAGGAACCCTTTATTGTAGGACAGGAGTGGTATTTATACATTCCACACAGCTTATCTTAATTAGCATAAACTAGATACAGCAGTCAACCAATAAGAAATCTCCACACTTAATGGCTCCCTGGCTCCACCTCACAAACCACTCCCCCTGGCAAAATGCCAGGGGCCATCCTGACTTGTTTACAGACTCTAACAAAACTCATCGGTGATCTCTGATTATATAAATGATGAAATCCTGTGTGATCCAGAAGCTTCTACCCTCACCTCTTACTAGAAAGTTTAGATTGCAGAAAAGAATGGTGTCTGATACATCAGAGATAAGAGACAGAAAGTTCTGCCATTACTTTAGCACAAACTTACTTGTCCTGGAGGACAACTCTACCATATCTTTAGTTCCTTGAGACAATAACTCCCTTCTGACTCTTGCTCTGTAAAACTGGTTCAGGTTACTGTCATTTGGAAATGAAAGGTTCTAGATAAGTCCTGTGGGGGTACTGGAGCAAGACCTGGGCTTATAGTTAGACAGACCCAGACTCAGAATCTAGTTCCTCAGCCCCTTATCTGTTTGATTTTAGGCAAAATACCTCTTTGTGTAATAGTTTTCTCATTTGTTATGTAGAATAATTTTTCAGTAATTGTGAGGATTAAGTGAGATGCATTTAAAGCGTTTGGCATATTATTAAATAATAAAGATATTATTAAATAACAAAGGCAGTAAAAGTAATGTAGTATAAACGCGTAAAGTGGAAAATTCAAGTTATGGATGCTAGAGATAGTTTTAAGCTACAATTACACAAGTAAACCTGAAAAACCAGCCTCTACCTCAGAGCAAAGCCTGTTCAAGGAAGGGACATCACTTTTGTCCTTGGAAAGAACCACAGAGCACTCCTAGGCACATTCCCACCCTGCTAAGTTGTTTATCTACAAATAACAGGAGGGATCTGCTGCAAGGTGTCCCTGACTCAGTCAGGCTAGGTGGGGATCCATAGCAACCCCCTAACAGCCACCAATCAGCAAGAGACAGGGAAATACCTGGGATGCCAGATGACCCTCCCAGTAGTTTATGATGGTTGATAACATGTTGGGAAACCATGTAGTTCAGCAAGAACACCCCTCTTGGCTAAAACCAGTCAGTTCAAATGAATCCCCCTCTTGTAGTAACCAATCACCCCTACCCAACTTGTTCCCGCCAGTGAATGTGCTAATCATGTTTTAGAGTTGTTATTTGATTTTCCTGCGGTGTGTGATGATTTGCTATGATGCATGTGAAGTCCCTGCCTTCTCCAAAGAATGTATAAAACTGCTGCAAACCCTGGGCTAGGGGCCTCTCAGAGTCACCAGTTGCTGTGTGTGCGCTCACGCGGAGGACTGAGCTAGCTCGCAATAAACACCTCTTTGCTGCTTACGTCGATGGTGGTCTTTCGGGGGTCCCGAATTCGAGCGTAACAAACCAACCACTTAGTTCTACTGATTAAAGTATTAAGCCTCTTACTATTTTGTCTGTTCATTTCTCATTTTTTATCTTCTAAGTATAACAAATCGCTATTTTGAACAGTTGAAAGTTATGATGAGAAAGAATTGATTTAGAGTCTTGATGAACTGAAGAGTTATTGAGTTAGTATAATCTTATTTAAAATAATGACATAAATGTTAAAAGCAAGATATTGCATGATTTTAAAGAGATTATTGTTCTTAGATTCAGAAATGGAGAAAAATAAGATAAAACTGATAAAATGGTGTAAGGAGCTTCTGCCATAGACATGCTGGGATATGCTGGGATTCGATAAATTGCTGGCCATAAGGAACAGCAGCCATTGAACTGCTTAGGGATGTCTGCTTGCAATTGATAAAGAGCTGTAAGGGGCACTAGCCATAGACATGCTTAGTAATAACTGGTTACAATTGATAGGGAACACAGCTCCATGGACATGTGCAAAGAACATACCCAGTTGCAATTACATCACCTCACTGGACATAACCAATGGACATTGACTTTCACAGGATGTAACCAATCACCAACAAACACCAACAACGTGGAACTGTATTTAAATTGCCGGTGCTGTCATGGTGAAGAGTTTTGCTCCAAGGACTCGGTGAGATGGGTCACCTTGCTGTCCATCCCTGAACTGACTCCATCATTCCCTGACGTCCAGCAGTTAGCTGGAGAGAACCACTGGACAAGGACAACATCTGCTCTTTGCCTAACAGAAGTTGTGTGGCATAGGAGGTATTTTGGGGCTCGTGGTTGCCCTGGGATTGTGTGATTTTTCTTACAGTGTTTAATTAGTGTGCACTGAATGCTAGTTAGGGTGCTCCCATACACTCAATACTTTTTGCATTACTTGCTTATATTTGATGATTGGTATGATCGAATATATGCTTGCATTTAAAGACAATCCGCCTTTAAATTAGTTATTAATAGCGTCACTTGTGACAAATGGCAAATAGAAACATGGCAATTTGTAGACTCTCTTGAGTAGTCACCTGGAAATGATGTTTTTTTAGTTCATTTAAATACTAGCTATAAAATCATATTGCACTTCATCAGAAGAAGTGTTTTAAATTCACTTAAGTTCCAGGTAGAAGCTTTTCTCTATAGTTGAGGATCAGCTTTTCAAAATGACCCTAAGGTAAAAAGATTTGGATTATAGAACTTCAGGCTTTTTGAATTATGTTTAGGCAAAGAGCTGGAGTGCCTGCGTAAATGTCTTCTCTGTATTTTTTGCATTCATGAAAATAAAACAATAAAATCAACACATGAAATGTGGACAATAGTAATGACATTTCATGTATTTTATGAGCAGTAAGGATAATACTAATGTCTATTTGCTACTATTACTTATTTTAAAAATAATTTTGAAGCTTCCCATGCCTTCTTTTGAATGCAATGTTTGAGGACAATGATGTGTACACTGAAAAGCATTTTGTTTTCCTCCAGCAAACGTGCCCTGCTTTTCTAATACTGCCTTAGAAATTTGGAGTTCTGCCTCCATTTCCTAGGATGCTGACTCAATCAAAACCTCGCCATACACTAGCTGAGTCCTGCCCTTCTTCATTCCATCCTATTTGATTCAGTCCCTAAAACAGGCATCATAACTCACTTCTCACAAAGGTCATGAGAACATAATTACAAGGCCAAAGTTTGCTTTACTTCAAATGGTATCAAACTTTGTGACAAAATCTTTACTCAATCTGTATTGTTCACCTATTTTTTTCTTTTTCTAGGCCATAATAATTTTTCTTAAAATGCCCTAGAAAGATTAAACCATTAAAACATATATACAGGAAAATTACTAAAGTAGAATATTTTTATATGAAACTTTTTCTGTCACTTTTACATAGATTCTTGCCCTCTTCAATATCATACTAACCCAAATTATCTTTGAAGAAAATTTATAGAAGTAATAATCACAGATTCTCTTACACACTTTCAAAGTGCATGCGTGCGCGCGCGCGCACACACACACACACACACACACACACACAGCAGTTTGGACACTGTTATTGTGAGACAATATGCCAATAAGAGAATGTTTTCTCTGATAAGCCCATGCTGATCCATAATGGGGTAGAGAAGAATGAAGGAACTTTGGATTGTGCAGAGGGGAGTGAGGGGAGAGAAGAGGGTGCCGGGGTAGGAAGGACAGTCGAATGAGAGGACATTATTACCCTATATACTTGTATGACTGCACTACCAGTGTGACTCTGCACCACATTCAGCCAGATGAATGAGAAGTTCTGCTCCATTTGTGTACAATGTGTGAATATGAATTCTACTATCATAGATAACTAATTAGAACAAATTAAAAAAAAAAAACAAAGGAATTACACAACACTAATGCTTCTGAATGAAATATCACTCCATTTCCACTCTAGGGCTCACTGAGACAACATGAAACTTGACTGATATTCTATTTATTCAGAAACAGATAGGACTAAAAGTATGGTGCCATCAAGTACTTTAACTGAATTTCATTGTCATCACTAGATCAAGAGATAGATTTTTGTAGCAAACATTGCAATTGTTCTTTTAAACTCTCTCTCTCCCTGGTTTATAGATAGCCACTTTGTCTTGAGTCTTCATATCATCTTAATGGTTCCTCTCCTTATCCTCATCTCTTCTTATAAGGACATCTGTCATATTGAAGTCTTCCTTAATCACTTTATTTTACCTTAATTACCTCTTTAAAGATCCTACCTCCTTACATAGTCATATTCTGAGGTACTATGTGTTAGACTTCGACAGGGATGGGGGAAATTCAGTCCATACAACACCAAAGTACATATTTTTTTTTAACCATAATGGAGCTTTATGTATTGTCCATATTTTGTGAACTCTCCAGTGAGCACCAGGCCTTACAAGGTTTTGAATCTCCAGCATTTCTCAGGATAGATGTGGGCTTAGAAGATATGGATATAACATCAAAGGAAACATTTGCATTAAAAAAATCAGATAAATCAAAACTAATTAATGATTCCTAATTGATTTCTGATGAAAATTAAGAAAATGTCCTTGAAGGATGGATCCCTTATATGAGGAAATAACAAAGAAATTTATTAAGAAGCAGTCTGTATGTATGTGAACAGCACAGATAAATGGCCATCTTAGGATGATAGTTTCCTATTAACATGTTTTTTTTTTCCATGTGTTTGTATCTAAAACAAGGAAAAGAACAGATGTATTCTTAATACTAAGGTCTTTCCAAAACTAAATAAGACCCTGTCATGAAGCTTGATTGGTTGTGTTAGAGCCTGAATGCTTCTTGATGTCATAGGAAAGTTGAAAATATGTGAGTGACTGTCTAACATGATGTAAGGTGGACTTTCCATGTGCTGAAAAACTTTCTACTGGGTAATTTTACTGGGGAGTGTAGCAGTAGGTTAGTATAATGTGATTGGTGGCAATTCAATGATGAGTTCTCTACCTGAGCCTAAAAATGAGTTTGACAAGGAAATAGAATATATATGTATATTTAAACTGGCATATTTCTACATGTGTAATTTAACTGAAGAGCTGGCTTTCAAATCTTTGATCAGTTAAACTGTAATCTAAGATGTGCAAATACATACACAAACATGTACACATTATGTAATCTAACATTTCCTGTTTTGTTTAATTCTATTCCATTTCAGTATATTTTACTGAAGTGTTGCTTCTGACACAGTAGATTTCATACCATGCTGAGGCTACACCCAGCAGCTTGAGAAGCACTTGAAAATCCCTGAATGGGAACTAGGGAAGGTGTTTCAGTCCCCAGCCCCTGGTGTGCCACATCTACCTTGCTTAAGGTGCCCCAGGGAGATAAGGAGGTCAGAAGAGGCTGACAATCTGACTCCAGAGAAGCATCATTATACTGGAATCAATAGGGAACATGAAGAGTCAAGAAGGAAAGGGAGTCAGAGTTAGGAAGAGAAGGGTATCAGGGCAATAAAGCACAACACAGAAGAGCCATTATGGGACAGAGAGAAGAGGAGAATAGGCAGGAACAATGAATGACCCTATTACTTTGTAGTGTTCGAGAGAGTAAGCCCTGGAGTTGGAGGAGTTCTTTTCAAAGTCTTAGCTTTGCTACTTGCAAGTGTTTAACTTTGAATGAGCATCTAATCATTCTATGCCCCATTCTACAATCTATAAAATGGTCTCTGTGATTTATGGATCACTTAAACACAAAAGCCTATAAAAGTACTTTTCATATAATTCACTTAATAGTCACACCACCTTAATGAGATTGGTTCAATTTTTATTCCTTTTGTATCTGTATTTTAAGTTATTTGAGGAGAATAAAATCATAGGAAATAGTTCCTGGTACATAATAAATATCCATTATATCAAAATGGTGATATATAAAGATTTTCTTTTCTTTTTTTCCCTCAGCACTGGAGAATCCAGGGGTGCTCTACCATTGAGCTATACCCCTAGCCCTTTTTGTTTTTGCCAAGGCTGTCTTCAAAGATGCCATCTTCCTGCCTTAGTCTCCTGCATCTCTGGGATTACAGGCACATACTGCCATGAGTGACTGAGATAAAAAAAAAAATTTGGATCTTTTTAAAGAATAAAGTAAACCAGGCAAAGGAAACCCACATAATCACTAAGTGTCATGCAGGTTCTCATGTATGTCATGGGGTGATTGTGTTCCTTTATTTATCTATAAAGGGGAATAAAACAAAGTTGAAGAGTGAGCTAATGAATATAAACAATTTATTATTGAGGAACATTTCTCTATGGCCCTTGGCATGCTTTATATTAACTTTTGTTTTGGATTGTCTTTTTAAGCATGTGCTTAAAGGAAATAGCCTTGGGAGACAGGGAATGTCTCTCATCATCAGGGCAGAGGCCAGTGTATCATCTTATCATCTTTATTAAGATGACATCTTGCTCTAGGACAAAAGCTAAACAAATTTAGTAATTATCCTCTGTAAAAAAGATTGCGGTTACCTAAATTTGAGGTTTCCCAGCTGAAGTCTATGAACCTACTATGTGTGCAGCATCCCTGGGTGTCTATCTTCGTCTCTCCCTGGGGATCCTAGGAGGTACAAAGAACAGATGCAGACGTGAAGCTCATGCTGCCAACTGTGCCATAAGCAAGAGCGCTCTTCAGTCTGTGACCCTGAAGTCTATTCTTTCCTGTCAGCATCTAAGAAACAATGACAGGCTAACTTGTTAGCTTGCAAGCAGGGAAAACATCTCAGACTATTCAGGTTTTTTTTTTTTTTTTTTTTTTTAATAATTAGACAATGCTGGTCACCTAATAAGTACATGAAAGCCTTTTAGTTCCATGGTATTTGTCAATGTGACGATGTGGCAGAGAATCAATTTAATTAAGCAACTTAATACATGCCTGCTACATGCTAGTCATGAGGCAAGATGCTAGGGTGAAAAAGCTGATCGACAGATTCTCTGATTTCATAGTCTGGAGAAGAAAGCATCTGAATATACATAATTATACCATGTCTAAATACAATGACAGAAATATGCAGGAATATCTAGAGCTGCATACAAGAGTGAATCTCTATCTCTGCCTAAAATGTGAGAAGAAAAGGTGTCTGGGTAAGTTGTTCAGGGCAAAAAACACTGAATTTTAACAGTGAGTGTGGACTTGTTACAATGTCAATAATAATTTGCTATTATCTTGTTATTGTTTACTATTACAATTTGTCTTAGGTTGAGAAGTATCTCTCTGTTATGCTCAAGTTCGGGACCCCCAAAAGACCACCGGAGACCAAGATATAAGCAGCAAAGAGGCGTTTATTGCAAGGTAGCTCCATCCTCTGCGCACACACAGCAACTGGTGACGCTGAGAGGCCCCGAGCCCAGGGTTTGCCGCAGTTTTATACACTCTTTGGGGAAGGCAGGGACTTCACATACATCATAGCATCTCTTAGCAAATCATCACACACTGCAGGAAAATCATAAAACAACTCTAAAACATGATTAGCACATTTACTGGCAGGAACAAGTTGGGTATGGGTGATTGGTTAGTACAAGAGGGGGATTTGTTTAAACATTGGTTTAAGCCACCAGGGGTGTAAGTGCTAAACTACATGGTTTCCCAACATGTTCTCAACCACCATAAACTACTAGGAGGGTCATCTGGCATCCCAGGTATTTTCCCTGTCTCATGCTGATTGGCGGTTGCTAGGGGGTTACTATGGGTCCTCACCTAGCCTAACTAAGTCAGGGACACCTGGCACAGCAGATCTCTCCTATTATTTGTAGATAAACAACTCAGCAAGGTGGGTATGTGCCTAGGAGTGCTCTGTGGGTTTTCCCAAGGACAAGGGTCATACCGCCTTCCTTGGACAGGCTTTGCACTGAGGTACAGGCTGGTTTCTCATCCCCAGGAACATACATTGAAATCCTAACCCTGGGTGCTTGTGAATGTGTCCTGATTTGAAAACAAGTTCTTAACAGATGTAACTAAGTTGTAAGTTAAGTTGATGTCATACTGGGGTAGGGTAGACTCTTAGTCCAACACAAATGATTTGCTTAAAAGAAGAGAAGACATAAACACATTGAACAGAGCAAGGAAAGACTTACAGACACCAGAAGAAACATGGCCATAAGCCCACAGAGGCAAAGATCAGAGCTACACCAGTCTATGCTAGGTAGAGAATTCCTAGGATCCAACAATCACTGGAAGCTGGCAGTGAGAGTGCAGCTACTGACACCTTGAACATGTATTTCCAGGTACTAGCAATGTGGCTAGAATAAAATTTCTGTTGTTTTAATTCATATGGTTCGTGGTATTTTGTTACAGCAGCCCAAGGAAACAATATAATATACAATTTTTACCGTTATTGTCTTTGACATGATTATCTTTAGGCAAAGGTGAAAAAAGGACACCATAGTCAGACAGAAAAGAAATAAAACCAAGAATGATAAGCTCAGGAAGCCACATATTGCTTAATTTCACTGTATGGTGAAATCAATGGCAGCTGATGAAGCTAGAAAGTGATCCTCGGGCCCAGATGTAGTGTTGTGGGTGTAGCATTTGGATGCTGACCCTCATACAGTCCAGTTCTAGCTCCTCCACATATCTTGGTGGTTTAACCATCTTCTCTGAGCCTCAGTGTCATGTGCAGAATTGGATAAACATTGCTACCTTGAGTGGCTATTTGAGGGAATTTGGGAAACAAGGATAAAGTCCATGGCAAATATTTAATACATGGTTGTTCATGGTGCTGTCAGATTTGTGTTTTAGAGAGATTCTTCTGACAGCTGTGGTGATGATGGAAATGCAGATGGGGTGGGTGAGGTAGCTGGGAAAGAGACATCCATGTGGAAACTGTTGTATCAGCCTAGGTGAGAGACCAAAGAGGCTGAGCCAAAGCAGTGATACAGGGGGAGTAAAAGGGAGGACATGAGTGAGGAGGATGTTTCTCTATTTAAATTAATTGGCCACTATTGACTGATTGGAAGAGAGCAGTGATGAGATGGAAGTAGTCTTCAAATAAGTTCATTACATGCAGAATGGCAGACCAATGGAATGAAATTTATATATGAACAATTCAACATTAATTTGACTCAGTTTTGGTGGGGGAAATCCCAGCAAGTTGGATTACCCAAATGTAGTGACACTGCAACTTGACCATATAAAGAATTGCATTAAGTTGCCTTCAATGTCTAGTGACAATTTAGAGGCCTTAACCTCAGTTCTATGGAATCATACAGAAACACTATCCTCTGCTCTTAGAAAGTCACACACAATACAAGGAACCCCCACCCAAGCCCAAACCTAAACAAATAGAAGCACAGGAAAACTATGCTTGAAGTGGTTTCTTCTGCAAAAAAATGCAAGTAACATTCTCTTGAAAATGTATTTGGTTAGAAGCTAAGAAAATTTTGATATATTTAGAAAGGTATAATAAAAAATAAAATTTGAATATTAAGTTTTATGAATCCGAGAATTTTCAGAAGCTTATATTTATCTCATAAAATTACCTTCACACACACACACACACACACACACACACACACACACCATTTTAAATATAGAAAGGAAAGATTTGAGATTTAGAATAACAAGACTTATAAGTGAGACCATTTGACCAAATAATTCAACATTAGATGCTTCAAATGCAGGTTCAAAAAATCTAAAATGACAAGTACCAAAATTAATTCGTAACCACTAAATAATGAGCATGAAGCTTACCAAGTGGAGATGACAGATTTCTGAGAACACAGAAGTCAACACCCTTTCCTAGAGGTCTCCTTTCATTTGATGCTTATCTGAGAAATGCTTGTGTGATGTAAACATCACTGCACTATGACAGACACCACCAATTTGCCTTTGGAGTCAGGAATATTAATGCTTACTTTATTTTCATCTTCATGGTACGTTTCTTATGAACACCATTTACCATAGTTTCTAGATCCATGTACTTTCAGATCCAGCCATTCTAGTCTAAGAAATAGTCTTCAAATGAACAAAAACTGTGGACTCAAAGATTGTTTTCCTGGTGTCATCTGTGGATTTGTCTTCGCAAGCTTGAATACTTTTGTTGAGAAGCATTTGTGGTAGTAAATCTTTGCTCTTTGAAGATGAATTTGGTTTTTTAAACACCTACATCATTGAAAGATACCTAATGTTTAATAAGATTAATGATTAAGTAACAAAATTAAAAAGATTTTATTTTTAAAACATTTTTAAATTAAAAACAAAACTAAAGAAAAGAATCCCAAAAAACATTTTAAAGAAACCTGTTATATTCATACAATGAATTTGGAAGAAGATCTGTCATTCATAATAAGAGGCAGCATTAAGATTGGATGTAGCTTTTCCTACATCCAAATATGGGGTTAATTTCTACAAAGAACATGAATAAAGAACAGTGTTTTTAAGAAATTTTGATAAATTTCTTTAAGAAAAAAATGATTTAAAAAATTGAAATTTGGGAAACCTAACATAACTTGTATAAAATACTGTTTATCTTTGTCTTTCAGAACAAAAGATACGGTTTTTTTTTTTTCCTTCTGTACTTGATTACCAGGTTTGTAGGGATGAGGAATGCCAGACACAATGACAAAAGGCAGTGGTCAGAGTCCATTTGCCTCTGGGAGCCAGCTGACCTGTACCTTTCCATCCTGGTCTCACCAGGGAACCTGATTCTGTACCCTCAGTCATTGTTGGGCCTTTGGAGGCCTCGCCCTCCACATTTCCCCCTGCCTTTAACCAACATAATGAGTTTTAAATTATTATGGTAATAATAATTAATTGGAATAAATGCCGTTGTTATTTGCACATGTGCTCTCTTTTAAGTGAGGTGCTTTGGCACACAGCAAGTGTGGTGATTTTTTGAGACAGCAAAATAGCCCTGGGTATATCATGTATATCAGAGTGTGGAGAATATCAAAAGGAAGGAATTCCATATCGAGTGTAGAAAAATGGACACATTTAATTGTATTAACTTTTGGTGAATTGAAAATGTATTCATTATCTTAAAGCATATAAACACATGAATTAAGCCAGAGAATAGAAATAATTTATTTGATGACTTCTTCATTGCCTCATAAATCTATTCAATGAAAACATGCCACTTATTGTATTTTAATTAACTCTAAAGTATTATTTTATAAGACTAACTGATAAGCATATCAAAATGACTATCTGCACAATTTTGCAAGGGCATAATTTAAATTCTGGACCCTCAAGCAAAATTTGTATTAAGTCTGTCACTTATAATATTTGACTTGTCATTATAATTATTATTGATAGTTGTTAACAATTTGATTATAAGCATACCTTGATGGGAGTGTTATGATAGTTAGGAGCCTGGTTTTTAGAATCAAGCAGATTTAAGATCACATGTTCTTTATACTATCTGACAAAATACAATATCTGGCCCCTCTAAGATTTAGATTTCTTATCCCACATCTGCATTAAAATCTACTTCATAGTTTGTGATAAGAATATGGTGAGATGTTAGTACAGTGCATGGCATCTGACATATAATTGTCCATAAAATTAAAATGGTTGTTATCTTTCTATATTATTCTGTAGTCAGATAATTGTAGGTGATTCATTATTCTTGTCATTATACGTATTTTTAGATTATTTATTTTTCCTTTCCTATGTTCTAATCCTAAATTAGTCCTTATCATATTTCCTCAAAATTTAATATATATTCTTCTTTGTCCATATATTAGTAGTGTGTCAACAATACCAATCAACTTTGCTTGACTTTGGAATTCATCAAAATAACATTGAATTGCTAAAAGAATGAAGAATGACTGAAAAATGAGTGCTATGAAAACTACATAAGTAGGGTCACAATTAAAATCATGAATGACAGAGTTGAGCAAGGAGGAGAACTCTGATGATGCCACCATTGAATTCTTGTTAATCATTTTACTTCTGAAAGAGTGTCATTATTGTCATGGTGTGACTGGCACAGAACAGTGGCACCATTTTTGCCATTATTGCCATAAGCACATATGGGAATTATACACTGGTGGCAGTTCACTACTGAGCTACATCCCCAGCCCTTTTAATTTTGAGACAGAGTCTCTGTAAATTGAGACTGGCTTTGAACTTGCAACCCTCCTATCCCAGCCTCCCAAGTCACTGGGATTACAAGAATGTACTGTTTTGTGCCCAGCTAATATGCTTTTTCTTGACTGAACTGTTAGGTCACAAAAGCAAGTTTCTAGTATTTCCAGTTCAATAATTGAAGATAGTTTCTGCTCTCCATCAAGACTTAGAGTGGAGAATTTTCTAAACATGACAAGTTCAGATATCATGTAATAAAAAATTAGCTAGTGCTCACTATAAACAATGAATTTTAAAACAATGAATTTAAATCAAGCACACATGATAAAAGCTCTCAGTAAACTACTAATTGATGTCAACCTTCTTAACACAATGAAGAATATCTACCCAAATGCTGCAGTTAACGGCATACATGGTGGTGAGAAAATTGCAGCTTCTCTACCAAGACCAAGAACAAAGCAGGATGTCCCTTCTCACAACTGTTTTTCAACTTCATACTTTAGGTCCTAACTAATATAATAAAATAGGAAAAGGAAATAAAAACTATACTTATTGAGAAGGAATAAATAAAAATCATTTTTGTTCACAGGTGGCATTATTATCCATGTAGAAAATCCCAAAGAATCAACAAAAAGCTACTGAAATTTAATATTGGTTATAGCAAGGTTCTAGGGCAAGAGGTTCATATATATGGTCAATCACTTTCCTATATATCACCAATGAAATAGAACTTAAAATTAAATGTACAATATCATTTTACTAGTTTTCCCCAATAATATTCTTTGCATATAATTTTATCAAAATGTGTAGAAGATCTACACAAGGAAAACCATAAAACTCAATGAATGGGCAGATGTCCATGCTCATAGCTAATAAGGCTCAGTCTTCTTTTTTAAAAATGTTGGTATTGGGGATTGAATTCACAGCTTTGTGCATGGTAGGCATGCACTCTACTACTGAGTTACATTCCCCTGCCCTCAGTACTCTTAAGATGTCAGTTTTCCTCAATTTGGTCTATAGTTTTAATCAATTCCAACCAAAATTCAAGCAAATTGTTTTGTGGATATTGACAATCTAATTCTAAAGTTTATGTGGAAAAGTTAAAAAAAACATAATAATGAAACAATATTGAAGGAAAAGAACAAAGTCAGACTACTAACACTATCTGACTTCAAGACTTACTATAAAGCTGCTGTGATATAGGCAGTGTGGTATTGACTAATTAATAGACAAATAGATCAATGGAATAGAAAGAAAACTCACAAATAGAACCACATCGATATAGTCAACTTCTCTTTGATAATGTAGCAAGGCAATGAAACAGAGAACAAGATAATCTCTTCAACAACTGGTGGTAGAATGACAATGTTCTGTGCATAGCAAAAAAAAAGAAAAGAAAAAGAAAAAAGAAAAAAAAATATATATATAGAGAGAGAGAGAAAGAGAGAGAATATCTTATTCATTTCACAAAAATAAACTCAAAATAAATTAAAGGCCTAATTGAAAAGCACAAAACTATGAAACTCCTAGGAGATAGAAAATCAAGATGGCCTTGGGTTTGAAAATGACTTTTTAGATATTAAACTAAAGACATTTAAAAAAATGAATTGATAATCTGACTTGATTTTTAAAAAATAAATTTTTCTCTGAGAAAAACACTCTCAAGAAAACAAAAAGAAAAGCCACAGAATTCAAGAAAATATCTGCAAAAGACATATCTGATTAAAAAGCTAGTATGCAAAAACTACAATGAACTCTTAAAATTCAGCATAAGGGCAACAAACAACCAAATTAAAATGTTGTTCAAAGTCTTTAATAGACATCTCACCAACAAAGAAATATAGATGAATGGACATATTAAAAGATGTTTCATATCTATTATGATTTAACGTGAATTGTCCCCTAAAGACTTAAATGTTGAAGGCTTGGTCCCCAGTGCAGCAAAGTTCAGAGGTGGGGCTTTTGGGAAATGGTTGGATAATGAGGTCTCTAAACCTCATCAATGGATTAACCCATCTGACAAATTAATAATTTGAATGGACTACCAGGAGGTGGTGAAAACTGTAGGAAGATGGGGCATAACGAGAGGAAGAAGGTCACTAGCGGCAGACTCTTGGTGAGGGTATCTTGTCTCCCTCAAACCCCTGTGCTTTTTTGGCTTCCATGAACTGACCATATTTTTCTCTTCATGCTCTTCCACCATGATGTTCTGCCTTACTTGAGGTCCAAAGCAAGGGGGTAGTCAACCACAGACTGAAAGCTCTGAAAATGTGAGTCAAAATAGATCTTTCCTCCTCTAAGTTGTTTATGTCAGGTATTTTCATCCTGGTGACAAAAAGCTGACAAATGCAGAAAGCTGGAACTGAGAGTGGGGAGGTGGCTGTGAATATACCTGAACACATGGTTCAGAAGCCTTTGAAACTGATTTGTGGAAGGAATTTTGAAAAGTTTGGAGATGCAGGCTGGAGAAGCCATAAATTATTGCAATCAGAGCTTAACGGAGGATTCTGAGTTTGCTCTGTTTTACACTGGCAATCTTAACCTCTCTAGTAAAACATTTGTCTTTTTGTACTTTGTTATTTTGCATAACATAATGTCATCTAAGTTCATCCATGTTATCATGAATGACAGGATTCCCTTTGTTTTGAAGGATGAATAGTATTCCACTTTGTATAAAATCTTATTTTTATTCATTCATTCATTGATGGATCCTTAGGTTGTTGTGATTTCTTTGTTATTGTGACTAATGCTGCAAAGAATCTGGCAAAAAAAAACAAAAAACAAAAAAAACATCTTGGAAGACCAGAATGCCAATAGGAATGTGAACAGACTGTGCTCAAGAGGTTTGAGATGAAAATGAAGACTCTATTGGGAATTAGGCTAGAGACCAAACATGTTACGTCCTGGCAAAGAGCTTGTTTGTATTTTGTCCATGCCCTAATACATTGTGTGAGCCTGAATTTAAAGGTGAAGAATCAATCAAACTGGAAGGGGAAATTTCAAGGGAACACAGCACTCAGGCAGTGACATGGGTACAGCTAGTTTTCTTTAACCAGGTTTACTGTGGTAATCATGAGAAAAAAGCAGAGCAGAGAGATTTGAAAAACTTGCAGCTTGTCCAGAAAAGCATGAATAAAATTGGGGTCTTGCACATACCTGGCATCTCAGCAAGTTGGGAGACTGAAGCAAGAGCATCGCAAGTTTGAGAATAGCCTCAGTAACTCAGTAAGTCCCTATCTCAAAATAAGAAAAATAACAAGGGCAAGGATGTAGCCCAGTGGTAGAATATCTCTGGGTTCAATTGGTAGTACCACAAAAAAGAAAAACAAAAGACAAATAACAAAATGAAACAAAACAAAAACCTGGGGACCAAAGAAACTGAAAAAATTAGCACTGTAAAAGAGAAACCAAGTACTCTGCAGGGAAGCAATCAGAAAGATGCATTGAGGACATCTCACTGCAGGTTCAAAGGTGTGAAAGTGAAAACTCATTTGAAAGATTTTGAGAAACAGCATGGGCTACCTTACTCTCATAGGACAGAATGCCTAGGAAGTTGTTTCCACATAATTTACTTCATCATGTTCATCTGCCCAGGCACTGAGATCACTGCTGCTGTGGCCCATGGGGGCCCAGCTATAGCTTCTGCTGGCTGTAGACCTACTGTGGTCCATGTGTTACTGATTTTTCAGGCATGAAGAATGCAGGAGTTATGGGGGAATGCTTCCACTGAAATTTCAAAAGAAGGCCTATGAGTTCAGGCAGTGTGTCCCAGGGTCAGATTCCCTGTGGGCAGCCCTTGAAAGTATGATGTGTGAAGCTTTGAGAGTAAAGCCAAAGCTTCAGTGCAGACCTAAGGAAGTTATGGACTTTAGGAACATTGAACATCTGTCTGCCCAGGAAATCTGTTGGCAGTCATCAGAACCTGCCATGTGTGCCATGAACAGCAAGGCCATAGGACAGGGCTGCTCCAGTCCTTTGTGGTCCATATTCTACCACTGTGTGCCCCAGAGGGCCATTAGAACTATAGAACTTAATGCTTGCCTGCCTGGCTGCATTTCCATATTGCTTTGGTCCCATCCCTTTTTTTTTTTTCTATGCCCCATCTCTCCTTTTTTGAATGGGAATGTTTACCCAATGCCACTGTATATTGGAAATTTGTAGCTTGTTATTCAGATTTTTACAGGGGCTCACAGTTCAGAGATTTCAATGAGTATCAGAGAAGGCTTGGAGTTGGATTTTTGAAAAATGATGGAATTGTTGAGATTATGCTGGTCCTCAGGACTGAATGCATTTTGTACTGAAAGATGGATAAGTCTTTGGATGTTACAATTGCAATGTTATGGTTTGAAAATGAAGTATCCCCCAAAGACTCATATGTTGAGAGTTTGGTTCCCAATGCAGCAATGTTCAGAGGCAGGACTTTTGGGAAATGATTGGTTCATTAGAGCTCTAAACTTAGAGTGGATTAATCCATTTGATAGAGTAGTAATTTGTATGGACTATGAGGAGGTGGTAGAATTGTAGGCAAGTAGGGCATAATTAAAGGAAGTAGATCACTGGGGTATGACTTTGTTGTCTATATCTTCTTCCTGATTTCTTACTCTTTCTTCTCCATCATTCCCCATCTCTCTCTCTGCTCCCTGGATGTCATGAACAGTGCACCTTTTCCCTATTGTGTTCTTCTACCATGTACGGTTTAGATATTAGGTGTCTTCTAAAATTCATGCATAAAAAAATTCGAGAGGTGAAATGATTGGGTTATGAGAGGCTGAATGTAATCAATGCATTAATCTGCTAAAAGGGATTAACTAGGTGGTACCTGTGGACAGGTAGAGAGTGGCTGGAGGAGGTGGGTTACAGGTTACTTGAGGGCATGCTTTTGGGATACACACACACACACACACACACACACCCCTAAATGATCTAGATATAGAGTGGAGCTTTCTGTGTGCTTCCTGGTGTGATGTCCGGAGCCACCTTTCCTTGCCATACTCTTTTTCCATGCTGTTCTGCCTCACCTCAGACACATAACAAAGCAGTTATCTATCTATGAACTGAAGCCTCTGAAACTAAGAGCCCTCAAATCACTTTTTCCCCTATTATTGTTCTTGTCAGGTCTTTTGGTCAGAGCAGCAAAAAAATCTGACTAAAACGTAAATTGGTACCAAGAAGTGGGGTTGGGCTGGGGTTGTGGCTCAGTGGTAGAGCTCTCGCCTAGCATGTGTGAGGCCCTGGGTTCAATTCTCAGCACCACATAAATAAATAAAGGTATTGTGTCCATCTACAGCTAAAAAAAGAAAGAAAGGAAGGAAGAAAGGAAGAAAGGAAGAAAGGAAGGAAGAAAGAAAGAAAGAAAGAAAGAGAGAGAAGTGGGGTCGTTGCTGTGATTAACCTGACCATATGGTTTAGAAACTTTTGGAGCTTTTTGGAATTTGAGAGAGAGATTTTGAAAGTTTAGTGATTAAAGCTGGAAAGGCATTAGAATGTTTTAAGTGGACCTTACTGTGTAACTCTGGTGGGAGTTCAGAAGACCAGAATGCCAAATGGAGTATAGATAGTAAAGAGGGCTCAGGAGGTTTCAGAGGAAAAGATGAACTCTATTGGAAACTGGACTAGAGACCATTCATTTTATGTTCTGGCTAAAAATCTGCCTACATTTTGCCTATGTCCTGAGACTTTCTGTGGGGATAAATTTGAATGTGATAAACTCCTTAATCTGGCAGAAGAAAACTTTTAAAAGGTGGCATGGATATTTCTGTCACTTTTAGTGAAGTGTTTTGTGATAATCAGGAGCAGAAAGCAAAGCAGAAAAATTTGAAAGGTTTGCAGTTTAGCCAGAAAATGGCAAAACTGGTGCTAAGGAATGTGTGGTTGTTAAAGACACTAAAGAAATACTAAAGACCACCCCAGAGACAATAAGAAAGATGGCTTGAGGGTATCTCAGGAATTGGCAAGACTACACCCATCTCAGACTCAAGGGTGTATAAGTAAAATTTCATTTGAGCAGAGACATGTGGGACATTCTGCTTGCACAGGAGGTCCTCAGAATTTTTTTCAACATGGTCACAAACCCAGGTGCTCAGAGGCTGCTGCAGCCATGCTCCCTAAAGTCTTGGCTAGTGCTGAAGATGGTGGCAGACCTTGGTGGCAACCATGAATGCAGGCTGCTGGAAATTACGGGGTCATGGAACACCCCCACACCCCCCCCACCCTCCAACCCCAGATATCATAGGAAGACCTGGGAGGCCAGTCAAAGTGCAGCAAAGTTGGAGTCACTGGGGTAGCTACTGAGATGGCTGTGTATGGAGATGTGAGGAGGAAGCCAAAGCTGCAGTGGAGACTCCCAGATTAAGAAATTCCAGTACTGTGGGACATCTGTTGAGGAATGCTACAGGAACTGAGCAGAAACAAGCCAACAGAGAAGCCACGTGGGCTGCAAACAGCAAAGTCATAGGGGTGGAATTGCACAAGCCCTTTGGAGAGAACATGAGGATGCCATGTGCTCCAGACACCAGACAAGGAACTCTAGGACATGTTTGGCTAGCTGGATTTCAGTTTTGCATTGGTCCTGTTTCTTCTTTCCATGCCCCTATTTCTCCCTCATGGACTGGAATTATTTATTCTGTACCTTTATATATTGGATATGTGTAACTTGCTTTTGATTTTCACAGGAGCTCACACTAGGAGTTCACATTAAGTTTTGGTAAAGGCTTTGGACTTGGACTTTTGGGCAATACTACAACTGTTAAGACTATGTCTTGAAAATGTACTAACTGTTTTTTGCATTGTAAGATGGGCATGAGCTTTTGGGGGACAGGGGCAGAATATTATGGTTTATATATAATGTGTCCCCCAAAAGCTCATGTGTAAAACAATGCAAGAAAGCTTAAAGGTGAAATGATTGGGTTATGAGACCCTGAATCTAAACAATGCATTAATCCTTTGATAGGGATTCACTGAGTGCTAACTATTTGGCAGGTAGGCTGTGGACGGAGGAGATGGGTCACTGGGGGTGTGCCTTTGAGGTTTATATATATATTTTGTTGCTGTTGAGTGGAGTTCCCTCTCTGTTTCCTGGTGCAATGTCCTTAAACACATTCCTTCACCACTTTTCTTCACCACATTTTTTCCTCATGCTACTCTGCCTTTCCTCTGGCCCAGAGAAAAAGAGTTAGCCATCTATGAACTGAGATCTCTGAAACTATGAGCCCCCAGATAAACTTTTCCTTCTCTAACTAGCCTTGTCAGGTTTTTTGGTCACAACATGGAAAAAGCTGACTAAAACACAACATGATGTTTTACTTCATCTCAGGTCCAAAGCTATGAAGCCATCAGAGCATGGACAAAATCCTCTGTGAGACAAAATAGGTCTTTCTTCCTCTAAGTTGTTTATGTCAGATATCTTGGTTGTGCTTATTTAAATCTGACTAATGCATCATTACATATCATCATAGAAATGCTCATTTAAAAAATTGGGGTATTCTTTACTCACTTATTAGAGTGTCTAGAACATATTAACAGCAAGTACTAAAGAGGATGTGCAACAACAGTAATTCTCATTAATTGTTAGTATTGATGCAAAATTATACAACCAATATAGAAGCGTGGCAATTTTTATGAAACTAAACAGCATATTTCACTCATGTAATTTATGAACCATATTCCTTGGTTTTTATTCAGAGAAGTTGAAAACTCATTTCCATTCATATGAAAATATGCATATGGATGTTTACTGCAATTATATTTATAATTGCCCAAACTTGGAATGAACCATTATGTCCTCCAAAGGTGAATAGACAAATATACTATGATACATCTATATAGTGATTGTTATTAAATGCTTAAAAATGAAATATCTAGCCATGAAAATATGTAGAGGAAACATAAATGCATATTGCTAAATGAAATGATCTGAAAGCGCTATATTATGTGTGGTCACAACTAATTTTCTGGAAAAGGAAAACTTATGATGATTAAGAAGATCAGCAGTTGCCAGGGGCTTAGGGGGATTGAGCAATGAAAAGGCCAAGCTCAGAAGGTTTAAGACAACAAAACTATTTTGTTTGACTATATAACTCTGTATACATGTTATAAATTTGTCCAAATCCATAGAATTCAAAGAGCAATCCCTAATATAAGCTGGCTTTGGATGGCACTGAAATGCTTATGTAAATTCTTCAGTTGTAACAAGTGATCAGCTTTGGTGAGAGATGTCGGTGATGGGGGTGAAAGGGAACACCTAAGTTGGGCTAGGCAGTATACGGGGAAATTCAATTTTTCCCACTTTTGTTGTGCAACTAGCTGCTCTAAAGTAATGAAGTCTTTTAAAATTCTTACTCAAATGATTAAAACAATGAATTTCTGTAAATAAGTTTTGATAAATGAGGTTTTCTGTTTAAATGTTCACATGGATAACAATAATAGCAAACTTTCTATCTTCTAGTTACTTTCTGTCTTTTAATTATTTATTATATTGATTCAAACTGGACGAGGTTTATAAACAGAGAAGCAATGCTAACACTTGGGATTTGTGTAGTTCTTCATGCTTGGGGAGATTTTCACTCCATTCTTTCTTCTGATCCACTGAAGTTCATGTGGAAATTATTGTCAGCATTTTCATTTCATAGGCAGAGAGGACACTCAAATTTTCTCCTTTCAGCTTTTTAGAGTAAATTCATTTTTCTTGTGATATCTTTACCTTTAGCTCAGCAATGAGTTTAATCAATCTAAAAAGTTCTCTTAAATCCCTCTATCCAGAGTGCTTAGAAAAAGCTGCAGGATATGACACTCGTGTAAGCTAATTTATAATTGTTAACTCTTAATCTCAGTTAAGAAAATGTGTGGATGGAAAGAAAAATGAAGCTATTTTCTAAAGTGAGTTTGGAGTTCAGGCATTTAAGCTGCAACTAAAATCTAGGCTCTTGTCCTGGACCATTTAGTGCATTTACTGTATGTAACTCCTTTTTTTTTTTTTTTTTTTGTGGTGCTGGGGATTGAACCCAGGGCCTTGTGCATGTGAGGCAAACACTTTACCAACTGAGCTGTATCCCCATCCCCCTATATAACTCTTTTTAATTGGTGATTTGGGTTGGCTGGAGGGTCCTATCTTCTCAAGTCTAGAAGACTTCTGAGTGAACTCAGACAAAAACTATGCAAACTTGATTGTCTTTCACTCAGATTATTTTTTTCCTGCAGTTACATTGACACTCAATCATGAGTTAGTTTCTGTTGATAGACATTTTAGAAAGCTTTGCCTCTTTGAGAATTTGTGTAATACCCCATTTAATATATACAACACCCAAATAAACCTAAGTCATTTGATATAGAATAGTCAGTGCATGGAGTACGTCTCTGAGGTGAAGACATTTCTCTGAATGTCAAATGACTGAATTTTCTTTTTTTTTATTTTAATTTTTTTATATGTCTCTCAGGATGAAACTTGGAATAGAAGGATTCTGAAGCGACAAGATCAAGAAAGCACACGTATCCTTAAAAAATTAATTAACTTTCACATTTTTAAAGAATTATTTGTTGCCATACCCCCAATAAAATTTTCAATCTATATAATATCTAGCAGAGTCAGATAAATATAATCTCATCTTTTTTTTACTGGTAAGAGTCTTGTGTGCAAGTGTGACTCTGTGTGTGGTTTATCCACAATCCTCTTGCCTATTTTCTCTCCATCACTTATCTGAATCCCATAGTGTCAAGCTGTCACAGATTCGCTTTATCTACCTCTTTGTGCTGTTGTCAGCTAAGAAATAGTTTTCTGTTTTTTTAGTCACAGAGGAAAGAAAAACTGTCTATAAAATTTAGATATTGATTAAATAGACCAATTCTAACTTTTATCTTGGGATCCTCAAAGGTCTTCTTCTTGGGAGATAAATAACTTAAAACATCTTGGCTATTCTCTCAAAGTCAGCTCTCTTCAAAGGAAGTTTTTCTATGACATTTTAGAGCTTCATATGATTTTTAGTAACTTTTGAGTTAAGTTAAATGAATGAATGAAGTTAAAAACTTGTTGGGTGTCATAGTGGTAGCTTCTGTTTGAAGGATTTTTGCAAAATATTCCCTTAATACAAAAAGAGGAAAAAAGATTATTCTCAAAAAAGAATATGCCTTAACTTTTTAGCACACAACAATTAGATAAGAAAAAGTAGGGGTACAATGAGGGCTTAATGGGATTTCTTTTTGTTTAGATTAGATGGCTAAGCTGGCACACACACACTAACTGTTGTAGGGTGCTTAATATTAGAGACTCAAAATAGTCATTTTATTTTTCTAGTTTGGCGCTTAGCCCAGACATCCTGTTGTGACAAGTGGATGATATAAACAACAACAACAGTAACAAAATATCGACTACTAACCTTAGTAACAGAAGTTAAACTGAAGAACTATGGGGTGAAGTGGTATTTTAAATATCATACAATGCCTCCTTTCTTGCCAAATTAAGTGATTGCAGGAAAAGACATTAGGTTGTTAAAAAAGCAAATGCTAGTCTTACTTACTTAGATTTCTGTTTATTGTATTCTTTCTCCTGTGGTATTTTTCATTCTTACTTATTCATTACTCATTTGCCGTATTTTTGATGACAATGTTCTCATCAGCATTTTTATTTGCAGAAGAAAATATCTTAAAATAATTTTGGTACCATAGTCTCAAATGCATAAATCATTATGTGTTACTTTGCTAAGCAAGCTGGAGATCCTGATCTGCAAACTTGATTATACAATTCAGTATATGGATATATAATAACTAACAATGCCTTTGAAGCCCCCTTACTTGAAGTAAGGCCTAAATTTTAAAACTTTTCTTCAACTTTGTTATCTAACGCTCATTTTAAAAATCAGAAGTCAAAAATTTTCGCTGAGTACCTAAATGTGTACAAGGAACTGTGCCTAATCCCAAGCAATGGCCTGGAGAGCACAGAGAGGATGTGGCTCTTCCTACTCTGTGGAAAATGAATATGTGACTATTTCAAGTAAATAAAAATTAAATGATGATAAATGTACTAGACTGTCAGTAGATCATAGGAGAATATAACAGGTAACCCACTTTAGTCCTAGCCTGAGTATTCAAGAAGTGTTTCCCCTTAGGAAGTGAGGCTGAATCATGAGGAGCACAGTACCTACCTAGCTGTATCTCTTATTTTCATTTGAAAAAGAATAGCATTCAGGCACAAGTATCTGCAAAGACTTTGAGAGGAGCAACAGTCCAACAGGTGTGAGAAAAAGAATTCCAGGAGAGGAGGACATGGAAGGAATAGTAAGGGAGGTGACTCAAAATGGGGTAGGGAGGAAGAGCATGAGAAGAAAATTACCTCTAGATAGGGAAGAGAGGTGGGAGGGAAAGGGAGGGAGAATGGGAATTGCATGGAAGAGGGAAGGAGACCCCCTTCCTTATACAGAATACAGGTATGACAATGTAAGAGAAAAAAGAAGTGGGTCACATTAGATTGGGTAGAGAGAAGTGATGGGAGGGGAGGGGAGGGGAGGGGAGGGGGAAAAAAAAAGAGAAGGAGTGTCCTGTTAAAAGCCTGGAAAACACATGCCTCTTGCTAGGCAGGACCTTGTAGATCAGGCTAAAGATTCTTAGAAGGGACCAGGAAAAGGTTAGTGGTAGCAAAAATAGAAATAGATTGCTGATACATTTGTAAGGCAGGATCGCTAGGAAGGGACTGCATGAGAGCAAGGATGGCAGGAACTCGGAGAGTTTAACTTACTTGAAGGATACCAGGTGATGGTGTTAGTACCAGAGACTAAAAAATGAGAAAAATCAAGTTTGTAGATCAAGAGCAAGAGGTAAGATTTGGATTTATTAATTTGTGTGTCTCTGAAATATATCAATGAAGGCACCGAGTGGGAACTTGGAGCTTGACCTGGAGAAATGGATTTCAGTGTCTTCAACCACAATATGATAGATTTGTTATGCTTTAGTCTTAGCTATTATAGTAAAAATAAATTCAAATAGAATGGCTTAGACAAGACAGAAAACCATTTTCGCCTCTTCTAGAAATACAGAAAAAGGTGGTCCAGGGCAGCCAGGAAACTGTTAATTTCAACACAAGATTTCTACTTCAACTGGTATAGCATGAGTGTATTCTAGTCTAGGGGGAAAGGAAAGGAGGAGGTTGCTTATTTTCTTTTAAGGAAATTGGAAAAGAAACATGTCACTTAACAGTCAATTTAGGCAAGAAAAGTGCTCCCTGGGTTTGGCAACAGAACATTCTGTAGTGATCGTGCTGTAGCAGATTGAAGGGTGTTTATTATGAGCAGAAGTAGCAAGCTTTCAAGGAAACCTGTCATGGAGAGTAAGGCAGAAGCTGGAGGAATGGGAAGGATTAAAGTGGACTCCTTTAAGAGAGGAGGATTCTGACATATCTTCCTCTTAAGGATTGTATTGGTAGGACATATCCTTCTGTTCTTAAGGCTAAATCATCACATGCATTCAATTTGAGGACCTTGAGGAAGAGGGCATATTTGACGGTGGAGTGATAAGAATGAGAACGATACAACATGGTAGCAGAATGGCAGAAAGGGATGGAGACAGTTGCAGGAACATTTGTGGACTTGCTGGCAGAACATTTACCTAGTTCCATTTGCAATTTTCTATCTGCAAAAGAAAAAAAAAGAAAAGTCCTCTGCTAAGAGTGATGGAGGAGGTGGTACCAGGAGTTACAGTGTTGAGGAGAGAGATTTGAAAACACCCTGGTGGCAGGGCAGCCAGGTGCACATGAATAGGTTGTGCCCCCCTCATCTCGTTTGCAGGACTTGCCATTCATGCAGGTCTCTGTTAGAATAGTGCAGTCTAGGGTTGTGAGCCATAGAGCCACTTGGTGTATAGTGGAGGCCTGGGCGTTTGCAGAGTGTGTCAGTGGAAAACTGACTAGAGAGACACATCTATACTAGTATTCAAGGTTAAGGGTCATCAGCAGCTGTCAGCCAGAATTTATGATGTACCAGCTTAATTTATGATGTACCATCTTTTCTATTATTGCTTAGCAATGAAATCCATTCCCAATCTTTTTTTGAGTTCTCATACTTTATCATATCATGAGCTTTCTACCTTAGATTCACCTTTTTTCCCTTACTCTGCCTCATTTGACAAATTTGTTCAAGAATCTACTTTTCCTTAATATTAATTCTTAAGTATTTTTCCATTATTCTCCTACTTTGTTTCCTTGCTTAAAACTTAGTTTTTTTTATTAATTTTTTATTAATTTATTTATATATGACGGCCAAATGCGTTATAATTCATATTACACATATAGAGCACAATTTTTCACATTTCTGGTTGTATACAAAGTATATTCACACCAATTCATGTCGTCATACATGTACTTTGGATAATAATGTCCGTCTTATTCCACCATTATTTCTAACCCTATGTCCCCTCCCTTCCCCTCCCTCCCACCCCTTTGCCCTATCTCGAGTTGTCTATTCTTCCTCCCTCCCCCTCCCTCCCCAACTATGTATCAGCCTCCTTATATCAGAGAAAATATTCGGCATTTGGTGTTTTGGAGTTGGCTAACTTCACTTAGCATTTTCTTCTCTAACTCCATCCACTTATCTGCAAATGCCATGATTTCACTGCTGAGTAATATTCCATTGTGTATATGTGCCACGTTTTTTTTTTTTTTTTAATTCATTCATCTATTGAATGGCATCTAGGTTGGTTCCACAGTTTAGCTATTGTGAGTTGTGCTGCTATAAACATTGATGTGGCTGTGTCACTGTAGTATGCTGTTTTTAAGTCTTTTGGGCACAGATCGAGGATAGGAATAGCTGAGTCAAATGGTGGTTCTATTTCCAATTTTCCAAGAAATCTCCATACTGCTTTCCATATTGGCTGCACCAATTAAATGATTAATATCTAAATTTACTTATACATTTTATATTCTACACCTTTCCTTTATGTCTGCTTTCTTCAGTTTTCAAGTTCTCATTTCCTTATAGAAACACCTCTTCACTCATTCTATTTGGTTTACATGACTATTGTTTTGTCTGTCTTAGGTATTATATCTTTCAAAGTAACTTTTAATTTATTTTTAGTACATTAAATCAGGAGACGAGGTTGTAGCAGAAAGGGGCCAACTCTGATTAATGATGCCTACTGTGAACAAAGACGTGGAATGTGGCACTTATGCCCCGTGTCTCATTATTCTTCTTATTGACTTTATCAGAAACAAGCAAGTAACCAATATGATGACAACCAATTATATTTTCTCTGAAATATAATTCTAATTTTACTTATACCCAGAGACTCTGGGGAAATTCTGCACAAATCCTGAAGTCCAAGAAGGGGAAACCAAGAGCTATTAAAGGCACAAAAGTTGTGCAGTTCACTGTAATCTTACATCTCAGTGGTAGTCCCTGATAAGAAGTTAACAGGCCAAACTTACTAGCTCACAAAAAAAAACAATTCAGATATCTGAGTTCAATGCACTTTATGAACTCTCCCACTTGACTGATCCTTGACTATTCTTTTAGAAAAGTATTGTCCTTGCAGGGAGTCTGGCCTGATTTCTAAAAATATATGACATTTATTATCCCCTTTTCACATATTTTGAAAATAAAGGAATGGTGGAATGTATAATGCAGAGAAATGGAGGTGGCTGTAGGTTTGGTCTTTAAACTTGTAGTCTAAATGTCAAGAATCCAAAATGTAAATAACTCAAAATGTAAATGGGTTTTTCAGGCTCAATGCAGTCACGCATTTAACTATGAGGAAAAAAAAGCCTATTGGTACCAACTGTCGTCCAAAGAGGTCTAGACAGTGTTTCTAAATGAAGTGATCTAAAGAAAAATTTCCTTCTCAAGTCATTTTATGAAGTAACTATATGCTAGATTTTCGGGTAGATGAATGAATTTTATGCTTCATGAGAAAGTAAAGTGCTTATCTTTCTAGAGTCCTGATATATGTCTTTATGCAAAGATGAAAAGTACTATATTTGAAGTAAAATCACAATGAACTTCATCATTATCATAATTAAATATCAACTACATAATGTCTTTCCTGATATTTAGAAAATATAGATTTTTTTTCAGTCAATATCAGAGATCTTCAGATGCAATTCTCATATTAACTAATGATCAGCAGCACTTAGTAACATGGCTGATAGTTGAGTCTCACTCAAGAAACCATCTGATATAAAAGATTTCAAACTGTGCACTGTGGAACTTTCAAGTTAACCTTAACCTTAAACCTCCTAGATGAGTGAGGATATATATATATATATATATATATATATATATATAGAGAGAGAGAGAGAGAGAGAGAGAGAGACATATATGTATAATTTCAACATTTATACATATATTATTACTTTATCATATATATATATACAGACACACATATATATAATTTCAACATATATACATATATTATTACTTTATCATATATATACATATGCATATATATATATATATATATATATATGTGTGTGTGTGTGTGTGTGTGTGTGTGTGTGCACGTGTATGTGTATGTGTATGTATTCTGTTGCCCAGGTGAAATTTTGTATATATATATATATATATATATATATATATATATATATATATATATATATAAAGGTCTCCCAAATGTCCATTCCTGACTCCAAGGTTGAGTCCTAAATACTTCTGACCAATCAAAGTAATCCTTCTGCCTTTCTATAGTTACTGAATTAGGGATAGGCATGTCACTCTTTTTTTGAAGGATGAGATGCAAAAGGGGATTTTTGAGAGTTTCTTAGAAAGTAAGTAGATAGTGTTTGTGGAGGGTGATGAGTTTCCAACTCTGGATGTCAATGAGAAAGCATCTCACTGATTGCAGCTGACAGACGTCTGAGGAACATGAGGATGAGATTTCTAATGAAGCCAGCATGAATGATGATTGAACCTGAAGAAGGAATAACTCTTGCCTTTGATGTCATTGCTGAGCTCTGAATCAACCAGCCTGAAGCTTGACTTCTTTCTGACTTTATTTTAACCAATATAAATCCTATTGTTTAACAATGTACATTTTTTTCTGTTACTTGCATCTGAACTCATCCTGACTGACACATGTATTGTATAGAAAGGAAGTAGCTTTGTAAAAAGGCACAGTGGTGAGAAAAGGCTTGGCATATATACGGAATAGCAAGTTGTAAGTCAAATGGTTCTAGGCACTGATTAGAAAGAAATTATGCATGCAAGCATAAATAGTTTAAGGGAATGAAAGCTTAGCTTAATGAAATTAAGGTTTGGAAGATGTCAGTATTATGAGATAATGTTGGAATTTAGAGTAGAAGGAAATGGTGTTTCCCAGGTGAAAATTTTCCACTGACCTTGAGAGTCTGATGAAGATGAAGGTAAATGAAAGAGTCTAGGCATTTAGTAGCAATTGATAATGCCAAATGTCTTATGAAACAGAAAACATAAAAGTAGCTTCTCCTGAAAGGGCTTCAGAGAAAGAATCATAACCAAGAAAGACTTATTCCAGGTAAGCCCAATAAATGAGACAGAGTTTGAGTTAAAAGGAAAGTCTGGTAAACATGAAATGTGATTCCCAGAGAGCAGAGTGGAATAGATTTTCAGGAAAGATAGGTCTTGGGTAAGTTCATCCTACTCCCACCCAATTTCTCTCTCTCTCTCTCTCTCTCTCTCTCTCTCTCTCACTCACACACACACACACACACACACACACACACACACACACACACACTGAAAAGCAGACAACCAGCAAGGGGACACTAGGAATGATTAAAGAGATAAGAGGCAGGAAGAGAATATCTGACTTCAAAATATTATGTGACATTGTCATTTCCGTGCTAACTGAAGTTTGCATGAAGATGCCATTTTTCAAAGACAAATATGTAAGGAGAATTTTGTAGAAAATCAGAAGAAATCCTTGAGCATATGTGCAGAAGATCAAACTAGTTTCAAGAACCCTCTTTTAGAGCAGAATGTGTAGAAGATCAAACTAGTTTCAAGAACCCTCTTTTAGAGCAGAATAGTAGGAGCTGGGACAGGATGTGTATGCTCTTAAGGAAATAGTAACTTACTTTTGGTGTTACATCCCAGGGAGAAGAGTCAGTGATCACCAGAAGATGTGAGGCCTTAGTCTCTCTAAACGAAACACACAGAATTGTTTTTAAGGGTGCACTATGTTCTTTTGAATTGGTAATGTAACCAAAGAAGAAAAATAAGCTTTTCAGACAACTGGCAATCCACAGACAAAAAAGATCCTTTTCCTTTCTTGGTTATCAAACCTATTTGTCCAGTGGATAAAATTTCTTAGAATGTGAAGAAGTTTTTCTTCAAAAAAGTCTGTAAATAAATATTCTTCCTTCTATAAATATATGATATGTTTTTAAATTGCTGGAGGAATTTGCTTATTACTATTATTTTTAATCATGAAACTAAACAGCCCACAAGGGGAAAAAGTTCATAGTGCTATGATTGGATGTGGTGTCTCCCTTGGGAGTTTATGCATTGAAAGGCTAGACTCCAGAGCCATAATACTGAGATACAGTGAGACTTTTAGAGGTGAAGTTTAGTGGGAAGTAATTAAGGCACTGAGGGACCTACCCTTGGAAAGAATTGACAGAGTTATCATGGGGCCCCCCGGTTACTTCATATGAGAGAGTGTTATATAAGAGGACCCTTGAATGTCACTTTGGCTTACTGTTTTGACTTTTGATCTCTCCCTTTTGCACATACTCCTTCCATGATGCCATCTGTCATAAGAGATGCAGCTAAGGAACCCTCATCAGAGTCAGTGTTATGTTATCAGAAATTCCAGTCTCCTACACTGTAAGCTAAGTGAACCTCTTTTCTTTTTAAAGTATTTAGACTTGGGTAGGTAAAAAAAAAAGTGAACAGTAAACAGGGTTATAATTAGTTTATTAGTAAAAAAAATTTTATTCTGTTGCATACTCAAAACTAAAACGCCAAGCTACTACAATCAAAAGGTATATATTTTTCAAAATGAATTAGATCAATAAAGATTTTGGATAGAGGTGCATGATTTAGTGATATCAAAAACTTATCATATTTCATAGAGTAGTTTTCTAAATCAGAAAGGCATCATTGAAGTAAAAAATAAACTACATAATGGAGATATTTCTGAAAAATTTCCTCTTTCACTATATTCTATCATCTGTTTTTAGATCATAATTATAATTATGTTGTTCTCATTTCCTCAAATATCTTCCATTTCTCTGTGAATTTATCAAATTAATACCCATTTTTTTCACAGCTTCATTCAATTTTATTTTCTCAGTGGAAACATCCATAACTGTACTTGTCTTTACTGGCTTCCTTTCTCTTACAGTTATTCCTGAATTATGCCTAGTTTTGCTTAATATTTTCTAAGTTAAATGCTTGTTGACTGTAAGCACATTATGTGCAGAGACTTTATGTTAGCTATGCTCCATCTATTTCTTTAACTTTCTAGGAAAGTAAGAGTGACTTGCCTGCAAGGACTCTTGCGAGGATTAAATGCTATGATGTATGTAAAGTATAGCTGTGGTAACAAAAACAACCAAATAAAACAAATATAAACCTCTGAATCATGTCATAATAATTTAACATTTAGGAATTCTTATAAAATACACACACATATATATGTATATGTATATATGTATGTATACATAATATTATATGTACACACATTTGTATATATATACTATATCTATTAACTTTAGTTCTATCACAGATTGCATGCACAGCCATTAAATTGTTTTGAGTTTACTACTGATTTCCTACTGGACAATATTTCACAATTATATGTACAATAGTTCAATAATGTTAGTTTATATCCTTTAGAAGCACTGGGAGGGATGACCTAGAATCATCCATTGTTAAGACTTTCCTTTAAATTCCACCTGATTCAAACTTAAACACAGTTTAGGATACTCTATACTATTTTTAACTGTAGTGGCAAATGCCACTGATTCCTGATAAGTGATTCTCCGATCAAATCAGTTGAGTAGAATCCATTTAGTTGGTTTTATGGGATTTTGCCTCTCAGGATAAGTAGCTGTTTTCATATCTATACACACTTGTCATCTTTCACAGTGATTAATAAATTCCCATTAGAATGATGGATCTCCATGGTTCTCTCTACAAAAATATTATTATATTTCTTAACAAAGAAACTTTTGGGATGCAGAGCTTCTGGTACATAGGCAATTTGACAGTAATTAATTATTAGAGCATGTTCAATACATTAAAAAGTCTTTAGTTAAAATATAGAGAGCTTCCTTTAGGTAATTATTGCTTGAAACAAAAGCATGTGAATATTAGATTTGAAATATTAATAATTATGCATGAAAATTGGATTCTATGAACATGTTTGCAAAATAAAATCCCAGTGAGAGTTTTTAGGGATATAAAATAATTGAAATAAAGTTTACAATATCCTTTCGGCTGGTGGTATATTTTTCCGATGCCTTCCTTATATCTCTGCAGCCTGCATGCTTAGAGCAATATTTACAGATAGCAGGAAGCAAAAAATATGGAATAAATAAATAAAATAGGTAATAAGGAGACAGAGTTGGGGGATAAGTTCTGAGTACAGGGAAGAGTGATTAAGAAGTGAGGAAAAAAAGTTTAAAATCTAAGAAGTAGAAATGCTTATTCAGAAAGAGATTAGGACAGAGATATCTCATTACCTCTTTATTCTTTGTTTGGAGTTGTTACATTTCTATGACAGCCAATATTTCATTATTAGTGTTCCCCTGGGCACTTGCCCACCATGTGTCTGTGCCCACAAGACTTCACTCTTTCTTCTTTCATGGGAAAAATACAGCTCTTGCTCTCTCTCTTCATGGCAATACCTACTTCAAGTCTACTAAGTAAACATTTACTAGCATTTCCTCTGTGCAAGTCTCTAGGCCAAGGGAAACAAAGAGGTGGTATAGTCTCTGATCTCAAGATAATCAGCTCACAGAGACCAGCATTTACAAACAGTCAATAAAATGCATTAATGGTTGAGATGGATGTCTATTTAACTTGTCATGGAAATTTTGAGAAGGAATTTGACTTTATACTATTGAGAGCAACGTAGAGAGGGAGAAAGACTTATTATTACATGTGTTAGACCGCTTTGTGTTTCTTGTGGACAAAAGACCTGACAAGAACAATTTAGATGAGGAAAAGTTTATTTTGGCTCATGGTCTTGGAGGTTCTGACCATGGTCAACTCACTCCATTGCTCTCAGCCCAACAGGAAGCAAAACATCATGGCAGAAGGGCCCAGCAAAGGAAAACTGATCAGCTCATGGCAGGGTCAGGAAACTAGAGAGAGAGAAACAAAAACAGAAGGGGCCACGGGGAAGATGTAACCTTCCAGGACACATCCCAGTGACCAACCTCCTCCAGTCATGCTCCACCTAGTTACCATTAACACACAGTCAGTCCATTCCAACTAGGATGGACTGATTAGGTTGCAACTCTCACAGTCCAATCATTTTACCGCCAAACATTCCTGCATTAGTATAGCAGGTTTTGGGGACACCTTGTATCCAAACAATAACACTACATTCATTATTTATGGTTCATTCCCTGTGATGCGTGCCCATCCAATAAAGACCCATTCCCTTGCTGATTTTTACTGATGTACCCCTCACCTCCAGCGACTTAACTTAAATTTCTCTCTCTCTATTTTTTTATAACTGGGTGTTATGGTTTAAATATGAAGTGTCCCCCCAGATCTCATGGGTGAGACAATGCAAGAAGGTTTAGAGATGAAATGACTGGGTTATGACAGCCTTAAACCAATCAGTGAATTAATCCTGATAGAGATTAACTGGATGATAACTGTAGGCAGGTAGGGTGCAGCTGGATGAGGTGAGTCCCTGGGGGTATGCCTTTGAGATTGATATTTCATTCTTGTTGAGTGGAGCTCTTTCTCTCTCTGGTTCATGGTGGCCATGTCCTATGGTGCTTTCCTCTGCCACACTCTTCCATGACGTTCTGCCTGCCCTTGGCCTTTGAGGAATGGAATTGACTGTCTATGCACCATTTTATTCAGATTTTTTTTTTTTTTTTTTTTTTTTTTTGCTGCTGCGCTAAAGACCTGACAAGAACAACTTTAGAGAAAGTTTATTTGAGGGCTCACAGTTTTAGAGGTCTCAGTCCACAGACAGCTGCCACCATTCCTTAGGGCTTGGGGTGAGGATAAACTTCATGAGGAAAAATGTGGTGGAGAGATGCAGCTCACATGATGATCAGAAGCAAAGAGGGACTCCACTCACCAGATACACAATGTATATACCAAAGGGCCCCCAAGGACTCACCTCCTTCAACCATACTACACTACCTGTCTTCAGTTACTACTCAGTTAATTCCACCAGGAGATTAATTCACTGATTGGGTTAAGGTTTTCAAAACCCAATTATTTCTCCTCTTGCACTGTCTCACACATGAGCTTTTTGGGGACATCTCACATCTAAACCATAACAGACTGAGACCTCTGAAACTGTGAGCCCCCAAATAAACTTTTCTTCCTCTAATTATTCTTGTTGTGTCTTTTGTTATAGCAGTAAAAAAAAAAAAAACTGAATAAAAAATCCATTGGGAGTCCTAACAGTCCTAGATAAAAGGTAATGATGGTATATATTAAGCAGAGAAGGAAGTTGGGGAAATTAGTGTCTGGGGGGAGCAGCATTAAGTGCTGATTAATGCTTTCAAGAAATATTTATTGAACATCTATTACATACCTGGTGCTACTGTAGGTTCTAGACATATGGTAGTGCACAAAACAGGAAAAAATATTATCATGAAAATTTAGGTATCCTTATAGGTTAATTAACAAATAAGTGTGAAAAATGTTTAGCATGTCAAATGATGGTTAGTATTATGGAGAAAAAATGAAGCAGAAAAGAGAGAGAGGGATCCTTAGTGCAGGGTAGGTCTACATTACATAAGATGATTAAGAAAGTTCTCACAGATAAGGTGACATCTGCGCAGAACCTTGACAGCTGTAAGGGAGTGAGCTATGAGAATATCTGGAAGAAGAAAATTTCATAATGAGAAAAGAATAACTGCAATGGTCCTGAGGTTCAGGGACTACAACTAGGTATTAGAGGGCACAGTGATCAAAAAAAAGATAATTTAAAAAATGAGATTATAGAGATAACAGAAAGCCTGATTGTGCAATAACTGTGGACTTTACAAAAAGATGAAAAGATAACCAAGTCCAACAGGAAGTCAGTCAACATTCTGAGTATCCATACAAGAGTTTAGGTAGCAGCTAGGAATGTGTCTTTCCCAGGGACAGAAATTCAGTCTAGGGAAAAAGCTTAACCCACTCTCTTATTTTTAAAAATAAAATGGACAAGAAAAGACATAGATTTGGACTCTGAGTGGTTTCTGTTCTGACCCTAACTAGATAGCTAATCTAGAGCTAATAAATTAACTCTGGATTTCTTTTCTGTTTTTCTTTCAAAAGGAAGAGCTATTTCCGAGATGCTATCTTACCTTTAAACATCAATTTAAGGCTAAATGGCAATTGTTGCAGAGATTTATTATTTTCAAGAGAGTCCACAATGCCAGGTTCATTTTAAGATTGCCAGTATTGTTTTTAAGATTTCCATGAAATAACATTTATTTCCACTCATTTTCTGCTTGGTGAGAAAAACCTTACTTCCCCAGTTAGTCTTATAACCTGTGTTTTGAAGACCTCAGGGCCAAGACAGATCATGGCAAATCAGAAAGCATTCTCTTAGAGGTCTGCATACAAATGCTCATCTTCTGTTCACTAATTAACACTGGTGGCATCAGTATGAGTGGGTGCAGTTAAAACATGCAGAGAGAAGCTTGCTGTGGAAGAGTTATGCTGTTCCTGTCTCATTTTATCCAGACCCAATCCCAGGGGAGCCTGTTGCTACCTCTGTTATGTCAAAAGCCTCCATACTCACAAATGCATTGTATTTTCTGTAAAACCATCCTTTTATAAAATGACTTTATCATATATGCTTATATTCTGAGTATAACAGAAGCCTTATAGTCTGAGTTCCTAACAAAGAATAATCTCTTTATTGATAATTTTTCAGTTTCTGCAAACAGGCATTATCAATTTTCATTATACTATTTCCGAGCAGATTTTTAAAAAACAAAGCAACAGATTGCAAGATTTATGGGAAATAAACATTTAATAGAAAGAGTGATGAGAGATTTTATGAACATAAAATTAATTGCTCTAGAAGCAGAAGGCGTATCAAAAAAGTAGCTTTTATAAGAAAATGAAAGATATCAACTTCTAAAAAAATTTAGAAAATGAAGGTGCTAAATTAGGAAAATGATTGACACAAAGTGAACTTTATTTCTATAGTTTAAAAAATGTCAACTGAATAAGTTAACAGACAATGTCAGTGAAAATTAAATAACTTAGTTCTTAACAGTAAAAGCACAATCAAGCAAAGTAACTTGAAGATACATTATAGAGATATGGACCTACTCCTGGGGACAAAGCTTTACAATTGTAATAGAAAAACTTATAAGTAGTTATGTCATTTCTACCATCCTATCTTATTTTTCTACTGAGAGTAAATATGTTAAAATTACTTGTGATCTACATTTCAGACATTTAAAGATCATGTTCATACATGCATTAATGTAAAACTTGCAGCTGGGTTTCACTGTTAAATTCAAGGAGATTTTTTTAACTATAAATTTACACATAATTTATCACTGAATAATCTCAGCTTTGAGATAAAACAATACAACTGTATTCAATTTTAGCTAACTACCTTTCTTTACCTATGAAGCATGCATTCTGAAGATCTTATTACTATTATTAGGGTCATGGGCTCCAGTGCCTGGGTCTCCACCAGTGAGTTCCATTCCTAAGTCATAGTAACATCCTTTTAAAGTGGTCCCAATGAAGGTAGGAACCTAATATCAGTGACTTTATTGCAACTTACCTTTTTTTTCCATTTTTTGTTTTGTTGGTGAATCATAATTATACATAATAGTGGGATTTGTTATGCCATATTCATACATGCAAATAACATTATTTGATCAGTCTTCTTCCACAGTACCTTCCTTTCTCTCCTCCTCCCTCCCCATCTACTTGCTCTTCTCTACTATTCTCCCTTTTATTATTATTTTTTTAATTAATGCATTATCATTATATACATAAACAGGATTTGTTGTGGTACATTTGTACAGGGGCACAGCATAATTTGGTAGCTTTTGTTGCCCCAGTTCTTCCCTATGCCTGTCCCTCCAGCCTCCTTCTTGATTACCTTGTCACTCACCTTTTTTATGTCCAAAGAATCCCTGAGTGCAAATCTTGCTGACCCTGAGGATGAAGAAGAGTGCAGAGCAAGAATTTTGGAAAGTGAGCATACTCACTAGAACTTCAGTACCTCAGTGAAAAGAGTCAATGTTGGTTGTTTGGATTTTCCACAGGATACAACTGTAATGGTTCTTTCCTTTAAAAATCCCCACACCACACTCCTGCAGCCCTTCCTATATGACACAGCTTCGTGGAACCAAAATTAACATATATGTTACCTTTTGCTAATGAGAAATAAGAGAATGGAAAACAAGGGAGGATTTGGAAGAAAATATGATTAGCAAACTTTGGTGGTTGACTAAAAGCAGAGGATTGAGAAAAGAGGAAAATCAATAGCAAAATCTAGGTGAATTAAAGCCTAAGTGAAAGGTACATATTAAAAAAAAGGGGTGGGGGAATTGAGGAGCAAGTTATCCATAGGGAAAGTACAGAGTGTATTGAAAGGTCAATGCTCCAATGCAAGGAAGAACAAAGCATGCTCAGTTAAACTGAGTATAAAGAGTTATTCAAATAAATTTTCAGTAGTAGAGTGCTATTATGTTTTAAGCTAATTATTAAATGTTTTTTTATGTACTGAAACTTAATTACATCAGTTTTCATGTGATTGCTGCTAGACTGGGTGAAGCATGCATGACCTACCTGGTCTGACTTGGTTAAATATAGCATACAAATGAAAGGTGAAATCTTGAAAGGAAAAAAAAAAAATAAGAAGGAGGTAAGAGCAGAGTGAATTGAAAATACTGCCTTCAGCCTGAATGCAACATTTACTGCTTATTTTGCAGCTCATCTTGCCTGTTGAAAGGCTACCAAATTTATTCTCTCTTTGTTCCCTTGGTAGTCTGTTAAGGGATTATGTCATTTAGCATTGCTCCAATTACAATGTCCTGTGAAGATGTAGTCCTCCATAAAAGGAACCAGAACACTGGCAAAAATTGTCAAAATCAAGTTTTTCAGGTCTCTAGAAAGTAATCAAAGTCTTGTAAAAATCAAAGTAGCATTTGTGGAAGAAAAATGACCGAATATAAGAAAAAACACTGAGTCTGTGACTTTTACGTTTTTACTTTTACTATTTTCATTCTCATCTCCACAGATATGTGGTAGCTGAGAACAGCCACTATAATACTTATGAAATCTGGAAGCCTAGCCGCCAATGGAGGGGACATATGGGTATAGAGCTCCTCAAAGCCCACATATTCAAAATGTTACCAGAAATACAAAAGAATTTTTTTTTTTATGATAAAAGAGTCATTATGGAACTGGGATGTAGCTTAATGGTAGAATACTTCACTAGCATGGGCATAGCCTTGGGTTTGATCCTCAGCATCTCAAAAAAAAAAAAAAAGTACATGAAAAGACAGAACAATCATAAACAAGCATGGATCTATGAGAAGAACATCAATATGCATGAGGCAAAGAGGGCCAAGATTGAAGGGAGAAATAGACTATTAAAAAAATATTCCAACATCACAAATGTATAGAACAAGCAGGCAGATGATCAATAAGGAAACAGAAGACCTTAATGACACCAGAAATCATCTAGACTGAACAGGTGTCTGTAGACACTCTACCCAAGAACTACTCAAAAGTACTGGGTTTCCCTGTGGCTGTAAAGGTGCTATGGAAGGTAACAGGCCAGAATCATTCTGAAAGGTCACTACTCAAACTGCCTTTGGGGATGAGAAATATCTGAATAAAAAAAGATAGAAAAAGAAATAGTAAGGTCCCAGGATTTACAGCATATTGAGGGAACAGTTCATGGGAGGAAGGTAGGAAAGGAGATAGATTTGAGTGATTGTGGTAGACTAAACTGTTATTCATAAATGTTCACTCTCCCACCTTCTCTTACAAAGAAGTTTTGTTCCTTTGATTTGGGGTTGCCCATATGATTTGCTTTGACCACTGAGATAACTGCAGATGTGAATCACCATGAATTTAGCATTGCTCCAATTACAATGCCCTGTGAAGATGTAGTCCATGGATTGGAAATATGCTTATACATTCCTGTTAACCTGCCCTCCCTTACACCTCTGCCATCATGAGAAGAATATGTCTTAGATAGGTCCCTCATCTCACAACAAGAATGAGGATGAAAAACAGGTGAAGTCAGAGCATACCAAGCTAAGCTACCCTCGTTCAGTCAACTCTCAGTCAAATCATGTAATTCATATGTAGAAACTAGAGAGAGAGAGAGAGAGAGAGAGAGAGAGAGAGAGAGAGAGAGGTGAGTGTTTCAAAAATAGAAGGGAGGATGAGAAGAATCGAGAGATAGAGAGGCAGAGAACCAAGAAGGAGGGGAGAGTGCAGGGAAAGGGGAAGAACTGCAGAATGAAATTGACCAAATTATTCTGTATGCAGGTATGCATATATCACAATAAAGTCCGATTTTACATACAATTATAATTACCAATCTAAAAACAAATAAATAGAAGGAGATACATAGAGTAGATGAAGGGGGCCAGAGGAAAGAGGAAGGAAGGGAAAGAAGTACTGAGAATTGAAAAGGAGCAAACTATGTTATGTGCATTTATGAGTTTGTTGAAATGAACCCCACTGTTATATATAACCATAATGTGCTCATAAAAACCCCAGAGATTTTTGAAGATTTATATTGATTGTTATTTTGAACTACTGAATTTTGGGGTGGCTTACTAGCAAAAACAGATGATTGACAGAGGGTGATGCTCCCAGGACCCTAAGAAAGTTTCCTGCAAGACATGGAGTCATATTTGATGTTAACTAATAATAGACTGGACCAGGCTTCATAACATATAAGAAAAGACACTTCCAGTACCCACCATTGGCCAGATTAGGTTCTGCACAAAGTACTGTTCAGAGCTGGTTTCTAGTGGACTATCTTTTGGTACATATAAATAAAAAAGTTATGGTTATTTCCTTTCAGTGATAACTACTTTAAAATGGTGAAATGAAGTAACTGAAAGAGCTAAAGGAAAATATGTTCATCACAAAATATATCACCCTTTCACAGAATCACTAGGGGGCTAATTGATCTCAGCACCAGTAGAGTAGTTTTGATCATTTGTGGCCACACAATAGCGCTCATCTACTAGATAATAGAGTAGTATGTCCTTGGTTTTATCTAAGCAATTTGGTTAGATACATGCTGTCTTACTATGAGGCAAAGCTTTTGCATATTGCTAAATGAACATAGTTTTAGTAACCCATTAAATCAATTCATTCTTTGTAACTTTATGTCTACATCTAAAAATATACAGATGAGTATGGTAATTTTTCTATACAGAATATATCGTACCTATAGTAATAATTAAAAATAAGATGAAGCACAATAATATAAATCCAAATTGTCTTTGTCATTTTGATGTTAATTTGTTTGATTTGTTAGAGACACCTTGGGAGAGATATTCTTTGCTTTCTTCAGAATGGATTTTTAGTCCTCTCTGTTTATAGGGTGCCAAAGAGATTAGATAGTTCCTTTAGTCATAAGATGGAGAATTTAAAGTGATCAAGTAGTAGTCACTACTTTTTCCCCTCTGTCAATTGATATATGTTTACCTGGAATTGATATAAAGCCAAACCAAACCAATCAATCAAGAATAAACTGTATGGTTGAGGCTTAAGATGTCCTTTTATTGAGGGGAACTAAACATATCCCAAGGGAGCTCAGAATACAGATTGGACCTGTCTTTTTATCTAACCCCTCGGGAAGGGGTGAAGTGGCATGGGGAAAATTAATTTCCTTGGATATCTGTTGTTGAACCCAGGAAGACCCAGAATGTGACACTGTGGCATTAAACTAAAGAAGGTTTGAAGACTTTAATAGCAATATTCTTTCTCTTACTTGCCTGTATCCCCCAAGACCACCCATAGAAACTAAATCCCCTCTCCCCACAACCAAGTCATAAACCTAACTTCCCCTGATTTTTGTATAGGAACTGGTCACAAATAAATTCTCAGGCCTACATTGTCTGATATTAGGTCATAAGACACTCATACCAGAAAGGGTTCTGCACTATACCGAGGAAGAAAGAATGTTTACTCAGAGAAGTGAAGAAATTCTGAACACTGTGTCCTGTAGTACCTTAGATCCCACCCTTTTGTCCAATCTTATGGCTGCCCAATCTTATGGCTACCATACATTTTTGCCCTACACTGTTAGTTCAAGGACAAAAAAAAATTCCCTGGAGGAAATAAAGACACCTAAATTAACGGGGGGGGGGGGGAAGAGTATAAGTTTGTTTTAGAGACCCTGCAAAATAGGATCAAATCAATCCTGATTTGAGATAAAACTATCATCTCTCATTAAATTATCCTGCACTACACATCCATGGATTTAGGTCTGAACTCTAGAGAGAGAAAACTGAAATGAAAAAGGAAAAAAAAAAAAGAAGGTCTAGTGACAATTGCTTTCATATTTACAGAGGACATTGAAAACATTACTTGTGTCCTTTATAACCAAGGAGCAAAAATTTTAAGTGCAGCACATAATGTCTATCAGACTAGCTTACATGTTGGAATAGGAAAGAGGGATAGGTCTTGATTCCTTTAGCATGAATGATGCTACCTTTGATGCAAGTCTTGACAGCCCTGGCAGTTGATTCTACCTGGAAACAGCAAGTGTGTGAAAAACCACAAACACAGCCCACCACAACCACAATAAATGGTCAATGAGCAGCTAAAAGATGCTGCTCTGAAGAAAGTAAAAACTATTAGGGAGTATTTTGAGGGAGCTGCAATTCTTGCAGTGAAGGGAGAACCAAAAACAGGAAATAGTTTTTGTTTGTTTAAAGAATGTTGTTATAATACTATTATTATCCTCAGTTTGGTGTCATCTGGTGAAACACAATGAAAATACTGGCTTGATGTATTCCTATGTTGATAAATAATATGTTCAATATGCCTCTTGAAAATTTGGAAAATAGAGAAAAATAAAAGTATAGAAAAAAGCTATCTGTTATTCCAGATATAAAATATTTAGACAGTTTGTGGAGAAAAAAAATGGGTAAAAAGGAGACATTGGAAGCAATAGTTTCTATTATACTGCATGTTCAGAGGTGACCTCTCAGTACATGCATTTCCCATTAAAAGTTTTATGCACACTTCTACTTTTCTGCTGTAAATTAAAAAGCTAAAGAGAAACATTAAATAACTAGAAGTAGACAGATTTAAAATGTCAAGTTATTGTGGAATAGAGTTAAACAATACAAATTCCTAAAATAATGTCATGAGAAATGTGAAGAACGGTTTTATAATCACATTCAGATATTTGAATATATGTAAAAAAGAGAATAAATCATTGTTAGTTTTCAACACGAAACAAATAATAAACATGCCAAGAAATCATATGGCTAAATTTTTCAGCCATGTCTTCCTACCTGCCTTTAAATTTATTGCTTTTGATACTTCAGCATGTGGACTTAGAGATTTTAAAATCACTAACTCCTGCACAACTACTCAAACCTCCATTTCAAACACAAGAGATTTGACTCACTTTAAATAATTTTCGTTTTATTATTCTTGGAAAAGTAAGAATGAATAAATTGAATTAAGAATGATCATACGCTTGTTCAGTGTGTGAGAAGCTCTGGTTTCAATCCCCAGCACCACAAAAAGGAAAAAAAAAAAAAGAATTATCACACACATTCTTTTTGTAAATATAGCAGGTAATCTTGTTTTCCATAACAATGCATTTTTATATAATACAAACGTTATCACCTAATTTATGTGTTTTATAGCTTTTGAATTTGTCTGTTGGGCTCTTTAAAGTAGTTTGCAACCTACAGTATTCTGTCTACTCAAAAGAATAAATAAAAAGATTAGTAACAAGAATTTGAAAGAGAAAAATGCTTATTTATTTATTTATTGTCCCTTTACTCAGAAATACACTCTAGCTCCCATTGGTCATATTTTAAGAACTGTATTTAAGCCAACCACTTGGGGACAGATATACAAGGTGGATAATGTACACAAGTAATAAAAGAGAGAGAGAAAAAATAACAGTATCCTTTTCACAGACTTATTATTGGTGTCTGGGGATATACCTAGGGAAAACGCTAGTATAACTTATTTGCAAATTTAGGAATATCACATTTATAATAAACCAGGTCTACACAGATACAATTATTTCTATCCTTAGGGATAAATGAATCCTTGCTTAATGGTTTCATAAGAAAATGTTTTGTTCAACTTTGAGACTTGCATAAACAGATATTTTCAAGTAAAGATAATAATGAGAACTTCTTTGCATATTTTCTTACCATATCTTAAAAATATAATGCATATTTTTGAAGTAAGTCATTGGTGCTTTAGCAATGAAATATGTAAATAGAAATCTAGCTCAAATTAAAGTATAGCAGAAACATCAGCTTTAAGATGTATGTAAAGTACATGTACTGCCTGTTCTGTTTAAATTTTATAGAGGAAAAATGATAATGTTGTTCAGTCATTTAAATGATTGTTAATATTTTTCATGCTGATGAGGTAAATTATGATAAAATTGTAGCATTGGGGGTAATTGCTTATGTTATGGTTTGGATCTGAAATGTCCCCCAAAGGCTCATATGTCTTGGTTTTCAAGGTAGCAATGTTCAGCAATGGGGCTTTGGGTAAATGATTGAATCATAAGGGCTATACCATCATCAGAGGATTAATCCATTGATGGATTCATAATTTCATGGCATTATTAGGAGGTGCTGGAAATTTTATTAGCTAACTTCCTCCCCTAGGAGGATGACCTTGAAGGTATACCTTGTCTCTGGTGCTCGCTCGTTCTCTTGCTCTGTTCGTTATAGTTTGGATATTAGGTGTCTCCTAAAAGCTCCTGTGTGAGACAATGGAAGAAGGTTTAGAGGAGAAATGATTGGGTTATGAGACCCTTAACCCAATCAGTGAATTTATCCCTTGATGGGATTAAATGAGTGGTATCTGAAGGCAGGTAGGTTGTGGCTGGAGGAAGTGGATCACTGGGGGCATATATTTTGTAAGTGGTGAGCAGAGTGACTATCTGTCTTTTCTTATCATCATGTGAGCTGCTTCCTTCTGCCACCCTCTTCTGCCATGTTGTTTTGTCTCACCTTGAACCCAGAAGAATTAAGCCAGAGGTCTATGGATGAGACTTCTGAAATGGTAAGCCTCCAAATAAACTTTTCCTCCTCTAAAATTGTCCTTGTCAGGTCTTTTAGTCATAGCAGTCAAAATGCTGCTTCAGGTTTAGCATGAGTTGAGTGGCTTTGCTTTGTCATGGTCTTCTGCCATGATGTTCTTCCTCACCATACATACAGAAGCAATGGACTCAACCAACCATGGACTGGAACCTCTGAAAATTTGAGCCAAAATAATCCTTTCCTTCTTTAAGTTTCTTTTCTCAGGTATTTTGCCACAGCAACAAAAAAGGTGATTTACAGAGTTTACGTATCAATAAAATATGATGGTCACCCTGTATGTTAAGGTATATAGTGCAATAATAATTTTAGTAGACATATCTGAACTTATCTTCCATCTGTACATTTTCATTCATCATAGTATTTTCTTCATATTTAGCAGAACTTAAACAGGAATCAATCTGTGTCTTATTCTCTAAATCTGAATAAGTTTTCTACTTTTTATTTTTCTAATAAGACAAGAAACCTGGATCAATAGTTTGAAATACAATTCCATTCTTATTCAAAAGAAGAATTCTAAATACCTTGCAGCTAATTGTAGCATCCCTGGAATAAAAGTATGGTTCCTGGAATGATTAATTTGGAGAAGGTTTTGTAGTTTCCCACTGCTTAGCCAAATTCTAGGCAGCCTTCTTTCTGACTTGAGGTCCCGAACTCCCTTTTCTTAGAGCCTTTTATTTAGAAAACCTAAAACTTTAAATTCTTTCTTTCTGTGAAAGGTAAATCTTTTGAAAAACTTCTTGCCAGGTTGAAAGTCCGACCAGGTCTTTCTTGAAATCTCTTTGAAATGTAAGCATTAAGGGAGATGCTTCCTCCCAGCTTTCATGGGATATTAGGGGTCTGAGTTTGGTGGGTACCTCGCTTACCTCTTTGCCTTGAAGATATGTGAAAGTTTATTTTCCTTCTGGGTAAGATCCATTAACAAACACAAATCTATTAGGATCCTCACCCCAGAGTGTTCAAACATTCTCCAAACTTGTGTTTCAATAGCCTAAGCTCATGCCATAATTTCGTTTTGTTTTTATTGCAACATCCTTTAATAAAGTCTTTCCTATCGGTTTAACTTATGTGGTGTTTTGACAGGTTACAAAATTTTTATTCTCTTCATGCTTATCTACACATCTATCCCATCTGGCATATTTCTTCATCTTGTTAGATGAGTTTAGGAATTTAGTTAAAGTGATTTTCAACTCCTTTTTTTTTCTGTCGTAATTTTTCAGGAACAACTATGGTCATGAACCAACTAATAAGAATTGGTAGAAAACATCACAAAACTATGTGAATAGTTCCACTTCAAAAGCATGCTGTCTATCTTCTGTTAAGTTTTTATTGTGAGCAAATCTCTGTTTAGTTGCTTTATTCAAAGATTTTAACTTATTGATAGTTTACCTTAAAATACCTCAGTATAGACCAGTAGCACAATATTTTGAACTCTCATTCTACTATCAGGAAATTGAACTAATAAATGATGTGACTGACCTACAGAATTTTCAAACAATAAAAGAATGAAATATAAATGAAACACAGCTGTAACATCAAAGAAAAAAGATAGTTATAATACAATTGAATGTATTACATCTCATAAAACATCATGTACAGTGTATACTCAAAGGCATAATGATATAGCCTGACATTTTCACTGATGTTTTTATTACTGTGATTGCAACAGCCACATGCACAGACTGATACAGGTGAGCTGTCATGGTGCTTCAACCAGTAAAAGTAACTTTGCCATTGGTGATATACTTTTCTGAAATTCTAAGTCGTACCTGATGAAAATTTTAACAAAATGAAGTATCTCTCACTGACTTATGTGTCACTTGCATTGATGAAAAATTAAGTGTTCACTAAAATGATGGAGAAATAGCTTATGTTTTTATGCAAAGCAGAGATGAAACCAGGGCTCAGTATAGGCCTAAATAAAATATTCAATAAAGTATAGAAGGTCTATATAGCAGATAATTTGAAATTTTTTTGGATTCAATCCAATACTTTTTTGTAAGAGACTCTCCCGTGTCTTGTAGGACATCTTGAAACTGTGACTGTCAATCACTAAGCATTCATTAGTAAAAGTTCTATTAACAACCAAAAAGTCCCAACAAGCACTCATCCCCTGTCAGAGACAAGATGAATCAATGTTTGTTGATATTAACTTCCATCAAACTTTTATGAAGTGTTTAAATTTGAAGTAGCAGAATGAATTGCTTATAATTTAAGAGTAGTTAACTAACAGTTTAAAGGCTTTAATCAAAGGCCCCTACTTCAACCACAGGTATAGCAAACCATTCAATTAGTGTTATCTAAGTCTCTAGAGAATTTTTTAATTAACATAATTAATTGTCAAAATAATCTTTCAGTATCTAAATGAGGGCTAAACGGGATATGCAATCGGTTAAAAATAATGTATGAGTGTCATTAATTAAATTTGAATGTCTGATGAGCTCAGCAGGCTTTCTAGGAACACCCTCATTGTCTCTTGAAGCATTATCCCCTCTTTTGCTAGAGGATTTGTTTCCTGATTGAACTAGAAAAGTCCAATGATCCTGCCAGCAAAATATTTGTTAAATTTGCTCCAGGTGAACATTACATCAACATGCTAGTTGGAGTGCCTAAACAGCTAGAAATTTGAGTCATCACTAGTTTACATTAGCATGGCTTTATTTTTGTGACTTGTTTTGAATGTGGAAAAATTTAGTCGGAGACCTAGTGTCATGCAAACATACCACCAAATAGAGGAGTTCCAGAAGAGGAGAACTATACCTTCTACCGTCTTCAAATTGCTGGCAATGGCCAAATTGAATTGAGTAATCTGTAGCAGTATTTCTCACCCTGGGATGACCAGTGTATTTTGCTCAGGAATATCTAATATATATTGATATGTGAAGTTACCCTAAGAGACTATGATTAATTGGTCGATTGTGTAGTCTAAGCATTAGTTTTTAATTTTTTTTCAAAATTCTCAAATGTTTTTTAAATTAATTAATTTATTTATTCTAATTAGTTATATATGAGAGCAGAATGCATTTTTATTCATTATATGCAATCGCAGCACAACTTTTCATTTCTCTGGTTGTGTAAAATGTAGCATTGCACTATATGTGCAGTCATACATGTACCTAGGATAATGATGTCCACCATCTTCCCTGCCCCCCATACCCTTTCCTCTCCCCTCCACTCCCTCCCTTTTGCCCAATTACAGTTCCTCCATTGTTCCCATGCCCTGCCCCCACCATTATGAATCAGCATCCACCTATCAGAGAACATTTGGCCTTTGGTTTTTTGAGATTAGCTTACTTCGCTTAGCATAATATTCTCCAACTCCACCCATTTACCTGCAAAGGCCATAATTTTATTCTCTTTTAATGCTGACTAATATTCCACAGTTTCTTTATCCATTCATCTATTGAAGGGCATCTAGGTTGGTTCCACAGTTTAGCTATTGTGAAATGAGCTGCTATAAACATTGATGTGTTACTTTAGTATGCTGTTTTTAAGTCTTTTTGTTATAACCTGAGGAGTAGGATAACTGAGTCAAATGATGGTTCTATTCCAAATTGTCTAAGCAATCTCTATACTGCTTTCCAGATTAGTTGCACCCATTTGCAGTACACCAGCAATGTATGTGTGTGCCTTTCCCCCTACGTCTCGCCAATACTTATTGTATTCTTGATAACTGCCATTCTGAATGCTGTGAGATGAAATCTTAGTTTTGATTTGCATTTCTCAATTTAGCAGAGATGTTGAACATTTTTTCATATATTTGTTGATCAATTGTGTATCTTCTTCTGACAAGTGACTGTTCAGCTCCTTAGCCATTTATTGATTGGGTTCTTTATTTTTTTGGTGTTAGGTTTGTTGAGTTCTTTATATATCTTGGAGATTAGTGTTCTATCTGACGTGCATGGTAAAAATTTGCTCCCAAAATGTAGGCCTTCTCTTCACCTCATTGATTGTTTTTGTTCTTGTTGTTGAGAAGAAGCTTTTTAAATTTGAATCCATGCCATTTATTGATGTTTTATTTTATTTCTTATGCTTTAGGAGTCTTGTTAAGGAAGTCAGGGTCTAATTCAACGTGATGAAGATTTGGGCCTACTTTTTCCTCTATTAGGCGCAGGATCTCTGGTCTCATTCCTAGGTCCTTGATCCACTTTGAGTTGAGTTTTGTACATGGTAAGAGATAGGGGTTTATTTTCATTTTGCTGTGTATTTGGTCAAAGTTGAGAATCCTGACCTGCATCCTTTCCTACAGCACTATTCTGAAGTATTTTCTTTGTGTAATCCTGGTCTCTAAGTTTTTTTTTTTTGGGGGGGGGGTGGAGGTGGGGGGGAATTGAGGACATAATGAGAATGCTTGAGTTTGCTTTGCTTTTCCCCTTGGAATTTCTCTGTCTTCATTCATCTCACAGTCTCACATTTGGGAGGACCTGTCACCATCTGTTTCAACTGGAATGTCTCTTTCCTGCTGTCTAAAAGGTTGGTTCCTAGATCAATGGCATCATTCTCACTCAAAATCTTATCAGAAATGTGGAGTCACATGCATTGTGTCAGACCTGCATCAGATCTGTTTTTATATTTATTTATTTATTTATTCATTCTAATTAGGTATATATGACAGCAGAATGCATTTTGATTCATTGTACACAATTGCAGCACAACTTTTCATTTCTCTGGTTGTACACCAGACCTGATTTAGCACCCTGTTCAGGCCATTTGTAAGCACTTAAAGTTTGAGAAGTATTTCTCCAATGTGTTATCTAACTAAACAACTGTTAGGGGCAGTTTTATTCTCTTCCCTGACTGGCTATGGTTGATTAAAAACTAAATATTCTTATCCTGAAATAACAACCTCAGTATCTTTTTCCTCCTCTAACAAACAGAAAATGAACAAACACCTTCCCTCAGAACGTCCTAAGACTTTAGAAAACAGTTCTCAGCAATGAATTCATACATTCATTTATAGATTTTTTCTTTTACATATTATTATTTACTAGTAAGTATGGACTGTGCCAGGCCCTGTCCATGCACTGGAAATACAATGAAGAGTGAAATTGACACTTGGTCTGTCTTGCAGAATTATAGAACAAACTAGAGGAAAGATACAATGAAATAAATTACTCCTATAAGAGGGGGCATGATGGGCTGAGTTTGTGGCTTAGTGTAGAGCACTTGCCTAGCATATGTGAGGCACTGTGTTCAACTCTCAGCACCACATATAAATAAATAAAATAAACATCCATTGACAACTAATACACACACACACACACACACACACACACACTTTTCTTTTTTAAGAGGGTGCATGATACTCTGTATGCATATGCAAGGGAATTGTACCCAAGACAGGAAGTCCTCTGGGAGGAAGCGATCTTTAAAATGAGTCATGCAACATGAGGCAAGCAGGTGAAGCTGGGGAGTAAGGGTAGGGAGAAGGAAGATGCTGGAAAAAGAAGCAGAGCAGGGTTAAGGGTGCTTGACATGCTTGAGGATCTGAAAGAAAACAAGTATACTGGTTTATATTTATCCCTTCCTTATTTTTGTAAGGATAATCTATATTGTCATGATATTTATGACCACTTATTCTGTAACTCCTTTCAGTCTGTCTTCTGGTACCAAGACTTTATTAAACTTGAACTCAGAGTTATCAGGGTCCTTCCAGTTGTGAAATCCAGTGGTATTTTCCCCACATCCTCAGTCCCTTAACATAATCCATGTAGCAGAGGAGCTGGTTGTACAAAAATTGGTTAAGAGAAACAGCTCTACAAATCTACTTCTTAATGTGTGCAAGGGATCAGAAATTCCTTTTTTAACAGATTATTTGATAGTCAAAGAGAAAGTTGGGGAATTCTTAAGTTATTTCACTGTAAGGCCAAACTGTGCCTATTACTCAGAGGAAAGATTGCTGAAATGTTTTGCTCCTTCTTAAAATCCTTGATGTACAATTGATTCCTAGGCTGTCAGTGGGTAAATTCTCCTTTTATGTATCAAGGTCATTTGAATAAATGATTAAATCTGATTAAGTGGGATAAGGAAAAGAAAGAGCGCTCCTTCCATCTTTCTCATCCTTAGCACTGATTATAGGGCAACCATGTCTAAATAATTTAATTTCATTATTGCCCAAGTTCCTATAATAACTCTAAACAAAAGTTTTATATATCTTTTCCACAACTCATTAACAATACATAACCTAGTAGTTTCTTACTAAAATATCAAATTTGAGCCACTTACAACATCTTTCCTGTGCCTCATCTCACCCAGGATTGATAGCTATAATGTTCTTCTAAAATTGATTACATTTGAAAATTTAAATAATGTGATTATCCTTATTCTTTTTTTCTCATCAACTTTTGACTTCACATCTTGTTTTTGTCTTTGGTTTTTTTTTTTTTTTTTTAGATTTTAGAGACTTTCTGCTTTGTCCACCTCTCTTCCCATTTTTCTTCTTGTCAAGATGAACAATATACCAGAGTAGCAACATTTCTTCTCTCTCCTGTAGGAGAATTAACTTTTAAAAATACTACTTAGTCTGAGTCTAAAGGTTAAAAAAATCCATTAACTCAAACCTTTATCAAGAGTTTCTTATACTTTCAGAAAATTATGTCACAGAAATGATCTATATCCATACAATACAACTTTATCAGTGCTTTATATTTTGGAAGGCTATTAACTGTTTGTTCAATTTTTTTAATATATGTAAGCCTATTGATACCATTTATTTCTTCTTGTGTAAATTTTATAGATTGTGTTTTTTACTGACTAGGTCCATTTCACCTAAGTGGGAACTGTTGTTCATAATGTTCCTTTGTTATCTGCTTTCATTTCTCATATTAGTATTTGTGTCATCTCTCCTTCTTTCTTGATTAACTTAAATAGAGATTTATCAATTTTATTTATCTTTTCCAAGAATCAACTTTTGGTTTTATGTTATATACTAATTTCTTCCTTCTGAGTTCCTTAATTTCTGCTCCAATTTTTAATATTTATTTTCTGCTTCAGAATTAATTTGACCTTCTTCAATATTCCTAAAGCAAGAAATTAAATTTTGACATGTGTATATGTGTGTGTGTGTGTGTATGTCTGTATACATGTATGGATGTACACACACACATATATATATACGTACACAGAGGGAGAGAAACACACTCAGACTTAAAATCTTATTTTTTAATTATTTTATTTATTTATGTTTTTTAATAACTTTATTTTATTTATTTATTTGTTTTTATGTGGTGCTGAGGATTGAACCCAGGGCCTTGCACATGTGAGGTGAATGCTCTACTGCTGAGCCATAACCCCAGCCCCTTATTTTTAAATATATGCATTTAATGTTATACATTTCTTTTAAGCATTGTTTTTGTTCTATTCTAAAATATTTGTTAGGTAGTATTTTCATTTCCCTTAACTTCAAAAAATTCCTTAATAATTCTTAGGTTTGAAAAATATTAGATAATATAAGATATTCTACTTTTAAATATATTCTCTGAATCATAAATGCATTTTTCTTTTCATTTACATGACAATATTTGTTTGTATGCTCTCACCTCTTCATTATCTCACTGATGATTTAACTACTATTTTCAGTCTCCATGTTGTCTTAGCTTGTGTTTACGAAGAAAACAAAAGAGAAATAAGTATAGCTAAGATACACTAAGACAATGTAGGAAGAGAGGGGAAGAGAAATTTTTAGAGGGAAATAGGATCAATTTTTCTAGTTTAATTCGAGAAATTCTACTTATGAACTTCTCTATTTTCTAAGGAGAGTGGATGCTATTAATTGAAGAGATTTTCCAAAGCAACATGATGGAACAGGTCATATTTAGTACTAGGTAGGAGCTGTGGAAGGAGTGTTTGTATAAAGGAGAGAGAAATTCAAAGATCTTTCCAAAAAGTCCAGGTTGGAGGAGACAGAAAGCAAGCCTACAGGCTCAGTAAGAAAATGTGACATGAAACAAGGGAGAGAATTGAACAACAGCACAAGAGGTAGAGAGGGAAGATGGGAGGGGAGGGGAGGGGGGATAGTAGGGGATAGGAAAGGTAGCAGAATACAACAGTCACTAATATGCCATTATGTAAAAAGGTGAGTGTGTAACCGATGTGATTCTGCAATATGTATTTGGGGTAAAAATGGGAGTTCATAACCCAATTGAGTCAAATGTATGAAAGATGATATATCATGAGCTTTGTAATGTTTTGAACAACCAATAAAAAAAAAAAGAAAAAAGAAAATGTGACATAAGCTAGACATCTTGGTGGTTGCTTGAGTTCAAAGGAAATTAGGAGTAAAGGTAATTTTACAGAGATTTGGAGCTGCTTGAGCATTTTCAGTAGATCTTATTTTTAATGTAAAACTAATAGTACATTATGTAGTTTGCTAATAGGTTTCTTATAACAGGGTTTAAGATAGGGGACATGCTATGGCTGATGATATCCAAACAGTTTAAAATGAGTAGCCCCATGTTTTGGCTAATAGTTTATTCATTGTAAGAAGTGTACATGTGGACAGTTCTCTTTCTGCAATGGTAAACTGAGTGATTTAAAACCATTCACTTTTAAATTGACTTATTCACATTTGGAGTATAGTTTATTGTTTCATTGTTCTAATACCCTTTGTTATCCATTTTACTCAAGCAAAACAACGCAAACACTCAATAATAAATTTAGATATTTATATGAGAAGGTTTATCTTTTTGTATACATTACAAAAATATTTATTGTGATTTATAAGATTTTTGTATACATGTGTCTTTAGCTTATAAGATCTAAAATGCAACTGTAAAGAAACTAGATAATTGTGCATAAAAAATATTGACTATACTTAGATCAACTTCCTTTATTTCCCACCCCATCTTGATTGACTTCAACCTTCAAATGGAATCTCCCATTTCCTAAGGAACTTAATATTGTTGAGGCAGACACTGTAACTGGGTATACCACAGCATTTATAGCTCTTATCTCTTATGCAGTTCTGCCTCTCTGATTCCATTATAGTTATGGGTGGCACATAAAATAATTTTGGACAATAACATGCATGTACAAACTCTAAGAGGTTTTGTTTCACAAATATAAAGAGTTCCACAAGGATAAGGTCTTCTGTACTCTCCTCCCAGTTTTTGCCTATAATGTGGGTATTGTACCAAATGAGCAGAAGTCATCTGGTGACTTTAGTGTTTTGATGACAGTGGGCTGAGAAATTCAGAAAATGTAGGCACTATAAATAAAGAATATAAGGATAATCTATCTGTGAAATTATCCAGCTTTAGTTTCCATGATGATGTGTAATATTTCATAATTAAATTAAAACCTTAGTATCTGACAATTCCAGAAATTACTATAATCCTGGTATCAAGGGGGAGCTGTGCTGACATTCCATTTTAAAACCAAATTATTTTTAGCTTTAGAATAATTTTAAGTTCAACTCTATAATTCTGAGTTCTCTGAAGTTGTTAATTCTTGTCATTGTATGAGACGTGCCTGAGGATGGTAAATGGGCTAACTGTACCAATCTGATGTCAAAGCTAAATAAAAAAGGGACTTAGGTAACTTCAGGGCACTCAGTCCACTGGTTGGCCATCAATAATAGATAATTTTTTTCTTCTTAGCAATCAAACTAAATTTGTGAAAATGAAAAGAAAAAAAAAGCAATGAGAAAGGAGACTAGGAGGAAGTTATTAGATTGAAAGAAAAAAAAAAAAAACAGAAAGTAGGGTTGAGAAATACTATAATGAATTTCCCCAAAGAAGGACTACAAAATTTATATGAGCTTCATCAAAGAAAACTTTTTTCTTCATGCAGTGGAAACTATAGGGTTAGCATTTTCGTATTCTAGATGAAGTGAAGTTTCTAGCTTCTCCCAGTTTATGTTTTTCAGTGTTTTATGAACTTGCATGCCTGTGTGTGTAATAAGGATTATTTTGGTTACAAATGATTTGATTCTATGGTGTAGATGAGTCTAACATAGATTCCAGGCACTGAAATGGGCTTCCAGACATGAAAAAACAAAAATATTTTTTATTCAGTCACTTCGCTGCTGCAACAAAAGATCTGACAAGAACAATTAGAGGAGAAAAAGTTTATTTGGTGACTTAAAGTTTCAGAGGCCTCTGTCCATAGATGGATAGCTCCGTTCATTCCCCAGGGCCTGAGTCAAAGCAGAACAAACATAACTGAAGTGTGTGGTAGAGGAAAGCAACTGAGGACATGGAACCAAGAAATATAGCCCGAAAGGCACACCCCCCAGGGACCCACCTCCTCCAGTCACCCATATCTGTTTTTAGTTACCATCAAGTTAATGCTTATCGGAGAATTAATGCATTGATTAAGTCAAACCTCTTATAATCCAATCATTTAATCTCTAAACTTTCTTGCATTGTCTTACAGATGAGCTTTTGAGGGATATCTTTTATATAAACCGTAACATTCAATCCCTGTAAAAATCAAAAGCAGGTTGCATATATCCAATATATAAAGGCACAGAATAAACATTTCCATTTTACAAGGAAGAAATAGGGGCATAAAAAGAAGGAATAGGACTAAAGCAAAACTGAAATCCCACTGGGCAAACAAGTCCTGTAGCTCCATGTGCATCTGGAACACATGGCACCCTGATGACCTCTTCAAAGGGCTTGGGTAGCTTCATGACCTTCAATGGCTTTGCAGGTTGTAGCCCACATGGCTTCTCTGTTGGCTTGTTTCTGCTCAATTCCTGCAGGAGACATTCCATGGTACTAGCATTTCTTAATCTTGGGGTCTCCACTGCAGCTTTGGCTTCCTCCTCACGTCTCCACACACTGCCCTCTCAGCAGCTACCCACAGTGACTCCAACTCTGCTGCAATTTGCCTGGCCTCCCAGATCTTCTCTTGAAATTTTGGTGGAAGCTTCCATGACCACTTAACTCTGGCATTCTGCATTACTGAAAAAGCAGCACTACGTGTTTGACACTAAGGTCTGCCACCATCTTGAGCAGTAGCAAAACTTCCAGGGTTCCTGGCTGCAGAAACCTCTGAGTGCCTGGGTGGCTGAGCATGTCAAATAACTTCTGAGGCCCTCTTGGGCAAACAGAGTGCCCCAGTGGCCTCTGTGCAGATGAATTTTTACTTGTACATCCTTGAGCCTGAGAAGGTGTTGTCTTGCCAATTCCTGAGATGTCTTGAAGCCATCTTTCCTGTTGTCTCTGGGCAAGGACTTCAGCATTTCTCTAGTGGCTATAATATCTTTAACAACCACATGTTCCTTGGCCCTAGTTTTACTCACAATTTTCTGGCCAAACTACCAGTTCTTCAAATCTTTCTGCTTTGCTTTCTGTTTCTAATTATCTAAATCAACTTGGATAAAATCTGCCAGCAATATCCATACCACAATCTGAATATTCTTGATACTGCTAGTGATGGAAATCAATCAGGGC